>NC_133404.1:41067960-41667960 GCF_047511655.1 Castor canadensis | reverse complement strand
GCCAGCCTGAGGGACAAACTCTGGGGAACTTCTTAACCAATCTGCCACTCACCGCTGGTCTCTGCCACATCCGGACATCTGGCGCCCCTTCCCCAGAGCTCTGTCCAGCTTGGCACAGGGCTGTGCTGCCCAGGAGCAGAGTGGCACTGAGTAGCCCCACACAGGTCAGCATTTCCAGCCCTGTCCACCCCTGCTTATCCCCCTTCCCCAACACATTCTTATCTCTTTTTCCTTTTCCTGTCTTCCTCCTATGCTGGGACTCGAACCCAGGTTCTCCCTCAGGCTAAGCAAGCACTTTGCTACTTGAGCCACACCTCCAGCTCTTTTTGCTACAGTTTCTTTTTCAGACAGGGTCTCGAGCTTTTTCACAGGCTGGCCACAGACCTAGATCCTCCTACCCCCACTTCCCCAGTGGCTGGGGCTATAGGGGTGAGCCACCACATCCAGCCCTTTTCTTTTCTAAAGTTGTACTTTAATGGTGTTGAGGGTGTGGTAGCTGGTTGCTATAAAAAGTAGCATGTTTGTTCTAACAAGTCAGAGAATATGCAGCTGTGTAAGGGGAAAATGGACAGTCTCCCTTCTCGCCTTCCCTCACATCAAATAGACCTGAGTCAAAGTGGGTTCCCAGCACGGCACATTCATTTCCATTCTATCCCAGCAGTCATGGTGATGAGTTTGCGAGTGTGCGTGTGTGCGGATGGGGTGACGTGAAATGCATGACACTGGGACTTGCTTTTTTAAACTTAGAGGTCTACCGTGGGCGTCTTTCCAGGTTGATCTACACAGAATTAGCTGGTTCTCTCGAACCCTGGTGTGATGGTCTGCACTTGTCTAAGTGACCTACCTGCAGACTTGGCCTTTGTCCTCCTGACACAAGGAATGCTGCACAAACCCCAGTGAATGCTCACTGGGTCAAAGGGCACATGTGTTTATTTTTAATGGACCGCACCATTCTGCTTGCTCAAATAGAGCTGTTCGCCAGTATGGAGATGGCAGTGGCCCCACACCCTGCCAACTCTACCTGTTATCAGTGAACTGAACCTTGGCCAAGACCATGGCAAAACCTCCTTGTGTTGAAATGGTTCTTCTTGTATGATGAAGGCTGAGCATCTTTCTTTAAAAATTTTTTTTGGTGGTTCTGGGGTTTGAACTCATGGCCTCATGCTTGAGGGGCAGGCGCTCTATCACTTGAGCCACTCCATCAGCCCTTTTTCTGTGAAGGGTTTTTTGAGATCGGGTCTTGCAAACTATTTGCCCCAGTTGACTTCGAGCCATGATCCTCCTGATCTCTGCCTCCTGAGTAGCTGGGATTACAGGCGTGAGCCACCAGTGTTCCTTTTAAGACACAATGGATAAACTGCCTGACAGCTCTCTGACCCAGCTTTTATTACTTGGAGTGTATCTTGGCCACATTCATAAAGAGCATCTGGGGTTTTTATGTAAAAACCAATGGGCACAGGATGGTGGCTCTCTTTACCCCATCTCTACTGCTGGACACTCAGGTTATTTCCAGTCACAATCAGTATTGCACTGAAAAGCTTTCTTCCTCCATCCTTATCATGCCTGGGTGAGCATTCTGTAGGACCTGGTTCTAGAAGGAACACTGAGTCTAAGGGGGGATATGACTCGTTTATCACTAACCAAAGCATTCCCTCTTCCTCACCTAAACTGGCATCCACCAACCTGGAACACGGGTTGCCTTCCTCCCACTTGTGAACGCGTGTTACCAAACTTTCTAGCTTTATCTTTACTGATCTGATAAGTGAATGGTATTTTTTTCTAGTTAAAATCCTCATTTACTTTCTTTTCTTGTTTGGTGGGACTGGGGTTTGAACTCAGGGCTCTGCACTTGGAAAGCAGGCACTCTATCACTTGAGCCACACCTCTAGTTCATTTCGCACTCGTTATTTTGGAGATGGAATTTCCAGAACTGTTTCCCTGGGATGGCCTTAAACCTTGATCCTTCAGACCTCAGCCTTCGTAATAGCCAAGATTACAGGTGTGAGCCACCCCTGCTCTTGGTTCCTTTTTAATGCTTGCTGAGGCTCGTTACTTATTAGAGAAATCAGCCCTTTGATTGTAGGCCACCTCCACCCCCCAGTTTAGAGTTTTTCTTTTGACTTTGCCTGGGATGGTTTTCTCAGTACAGAAATTTTAATTTTTTATGTGTCAAGCTTCTGAATTTTTTTTTTTTTTTTGGTAGCTTCAGGTTTTCTACACTTATAAAGACCTCCCTCACTGGGCACCAGTGGCTCACACCTGTAGTCTCAGCTACTTGGGAGGCTGGGATCTAGAGGATCCAGGCTTGGTATTTCGAGACCCCCATCTCTGAAATAACCAGAGCAAGATATACTGGAGGTGTGGTTCAAGCAGTAGAGAGCCTGCTTTGCAAGTGGGAAGCCCTTTGTTTAAACCCCAGCACTGGGGTTTGAACTCAGGGCCTCATACTTCCTGGGCAGGTGCTCTACCACTCAAGCCATTCTGCCAGCCCTGTTTTGGTTTGGGTATTTTTGAGATAGGGGCTAGGGAACTATTTGCCCAGGGTGGCCTTGAACCTCGATCCTCCTGAGTAACTAGGATTACAGGCGTGAGCTTCCGGTGCCTGGCATGACTCATTCCGAATGGTGGTGTAGTATTTCATTGAATGGGAGGACTATAATTTATTTAATTCCCTATTGCCAAACACTTAAGCTTTTTTAAATTTTCCAGGTTATAAATAACACTGCAGTGAGAAGCCTTGTACATAAATACTTGACTTCCTGAAAGCGGCCTTCTTATCCCCTAACTGTCCTGTGAGAATTGGGCCACCTTCTGCCTTAGGGGGTGTTACTCCTCTCAAAATCCCACCCAGCCTGAGGAGGCGAGGCCGAGGCCCAGGGGCCCAGGGTGACAATTCTCTCCTTGTCAGCCAGGCACGGTGGAGGGAGCTAGCCAGGCAGGGGACCCCCTAAAATTGCCTCTCACATCTCACTCAAAGCTGCATACTCTTACTTTACACGCAATTCTATATTCCAAAAAAATCTGTGGCCTGGTTTTTAAGACCAAGCAACAAACGAGGAAGGGGAGAAGGCTGAGCCTCAGAGGCTGAACAGAACTGTCCCATGGTCCCCAGAAGGGACAAGGGTGAGCTGATGGATTGGATGACCTGTACGTGCGCATCTAGCTTTGAGGTGCACGACGGCTGTTGTGAATATCGTGGGAGACAGAGCGTTAAAACAGGAGGAAGGGAGTTAGAGCTGTGGATGGAATGGAATTGCTTCTCCCCTGATGTAAGGGAGGGAGTTAAATTCAATCGCAAGGTGCTTGACGGTAGAAACAGAACGTGTCACTGACAGGCCACCCTAACAGTGTCCAGAACGAAGGCATCTCACAACACCCCACATTTCAGTCCCCTGAGACCCGTGCTGGACTTCTGGCTTCTAGAACTGGAAGCTAACCAGTTTGTGTAGCTTGTGTTCATCTGTGACAGTAGTCACAGGGACTGAATGCAAATCCAGTCTGGTACTGCCCGATACAAAGGTGCTCAAGACATGAGTGCCCTGACAGAGCCGTATACAGGAGAGTGCTGCCAGGATGCAAAGTGCGACTGGGCTCCTTTTTGCCACGTGCTTCTGCTAGCCTGACGTCTTAAGAACCGTGCAGGTATCAAAGAGTTAAATTAGTGCTGGGAACCCGTAGCGCACAGCTGTAATCCTGACTACTCAGAAGGCAGAGAGTAAGAGGATCAAGGTTTGAAGCCAGCCCTGGGGAAATAGTTTGTGACCCTATCTCAAAAAAGGACTGGCAGAACGGCTCAGGTAGTAAGAGTGCCTACCTAGCAGGCGTGAGTCCTGAGTTCAAACCCCCGTGCTGCTAAACAGAAAAAAAAAAAAAGTTAATTAGCCAGTGGTGGTGGCTGGTGTCAGGGCTGAAAACAGGCATGGGAGGAACCTGCGGAGGGGCCCCACAGCCACTGGCAGACAGGCGGTGGATGTAGGAGGTTGGTGGAGAAGTCCCAGGAAGGTCACTGGGTGAGAAATTCTTTCCTGGCTAGCTAAGGGAAATAAGTGGTGGTGAGGTTTTGTCATTTTAAGAGGCTGGGTGGAGACTTTCCAGTAAGCCACCTGAGAGGGGGGAGGGAGTCAGGTCCTAAATGTGGCTGCCCTTTAGTCACCCTAACAGCCCACACCTGTAATCCCAACCCTGGTGGAGCCCAAGGTAGGAGGAAGAATTAAAATCCAGCCTGGGATACATAGTAGGACTTTGTGTCTTTTTCTTTTCTTTCTTTCTTCTTTTTAAAATTTTTTTTGCAGTACTGGGGCTTGAACTCAGGGGCTACACCTTGAGCCACTCCACCTTCACCAGCCCTTTTTTTGTGCTACGTATTTTCGAGATAAGGTCACTTGAACTATTTGCACGAGCTGGCTTTCAACCGCGATCCTCCTGATCTCTGCCTCCTGAGTAGCTAGGATTACAGGTATGAGCCCCTGGTGCCTGGCTGGACCTTGTGTCTTAAAACAAAACAAAACAAGGGCTGACACTGTGGCTCAAGCCTTAGACCCTGCCTCTGCCTAGCCAGCACCAGGCCCTGAGTTCAAATCCTAGCACTGCTCCCCTCCAAAAAAAAAAAGAAGCAAAACAAAGTTGTGTCTGGGTGACATTCAGTCGTCATCGGTTCCCCAGCCTGCAGGCGGGAGATCGTGTACTGCGGGTGTCCCTGGCCTGCGCTGGGCGGGGTCCCCCTGGGGCACGGGGTGGAGGTGGTGGCGGGCCGGGGCGTGGCCGATGGGCGTGGCCAGCGGGGCGGGGCGGGGCCGGGGCGTGGTCGGCCACTTCCCCAGCGGAGCAGAGCGGGGCACAGGCGGCGGGGACCGGGGACCGGGGACCGGGGACCGGGAGGAGGACGGAGACGTCGCGCGCCCCGCAGGCGAGTGGGGACTGCGGGCCGTTGGAGCGGAGCGGGGGGCAGAGCCGGACCCGCGGCGTGCGACGGCCACTCTGCTGCGACGTCCTCTTCACATGGGTAAACTGAGGCCCATCGCGATCTCAGCACCAAGTGGGGTCCCCGCAGTGGCTCGGGGAGGTGGGTGCGTGGTGAGGGCTCTGGGGGTCGGGGAGGGACCGTGGGGGACGGAGCTGGCACTCAGCGACGCTGGGGTCCGAAAGTGGACTCATGTCCTGCTTCCGTCGTCGGAAGCCCTGTGCCCAGAGGAGCGGCCCCAGAGTCCCTGGTGCCACCAGCCCTGTGCAGACGCTGGTGGCCTTGGGGACCCCGAGCAGCCCAGGGACAAGTCATTACTCACGGTGCAGCCTGTGCTTGCTCCAAACAAGGGCTGATTTGGGGACCCAGGAACCCCCACGTCGGCTGTGCGGACTTGAATCCCCACTCCTGCCCCAGCTCCCAGGACAGTCATTTGATTGGGTGGTCAGGGCTCTGGCCTGGGTGGCAGACAGTCCTGGGCCCCTCTGGGCCTCCCTGTAGGAGGGGACATTGGGCTCATGGTCCCCATGTCCTCTCTTTGGCAGGGGAGGTGACCACGAGGGGTGGGTAGCCAAGAAGGGGTGGGCAGCCAAGAAGGGATGGGCAGATGTCCGTTGCACAGGGAGACCTGCTGTGGGGGAGAGGAGGGAGAAAGTAGGGAAAAGAGACCGTGTCCTCTCCCTCCCCCCAGAGGACTGGCTCCTGAAGATCCAGCCTGTGTCCCCTAGCCCACCTCCATGCCCCTAGCACCTTAGATGGCATCGGCAGTGCCAGGAGGTCCCCAGAGAGCTGGTTGAGGAAGCCCAGGCTCCACCCTGATTCCCCTAGAGTCCTGGGGTGCAGGGGTGGGGAGCAGCTTCTTCTTGTCCTTGCAACGTTGGAGCCACGTCCCCCAGCCCCTTTGCTGCAGGCCATTGAGGGTAGACAGGGACAGAGCTCGGGAACTGGACCCGGGCCAGCCCTGGGCTTGTGGCTGTGGAGGAGGGTCTGAGATTCCACCAGGGGGCTACTGGGGAGTCCTGCGGGGGTGGTGTAGATGGTCACCAGCTGCTCGCTTGGAGGTCTGGTCCTCTCATCCACACTGGCCCAATCCTGGGACTCTGTCACAGAGGCCCTGCAGTGGCTCCTGTCACAGGGATAGAAGCAGGGCCAGGCCTGTGCCTCGTAGCAGCCCCAGGAGCTTCCACTTCCCAAAACTACTCCCAGCTCCGGCCATGGGTCTGACTGAAAGAAAGTATCCCCTCCTGTGGTGTCTCCAGGACACTGCCACTTTAGAACATGTGGGCTGTGCGTACAGGAGGATACTTTTAGGAGGTATGTGTGATTCAGTCTGTAGATGCTTCCACGAGCCAGCTGTGTGACCTTGGGCAAGTCACTTAACCCCTCTGTGCGTTTGCTCCCAAATGACGGTGATTACCCCGGTGGGGCACAGGGATGCTCAGTTACATGATGAGAGTTGCCAGGCAGGATCTGAAGCCCAGCATGACCACTCTGTGACTGTCTGTGGCTGTTGTTCCTCCCCCAGTCCCCAGGGACCCTTCTGTCCCCTCCCACGGACCTATACAGTTCTCCCAACCTCCAGAGCTCCCAGAGGAAGCACCCTGGGGGCTGGCCCAGGCCCAGTCTACTGCAGCTGTGGCAGAGGCCTCAGAAGCCCCAGAGAGATGGCCAGAAGCCAGAGTATGCCCTGTGCTGGGGGCCAGGCCCTCAGGTTGTCCCCTAAGTCCCTGCCTGCCCTGCCCCACAGTTCCCAGGTGGGGGGACATGAGTGAGGGTGGGCAGAGATGTACACAAAATGCCAGTGGGCTGGACTAGAGCCTGGGTTACTCAGCCGTTTACTTGGTGGCTGGTCCTGGCTCAGCTCTGCAGCCACAGCCCCTGCCCACTGTCCCTTGCTACACCCCTGTTGGAATAGAGGAAGACGAAGTGGCCTTTCCCCTTTCAGTGGACATCGTCTTCCTGTGCGACCATGCCTTGTGCATTCTGTAGTGCCATCGTTGTCATCCTTAGTAGGCTGGTTGTTGTGGGGTTTTTTTTGTTTGTTTTTTTTTCAGTTTACACTTTACTCATTTTCCGAACTAAATCCAGAAAACGGGTAGAAGAAGGGTTTTTTTGGTGGTGGTGGTACTGGGATTTGAACTCAGGGCTTCATCCTTGCTAAGCAGGCTCTCTACCACTTGAGCCACTCCTCCAGCACCTCCCTCTCAGAAAGGTTGGTTAAGTTGAGATGCATGGCGGTTGTTCAGAAGGAAGTGAAGTAAAAAAGTGAATTGATTTAAAGAAAAAGATGGTATGGGTAACGCCCAGGAGGATCCCCAAGGTGGGTTTGTGCGCAGTTTCAGAGCCCAGGAGGGAGCATGCAGCATGGTGGAAGAGCCAGAGGCCGAGTTCTGCTGGGCTCCACCTTAGCTCTGTCCATGTGTCCATGCTGACATTCTGCAAGCATTAATGTGCTAAGCTCGTTAGGTGCTGGCCTGGCACGGTGGCCTTTTAGGAAGTGTCATGATGGAGATGGGAAGCACAGTAGGAGAGGGGCTGCCATGTATGATAAGGCAGTGAGCTGTGACGTTTGAACTGGGTTTTGAAGCATGAGTAGGAGTTAGACAGGAGGGACAGGAGTTAGACAGAGGGAACAAGAGGAGCAAAGGTACAGAGGCATGAGGACTTGGCTGGGGCCACAGTAGAACGTGGAAAGAAGAGAGGCCAGAGGGTCAGGTTCACGGGTCTGGTCTTGAGGCCCAAGCCAGAGCACTGAGGTTTCATTGCTGCCGGGGTTTGAGTGGGAGAATCTCACCCACCCGCCCGGGAGGCTCCCTCTGCTGGTGAAGTGGGGTGACCGGAATGCAGCACTGCCTGATGGGGGTGAGATGGCCAGGCTTGGGTGGAGGCAGAGGCTGGAGGAGGGTCCTTTGGAGTGTCCCAGGAGGTGGGGGCTGCAGAGTTGGCCCCGTGCACCCCAGCCTGGGCTGGCATGGTGCCCACAGCACAGGGACCTCTCTCTAAGGCCAGCTTGGGGGCTGCTTGCTGCAATCAGAATATGGGGGCCCTTTGTGAAGGAGCGAAGACTCCAGCCAGCTGGGCCCATGATGTGTGTCCAAAGCAAACAGGAAGAGACCACAGTGGGCCAGGCAGGGCCTCGTTCTTTGTTTGGGGAAGGGATTAGGTCAAGTGCACTTTCTGCTGCAGAGGTGGGAGAGGCCTGAAGGCAAAGGCCTCTTTGGTGACTGGGTGTGTGACATGAGGTACAGCGGTGTGTGGCCCCTTGGGTCCAGCCTGCAGGGCACTATCAGATGGCCCCTTGGCAAATTCTGTCCTGGTGAAGGAGACTGGGAGTGTAGACACATGGGCCTCAGGAACTACCATTCCTCTGTCTCTGTAACCACGCCAATCTGTAGCCTTCCCCAGCCACAGCTTGGCCATCAGCCTGGCCCATGGGAGCAGCAGCTGGTCATAGCAGCGGGAAGTCCACAGGGGCCCAAACCAAGGCCCCAGGGGCTGGACTTTAGAGAGTGGGGTAGGGATTGCTGAGGCTCAGAGCTCCTTCCATCAGAAAGGCAGACGCTCCGGGCTCCCCCAAAGACCCTGCACTCTGGCCCAATGAGGGCAGTCGTCACTCCCTCTTTATGCCTGGGTGAGTTCATCTTTGTCCATCCTACCTGTCCACACTTTGTTTAACACACCCTCCTGCAGGCTCAGGTGGCCAGAGGTGGCAGGTAAAATGATTCAGTGTGTGGTGAGCTGCAGCTGGGGCAGAGGCAGGGTATCCATTTATGAGGCAGAGCCCACAGAAGGATCATGGTGAGATGGGGGTGCTTTGGATGTGGGGTTGAGGGTCAGCTGAGAGCTGCACCTGTAGGCTGTCTTGGAAAGGCTTTTTTTTTTTTTTTTTTTGCCGTACTGGGGTTTGAACTCAGGGCTTCACCATGGCCAAGGGCTTCTACATTTCCAAGTCCCTGGGCATCCTGGGCCTCCTCCTGGCTGTAACAGCCTTATGCACCATCGTCGCTCTGTCAGTGGTGTATGCCCAGGAGAAGAACAAGAACGCTGAGAACTCGTCCACAGCCCCCGGGCAGGCGCTCTACCACTTGAGCCATGTCCCAAGCCCTTTTTGCTCTGGTTATTTTGGAAATGGGGGTCTTGCTTTTTGCCCAAGTCAGATCCTCCTATTTTAAGCTTCCCACTATCACTGGGATGACAGGTGTGTGCACTACCGCTCCTGGCTATTGGTTGAGATGGGGTCTCCCAAACTCCCTTACCCAGGTTTTCTTCGAACAGCAATCCTCCCGATCTCAGCCTCCCAACTAGCTAATTACAGGCGTGAGCCGCCTTCTGGGCACCCTGCTTGGTAGGGCATATTTTATCCAGTACATACAGTAACTAACGTCTTCCTTTCCACCCAGGATAGAAAAAGAGGCAGTGCTGTGTGCACACAACCTAAGAGGTAGGGAATGGTTGTAAGGTTCTACTATGGGCTGTCTCAGATGTCTTCTCACTAAATCTGCTAAACAAACCTTTTATTTATTTATGAGGGGAGAGGTTCAGAAAGGTTGGAGGAAGGTATCCACCAACCTCTTCACATAAAAAACCAACCAACCAACCAAACAAACAAAAAACCCAAAGGCAAAACAACTTTACTCAGGGAGCTGATTCAGTGTTTGGCCAGAGGGAAACCTGGAAGGACTCCCTGCTACCGAAGAAAACAAAAGAGCCCATGGACCTTGTCTCAAAGGATCCCCTGGTTCCCTTCCAGGATCCAACCAAAAGGGTGATCACTGAGCTGAGAATCGCCTCCCCTCTGCTCTGTGCATGTCCTCCCTGGGAAGTCCTTTCCTGAGTCTAACCTCGAGTCTCCTGCTGCTGTTCTTGCCATGTCTATTTGCAGGTAGATCAGTGTGGTGAGTTGACCACTCCTTCTGCCTGCGGGGCCTGCATCCTGCATCCTGCTGCTCAGCCCTCCCTTGGGCCTGGCTCCCAGGTGCCTGCAGCCTGTAACTGGACACTGTTGCTCCCAGCAGGCACCGTTGAGCCAGCCCCGCACACCATTCCTGATCTCCTCTCTGGAGCCGGGCAGAGTGCGCCCCTGTGCAGGCCAGTGACCTTTGCCTATCAGAGCTCTGGTTAATTTTTGCCCAGTCTAAGGGTGCTGGGACTCCACCCGCCCTGGGATATAAGTTTGGCCCAAGGCTGCTTCGGTCTCTGCCTGGCCTGAGCTGCCCAGAGCTCCCTACTCACCTTCACCATGGCCAAGGGCTTCTACATTTCCAAGTCCCTGGGCATCCTGGGCCTCCTCCTGGCTGTAGCAGCCTTATGCACCATCGTCGCTCTGTCTGTGGTGTATGCCCAGGAGAAGAACAAGAACGCTGAGAACTCGTCCACAGCCCCCGGGATCTCTGCCACCACACCCGCCACCGTGGCCACCACCGTGGATACCACCGTGGATGAAACCAAAGCGTGGAACCAGTACCGCCTGCCCAAGTCTCTGATACCTGAGTCCTACAATGTGATTCTGAGGCCCTTCCTCTCCCCCGACGTCACGGGCCTGTACATTTTCACGGGCTCCAGCACCGTCCGATTCACCTGCAAGGAAGCCACCAATGTCATCCTAATCCACAGCAAAAAGCTCAACTACACGCTCAAGGAGTCGGGGCACATGGTGGCCCTGCAGTCCCTGGGTGGCTCCCCGCCCCCTGTCATCGTCAAGACCGAGCTGGTGGAGCGCACTGAGTACCTGGTGGTGCACCTGCAGGACTACCTGGTGGTCGACCAGCAGTACGAGATGGACAGTGAGTTCCAGGGGGAGCTGGCCGACGACCTGGCGGGCTTCTACCGCAGCGAGTACGTGGACGGCGGTGTCAAGAAGTAAGTCGATGGGGGGTGGGGGCTGAGGCTGAGGCAGAGCTGGTGGGGGGGGTGCCGTGGAAGGGTTTGGGTTCTTGGAGTCCTTGCTGGTCCACCATCCATCCACAGCTGCTGGGAGCAGATGGCAATGTAACAGACCTGGAAGACTTGCGGGCCCCACATCTGGAAGTCAGGGATGAGCAGCGGAGGGGACAAGAGCAGACGGGAGGACAGAGGCTCAGGGAGACTTACCCAAATTCCCCCAGCTGATCGATACAGGGTGGAGCTGGCCAGGACTTAGACCGAAGCCAGAAGCCCTGATCTTTTGTGGGCAGCTCAGGGGTGTTGAGGCTGCCCCCTCACTCCCTCTGCACACTGAAAGCCTAGCTCCGCCCCAGCCCTTCCTCTAACACCTTGGTTTGGGCAGAGTGGTGGCCACGACCCAGATGCAGGCTGCAGATGCCCGGAAATCTTTCCCCTGCTTCGACGAGCCGGCCATGAAGGCCACTTTTAACGTCACCATCATCCACCACAAGAACTACACCGTCCTGTCTAACATGCTTCCCAGAGGTGAGTGGCGCTGCCCTGGGGCCACACCGCCTGGGTAAGCAGGTGCCTTGGGGCTGGGGACAGGGCCACCCATATGCATGTTTGCCCCCTGCCCAGGCCCCAGCACTTCCTACGACTCTGACTGGAACATCACGGAGTTCCACACCACGCCCAGGATGTCCACGTATCTGTTGGCCTACATCGTCAGCGAGTTCGAGAAAGTGGAGTCAGTGTCCTCCAGTGGTGTCTCGGTATGAAGTGGGGCCCAGGTGTCCTTTGCCCGCCCAGTCCTGGCTGGAGAGAGATTCCTGGGTCTTTCTTCCTGTGCCAGCCTTGGAATAACATGTTAGGCCACCGTTTGGTCCCTGCTCTGAGTGGTCCCAGGCAAGTGTCTTAAGCACTTGGAACCTCTGTCTCTGTGTTTGAGAAACTGAAATAGTGACTCCTTTTCATAAAGGAAGTTCCTGACCCACAGGTGCTACCCAGATGGTGACTTTGGCTGTTATTATTCCCCAAGCACCTAGGCTAGGAACCAAGGCCCCTCAGAGCCCCCCGACTAGCTCCTCTACAAACCAGGCCTCGTTTGTTTGGCCCATCAGGGTCCCCCAGCCCATTAGGCCCTGGGACATGGCTTACCTGTCCCGGGTCCCGGCCCTGACTGCTTCCACCCACTCTGCAGATCAGAATCTGGGCTCGGCCCAGTGCCATTGCCGAAGGCCATGGTGATTATGCCCTGAATGTGACAGGCCCCATCCTAAGCTTCTTTGCTACGCACTATGACACACCCTACCCGCTGAATAAGTCTGGTGAGTGAGGGGCCTAAGGCGGGAGGCAGCTGGGGGGCTCCACATCTGAGGCGTCCTGCTAACGTCTCCTATGGCCTCCGCAGACCAGATTGGCCTACCCGACTTCAACGCCGGTGCCATGGAGAACTGGGGGCTGGTGACATACCGTGAGAACTCCCTGCTCTTCGACCCACAGTCCTCCTCCATTGGCAACAAGGAGCGGGTGGTCACTGTGATTGCTCACGAGCTAGCCCACCAGGTAGCCCTGCCCCGGGGAGTGCAGACAAGGAACCAGGGGTCCTGGGGACAGAGGGCACAAGGCCTGGCTGTACCCTGAGGAGTGGAGAAGGGGGGAGGGGGCCACCTAGCAGGACAGCCCGAAGGAACCGGCCCGATGTCCAAGTCCCTGGCCTGTGCCTAGCAGGCAGCCAGCCATGGCAGTGTGTTGTTAGTGACCGTGGGGCTGGCATGGTTTGCCCGGCTGACCTGCTTCCTCCACAGTGGTTCGGCAACCTGGTGACCGTGGAGTGGTGGAATGACCTGTGGCTGAATGAGGGCTTTGCCTCCTACGTAGAGTATCTGGGTGCTGACTACGCAGAGCCCACCTGGAACCTGGTGAGTCCCAGCCGGGGTCGGGGGGCACCTGGGTCACATCGTCCCAGGCCAGAATCCTGATGGCTGTTGGGGATTTGCAGAAAGACCTCATAGTGCTGAATGACGTGTACCATGTGATGTCCATGGATGCGTTGGTCTCCTCCCACCCGCTGTCCACCCCCGCCGAGGAGATCAACACGCCGTCCCAGATCAGTGAGCTGTTTGATACCATCAGTTACAGCAAGGTGCTGCCCAGCCTCCCTGCAGGTCCTGAGAGAGGGGTGGGGCACGGGAGGGAGCTGGGAACTCACCTGCGGGGGGCCTCGCCACAGCTGGGGCTCTGGGGACACCTCGCCACCCACAGTGACACTGGGTCCTGGTAGCCATGCAGCCTTCTGAGCCACTCTCACCCCCACCCCAGGGTGCGTCGGTTCTCAGGATGCTCTCCAGCTTCCTGACTGAGGATGTGTTCAAGAAGGGCCTGGCCGTGAGTACAGCACCCCTGGCCAACCTGGGTGGGTTTCCTTCAGCCCCACCCCGTCCCCAGCCTTGCCCTGTGCAGCAGGGGATCCTGGGGGCACCGGCCAGGCCCTCACCGCAACTTGTCTCTCCACAGTCCTACCTCCAAGCCTTTGAGTACCAGAACACTGTCTACCTGGACCTGTGGGAGCACCTGCAGCAGGTGGGTGACAGTGAGGCTCCTCGAAGCCTTTCTGTCAGGATCCTGTCATGCCCCAAGTCCCTGGGGAAAGTACACGTGTGACAGAATGTGCCCAACTTCCTTACCGCCAGCCCAGGCAGGTCACTGGGAGCCTTAGTTTCTCATCTGTAAAATGGGAAACTTGACGGTGCTGGGGGACCGTGGGCAAGGCCCCTGGCCTGCAGCGGCTTCCAGCTCCACCATCAGCTCCATGGTGGGAGCTGTGGCATCTCTTTGTCTCAGTGGGGAGGACAGGGTCTGAGAGGGCTCTGAGTGTGAGCCCTCCTCCCCCAGGGACTTTGGAGCCAGTCATTCAACTAAGTTGGCACTCCCAAATGCCCTGTGCCCCTCGGCCCCTCCCGGGTACATCTTTGCACACTCCAGCACCTAGGCACAAACTCTGATCCTCCATCCTGCTCCACCCTGCATTCCTGCACCCCACCGCCTTCCCCAGAGGCCACTGCTTCCCGCCAGGCCCCTCCCGGGGCTAGAGTCCACGCTGTTCATCGGCCTCCTCTCCCATCATTTCCTCCCCTCACCGCTGCCCCTACCCTCCCCTGCAGCCCTCGCCCACCACCAGCCTCCTCTGCCCAGGACCTGGCCACTCCCCAGAACAAGAACCCCTGCCTCCACCTTCCCATTCAGTGTCCCCTGACCCCCCCCCCCCACTGTTGCTGCTGTCATTTTGGGCCCTGTGACCAATCGGCAAGGGCACATCCAGGGTCTTGTCACAGAGTCACAGCTGGGTGTGCTCCAGTTCCCTCTGGCTCAGTCTGCAGACTCATGGAAACAGGCCCCAGCCTGGTCTACCTCCCCCACCGCCAGACTGCCAGACTCAGCTGACTCTGCTGGATGAGATGGTCACGTCCCCAAATGTCTTCCTGGCCTTCAGCCAAGCCAGCCCCTCACTCCCTCCCTGCACTCCCGACCCCCTCACCCCCTCCTGCATCCAGCACCCCTCTTCCCTCAGCACTCCCTCTGAAGGGTCTCCTGCCCTGTTCTCAGGTGCTTTGTGTTTTCAGTTTATTAGCTGAATTTGTTGCCTTATTTTTGTTTGGTTGGCTTGATTATTTTTTTGATGTTTGAGACAGGGTCTCACTATATAGCCAGGCTGGACTTGTGATCCTCCTGCCTCAGCCTCCCAAGTGCTGGGATTATAGACATGCACCACCATACCCTACAAGTTGTTGGCTTTTTGTTGTGATTGCAAAAGCAATGCCTACACGTTTGAAAATCATGAAAAGAGATTCAAGGAGAAAATAACAACACTCTAATCCCCATTCCCTCCTTTGTTGGTACATGCCCTTTGTACACCTCTATGACCTTGTCCTCGTCCAGCCTGTGACATCCATCGTGGGGTGCTGGTTCCCCCCCCCTCCCCCGTCTCCTCCTCCTCCGCGTCCCCATTTTGTTCAGAAGGACATGGAGACACCTCTCTGACACACACGCACCCCAGTGTGGGCTGCACAGGTGGATGTGCTTGGTTGATATAGATGAACCAGAGACTGGGAGGTAATTTGGGGTGTCCAGCCCTGGGCAGCTAAGGAAAGGCAAAGCTGAATGGGGAACCCGGCTCCTGTCTCCCACAGAGGTGGCACCATGGGGGAGAGGCTGGAAGCTGCAGGGGCTGCTTGGGCAGATGGGACAGGACGATGGCTGTCCACTGACGGTCACATCATCTTCCTGTGCCCACAGGCTGTGAACGATTCAGGAATTGTACTTCCCTGCCCTGTGCGTGACATCATGGACCGCTGGATTCTGCAGATGGGCTTCCCGGTCATCACCGTGGACACTGATTCAGGGAGAATCTCCCAGGAGCACTTCCTTTTGGACAGCGAGGCCAATGTCACCCGGCCCTCAGAGTTTGGGTGAGCATTGGGCTCACTGAGGCCCAGGTCCCAGGGAAGAGGGAGTCAGGCCGGGTGGAGGGCATCCTTGTGGGCTCCTGGCTGTAGCAAGACCTGGCCTACTGTAGTCCCCCTGGATGTGGACGACCTCTCTGCCCAGGGCCAGGAGCACGGGGATGCTGGTCCCAGAGTGAGGCTGACATCCGGGAGCTCAGGCAGCTTTTCGCTGGTAGGGGCCAGGAGCTTCCGCCTCTTACCCCAGCCTCTGGGGCTCTCATTGTAGCTACCTGTGGATTGTGCCCATCTCGTCTGTCAGAAATGGCATGAAGCAGGACGATTATTGGCTGGAAGGCCAACAGACAGGTTAGCCGGGCCCCCACCCTACTCCTAACTCCTGGGAGTTCTGGGGTTTGGGATGGGGCTTAGTGAAGGTCCCCTTTTTGGTCTTACTTAACAAATGGAGCCTGTTGCTGCTGCCCAGCTGTGTGACATTGAGCAAGTTACCATCCTGCTCTGGTCTCCATTTCCTTGTCTATAAAGTAGACATCCAAAGCAGCATCCATTGGGTTGTGTGAGGATTGAAGGAGAAAATTCACATAAAATGCTTAAAACACTGAGGAAGCCAAGGTCAAGGCCAGTCATTCTGGGCCATGGCCAAGGCTATAGATAAAGGGAAGGTAGAGGAGCTGTTGAAAACATTTCATACAGCACTGTGTGACTGGGGCTGCAGGGGCAGGGACAGGGAATAAGGGAGACTGAATTTGATGGAGAGAGCAGGGAAGTCTTCCTTCAGGAGAGCTGAGTCATAGAGAAATAAGAGTCAGGCAGGCAAGGGAGGCAGAGGGGTCAGTCAGCGGTGGCCTTCTGAGGAGACCCCACACACAGCTCTGGTCCTTCCCCGCAGCCCAGAACGATCTGTTCAAAACGTCAGGGAGTGACTGGCTACTGCTGAACATCAACGTGACAGGCTATTACCAGGTCAACTACGATGAAAACAACTGGAAGAGAATTCAGGATCAGCTGCAGACAGACCTGTCGGTGGGTGTCTGCCACCCCTGTCCCCTGCCCAAAAACGGGCACCAGACTGTAAGGCCTGCCCCCCCCCACCATCAACCTAAGGTCACACACTCTGTTTCCTGTTCTAGGTCATCCCCGTCATCAATAGGGCACAGATTATCAATGATGCCTTCAACCTGGCCAGGTGGGTCCACTCCCCAGCTCAGCACAGAGGTGTCTGATGGACTTGGGGGTGCGGGCTGTGGTTCCTGCTAGGTGCTGGGCAGGAGCTCCCTGCCCATCCTCCCTTAGCCGCCACACGCCCATTTCACAGATGAGGAATGTGACACGCGCAGTTGGAGTACCTTCCTCGAGGTCACACGGTAGCCCATGACAGCCAGACACTGGCCTGTCCAGTTCTGCTGTTCACATCCTGCTTCACGGTTCCCCCAGCTTTCCCAGAGGACTGACTATGCACCAGCCACCATGTTTGGTGCTAAAAAAAAAAAAATCTAAAATGAGCAGGGCGGAAGGACATGGCAGATAGACAAGTATTTACGGAGCACCTATTCTGTTCATGCCAGGGGCTGAGCGCTGACAGGAGCAACGTCACACATAGACACAGACATTTGTGGACCAAATGTGCGTCTGTGGCCTGAGGAGGAGTGGGGAGGGGAGCTCAGCAAGACACAGAGTTAAGAGCAGGAACCTTAGTTGGGTGCCAGTGGCTCACACTTGTAATCCCAGCTACTCAGGAAGCAGAGACCAAGAGGATCACAGTTTGAAGCCAGCCCAGGGAAATAGTTCACCAAAGACCCTATCTGGCAAATACCCAAGATGAGACAGGGCTCGCAGAGTGGCTCAAGAGGGCCTGCCCAGTAAGCACGAGGCCCTGAGTTCAAACTCTAGTACTGCAAAAAAAAAAAAAAAGGGCAGGGACCTTTTGTCTTTTTAAATCTCAGCTCTGTTTGCAATAAACTGTGTGGCCTCAGGCAAGTCAGTTCACTTCTCTGTTGTCTTCATCTATAGAATGGGTTAGTATAAAAGGAAATGTGCCTGACAATGGGTTCGGGCAGGGCTTGGTTTGTGGCACCACCCATGTCATTCCTACCCGGGTGCAAATGCTGGAGCTGGCTTGGTTGGGGCTATGGCTCTGGGAGGAGACAGGGGACCCAGGATTGGGGTGCACCCTTGAGGGCCTGCAGGGATCCCAGCCTGTAGTTTTGTTGTGTGGTTGCTTACTTGGGCTCTTCTGTTTGTCCCCAGTGCTCAAAAGATCCCTGTCACTCTGGCTCTGAACAACACCCTCTTCCTGACCCAAGAGACAGAGTACATGCCCTGGGAGGCTGCCCTGAACAGCCTCAACTACTTCAAGCTCATGTTTGACCGCTCCGAGGTCTATGGCCCCATGAAGGTATGGAGTTGAGGGTCAGGGTTCAAGAACCAGTTCAAAACCAGTGACTGAAATCGCACCACTGGGAGGTTAAGAGAGGTGTGGCTGACCAAGTCCTTCTCCTGGACTAGCTCGAGGAAGGGGTGGCAGTGGGAGGGGGATAACAGGAGAAGAGTAGAGGGACACCAAAGGGACACGGAGACTTGCAGCAAAGTTTGCTGGTTTGACACATGGGAAATCCGTGCTTTTGGAAGACATCTTTGTGCTAGGGGACAGAAGGACCTATCTTTTCTCAGCCGTGTGGCCTTGGGCAGCCTTTCTCAGCCTGTCAAGGCCTCTGTAAGAGGGACAGGTCCTTACCTGCCCAGTCTCCCTCCCGGTCTGTGAGGGAGAAACTGGTCTTACCAGGCATGGGTGTGTTTTTAATGCTAAGCACAGTGGCATAGTTGGGGGACAAAAGGAAAATGGAAGTCGTTCAGGATGAAGCTGCATCCATAACAAACACACAGGTACTTAACTGACTATCAGTTGGGGATTGGTTCAGTTGAAGTGGAATATCCATTTGATGGAATGTTACATGGCCATTAGATCATGCTCAAAGTGTTGGGTTTTTTAATTATTAAAAAAGTTTAAATAGGACTGGCAGAAATGGCTTAATTGTTAGAACACCTGCCTAGCAACATGATGTCCTGAGTTCAAACCCCAGAACAGCAAAAAAAAAAAAAAAGTTTAAAAATTATCTATTAACATCCTATTATGTAAATGAAGTATTTTGGTACATGTGAAGTTTTAACTCTTCCCTGCCTTCCTGACTCCTCATGCAGTTAAATTGTAATACTTGGTCGAATGAATACACAGCACTTGCTTTACAGCGATGACGTCTATTCTCTGCTGAGCCACCTGGAGTGCTGTGTTTGTGTTTCCTTTTTGGTCAGCCTTCACAGCGTGGCTTTTTCCTGGAGGCTCCCCTGGAGGTCTCTGTCCACCAGCCTCCCTCCCAGAACTGCCTCTCAGCGCCATGCCAAGAGGCTCCGCCTCCGTCCCACACTTCCTGCTTCCTGAAACCCATGGCTTCTTTCTTGGTTTTCCTCTCTTATCGGGGAGCGCATTTTCCAGGAGTTCTGAGAAAAGGGTTCATGACAGTGGGCTTCCTGAGGTACATTGTCTGAAAGTCTTTATTCTACTCTCACACCGAGGGTTCAAGGTAGAGGTTTCTAGGTTGGAAATTACTTCTCAGATTGCTATGACACCTGTTGACATCAGGCGTCTTGTGTTGTTGCTGGAAAGCCCAGGGCTTTTCTCATTTCCAGTTCTTGGCATGTGACTAGTTTCCCTCTTTCTGAAAGCTTTTGGGCTCTTCTGGAAATCTTGGTGGGCCTTGGATTGGGTCTTTTCTTGACTTTCTATGTGTTTCATTCTGGACATTCACGTCCTTCAGCATCAGAACATTTTTGCATGGCATCGTTGAAGTTCCTTTCTGTTTTCTAGCTATCTCTTGCTTGAATCCCTGATAACCCAGCTGCTTTCTCTTGCCCTGGCCCTGCAGCTCTCAGCTCTTCTGGTTTCCAGCCTGTTGACTTTTGGCTCTGCCCTTTGGGAGGGTCCCCTCTGCTTGTGCATGCCTCCCGGCCTGGACACGTTTTCAAATTCCCAAGCATTCTTTCTGGTTCTAGAGTCTTGCTCAATACTTTCCCTTGGAGGATGTCTATTGCAGGCTTTTTGAAGTTTTCCTTCTCTTCTGTTGTTTCCTCTGAGTTTTGTTTGTTTTGGTCTCCCTTCAAGCTGGAGGCTGGAATTGAAAGTGAAAAACCACCAGAAGCCATGCTGGTGTTGGCAGCATGCATCCTAGAGCTGGAAACTTACAGAGAAGATTGACTGAGCTCAGGGATGACACCAAAAATTGTACTGCTCTCCATATTTGAAAAAAACCAAAGAAGGCTTTGTGGGGAGGTGGAGTTTGTCCTCTGGGAGGGACTCATTTCGGGGTGATCTGGTGACCAAATATTTCTTTACTCCAGATCTTCAAAAATTAAGGACTGGGGGTGTAGCTCAGTGGTAGAGCAAGGCCCAGGGTTCATTCCTGGCACCACAAGAAAAAAATCAGTGACCACTGTATCTGGAGACCCTGAATCTCCAGCTGCTCTGGTCCTCTGTCGAGTGCACACGGGTAGGAAGGAAAGTGACTTCTTTAGACTTTGACCCCATCTCCCTGCTTGCAGCCCTGCCTCACCCCTGCAGAACAGCTCTTTAATTCTGAGCTTTGTCACAGCAAGTCGCCCTTCTGCAGACACTTGATCGCAAATTCGTCCCTCTATATTTACCAGCTGCCAAACTCTGTTAGCGTCATAGCCACCATTGCGCCCCCCCCCCCCCGCGTTATCTTTGGGTTAGGGGGTCAGGTTTTTTTTTTTTGGTGCTGGGGACTGAACCCAGGGCCTCAGATTGCCAGGCGAGTAATTCAAGTACCACTTGAATTATATTCCTTCTCTCTCCGCTTTTTTTGAGACAGGGTCTTGCTAAATGGCACTGGCTGGCCTTGAACTCACTGTGTAGACCAGGCCAGCCTTGGACTTTCTATCCTCCTGCCTCCTCCTGAGTAGCTAGGATTATAGGCATGTCCCACCCTGCCTGGCCAGCGTGTGTGTGTGGGGTTGATTCCTTTTACCTTTGGATGTGATTCAGCTTGGCACAGAAGTCAGTCCGCCACGTGGACCAGAGTTCACAAAGGATTTTAATAACATGGTGTGGAACTGACATTACAAGGTCAGGTAGAAAGAGCAGCGTGCAGAATTGTAGATGCACTAGGTGGAAAAGAAAAGGGGAAGAATAAGAAGGAATAAATTCACCAATTTGGAAACCATAGTTTTCATCATCTTCTGCGTGTTTTTTTTTTTTTTTATCAAGTTGGAACACGCTGTCCTGTGTTTCCTAAATTCCCCACAATAAGCCTGGAATCCTTTTGTTGGCTTTACATTAAGAAATGGTGATGCATGGTGCTGGTGAAGTGTCTCAAGTGGTAGAGCACCTGCCTAGCATGAGGCCCTCAGTTCAAATCCCAGTACCTCAAAAACAAAAGAAAAGAAACAGTGATGCTTAAGCCGGGCACCAGTGGTGCACACCTGTAATCCAGGCTCCTTGGGAGGCTGAGATCAGGAGGATTGAGAATCAAGGCCAACCCCAGGCAAGTAGTTCCCAAGACCCTATCTCCCAAATAACCAGAGCAAAATGGATTGGAGGTGTGGCTGCATGAAGCCCTGAGTTCAAACCCCAGTCCCACCAAAAACAAAACAAAAAGCCGTGATGCTTAGGCAGAGGGTGAGAACTGAAACCTGCACTGGAGCCGGCCCCTTTGGAGGCTCTGGCCTGGGCAAGACCTTGACCTCTTGCTCCTTCCAGCGGCTGTCCACTCCCACAGAGGCTCGTGGGCCCTGGGCAGGTCTGCATGAGTCTTTGAAGCTGTCCCTGTGTTGTTCTTCTCAGAGCTACCTGAGGAAGCAGGTCACGCCCCTCTTCCAGTACTTCAAAAATCTCACCAGCAACTGGACCCAGCGCCCACCGACCCTGATGGAGCAGTGAGTGTGACCTGTGGGGGTCTGGAGTCACGGGTGACCTGGGAAGTGGGGAGCAGCGCCTGGCGGTGTTCTCTGGAGCTCTTGAAGCCTGGCCCAGGGCAGGGCCACTAAGATGAAGGGACATCACCCAGGAGCACAGGGCTCTGTCTTGAGGCTCTGCATGACCTGGGGGCCATCTGTCCTCTTTTTCCTTTTTCTTTTTCTTCTTCCCCCCTCCCTCCCTCCCTCCTTCCCTCCTTCCCTCTCTCCCTTCCTTTCTTTTTGAGACAGAGTCTCATTATACAAACCCAGGCTGGCTTTGAACTCGAAATCATCCTGCTTCAGCCTCTGGGGTGCTGGGATTACAGGCATGCACCACCACGCCTGGCTCCCATCTGGCTTCTTGTTTGTTTATTGATTTTCGTCTCCCATCTGGCTTCTTTATACAAAGACACAAACTGAAACTTTGAGGCCACCTCAGCAGCTCCAGGTCATGTGGCTTCCTGCTGTTGAACTTGGGGCTGAGGCCTGTGGGTCTCTGGACTGTTTTGAATACTAAGGAGGCTCAGAGCAAGGCATGAAGCCAAGGGAGAGAGAGGCCCAAGTTGTTGGACGGGGTCCCTGTCTGGAGCTGTGGCAGGAGTTAAATCTCGGCTGAGTCTGGACCCGGTGTGCTCACTGCGTGTCCCCTGGGGCAGGTACAATGAGATTAATGCCATCAGCACGGCCTGCACCAACGGGCTTGACGAGTGTAAGGAGCTGGTCACCAGGCTTTTCAGCGAGTGGATGAATGACTCCTCTAATAACCCGTGAGTGTCCCCCCGTGTGCCGCCCCCCATTGCCCCTCAGCTTAAGCCGGGAGCCCGAGGCCCTGTCCTCAGCATCCCCTCGTCCCACCCTCGCCGCTGCTGCCTCGCACCTGACCCCTGCCCACCTCCAGGATCCACCCCAACCTGCGGTCCACCGTCTACTGCAACGCCATCGCCGAGGGCGGGGAGGAGGAGTGGGACTTTGCCTGGGAGCAGTTCCGGAGCGCCACCCTGGTAAATGAGGCAGACAAACTCCGAACAGCCCTAGCGTGCAGCAACCAGGTGTGGATTCTGAACAGGTGAGGACCTGGCCAGGGGGGCTGGCAGAGCCCCCCTTCATTGTACCCCACCTGGGTGGCTGGGGTCGTGTCCTCACCCCCATTTTACAGATGAGGCTGCAGAGAAACAAGGCACTGCAGAAAGGCGACAGCTTTAATAAGTGATAGAGCTAAGACTCGAACCCAGGTCCTTGCTTTTTACCTGCTGTGACCTCTTAGCCTTTCCTGAGCCCATTTCCTGCTCTGGCTGGCTGGGCCTGTGTCTTAGGCTATCTGCCCCTCAACCCTCGCATATGTCTCCTTGTGACCCCTGTGTAAGTCACCTGTCATCACCCCAAAGAGCCCCCCAACGTCAAGGCGAGGAGCGGCTGCCCTGCCGGTGCGAGGACTTGAGGCGTGGGTATTCCTTCCCTTATTTGCTCCGTCAGATATTTCCACGTCAGGCACACAGTTGGCATAGCCAGTGACCCTGTGACCTGCTCAGGTGACTCAGCTTCTCGGATCCCAAGGGGTCTGGGAGATGCAGGCAGAGGTGATGTGGGTGTGAGCGAGCAGGTCCCGTGTCACACGGCCACAGCTGGAGTGGTCACTAACCGGCCTCCCGCCCACAGGTACCTGAGCTACACCCTGAACCCCGACCTCATCCGGAAGCAGGACGCCACCAGCACCATCAATAACATTGCTAGCAATGTGGTTGGGCAGACCCTGGTCTGGGACTTCGTCAGAAGCAACTGGAAGAAGCTGTTTGAGGAGTGAGTCTGCAGAGGGGGTCGGGGATTGCAGACCAGGGCTCGGGCCCAGGGGTGCTGTGTGTGCCCTGGGTGCGGGGGGCCACGGGATGGGGGTCCCGGGAAAACCAGCGTGAGGGATGGGCTGTCCATCTCCCCACTTGGAAAGAAAATGTGCCAGGCCGGGTAGAGGAAAGAGGAGGGTGCCAGGGACCTGGGTTCAAGTCCAGTCGTTTCCTCCCCTCCTGCCCGTGTCACCAGGGGTGTTCATTTCAGGTCTCCACTCATCCCTCAGCAAGGGGTTGGGAGGGTCTGTGTGGCCCGCCAGCTCCAGGTCTCACTCTTCACCCTCTCCCCACCCCACAGTTATGGCGGAGGCTCCTTCTCCTTCTCCAACCTCATCCAGGCGGTGACCAGGCGCTTCTCCACCGAGTATGAGCTGCAGCAGGTAAGAGGTCCCAGCTCTGTCCCCTGTCCAGGCACTTCCCAGTCTAAGGTGGCAGCTGCCATTCGCACAGTGTCACCAGGCTGAGGGGCCAGACTCTGTAAGTGTTGGCAATTCCATCCAAAAAGAATGCATCTCGTGTTCTAGAAATTTCCACATTGTAGAGTGGGCGGTTTGCCCCTCCCCCTCCTGATTGAGATTGGAATATTGCACAATGACAGTCAGATAGCTTCTGAGCCAGACCCTGCATGGGGCTGTGATTTTGCAACCTCTGGGTACATGAGGACTTTGCTCCAGCCAGAGGTGAAGGACTGGACCTTCTGTCCGGGGACAGGGTGTGGTCCCCATCCCTGGGGGGCCTGCCCAAGGTAGGGGAGCCCCTCCTCCCCTCCTCTCCCCTCCAGGGTGGGCCACAGACCCAGCTTGGGGCTGAGAGTCTGCGTTTTCCTGGCAGCTGGAGCAGTTCAAGCAGGACAACATAGAGACAGGCTTTGGCTCGGGCACCCGGGCTCTGGAGCAAGCTCTGGAAAAGACCAAAACCAACATCAAGTGGGTGAAAGAAAACAAGGAGTCCGTGTTGAAGTGGTTCACAGAAAACAGCCAGTAGTTCCCAGTCCTTCAAGTCACTGCTCCGTGGATGCCTGTGACTACGAGTCTCAGCAGCCTGTGACAGGGCCTCCATTCTCCGAGCCTCAGACACCAGTGTCTTACCCTCAAGGACAAAGTCTCCAGCCCATGGGGCCCATCTAGGTCCTAATGGCCGGGCTGTCCACACCCCTCCAAGCCCTGTCCTCCGTGCCAACACTGCCCTAGGCCTGGCCTGGTACCTGGCACCCAGGGCCCCGGGGCTGATCTCAGGGAAGCCCAAATTCAGGGCCAGATGAATGGAAGCCCTTGGTGGACAATGGGTGGCCTTGAGGGGACCGCCCTGAACCCTCACCTTCCGATGGGGACCCTGAACCCAAGGAATCCACAGGGCACCAGATCTGTATATTTTTTTTCTAAGAGAAAATGTAAATAAAGAATTTCTACATGAGCTGGGAGACTTCTCTGACTTCAGCTGAAACAGAGTGGCTTAGCACAACATCTGGTGGGGGGGAGGTGGCCACAGGGGTGCAGGGGTCATACTGTGGAGCTGGGACCCCAGAGAGCGAAGTAGAGAGAGGTGCCAGCCCTCCCTGTGCCTGTGCAGTGGTGCCAGCCTGCAGGTTCCTTTCAGCCCCTTCCAGTGGCAGACTCTGGGGGAGCTCTGGGAGGTGGCATCTGGACAGCAGTGGACCCAGTAACTCCCAACGGGGTGGTGAGAGCACAGACCAGGCCCTGCAGTGTGGAGGGAGTGCTTTTCCTGACAGCATCCATCCTAGCTGGAGGCCAGGGAGCAGGGTGCTGGCTGCATCCTCTCCCTGTGCTACAGGGAGCACGCAGGACACCTGTGACAGTGGGGGAAGGGTCAGTGTAGTGGGGGGACAAACCCAGGGGGCCAAGCCATAGCCAAGGGGCTGTCCCGCCCCCTCTGGACACCATGGCGGGTATTTTTACAAATAGGACATTTTCTAGGGTTGGGCTGAGGACTAGAGGCTGGCAAGCCACCAGGTAAGGAGAACGCTTGGCCAGGCTTGGAAAATGGCTATACCCTGCAAGTCACCTGGGGCAGCTGGTGGCCAGTGCTGAAAAGATGCTGTGGCCCCTGGGGACAGAGGGAGCCCAGTTGTAGAGAGCTCACCTCGGCATCAGCCCCACAAGGCCCTGGGAAAGAAGGAGGTACCCAACAGCCACAGGGGTCCTCTGGTCACCAACTGCCACCATAGCCAACGCCTCAGCTGGAACCTTAGAGGCCTGGTTTTAGACGGGAAGCCCGGCTGCAATCCCGACTCTTGAGTCTCAGTCTCCTCGCGGGTACAATGTGCCTGGTGGATGGATTCAGGGAGGTTCACTACTTAGCATGTGGCCTGACACTTAGAGCTCAGTATTGTCACCCTTACCCCATCTCCTGGCCCCAGGCCCCCACCAGCTGTCCTTCACCCTCCTCCCCCAGGTGTGAAGCAGGCGCCAGGCCTCCCCACTCTCTACCTCCATGTGCACATCAAAGGTAGGGCAGGCCCCAGACTAAACCCCAGGCCCCTCCACTCCACACACCAGCCCTTCCTGTCGCCAGTACCCAGCAGCCCTGGCTGGCACTTGACCTTCGGGGCTCCAGCTGGGGGAGGGGCCAACCTCACTGGTTTGGGTGCCTGGTGGGTTCTGTGCTCCAGGGCCGTTGCAGTTGACTGCCAGAGAGCAGAGTCCACCTGGATCCATTTATCCTCTGTGCCTGGCATTGGCTGAGCTGTCTGATGGGCAGTGAGGACAGTCTTTAGCTCAGCTTTTAAAAAATTATCTTATTTATTTATTTTCTGCAGTGCTGGGGATGGAGTCTAGGCTCTTACACGTTAGGTAAGTGTTCTAGCACTGAGCTACACCTCCAGCCCTATGTTAGTTTTACAGATAAGGAAACTGAGTCATGGGAGCTTAAGTCACAGCTCAGTGGCTGGAACTGGATTCTAATCCTACCCATAAGCAGAATCCCACCCTTTACCTGGAGCTGGGACAGGGACTGTGACATCCACACTGAGTGCACATGTCACCTGTCAGCTTGCAATTCTGGCTTCATAAGGTCCGGAAAGTTCTGCCTGCAGAAGCTTGGTCAAGGTCACAGAGTGGAAGTTACCTAGAACTGGTCACCAGAGTTTTAGGCAGCAGCCCAGGCTCTGGGAGTCTCAGTACACCACCAGTCCCAACACGCCAATTAAAGGGACAGTAGTGGGGCCAGGCAGAGAAAGAATCCATGTGGCCACATCAGGAAGCGTAGATAATGGGGTTCAGTGACCCCCAGGTCTGTCTTGAGGGGCTAACAGGAATGCTGAGATTTTATAGAAAAGAGGGACCAAGGAGAGTGTGAACGTCTAGCCGACAGAGCAGGCAGCCTTGGGCAGCCAGCGGTCTGATTCTGGTTCTCCAGGGTTCCTGAGAAGATCTTATGGCTGTCATCACTTGAGGGGAGCAAGCTGGTCCCCAAGGGATAATTACTCCTGCTCGAGGATGGCAGCCTCACCATCCTGGGTCATTGCCTTCATTTGGGGGCGGCTCTCATCTTTGCTGGGGGGGGGGTAGTTTTGGTCCTTTGTTATAAAGATGTTATCAGTCATTCCTGTCCTTTCTAGAATCCAAGATAACTGCAGGAGAGAGTGACTAAGGAGGGAAAGTTAAGGAGGCAAAAAACAGAGCCAGAAGGGCTGGTGGAGAGGCTCAGGTGGTAGAATATCTGCCCAGCAAGCATGAGGCCCTGAGTTCAAATCTCAGTACCACCAAAATGTTAAAATTAAAAAAAACAACAACAGAGCCAGAGAGGGATAAAATGGAGTTAGGTAGGCCAGTGACCAGAGCCCTCCTTCAAATTTGAGCTGCCAACTACGGGTTCAGCTCTGCCTGTCAGTCGTGGACCCGTCGGCACTGCTGAAGATGGAAGGTATGGCAGATGGGCAGCAGGTGGCTCCTCAACCCTGGCTCCAGAAACTGAGGGCTCAGCCTAGATGAGATGGTCGTGGTCCTAAGCCAAGCATTTCACTGCTCCAGGCCCCAGCTGCCAGCCTGGAAGGCCTGGGGGAGGTACTTAGCCAGCGTCTCCTTGGGATGGTGCCTAGGGTCCCCAGGAAGGTGAGCCACCGGACATCCCAGGCAGGGCGCCAGCATCAGCCTCTCTCTCTCTTCTGCTGGCACAGACCAAAGAGGTGCAGCCCAGGACAGCCTGCCACAGACAGAGCCATGCACAGGTGACAGGTTTCGTTCGTGAGAGGCAGGGCTGAGCCTTCCCTGCTGCAGTGGAGCAGACCACAGGGGTAGGAGTTACCCTGAGCTGCCCTGGGCCTCTAGAGGCCAGAATGTCTTGTCTCCCACAAAATTCCATCCTATATAGTTCCCGCTGGGGTGGAGTCTGGGGGTGGGGCTCTTGCTTTTGCCTTCCTGGGCCTTAGAGGCACATGTGGAGGGAGCTGGGGACCCAGGTTGCCAAATTCCAGAAGATTCTTATATCCAGCTGCAGACCTACCCAAGCCCTGTGGAAAGACAAAGGGATGGGGGTGGGGGGCTCTCCAGGCAAAGTCCCTCCCTTGCCCTACAAGGAGCCCCCAGAAGGAGGCAGGCCGTGGTCTAGTGCTGCCTTTGGCACAGAGGACATGACACTGGAGCCGAGATCCTTCTTGGGAAGGAGAGAGCCCTGGATGTGATACCCAAACCTCACTGGGACCACGGGAAGTTGCTCTCTTCCTGGGCCTCAGTTTCCTCAGCTGTGAAATGGAATGAAGATAATTCATTGCTCCCACACCTTGCCAGGCCTCAGAGTCTCCTGGAAAGGACCTGGGGATCAGGGACGCTGTCATACTCTGAGAGGGACACTGAGCCCAGACGGTTCAACGCGCAGCTAGGTTTGGGAACCAGTGGGCTAGGTCATCTAGTCAGCTTGCGTTTTACTGACCATTTATCATGAGCATAAGGACCCTGAGGGGCAGGTAGGTTCTGTTGTCACCCCTTTCAAGATTGGAGAAGCAGGCTCAGGGCGAGTCCAAAGCTCACACCCGGTCACACCTCGAGGAAGAATGGGTGCTGAGGTCCAAGGCCTGTCTGTGCCCTGACAGGGTTTCTCTGTCCTTTCCAGGATGACTGGCAGTCCCTAGGGACAGTAGGGCCCTGAGCTGGGGACCAGATCAACTGTAGGAGGATAGAGGAAGAAGGCCCCACAGTCTGTTCCTATTTATTTATTTATTTTCTTTTTTTTTGTTTTCATTTTTTTTTTCGTGTTCCTCTTTTAGTAGATGTGAAAACTGAGGCTCAGAGGGAAAGTGACTTGCCTGATGTTACAAGGCAATGCAGTGCCACACAGGACCAGGTGGGAGGCTCTGTGAAGGACCAAGAGTTCAACCTGGGCTGTTATGGTGGCCTCTGGGCCTGGCTCCTGTTCTATGAAGCGGCCACAGGGCCCAAGAGCCCCTCTGACCATCTTAGCCTGACTCCCAGCCTCCACTGCCTCCTACCACCTCATCACACCCCACAGGGCTCCGCTGTGCCTCGCCTCCCCAGGGCTCTTTCTCTAGCTCTACTCGACTCTCCCGTTCACTCGAGACACAGACTGCCTCCGTCCTAACGTGGCTCCCATGTTCCTTCTTTCTTCCTGAGTCGCTCTTCCCTTGATCCTCTTGGCAAACTCCTGTACATTCTTCAATGCCTGGCCCCAAGGTCACTTCTAACTCCTCTGCTCTGAGTCAGCAGATACAGAAGGAGGTCACACCACGGCTGGCTCCCAAGTCCACAAGTTTTTGCAAATGAACCATGGTAACCATTCCCCGAGATCCCTGAGTGCCTCTTGTTCTTACTTAAGATAGCTCAGGCTGGATGCAGTGGTTCACACCTGTAATCCCAGCTACTCAGAAGATAGACATCAGAGAGGGCAGACCCTATCTGAACAATAACTAGAGCAAAAAAAAGGCAGGGGAGGAAGTTGGGAGTGTGGCTCAAGTGACAGAGCACCTGCCTAGCAAGCATGAGCCCTGAGTTCAAACCCCAGTACCACCAAAAAACAAGAGAAAACCCCGCCAGTATGTACCCACCCCCCCAAAAAAAAGCCATATGAAGGCAACAGCGCTCATGAGTCAGTGTCTCAAGAATGACACTGTAATGTCAACCCCACTTCCTATCAGGCTGTCCCATCTCCCTGGTCCCAGTGCACCTGTAGGAACCCTGGGTACCCATCACTCATTTCCCCATAGTTCACCTCATTGGCTGGGGAGTAATTTCTCTCTGGCAGTTACCATCATGTGTTGAGGGATAAACCGTGTCACGCTCAAGTTCATGTTTAAGTCCTGCTGTAGTTTGGATCTCAAATAGTCCCCAAAGTTCCACCTGTTAGAGTTAGTGGCCCGAGGGGTGCTTGCAGGAGGTCCTTAGGTTGTGGGGGGCATGCCCCTGAAGGGATGGCAGGACACAGGTCTCTCCCTCTTCCTCTTTGTGTCCAGGCTTCTGATGTGAACTGTTCGCTCCACACAGATGCCTCGTGGTGCGCTGTACTTGCTAGGGATTCAAATGAAGCAACTGGGTCTTAGGCTGAACCCTCCAGAACCATGAGACAAAATGAACCTCTTTTTAATTCACTTGTCTCAGGGATTTTGTCAGTGATGGAAAACTCCCTACGCTCCAATACCTCTGAATGTGATTTTATTTGTAGAAGGACCCTTCCAAGAGGTAATCAAATTACTTTTTTTTTTTGATGGCACTGGAGTTTGAACTAAGGGCCTGGCACATGCTAGACAGGCACTCTACCACTTGAGCCACTCTGCCAGCCCTTTTTTTGTATTGGGTATTTTTGAGAGAGGGTCCCGAGAACTATTTGCCCAGGCTGGCTTCAAACTGCGATCCTCCTGATCTCTGCCTCCTGAGTAGAAAGGATTACAGGTGTGAGCCACCAGCGCCTGGCACCAAGTTACTTCTTATCCTGTACCACTGGTATCCTTAGAAGAGATTCGGACCCAGACAAAACAGGAGGCCACCTGCAAGCCAAGGAAAGAGGCCTCAGAAGCAACCAAACCCGCCAAAGCCTTGACCCAGAACTGGGAAAATAAACTTCTATTACTGAGACTTTCTTGTCAGTGGCATTTTGCAGTTAACACACTGGGTCTAGCACAGAAAGGCCACTCACTGCAGCCTTTGCAAAAACTCCTTTTTCTTGTAAAACAGCTCTAACTCGCAGGTCTCCAGCACCCCCACTTTGGGGCCCTGTTGGTCCATGACTGCACTCACCCACTCTGCCACAGGTCAGTGGGAAAGCACCCAGAAGAAAGCAAAGAAACAGGGGTAAGACAAGTGAGCAGCAGGCCTCAGCCACAGCCCACCTGTGCCACCCTTTATGCTAAGCCCTGAAGCCTGGGCACAATAAATATTGTCGGATTGGCAAGTAAGACTCCATGTCAACTCTGGTAGCTTGGGTTCAAGGAGGGAGAGGGAAGCAGGCTTGTTCCCCCCACACGGGAACAATTTTCCTTTCCCAGAGGCAAGGAAAGCCTAGGTTCATAGAAGAAATACAGAACACACCAAATTTTTGTTGAAAATTTTTTTAAAGAATTACAAAATAAGCATATAGGAGTCTGGTCACCAGCCACCAAGATGCAGAGCACAGGCTGGCCCCATACCCCTCCCTTAACTTCCCCAGCCTGGCCTCCTTTGGGGTCAAGTGCCCCATTCCCAGAGCTGCTCAGTCTGCTCTGCAGAGCACTGAGCGATCTGGAGGTGCCTAGCAGTGGAGGGCACTGCCACAGCCCCCACTCCAGCAGGAGGACACCTGCTATCCATATGTTCCAGACACTGTTTCACAAAAGGTGTTACTTGGAAAAAACAAAGCTTAAAAAAACACCAAGAAGCAAACAAGGCGTCCACACGCAGGCCAGACTCTGGGCTGCACAGGGGGCCGGTGAGACCACTAGTAGAAGACGCTCCGGTGTGTCTCCTCCAGATCCTCTTGCCAAAGCTCGGGGGAGCCACTGAGCTGCAGGCCTGAGCTGGGACTAGGGCTCACTGTGTGGAGTGGGAAGGTGGGGCCAGGACCCTGGTCCTCAGAACTGGGGAGCATCTGTGCACTGTGGCCCCAGCACCCCCTCTGGGGCTGAGGCTGGAGTCTCTGGCATGATGGCCGGGACAGGAGAGGTGGGCTTCCCAGTGGCAGACAGGATTCTGGAGACACGGAGACACCCTGCAAGAGAGACAGAGCAGCTTGTCAGCTGGCTGCCGCCCAGAGACCCCGAGCCTGGAGGTTTACCTGGGTGTGGTTGCTGGTGTCTGGCAGCCTGGGTGCCATGGGTACAGGGAGTCAACAGGTTAAGATCACCGGCTCAGAAGATGTGTAGACCAACCTTCACATCCCAGCCCTGCTACTCACTAGCTATGAGAACTCTTTTTGTTTCAGTTTTCAAAAAAAGGGGTGCTAGCACCAGCATCACAGGGTTTTAGAAGCGTTCAGTGAATGAAAACATGCAAAGTTCCAAGAACAGAGAGGGAAGGCGGTTAAGCGTTTAATTAAAGTTGGTTATTAACTCAGGGCTTTGCGCTTGCTAGGCAGGCGCCCTACCACTTGAACCACTCCAGTTCTTTTTGGCTTTATTTTTCCCATGGGGTCTGTGTTTCTGAAGAGCCAGCCTGGACCTCGATTCTCCTATTTATGATTACAAATAGTTAGGAAGACAGGCATCCGCTACTACACGTGGCCATTGAGTTGGGATCTCTCCAACTTTTTGCCCCAGCTAGTCTTGAATCGTGATCCTTCTTTTCTGCCCCGGAGTAGCTGAGATTACAGGCGTGAGCCATCCCTGGACCTACTACTATCCTTTACAGACCACAAGTCATTCATGAATGAATGAAGCTTGAAGAAAACAGTAAGGTCACCAACTTCAGGCTACTGTACGGGAGAGAGGTCCTCATCCCTGTCCACCCCCGTCCACTGCGCTTAGTGAAGCACTTAGAATTTCCTGCCCACGCAAGCTTTCTCCCTCCACCTCCCACCCTAGTCTCGCTCCAGGTCCAAATCCGAGGGCTCCTCTCTTCCTCAGGTGTCAAGACTGCTGGGTGGCAGGATGGTGACGTGGTGGTGGCTTTAACTTCCCGGGGTGGGGTGCGAGGGGAGGGAGAACCTCCCCATTCCCCTAAGAAGGTTAGATTTCCTTCATCCTCCCCTCCATTAGACTCCCCAAAATCTGAAAAGTCAGAGATCCCCTGCAGATGCCGACCAGCGACTATGCCTGCACCCCCTTTCCAAAGAAACCCGGGGTCCCCACTTCCTACCTGGTACACCTCAGTCAGCTCTGGGGGCGCGGGGGGCGGAGTCCAGGGTGCAGCGCGGTTCCCAGGCCCAGGGGAGGTCTGCGTCTGGGGACAGACTTGGGGTGACACCGTCCATGGAGACGCCGCATCGGGGGCTCTCCCTAGGGACTGATGCTGGGGCGACAGTATCTTGGGGCAGTAAGGGGGTGTTATCCAAGGATCTGCATTGGACACACTGCTCCCCAAATCCTGGGGTCCGGGTCGGGTGGGTGGGGACTCCCAGGTGGCCCCGTGGCAGATGGCCGAGCCCAGGCTGGGACCGCCACTACCAGGGCCACCACCAGGGCCGCCGTCGGGGCAGAGCGGGCAGCAGCAGCCCCGAGGGGACGCGGCGTCCGCACGTCGCCGGCGGCGCTGCAGACCGTCGTCGCTGAGGCCCAGCACGGCCGACAGGTGGCCGATGTAGCGGATGGCCAGGCGCAGCGTCTCGATCTTGGTGAGGCGCTGGCCGGCGGGCGCCACGGCGGGCGGCAGGAAGCGGCGCAGCTCGTGCAGGGCGCGGGCGAGCGTGCGCATGCGCAGTTTCTCGCGCTCGCTGGCGCTCTGCCGCGGGCCGTCGGCGGGAACGCGGCGCGGGCGTCGGGGCGCCGTCGGGACGCGGGCGGCGGGCGGCGGCGGCGGCTGCGAGGAGCCGCGGACCGTGCTGTCGCAGGGACACGAGCTGCCGGAGGAGTCCGAAGAGGAAGAGGCTGGGGAGGTGGAGTCCGAGTGACCCGTCCAGCCCCAGCCCCGCGAGCAGATCCAGTGGTCGAGGCCCAGGAGGCTCTGCGGAGGAAAAGGAGGAGGAGGTGGCGATTGCGCCATGATCTCGGGATGGGGGGACGAGGGGGGCGGGGGACGGGGCGATTCTGCACCCGCCACCTCTAGGCTTGGGCTTTTATCTGCTGGGAAGGTGAGAGGTGACCCCCCACCGGCTTGCAGAGAGGTGTCAAAGGCCACAGAGCCCTGGGCTTCCCTGGGCAGGGGGCCCTGGGAAAGAGGCCCATTTGCGGAGGTGTGGATTTTCACTCCTGGGGCGCTAATGGAGGCCCCTGCAGCCCAGGAGGGACATTTCGCATCTGGGTGGAGCAGCTTCCCCCACCCTCTTCTTCCCCCGCACCCCAGCAGGCCCAGTGCCCAGGAGCCCCGCCGCCCCCCACGTGCCTCCTGGACCCCCTTGAGGAGTGGCCGCCTCTCATCACCAGCCCCAAGGGCGCTGTGCCCCCTCGCTCCTGCCCAGTGCTGACCGTGTGCTGGGGAAGAAGCACACACGGACACTTTTTTGGGGGGACCCCCCCCTCCCAGTACCAGCTCTGGCTGATTGGCTAAGTGACATTGGGAAAGTCGTCTCACTGCCCACAGTCTGTTTCTACTCTGGAGAAATGGACCCCAGCAGCGTGGAGAAGAAGAAGGGTACAGTGAGGGTGGACATGAGCAAAGGTGGGCCCCCGAGCTGACCTTGGGCAAGGCACTTAGCTCCTCCGAGCCTCAGGAGGAGTACAGGATAGCTGCTGTCCGGCATGGCTGTAGGGATAGCCCAGAGTGAACCTTGTAGAGCATTTAGAATGGGCTTGGCATGTGTGCTAAATGTCTGCCCCTGTCATTTTTTTTTTATCAAGAGGGTATTAACAGAGCCAGGCATGGTGGTTACAAGGGAGGTGTAGGTAGGAGGTCCCAGGCCAGCCCCGGGCAAAAGCAAGACCCTGTCTGCAAACTAAAGAAAGCAAAAAGGGCAGGGGGCGTGGTTCATGCAATGGAGCACCTGCCTAGCAAGCAGGAGGCCCTGAGTTCAAACCCCAGTACTGCCAAAACAAACAAACAGAATAACTCAGCTAACATTTCCAGGCACTGGGAGTATTCATTTCATTCACATTTATTTACCAGCTGGTAAATGTCATGCACATCAGGGTGAACAAGCTTGTCACCTCTGTTCCCATGAAATTTCAGTCTTGTGGGAAGGCAGGGGAAGGGCCATTGTGTAATTAGCTCCACCACTAACTGGCTGCCTGTGGGCAGGGCCCTTAAGCTGTGTGAGCTTGACCTTCTGCTCACTAAAACAGGAGTAATAATTACAGTGTCTCCTGACAGGACTGTTGTGAGGCATCGTTGAGACAGCAAAAATTGGCGAACGCTTACAGTTGAAGCAGGTACACGGTGTGGCCTCTTGGGAATGGCTGAGCCTGGAAGCTAGTGGCCAAGTGAGGACCAGTGACAGCTGGGCTCTTGCCATGGAGGTGGAGAGGTCACAGCTGGGCTTCAACCATGACCAGGATTTGGGACAGCAGAACATGGAGAACATTCCAGTAAGGGAAATGCAAAAGCCAGGGCCTGGCAATGGGACCTACTTCCCCCCGAGTCAGGCCATTGCTAGGGTGGTGGGCGGGGGAGGCCTGGGCACACCTGGCCTAGGACCAGGCTGAGGAGTTGGGTCTTAAGGCCATGGGAGCCACAGGGCCTTTTGAGCAGAAGGTCAGCTTAAGTTAAAATAGTAATCAAGAATAGATCAACCAGCAGCGGCCTGAAGTGGTAAATGGCCTTGCAAATTTGCTGTGGCTGTTTTTAAAAATTAACTTTGGATCACACGTTATATAAGCAAATACACTTTAGCAGGAGAAGTGAAAGCCTGACACACAAAGCTGGACTCCCACCCCCAATGGTCGCTCCCCCCAGGTGCAGCAGACATAAGGTGAGTCCTAGCTGCCCGTGCTGCCACCCTTCCAAAGCCACGGTCTGCACTGGGGATCGGGCTGTCCCCCGGAATCCCAGCAGTGGAAACTCTGTCCCCAGAGCAGTGGTGTTTGGGAGGTGGCACCTTGGGGAGGTGACTAGGTCACAGGAGCTCTGCCTTCATGAATGACTTCATCTATTCCTGGGTGAATGGGTGACCAGTGGAGTGGTTTGCTCTGTCTCGCCATGGGCTGTCCTCTGCCACCTTAGATATAGCCTCACCAGATGGCAGCGCCGTTCTCATGGGGTTCTCAGCCTCCAGAACTGTAAGACTTTTTCCTTTTTCTCCTTCTGCTTCTTCCTCTCCTCCTCCTCCTCCTCTCCCCCCCACTTTTCCTTCTTTTTTTCATTTTTTTTTTTTGGCAGTACTGGGCCTCACACTTGCTAGACACGTGCTCTACCACTTGAGTCATGCTCTAACCCTTTTTTGCTTCAGTTATTTTTCATATAGGGTCTCTACTTTTTGCCCAGGGCTGGCCTCAGATGGTGATCCTCCTACCTCTGCCTCCCAGTAGCTGGATTATAGGCACATGACACCATGCCTGGCTTGTTGGTTGAGTTAGGGGTCTAGCTAACTTTCTGCCCAGGCTGGCCTTGAACCATGATCCTTCTGATTTCTGGGAGAGTAGCTGGGATTGCAGGGATGAGCCACCATGTCCAGCTGACATAAATTTATTTTCTCCGTTAAATTTATATGGAAACACAAGAGGCCATGAATAGCCAAGGCAGTACTCAGTCAAAAGAACAATGCAGGAGGTATCACAATACCTGACTTCAAACTATATTACAAAGCAGTAGCAATAAAAACAGCATGGTACTGGCACAAAAACAGACATGAAGACCAGTGGAACAGAATAGAGGACCCAGATATGAAGCCACACAACTATAACCAACTTGTCTTTGACAAAGGAGCTAAAAATATACGAGGGAGAAAAGACAGCCTCTTCAACAAAAACTGCTGGGAAAACTGGTTAGCAGTCTGCAAAAAACTGAAACTAGATCCATGTATATCACCCTATACCAATATTAACTCAAAATGGATCAAGGATCTTAATATCAGACCCCAAACTCTTAAGTTGATACAAGAAAGAGTAGGAAATACTCTGGAGTTAGTAGGTATAGGTAAGAACTTTCTCAACGAAACCCCAGCAGCACAGCAACTAAGAGATAGCATAGATAAATGGGACCTCATAAAACTAAAAAGCTTCTGTTCATCAAAAGAAATGGTCTCTAAACTGAAGAGAACACCCACAGAGTGGGGGAAAATATTTGCCAGCTACACATCAGACAAAGGACTGATAACCAGGATATATAAGGAACTTAAAAAACTAAATTCTCCCAAAACTAATGAACCAATAAAGAAATGGGCACATGAACTAAACAGAACTTTCTCAAAAGAAGAAATTCAAATGGCCAAAAAACACATGAAAAAATGCTCACCATCTCTAGCGATAAAGGAAATGCAAATTAAAACCACACTAAGATTCCACCTCACCCCTGTTAGAACAGCCATCATCAGCAACACCACCAACAACAGGTGTTGGCGAGGATGCGGGGAAAAAGGAACCCTCTTACACTGTTGGTGGGGATGTAGACTAGTACAACCACTCTGGAAAAAAATTTGGAGGCTATTTAAAAAGCTAAATACTGATCTAACATTTGATCCAGAAATACCACTCTTGGGGATATACCCAAAAGACCAAAAGACTGAGACACAGGTTACTCCAGAGGCACCTGCACACCCATGTTTATTACGGCACTATTCACAATAGCCAAGTTATGGAAACAGCCAAGATGCCCCACCACTGACGAATGGATTAAGAAAATGTGGTATTTATACACGATGGAATTTTATGCAGCCATGAAGAAGAACGAAATGTTATCATTCGCTGGTAAATAGATGGAATTGGAGAACATCATTCTGAGTGAGGTTAGCCTGGCCCAAAAGACCAAAAATCGTATGTTCTCCCTCATATGCAGACATTAGATCAAGGGCAAACACGAGGGGATTGAACTTTGATCACAGGATAAAAGCGAGAGCACACAAGGGAGGGGTGAGGATAGGTAAGACACCTAAAAAACTAGCTAGCATTTGTTGCCCTCAACGCAGAGAAACTAAAGCAGATACCTTAAAAGCAACTGAGGCCAATAGGAAAAGGGGACCAGGAACTAGAGAAAAGGTTAGATCAAAAAGAATTAACCTAGAAGGTAACACCCACGCACAGGAAATCAATGTGAGTCAACTCCCTGTATAGCTATCCTTATCTCAACCAGCAAAACCCCTTGTTCCTTCCTATTATTGCTTATACTCTCTCTACAACAAAATTAGAAATAAGGGCAAAATAGTTTCTGCTGGGTATTGAGGGGGTGGGGGGGAGAGGGAGGGGGCGGAGTGGGTGGTAAGGGAGGGGTGGGGGCAGGGGGAAGAAATGACCCAAGCATTGTATGCACATATGAATAATAAAAAAATAAAAATTAAAAAAAATTATTTTCTCTGTAAATTATCCAGTCTGGTACTCAGTTATAGCAACATAAAAAGGGAGTAAAACAGTCTTCATGCAGTTACGTTATGCACGTTGTACGTTGTATGTATCAGTCTGGAACTTGCTTGTTTTTCCTTCATTAAACAGCATGTCGTAAGCATTCCATGTCAGGACATGTTTCTCTTACTCCTATCCCACTTTTAAATGCTAGATCGAAATTTCACTGTGTTCGAACACAGATTGCAACTATGGGTTATATGCAAAATGAAGCCCTGGTGACGAGGCTTCATTTAAATAATTTTCACTGAGGATGCACAGGTAAGTTTCAGTGACGACACTGTCACTCTGTCCTTGGAACTCGTTTTAAATGTAGGAGGAAGTTGCCCAGTTGCAGCTCTGTGCTTCAGTGAGCAACAGTGGCCACAGATGGCTCGGTGGCAGAGTGGGCGCTTAGCCTGCATGAGAGCTCTGGTTTGATCCCCACTGCAAAACAAGTCGGTCAGGCCATCCGTTGCTTATTATTCGAGCTGCTGTGAAGAAAGAAGAAGTTTTAATTTGCCCGTATCCGAAAAGAAGGTGGAATCCAACTCAAACAGGCTTTTTTGGAAAGAGGCAGCTGTTATGCGGCATCTTGTGACTGCGATGGTGTAGCTGTGAGTTGAGTGTTGTCCCCCAAGGGCTCCCCGAGTTGGAACTTTGGTCCTCATTGTGGCATGTTAAGGGGCTGCACGATCTTTAAGAGGCGGGGCCTGGTGGGAGGTAGTGAGGTTGTTGGGGCATGCCCTTGCAAAGGATTAAGACAGTTTTCACAGGGGTAGTTCCTCCACAGTGCCTGACTGCCCCCCAGATCCCTGGCTTCCTGCCTCTCCAGGTGGTCTCTTCCACACTTGCTCTGTCATCACATCTGCTGTGAGGCCTACATTGGAGAAAGAAGAAGCAGCAGCCAGGCTCTGGGCCCTCCAGCACTGTATAAGTCAAGACTCTCTTCTCTACTAATTACCCAGGTTCAGGTATTTTGCTGTAGCAATGGAAAACAGACTGATGCAATGACTCAAGAGGGTTACATTCCAGTGGGAGCCAGGACTTAGAAAACATTCAGTCCTAGACTTTTCACGTTGGAATGCTGGCTAATGAGTAAGTTCACCATTTGTTCAGAGACCACATGGCACTGTAAGCTCTTGACGTTGTCCATCAAGGATGTGTGTATATGACGGTACAAACAAAATCCACCTGGTTCAATAGATACGGCTTTTTAAAAATTTTAAATGACATAGCCAGGTACTGGTGTTTCACGCCTGTATTCCCAGCTACTCAGGAGGATTGCGGCTCAAAGCCAGCCCAGGCAAATAGTTCTGCGAGACCCTATCTCAAAAAACCCTTTACAAAAATAGGGCTGGTAGAGTGGCTCAAGGTGAAGGCCCTGAGTTCAAGCCCCAGTACCACAAAAAAAATTTAACATAATTGTAAATTTATGGAGCCCAGTGTGAAATCTCAATTCATCGCACAATGTGTGGTGAGCATATAAAGTTAGCTGGCATGGCATGTCCATTACCTCAAACATTTACCATTTCTTTGTATTGGGAACATTCAAAATCCTATTGGCTATTTGAAAATAGACAGTGATTGCCATCGACCATAGTTCTCTACTGTGCTAGAGATTATAGAAGTTATGCCTCCCAGCCAGCTGCCTCCCTGTCTGGAAATATCTTGGCATACATTCTGAAATTTCAGGTGAACTTGTTTTTATCGATGTTTCTGACTCAGGCCTTTTAACTGCTGTATAATATTCCACGGCAGACATGTCCCAGTCTGTCTCTTCCTGATGCTGCTTTAGTGTGTTTTTAATTTTTGCCTTAGTCATGGACAGCAAATACACAGTGGTGGGATTGACAGCCTCATGATCTCCAGGAAGGTTCTGAAAATGGAGAATCATTTCCCCACTCCCACCTGCAGAGCCAGCCTTCAGGGATTTCCTGGCACAGAGGAATTTGGCACAGAGTCTAGAGTCCTGCTTATGGTACCTGCTACTCTTTTCTCTCTGGGCTAGCCTGGCCTGCTTGGGCTAGCCCCAGAGCCCAGGCCCTAGGCTGACTGTGGAATTTCACAGTGTCCATTTTGGAAGTTGGGGCCCTGGTTTGCCGTGGCCTCTACCTCTTTACTAGGCCCCACTGCCAGGCTCTTAAAGGATAGGCCACACCATCTACCAGCCTCACTTGCCGGGAAAAAAGCACTGTGAGTCCCTCCTGGGCCTCCACTGGGAAAGGGAGGCAGTGGAGGTCAATAGTGAGGGCCGGACTGTGGAGTCAGACAGGCCTGGTTCATGGCTGTGAGAATTTGGGCAACTTACCACAGTTTTCTCTCCTCTGTGAAGTGGGGATCCTGACCTCAGGGTGACTTGGGGGAGAGTAGGCTAGTGCCTATCTAGCATTTTGGCACGGATCTTGTGCCGCTCTTAAAGCAAGCTGGGGATAGAATGAGGTGAAGGAAGACCCTGGATCGTGAGAGCCACATCTTCTATAGCTTCAGCACTGGCCCTGGGGGAAGGAAGGCCATTTGGCCCTTTCCCGGATTCTCTCAGCGCCATGCCTCCCCCTCCTCCATCCCAGTCTTTCTCCTCTGTGGACCCGACATGGCATCCTCAGCAGGGCACTCTGACTCCTGTCCTATGGCAAAGGTCCCCAGATGCAGCAGGCTGACCTGCCCTGGCAAGACTGAGCCAGCTCCTCTTGCTGGATGGGATCCTGGCCCAGGTGCCTCACCCATTTGCCTGCAGTCCTGGGTCCCCCGGCAGATGTGTGTACCAGGTGCTTCCCCCGTGGGGACCTGCCCCAGTGTGGCAGACCAGTCAGGCCTGGGTCCTGCCCTGCAGACCCCTCTCCTCTCCACTCCTCTCCCACACCTGGCTCGCCTGTGCAAAGGAGGGGCTGTGGCTGTGGTGAGGACACTGCGTTCCACCCTCAGTGTTCTGGTGACACAGCCTCAGCTCTCCCTGTGGGGGAGGAGGTGGTGGGTCACACACTGTTCTGGTGGGACGCGTGTGGGCTCGTGAGTGTGGCTCACCTGGTCCGGTGCCCACTCCGCGCTGTTACAAGCTCTTGATAACAGGCCCTACATTGCTGTGCTTGGTGAGCTGCCCTGCAAAGCCTGTATTTCCCTGGCTCCCTTGCAGAGGGAATGGCCAGTGAGATGTTGGGAGGCGTCCTCATTGGCTGGGTCTTCTGGAGGAGCTATTCTGTTTTGTTTTTTGAAGCGGGGGTCTCACTGTGTTGTCCGGGCTGGCCTCAAACTCATGGTTCTCCTCCTTCATCCTCCTATAGCTGGGATTACAGGTGCCTACAACCACAACCGGCTTGGGAACGCTTTAAAGCTGAGAGGTCTTATCCTGGGGCTCTACTCCCTTATCATTTGTTCTTACCTGGAAAACAGGTGATGGTTAGGACTTCAGCTGTCCTACTGTGACCCTGAGGCAATCTCAAGGACAGAAACCACACACTAAGGCTATGTGAAGGAAAAAGAACCTTGAGGTATTGATGACAACAGGGAAGGGCCACACTGGTTCTGGACTGTCCACCCCAGAGTTTCCTTACTGTGAGGGGAAAGAAATCACCATCTTGTCATTCAGAGTGTACCCTACGACCAACTAAACCATTCCTGTCCCCAGGGTATAGAACTTCCTAGGAGATCCTTGTCAACAAATGGGCCAAATGAGCTGGGCGGGGTTTAGTTAAGTGAATTCACAACAGATTCCACATTCCGAAGATGGACGGGTGGATGTTTGTCTGGAGGAAGGTCTCAGGTCTCTCTCTCATTTTTTGGGGGGGTGGGACTGGGGTTTGAACTCAAGGCTTTGTGCTTGCAAAGCAGGTGCTCTACCACTTGAGCCACATTTCCAGTCCTTTTGCTCTGGTTATTTTGGAGATGGGGGTCTCAAGAATTACTTGCCCAGGCTGGCCTCAAACCACACTCCTCCTGATCTCAGCCTCCCAAGTAGCTAGGGTTACAGGAGTGCTTGCCAGTGCCCAGCAAGCACTATGATCTGAATGCAGTAACTTGGGGTCAGACCTGAACCCAGGAAGTGATAGGCAACACAGAGTTAAGAGGTCCCACCAAGCTGGACCATCCATCAAACGGAATAAGAGCCATGAGCACCTTCCTCCAAGTTCAGGGTCAGGAGGCATCAGGCTAACAGCAGTACGTGTGGGAAGAGTATAAGGGTCTTTGCCTCCAGGTGTCAAGTGCCCGCAAAGTAAATGTGATCCTGAGCTGCATTTGAACTTGCAAGAAGCAGGGGCCCTTCAGCCAAAGGGGTGCTGGTCCCCGCTCCCCAGGCAGGGGGCTGAAGAGACTCGGGGAAGACCCTAGCTCAGCTAGAGTAATGGTGGGGGCTGGGTCACCAGAGAAACAGCGGAAGGACTTGGGGGTGTTTAGTTCAAAAGGAAAAAACTCAAGAGGATGCAGTCATGTCTTCAGAGGCCCAGACACTCCAGGGACAGGCTACAGAACTCTCTAGGACTAGGAGGACTGTCTTGTGAGGCAGGGAGTGAGCGGCCAGTTCCCAGAGGGAATTAAGAGGAAGCCAGAGAGTCACGGGTCAGACACGCACAGGAGGAGAGTGGACTGTGTTCTGGGACCTGCCCAGCTCTGTCCAGAAGTTGGCCTGGTGATCAGATCAGGGAGAGGACTCTGGGTGGTCCTGGGGTGAGGGTGCAGGCTTGATCACCCCACCTGCTCTCACTGCCTAGAGCTCGTGGCCAGGGCGGGCTTGCTCTCAAGGCTAGAGCCATAGGCCACCATTCCCTGTGGCCTGTGTGGCACAGGCCAGCTTGGTGCAGTGAAGTGTGGGGAGTCAGAGGCCTCCATCCCAGGACCGCCTTGCTGGCCTCTTAGGACTTTACCTCAAGTCATCCCCCATGTGCTCATCCAGCCCTGGGCCCTGGTGGGGATACAGGAGAGCACCGTCCCTTGGTGACTGAGTACAGACCTCACCCTTTGCTCACCCCTGACCCCAGCAGCGCCTGGCAGCCCACAGCCCTGCTCCCAGGAGTCCCTAGGTCTTCTCCCTGGCAGGTGGCACAGGGTCCTGGGAGCAGGTCTGAAGACCTAAAGCCATATTAAGACCTGGCCTCTGACCACAGGCCTCCCTTCCCTTCTGTCCCATTGGGTCCCCTGCAGGCCCTGGGTGTCCTGCTGTGGGAACGTGGGAGGGAAGGAGCAAGGCCGGGTGGTATTCTCGTTACCAGCCAGTGGAGAGGGCCAGGCCCTGTGGCCACCTTCACACCTCCAGGCTGCCTGTTGACACGAAGCCGCCTCCCTCAGAGCAGAAGGTGTCAACTTGGGAACGAGAATGCATGGGGGCCTCCATAACAGCCAGCAGCAGGCCCTGCAGACGCCCCAGAGAGGACCACTGGGCTGGGGCCAGGAGAGAGGCTGGGCTTACACCCCTGGCCCAGGGATGGACCCTGAGTCAACTTTTCCTGGCCTTGGGGGCTGCTGTATGGCACTAGGCACAGCCAGGGAGGTCTCATGACAACAGCCTGCCTGGCAGAGGGTCACCAGTGTCATTGGAAGGCACCAGGATAAGGTCACAGAGCAGCCCCTGAATCTGGGGCTCTCCCTGATGGGGTCTCGGACTGGCATGTCTGCTGGGTGCTCAGACCCCATGGCACAGGCACAGGTCATTCCTCCCTGGCTCAGATGAGGACATGGCCCAGCGGAGCTCCTGTCATTTGCCTGAGACCCGCTAGAATCAGCTTCCAACGTGGTGATATCTGGCTTTGACTTCCTGGCCAGGCCTTGCAGGGCAGGGCAGGGCAGGGCAGGGCAGGGCTGGGGGCACAGAATGGGGCGGGGGGAGCGGTGGAAGCGGCAGAGAGCACTGGGAGGGGCTGGGGCCTGGAGCACACTCTTGGCTGCTCCTGTAGCTGAAGGCTGAGCCACGGAACTCTGCCAGGACAGCAAGGCCTGTGCAGGAGGCTCTGGCTTAGGGCCAGCAGAGGCTAGGTTCGATTCCCCACCCGAGGAATCATCTATGAAGTGGGTATCTGCCAGACTTACCTGTGTGGCCTGTAGGAGGAGAGGAGCGACCCTCTGAGTTTCTTAGCTCTGGGGGAGGACAAAACAAGGAGTGAGGTGTCCACTGGGTGGGGGAGGCTTGCACCCCACCTCCTGGGTGTGAACTGGCTGGGAAGTGGGCTGCATGGTGCTGCATGGTGATAACACACTTCCTTGCAGCATGTATCAGGACTTCTTTCCTTTACAGGGTTGAGTAATATTCCATGTGTGTGCAGACCACATTTTGTTTAGCCGTTCATGCACGGATGGCCTTTGAGCTGCTTCCACCACTGGCTCTTGTGAACAGTGCTGCTCTGAACCCTGGCATACAAATACCTGCTTTAGTGCCTTTCAATTACTCTGGGCACAGAAGGGAGAGGTTGTTTTGCGACCAGTGTGTGTCATGTTGATGTGCTAAGAACATTTTCTTTTCCCCCTCCTCCCTCCCTCTTTTTTTTTTTTTTTTTTTTTTTTGCAGTACTGGGGTTTGAACTCGGGGCCTACACCTTGAGCCACTCCACCAGCCTTTTTTTGTGATGGGTTTTTTCAAGATAGGGACTCATGAACTATTTCCCTGGGCTGGCTTTGATCCTCCTTATCTCTGCCTCCTGAATAGCTGGCATTATAGGTGTTAGCCACTGATGCCTGGCTCTTTCTGTCCTTCCCCCCTCTGTCCTTCCTCTCTCCCTTCCTTCCCTTTCCTCTTTGGGATTGAACTCAGGGCCTTGTGCTTGCTGGGCAGGCCGTCCACCTCCCAGCCCTGTTTTTGCATTGTCATTATTTTTCTCATGTTTTTGCCCAGGGCCAGCCTTGGAATGTGGTCCTCCTGCCTGTGCCTCTCCCATAGCTGGGATTACAGACATAAGCCATCGTGCCTGGCTACATTTTTCTAAATCAATAAATTTATTTCTGCAGCAAGATTTGGGGGTGGGGCAGTACTGGGATTGAACTCAGGGCCTCAGCTTACTAGGTAGGTGCTCTTTCACATAGGTATACCCCTGTGCCTGTATTTGAAATTTTTATTATTATTATTATTAATTGTGGTGCTGAGAACTGAACCCAGGGCCACTCTGTTCCTTAGCTACATCCCCAGCCCTGCAAAATTATTTTTAAATTGCACAGGGTAATACATGGATGGAATCTCCTTGTGAAAAAAAAAGTGCACATTACAGATAAGACAAAAGTCTCTCCTGACCTGCCCCCAAAGCCGGACCTGCCCCCACAATATGAAGTATGTTCAGTTCATGTGGCATGCTGAGTCAGTCATCAGCAAACACTGGACTGTGCATGACTGTGGTCCCCTAAGGTTACATGTCCTCGTGACGTTATGGCTGCCTCGTTCCGGGTTTGCACATTTAAAGAGCCCCTCCCCATGGTGGAAGGACAGGACTGTCTGGTGGACAGTCCTGCGGCTCTCATACACATGCAGCAGCCCCTAGCAGGACACGTGCAGTCACTCGGTGACTTTCTGCGCAGGGTTTTTTCAGGTCTGGGCCATGTCGTGGGTTTGCTGTGTCACTCAGCAGCCTGTCTACATTTGCAGCTTACTCTTTTCTACCCAGGACAGAGTCCCATAGGGATCAGTGGGGCCTCAGGCCGGCCGCAGGCGGTTGAGAGCATCTTGGTTAATGGCAGCCAGCAGCGTGCTGGGCACAGCTGGGGCTCCTCAGCCGGGCACTTCTGCCATCCAAGGGCCCATGATGGGGCAGTCTGCCGGGTGAGGAAGTCTTTCTGGGTCAGGCCCAGGGCTGGTCTGGTGTTCTTTTGAACAGGGGTGAGCCCTGTCACATCCTGGGGCTTAGCACACAGTACCGATCGCACGGGGTCCTTCGTGGTATTTGTCATCTGGCCGGTTGAAGCTCCATCGCCTTTCCCCGGATGCCCTCCAGCAGAGGGTCCCTACACCACGTGCATTCCAGCTTTCCAGATCTGTCCTGAGAACCCTCACTCTTTTTACCGGCCTCAAGTCAGGTACATTTACTGTTGGGACGGAGGACCTAGAGTCAGCTGAGCAGCCCAAGCACCCCCAGAAACTTGGTGTGGGATTCCAGGTTGGGGACCTGGCCCTTTGCCTCCTCCCACCCTATGGACCACCCTCCCTAAATATCAGGGCCAGAAAACAGTGCCTACTGTGGAGATGATTGAGTCCCATCGTGCTTTTCTGCGAGGCTGGCGTGCCAGCTGGGAGCCCCAGGTTACACAGTTGGGCCGCAAATCCTCACCCGGGAGCTGGAAAGGCTCGGAGCTGGGGCAGCCTCGGCCTGAGCTGTAGCTGGTGATCTGAGCTTTTTCTGGTTTAGCTGCAGCCAGGGCTGTGCGTGTGCCTGCGTGTGCGTGTTCTGACAGAAACACGTTTTCCTGGTGGCAGGGGAGCAAGCAGGTTGACACAGACTTACCCTGGTCCTGGACCACCCTTCGCCAATTCTCAAGCCAGCCTGGCATTCCCAGTGTCTCACCCTAAGGCAGGGCCCAACCTGGGTTAAGCCTCTAATATCTGCAGGGTTCCCCAGACCCTGCTCAAGTTTGCAGCTCTTGGGTGGCTGGCAGCGCCCTCTGCCGACAGTCTCTGGAAATGCCAGGGCCCTGGAAAGCCAGGGTCAACCCTCTGGGAGAAGGGGTTTCCTCCTGCAGGATGGCTCAGCAGGCAGTCGGGAAAAACTGAGGCACACGAGACAAGTTTCCCCAGATTCTCACACCTGCCTCTTTGCTTTGAGCAAGCTCTGCTCTTTATCCCAGTATGCCTCAGTTTCTCCAGTTTTCACTCTAAGGCTCAGCCGCATCCCACTTACCTGGGTGAAACAAAGGAGTCTAGGTGTTGACACCCCAAGGAGAGAGGTGCCCCTCTCATTGGCACCATCAGCCCACTCCAGGCTCACACCCGCACTTCCTCTCCATCCGTTCCAGGAATCTGCAAATCTCTCTCCTCTCTTCCCCCGCCCCCCTTGTCACCCCTGTGCTGCCTGTGACTGGCACTGGCTGAGCACTATGGCCAGATAATCAGATTACCTTAGGTCCAGAATAATCTATTCCATATGGCTTGCCAGCTCGGTGGCTCCAAGAGCTAAAGGTGTGAGGAGAGAGGTGATGAGTGCTGGCAGGGGCTCCCCTGGAGCCTCGGGCCTTAGTGGGAGGCCGATGGAAGGTAGGCAGGGGAGAAGTGGGGCTGCACTGCTGGACCCTCTGAGGATGCTGTGCCCTGGGGGGGCAGGGAGGGTGGTGAGTAGTGGATCCACGGAGGAGCAGGATCCCCTCCAGGGCCGTCACTGCTCTCGGGATTGGTGCACTGCATCAGAATTCTGGGCTTTTACTTTCCACATCCAGGGGCTCCGGCACCGTCGTCCATTAGGACCTGGGTGGGGTCTGGAAACTTTTTCTTTTTGCATCCCCACAGTCTCTGATGTGAAGCGAGACCTGATGGGGGGGCTCAAGGGTTCTGGAGCCCCTCATTCTCAGGGTGTCCCTCCAGGGTGCACGTCCTCCAAAGGAGATGGAGAAGCATAAAGAAGGGCAGGCCCCATGCCCTGTCCCTGCAGCTGTGTGACATGGGACAACCTCTCCAGATTTCTCCTTCATCTGCCACGCGGGGCAAGGTCCCCCACATCACAGAGTGTCATAGGAGTTGTGGCCCAGCCAGCCCCTGCACAGTGCCAGTCACAGTGATGTGGACACCTCACCCAGGGCACACAGGCAGAACTGAGGCCTGGGGAGGTGGATGCCCAAATGGTACAGAAAAAGGACCCTGACCTACAGTGACTCAACTCCGGCCTGGAGGCCAAGGCTGCCTGAGGTGGAGACATAATAACTGGCAGTCTTTCTCCTGAAGGGTGGCCTGTGCTGAGGGGTGGTGGCAGATCCCCAGCTGTCCGGACATCATAATTAGGGGTGTCCCCTGATGCTAAGTAGGCTGGCAATGGGGCAGAGCCGCTTCCTTCCCCTGGGGCCTCTGGCTCCAGTGAGGTGGGGATTAGGTTGCTGCGAGGCGAGTATTGACATAGCACCTCTGATTAGCACTCCTATGGCAGAGAAACGAAACGAGGGTGCTGAGATGGGCCCCCCCCCACCAGACCCGGCTTGGCAGGAGGAAGCAGCCTGGGCCTAGCACTGGTGGAGGGCTGTGCTGAGCCTGGGAGGGGCCTGCTCTGTTATGCCTGCCCCCCCCCACCTGAGGCCAAGGCTTGAACTCTCACCTCTGCTCTGGTGGAGTAGCCCCAAGCCTTGGATTCCCAGCCTTACACGTAGGCTGCAAGGGGAGGCTTGGGCCAGGGGCGCAGAAGCCTAGGGCTCCAGGCACTTGTCAAAACACAGTCCCCAAAAGTGTGAAGGCCTCAGCCCAGCGGGAGGGGGTGTGGGCCCTGTGGCCTGGAGAAGTCATTAACTCTGGCAACTCCCAAATGAACCCACTGCAGAGGCTGGCCAGATAAGGAGATCAAAGGGGAGAGAGGTTGGTGGGGGAGGGTGGGGGAGGCTGCAGCAGGGTACTGGCCACAGCTTCAGCCTGGCACCAACTGGGCCCCTGAGATGGCTTTCCAGAGACCCCAGGGGCAACAGGAGAGGGAGGCACTCCACGTGGCACTTCCAATTTGTCAGCCTCGAGGACTCAAGACCCTAGGGATAGGGCTGGAGTTAGAGCCTTCCCTTGCACCCCACCTCTTCTGCCCTGTTCCTTTTAACCCTCCCTCATCTCTGACACCAGGCCTCTTCCCATCATGCTCTCCTGCTCTGTATCTCTCTGTGGCTCCCATGTACCCAATGTTAACTGTCAGGTTTCAGATCTGAGTATTCGCAGGTGGTGTTTTCAACATAAGAAGTGCCTCCCACACATATGGCCTCTTGCCCAGACACATCTAGTTGATTTTGTACGTAAAACACAAATGCACCTAACGCATCCTTAACAAGAAGCCAGTGAAGGTGGCTTTTCAGAAGCAGGTGGACCGGCTGACAAATTTGTTACGCACACTGTACCTGCACACTTCTTTGATCAAGAAACTATGCGTACTAAACTTTATTTTCAAATAAAGACCTGACAGCTGGGTGCCAGTGGCTCGTATCTGTAATCCGAGCTACTCAGGAGGCAGCCATCAGGAGAACGGTGGTTTGAAGCCAGCTCCAGGCACATAGTTCGAGACCCTATCTCGAAAAAACCCATCACAAAAAAGGGTTGGTGGAGTGGCTGAAGGTGTAGGCCCTGAGTTCAAGCCCCAGTACTGCACACACACACACAAGACATGACCATAAAACACGAGCTTGGGTCGCTCTGATCTTTCTCACTCACAATGTGAAATGACAATTGTTGAAATGGGAGGGCACTGTGAGCACTCACATGCTTGGCAGTCCCTGGACAAGTGTGACCAGAGCCTGCTGACATCTGGCCTTTCCTGCTGTCTGGTCTCTCTGCAGCTCCTCTCCGCCCAACCCCAGCACACAGGCACTACCAGTTCCCAACCTGTTGTTCCTTCCAGCCCAGCATCATCCAAGAGGCCCAATCCCTGGGCTTCCGCACTGGCATTTGTGCCCTGGGAAGGCATCCATCTGCCACGTCCGGAGGGGTGGACCCTGCTGTAGGCTGGGGGGCTCCTTGGGACTGGATGGGCTCTCAGGCGTGTGCTCCTCACCTTCTCCCCACCCCAGGGAGGTGGGTAGTGCTTCTCCTGATGTGACCGGGGCGCGGCATGTCACAGCAGTTGTGACAGATTGCAGAGGAGGGGCTGTAGAAGGTGCTGGGGGAGGCCAAGGCAGTAGGAGATAGAGACAGGCCAGGGAAATGATGGTGGGCAGAGACACCCAGGGAGTCAGATTCAAGCCACTGGGCTTCATCACCACAAACCAGCTTACCAGAGTCTTGAGGGAGCTGGAGGCCACCTGGCACTGACATCACCCCTAGATTCCCTTTTCAAAGAAGAAACAGGTAAAGACGTGATGCCCGAAATCACATACTTCACAGTCTAACCTGTCTGAGGGGTGCAAGGTCTGAGGGGCCAGGCAGGCAAGATAGATCCTTCGAGATTTTTTTTTTTTTTTTTTGCAGTGCTGGGGTTTGAACTCAGGGCTTACACCTCAACACCTTGAGCCACTCCACTAGCCCTATTTTTGTGATGAGTTTTTTTTGAGATACGGTCTTTCAAACTATTGGCCTGGGCTGGCTTTGCACCTCAATCCTCCTGACCTCTGCCTCCTGAACAGCTAAGATTGCAGGCGAGAGCCACCAGGGCCTGGCCCTTCAAGATTTTCAATGTGATGGTCAGGCACGTAAAGAGGGATACTTAATTCCCCTAACCTTCCTCCCTCCCTCCCTCCCTCATTTCTTTCCTTCGTTCCTCTCTCTCCTTCCTCCCATCTTTCCTCATCTCCCAAGCTGGAGCCCAAAGTTGAATATGTGTGACAAGGGCAGATATCTCCACGTCCCCATACCAGGGAGACTGCAGACTCGCTGTTTGCTTTGATGCCACCTGTGGACACCAGGCAGAGCAAGTTCCTCTCCGTTACTCGCTGGCTGAACATTTTTATTAGGAAGGGCTCAGGAACTGTGTCGAATACTCTTCGGGCATCACTTCTAACTACATTTCACTGGCAAACTTGTATCTAGCCCAAAGTGACACAACACTAGCAATCGGACCGTGGTGGCCGCTGAGCACCTGTAGAATAGGCCAAGCTCCTGATCCTGTCAGGCTGGGGGAGTTCTGAGAGAGGGGCAGCAGGGTCACCCCTTCCTGTGCCCCGGTGCTCCCGGCACCTTCATTGGCTTGGGCCAGCTTGCTGGATTTGCCTGGCACAGCTCGGTCCTTGTGTCACCAGCAGCCTCCCTCTGCTCTTAGAAGGTATGGATTCCAGTTACCCCGACCTGGGAGGGAATCAGGGCCCCATGCCCGGTCCCTACCCCATTCCAGTCCGCTGGCGCATGCCCGGAGGCTCCCATGAAACACGCTGCCAACTAAAGCGCAAGAAAATGAAGAATTTGCACACGGTCTCCGATAGCTGAAGGTGGGCTCCAGCCGCGGGGAGCGGCCTCGAGGTCTGTGAGCCGCTTCCTGTAACCTGCATGGCTGGCCGGCCCCGGTCAGCCGGGTGCAGTTAGGGTGCCCAGGCCCCGGGCCAGGTGGGGCGAACCAAGGGGTCCGCACGGCACCGGCACCGTGGCCCCTCTCCCGGTTCAAAGAGTCAGGCCCCGCCCCCGCAGGCCCCGAGCCCGCTTTGAAGTGCTGATGTGGCCTGGAAGGGGCCACTTCACACCTCGGGCCGGGGATAAAGCGGCCCCGGGCCCTGGACGCAGCGTCTGGTCTCGGCTGCCATGGCCCAGCCCCTGTGCCCGCTGCGCTCCGAGTCCTGGCTTCTGTCCCCGGGCTGGGGGCCGCCACCTCCCGGCGACAAGGCCAGCGGCTGCTCCCCAGCCTCGTCCCCGGACCCGTGGGACAGCGGTCCAGCCGCCCGCGCCCCGACGGCGGAGAGACGCGGCAGCCGCCTGGGCAGCCGGCAGCGGCAGAGCGCCAGCGAGCGCGAGAAACTGCGCATGCGCACGCTCGCCCGCGCCCTGCACGAGCTGCGCCGCTTCCTGCCGCCCGCCGTGGCGCCCGCCGGCCAGCGCCTCACCAAGATCGAGACGCTGCGCCTGGCCATCCGCTACATCGGCCACCTGTCGGCCGTGCTGGGCCTCAGCGACGACGGTCTGCAGCGCCGCCGGCGACGTGCGGACGCCGCGTCCCCTCGGGGCTGCTGCTGCTGCCCGCTCTGCCCCGACGGCGGCCCTGGTGGTGGCCCTGGTAGTGGCGGTCCCAGCCTGGGCTCGGCCATCTGCCACGGGGCCACCTGGGAGTCCCCACCCACCCGACCCAGACCCCGAGCCGCGCCCGAGCCTTGCGATCTGCCCGTGCTTAATGCCGAGTGTCCAGCGGAGCCGAGCCCCTCGTCGCCGGTTAGTAGCTTCCTCCCCGCGGGGAACGCCGCGGGCGCACAGCCCCACCCGGTGACCAGCCACCCTGCCCGCGCTCGATGGCAGCCTGGCCTCACCTGTCCGCTCGTGGGAGCAGCCCCGCGAGCCCTGGGCGCGCAAGCAACGAGGGGAGGGAGAGGCCACGCGGGGGTCGAGGTCCCCCGAACGTGGAGCCTGGGGACGCGGGTCGTGCGCCGCGGCCGCCCGTGCACTCGCGGGCGCTGAGCGCTGTACCGTTTGCTCCTCCCCGCAGCCCTTTCCCTGCGAAATGCTGGCCCTGCTGGAGAACTGGATGCCCCTCTCGCCCCAGGAGTGGCCGCCGGCCTGAGGAGTCAGTGACAGCGGACGACTGGCGCCCTGTGTGAGCACCGAGACTGCTGGCCTCAGCACCTTGGAGGCGGATTCCCTGCCCTGGAAGGACCACCAGCTATTCTGATGGCATGGCCTCGTCCAGGAAGGCCTCCCCAGCCCCACCGCTGCCACTGCTGTGGAAGGAGGGACCTGGGGGCAGGGCTTTGCAGCCTGCGGGAGGCTCTACCTGCTGTGTATTTATTTATTTGTGAATAAACTATTTGAGCTGGTGTCCCTCTGCCTGTACACACGGCTCCCAACCTCCCTGCCAAACATGGAGTGTCAAGAGGGGCTCTTGTCATCTTCAGCCCCCAAACACACAGGCCAGCCCTGTGTGCCCCTCCCTGCCTCCACATCTGTCCTGCATGGGTCAGCCTGGGAAGATGGGGGTGGGGGGCGGTTCTGCGGGAAGGTGGCAGCAGGAATCCTTTGAACCTGGCAGAAAACCAGATAAAACCACAATGTTTGGTTTTATTGTAGAAAATGCAGCTCCCCTTTTTAAATGCTATTTTTGAGACAGAATTTGGCTATGTAGCACAGGCTGTCCTCAAACTCCCAGTTCTCCTGCCTCAGCCTCCCAGGTGATGCTGGGATTACAGGCGCACCTTACCACTCCTGGCTCACAGCTCCATTATGTACCGTGCACTTACTATGCTGGGATGACCGTGTTACAGAATAACGATCAGCACTGAAACCCAAATAGGACTTGGGAGTTGGAGTTCTCAGCCCTGCTAGGGTTTTGCCAGCTCCATTCATGTGGGAACTGAGAGGGCAGCAGCCCAAGGAGTCATTGTCCCAGGCCTGACGCCCCTTGATCTGGAGCTTCCTGGCCTCAGACCTGGTGTTCTTGGGGTTTGCCCATCTCTGGTCTCCAGGTCTCCCTCCCACGTGGCTTGGGGACCACAAACGCATCAGTGGGCTAGTCTGAGTTTGTTAGCCATGATTCTGGGCTGTCTAGCTGGGGCCCCTTGGTTACTGATCTGTGCCAGACGGAGCTGCGCCACTCCTGTCTGCACAGGTGAGACTCAGATCAGGCAGCACTCAAGCTTGGGGGTGACTCGTGGCATTGCAGCCTCTGCCAAGGGCTTACTCCTCCTCTCCCTCAAGTGTCTGGAACACAGGCCTTGGGTGTTGGTTTTTATAAGCACCTTGAGCTATAATTCACACACTGCAAAAGTCATCCCTTTGAAGGGCACAATTCACTGGTTTGGGCAGAGTCAGCCACCATCACCACTAATTTGCCAGCATTTCCACCACCCCCCAAAGAAGCTCTACCTATTAACTAGCCTCAATCCCATTCCCTCCTCGCCCCCTGCCGGCACATCCACTGGGAGTGGAATTTGCCTGCTCTGCACATTTCAGAGGAATCATACAACATGGGGTCAGCATGTCTGAAAGGTCACCATGTTGTCTCAGGTAGAACTTCACTCCTTTCCCTTTCCGTTCCCAGTACTCTTAACTCATCACGCTTCTTGGGTTTGTATTTAATTCCACCCAGGGGCCATTTCAGCTCAGGCCAGGGTAGGCAGTCGTGCAGTCAGGGTCAGGGTCCCTGCTCTGCAGTTCAGGGCTCCAGGCCTAAGCAGAGTCCATCTTGGCTGGCATTTGGCTGCAGAAAGGATCCAAAGGGGGAAGGAAGCTCACGCCCTCGGCTGGGCACTCCCTTTCCGGGCACCTCTACTGCCCCCATCTGACGCTTGTCCCCCCCACCCCAGAACACTGACTAGGGAAGAAATCTGTTTGCATGGCAAAGGCTCAGCGGTTTAGGCCTGGATTACGGTTGTTAGCAAGTCTTTTCACAGCTAAGTGGGGCTCATTGCCGCCCCCTTCCCTGCGAGGGCCTCTCCTTCTGCTCGGAGCTGGGAGCAGCCCACTGTTTATTAGTGCCTGGGTGTGAATTTTCATTAACACGTCCCTGCTAATAGCAGCCGAGACAGAGGACTGGAGATAGGAAGAGGTCTCCTCCCACTGCTCCCAGGTCCCCATCACCCCTTCCTGGCCGCCCCCTTCACACCTGGAGTAAACTCTGTGTGCTGTCCACAGTGAGGAAGACAGTAGCCCTCTGCCAGGCCAGCAGGAAGTAGGGGAGCCTCTCTCACCCTGGTTCCCAGCCAACCTGGGAACCCCAGTTAGGGGCCCCTTTTAAGGATGGAAAAGTTATAAGTAAACAAGAGGCCGAAGGACCCCACGGATGCCATGTGACAGTGTTGGGACTGGGACCCAGGTGTGGACTGCAAGCCTGTGTGCTTACTGCTCAGGCCTCTCCTACCAGCTCAAAACCACAGGTACTGGGCTGCCTGGGGCTGGAGCAGTCTGGGCTTAAGCCTGCTGGACGGTGGAGGTGCAAATGATGACACAGGCAATGGTCCTGCTCCCTGCCATCGGCAGTGGCCTCCTTCAGTTACGAGCATCTGTCCCCTAGGCTGTGTGCTTAGGGCAGGTTTCCAGTCAGCACAGATGGGGAAGTAGAAGTAGAGAGGTCAAGGGCTGTTCCCGAGAGCTCATTTGTGGCTACTGGGGTGGGGACAACAAGGAGGCTGGTGGTCCACAGACCCTGGCAGGCAAGTGTGTGGGTGTGCGTGTGCACGCACGGGTAGCGTAAAATACAGCTCCTGACCACACGGCCAGAAGGGAGGTGTGGGAGGTGGGGGAGCTGGAGGTGCAATGGGTGCTGTCCGCTCTCATATCTGGAGGGCAGAGTGTCCTCCCTGGGACCTCCAGCCACTCAGTGTTGGTGTGAGCGAGTGCCATAGCATGGGGTCCAGGAACAGAGGGGGACGGGGGCACGGGAAGGAGCAGTCAGAAACCCTGTGTGCGACTGGTCCTGGGACGCCCTACAGGCCTCATCCAGTTGTCATGGGCCCTCAGAGAGCTGCTGGGGACCACTCTACGCAGGAGGCACAGCTTCTAGAGAACAGCCAGGTGCCTCTCTGTCCCTCTCTCAGGTCTCCAGGACACCCAGCTTCCCACAGTGGTCCAGCTTCTCCTCCCCTTCCCGCCCTCCCTTCCTCCGTGCTGGGCATGGGGGCCCAGGGCCTCCTGCCTGCTACCACTGACCTGTACCCCAGCCCTCCAGGCGCCTCTGTAAGGGTCAGGGTCCCCAAGCGATGGAGAAGTAGCTGGTGGAGAGAAAGGGGACCACCGGGCAGTGGCAAGCTGGGGGTCCTGCTCCTTTTGGGAACTGTGCGGTGAGTGGGCCCTGCTGGGGTCTGGGCTGGTGGAAACAAAGGACCACACACCACAGCAACCTGCAGTGGGGACAACACTGCTGTTTATTGGGCGACAAACCTGGCACCCGAGGGTACTGACCCTCGGGTCCTCTTTCCCCTGGCTGGCTCTGTGGAGGAAGCAGGCTGCAAGTCCAGGGCCCCAGGGTGTGGCTCTGTGACACTGTGTCCTGTCACCTCAGGGTGCCTGGAGAGTGGCTGCCGAGGCTGCTGGTGGTCATCACTTCCTTCAGTTCTCTTTCTGGAGAATCAGGGAGTACCTCCGAAGCCGGCCCCATGGCTCGTGCCCTTCCTCCTGGTACTTCAGCCTCTGGAAGCTGCGGGCCACACGACCAGAGGTGAGAGGCGCCTCACCCACCTCCCGGCTCCCTGGCTCCCAGGACAGAACAGGACCCCTGTGCTCACGGAGGAACTGGAGGATGACACCCCACTTCACCTCTGCGTCTGCATCAGACATCCGGGGAGAGCTCCTACCAGGAGGGACAGGCTTAGCGCTCTGATGGGGGGTACACACTGAGAGTGGGGTAGGAACTGAGGACTGAAAAGCCCATTTGCAAACAAAATGGGCTCTACCCATGAGTGGAATATTATTCAGCCCTGTAAAGGAAGGAAATGCCACATGTGCTACCACGGGAATGAACCCTGAGGACGCTGCGCTGAGTGAGCTACTCACAAAGCCAGTCACAAACACTGTGATTCACTTATCTGAAGATGCTCATATTTGGTCTTTAACAAAACAAGTTTTAGGAAAACATCAATATGCTCAAAATGAATGAAAAAAGAGAAAAGGCACATTCAGCACACAGTAATCTGATATTGCCCCTCATCGTACACAGTGGGCACTGTCCACAGGTGGAGGGGCTGGCAGTGGGCTGGGGTGGGGTGCAGGCTGCCCCCAGGTTTCTGCCCTGGGTGCCAGAGCAACACTTTTGAGGAGAAAGACAATGATTTGGATTTGCCTTGAGGCTTCATGTGGTACAGCTATGTAGAGACAAGACTTTTTTTTTGTGGTACTGGGGACTGAACTCAGGGCCTAGTTCTTCCTACTAAAGTACTTCTACCACCTAAGCCACACCCACAGCCCAGAAAATTCTAACTTAAAAAATAGTCTATACATTGCTTTTTTTTTTTTTTTTTTGTGTACTGGGTTTGAACTCAGGGCCTCATGCTTGCTAGGCAGGCGCTCTACCACTCAAGCCACTCCACCAGCCCTATACATCGCTTCTTTTTATGAAAGTGAAAAAGCATGAGTGGGCATACAACCAAAAGTAAAGCCCCAGTTGGGCACGGTGGAGCACACCTGTAATCCCAGCACTAGGGGCTGAGGAAGGAGGATTTTGTGTTGGAGGCCAGCCTGGGCTGCAGAGAGAAATCCCACCTCAAAAAAACAGTAAAACTCCCGCTTACTTCAGACCCTTATTTTCTGCGATCAACAGCTTCTTGCATGTCCTTTAGCATCTTTTCATGCTCACATCTTTTTAGAATGGAGGTGTGTGACATACAGTAATGCACAATGACTCTTTTTTCCATCGAGAATCTACTTCAGGTGGGCATGGTTGTACACATCTGTAATCCCAGCACTGGGTAGATGGAGGCAGGAGGGTCACAGGTTGTAGCTAGCCTGGGTTACACAGTGAGACTCTGACTCAAAAAACCAAAACAACTGAAAAAGTCTATCCCAGCAGTGGTGTCTGGCAGCACTCACAGGTCTGGCTCGTTCCTTTTTTCAGTTTAGGACCTTCCAAAGCTGGCGACCTTAGGCAGTGGCTGTGAAGAGTTTTCTCACTCCCTCTACAGCGGGGGCGGGGGGTGGGGAGGAGGAGAAGAAAGATTTTGCCTGCAAAGCTCTCCCATGGTACCTGCAGACAGTAAGTGCTCAATTACGGCTAATTGCGGTAATAGGTGCACTGTGGAAGTGACCTTGCTGGAAGGAGGGGTCAGGGCACAGGTGTCAGTGAGGGACGGAACAGGAGGCAGCCATAAAGTAGAATAAGTTTTAAAAAACCTAAACCAAAATCCTTACTGTGCTCAGAAAACACAGTGACGTCTAAAGCACGTGCTTCCTCCGTGGACCCAGCCGTGACCAGGAGGCAGCCTCTACCAAGTGCCCTGTAATGTCCTGTGAGGACTAGGACTATGGCCACCACGAGAGAGCCAGGGTGCACACCTTGCCCTCCCTCTCCCTCTGTACCTGCACCGGGGGGCATTGCAGAACCTGCGCCCTGATTTTGACACTCTTTACCGGGCCCTCAGCCAGCTGTAAAGCAGATGGACAAGTCCAGCGATGTGACACTTGGAACTTCTGTTTGGCTGAACAAACAATCACAGTGACTTCAATCCAGAGACAAGCCAGGAAAAATTACACACAACGTACTGACAAAGAGCTTCACACCGAAAGAAAAGGCGCACAAGCATACAAAGAAGATCCAGGGCAAGTCACAGAAGAGCGCTGAGCACACAACAGTGTACACATAACTAACCGACTAATTTTTAAACCTGGTTTCCAAGGTAAAATATGAGCTATTGATTTTTGTCCTGCCTCCATAGCCTGTTGTGTGAAGGGTGAGACTTAGCATCTTTTCCCAGGGAACGGGAGGGCGAGTGGGGGAACCATCACCGCTCAGATGGGCCAAAACCTGAAAGTCTATCTCCAAATACCAGCCCTGCTGGATTTTAGGGGACCTCACAGATAAGGCTGTGAGGATGCTGTGTGCTGCATTTTTCTGGATCCAGCCCAGATTCTGGCTCTAGAGCTAGAAGGACACTTGTTTGTCAACAGGGGAACATGGTGACATTAGCCTATGATTAGGACAAGCTAAGGAGAGGAGGAGGCTGTCACCCACAAGGAAGAGAAGATGGTAGAGGAAGTAGGATCTTGCTGTTTTGGGGAAGGGGACAGTCTGGTGCCCCAGTGTAGGAGCAGGCATTAGCCTCAGGCACGAGCAAGGCACCTGTGTCCTGAGACAGGCAGAGTGCAGGGGTGGAGGTGACCAAGGTGGCCCAGAAGAGAGGGCAGCTGAGGGACTAGGGCTGGGGTGGAGGTGGTGGCACTAGCCATCTGCAGCATGACTCCCTTTGGCTATTTGGCAGTGAGGAAGGAGAGAGAGGGGGCCTGGGCCACCTGAGGTTGGGTGTCAACTAGCAAGCGGGTTTATGTGAACCCCCTAGGGAGCATGACAGCCCCTTGTCTCCACCAAAGTGCACCTGTTCTCCTTCCCACGGTGGCAGAGGACACTGCAGTGTCTTCTGTGTGGGAAACACACTGACAAGGTGTGGGCACACGTGTGTTGGATATGAAGAGTCTCCTAGAAGGCTCATGTGTTGAAGTCCTGGTCCCCAGCTGGTGGCTGGCACACGAGTAGGACCCTTCATCAATGGCAGACCACCGAGGAGTTGGGGGCTGAATTGGCCACTGGGGGCGGGGCTTGGCTGGGGGAAGTAGGTTTCTGGGAATAGGCCTTGAAAGGTATATCTTGTCCCCAGCCCTCCCTGTCTGAGTTTCTGCTTTCTGATTGCTACAAGGTGAGAAGTGTCCTCTGTCACCCGCTCCCTGCCATGGTGACGCCCTGTCGCAGCACAAGTCCTCACAGTGGAGCCAGCCATGAGCTGAAACCTTGGAAATGGTGAGCCAAAGTAAACCTTCCTCCGCTAAGTAGATGTGCAAAGGCACTTTGTCACAGTGATGAAAAGTGACTAGCTGCCCATCCAAGAGTGGACGGGCCTCAGCAAGTCCCACACAAAGCCGCCAAATCAACTTTGGGAGGAGCTCATCCTCTGTTTCTCAAGAAAGGCAAGTGTGTTACGATGGCCACAGTCCCGAGCTGGGGACAGCAATAAACAATGCCATTCCTCACCCTTCTCCTCCCACCATAGTGAACATGTGCCCCGACGTCACACAGGGCTAGCCTCCCCTCACCAAAGGAGCTGTGTGCTGAGCAGAGCAGGGTCTGAGGCCGTCATGAAGCCACCCACTGTCAGAAAGCTGGTGGGAGCCAGAAAGTCTGGCTTTTGTGGCTTCTCTTTGCTCTGTCTGTTCCCTGGTGTCTGCAATATTCATCAGAAGTTTGACCCAGCCATGTGGCACCCTGAGGGCCTAGGCTGGGGAGCAGAGGCCCACAGAGGCCTCCTCTCAGCCCTAAAGGCAGCCGCTGCTTCACATGGGCGGTTTCAGAAGTCTAGTGTGGGACTGTGGAAATGGATGGGACCGCCTCTTGCAAGTTTGAACCTCTGAATCTACTGCTGCATAAACCCTGACAGCTTCACCTCATTTTACAGCCAATAGAAACTATTTCAGATGCAGAAATAAATAGAAACCAATAAACAAATAAACTGGGACCTGTGAGGGGCATGTGTCATAAAGTGAGGAGAGTCCACTGTGAAGGACAGCACCAGGGTTGTGGGCACACGACACGCGTGCACTGAAGCGTCCTCTCAGAGCCGTTGTGTTTTTGACCCTACACACTGAAATGCTGGGGTGCCCTTTGGGAAGTCCCAGACATCCAGCCTCAGAGCAAGAGGAACAGGAAAAGCCCTCTTTAAACCAAGCGTTTCTCAATTTACCTCTGGGTCCCAGATCAGAAACTGTGTTGCCCCAAGGCATGTGACTCAAACACTGCGCAGGACCAGATAGGCGTGCCCTCAAACTGATCCCCAGGGCACCAGGAAGTGCACCTGCCCCTGGCCAGCTGGACACTGTGCCCTCTCCAGTGCCCCCTAGCCTTTCCATCTCCCAAAAGTGGCACCACTGTTCAGCCCCAAGCCCTGCCCCAGCCCCTGCTGGTCAGCTCTGCTGATGCCAGCCTCTTTTCTGCAGAAGGTCCCTCAGAAGGCAGTCCTCTGTACCCCAGCCAACTGGGCCCTCCCAGGAGGGAAGGGGCTGGCACCTTGGCCAGGGACAGAAGTCAGTAACCAGGAGGTAGAAGAGTCCCCTCCGTTCTGTACGGGGGCTAGGATGGGCCTCCATGTTCCAGAGAAGGGGAAGGCAGGACAGAAACAATGGGCTTCTCCTTATCCTAGCAGTCCAGTCACAGAGGGGTAAAGTCACTTGTAGACATCCTTCCCACAGACTATTACACAGTCATGAAAAACCATACTTACAAATGCTATAGTGTGGGTGTCCAATGTCCCCTGAAGGGGGACGTATTAAAAGCTTGGTTCCCAGCATGGAAACTTTAAGAGATGGAGCCCAGTGGGAGGGTAGGTCATGGGGGTGTGTCCTCAAAGGAGAGTGTGGGACCTCAGCCCCTTCCTGGTATCGTTTTGCTTCTGGGTCATGGAGAGCGGCCTGCTCTGCACTACACTCCCTGCCATAAGGAGCTGTTACACCCAAGGCAGTGGGGCCTTGAACATGGGCTGAAGCCTCCCAACTGAGGCCCAAGCAAACCTTTTCTATCTGAATATATTAATTATCCCAGGTATTTTGTTAGAGTGACAGGAGACTTACTAGCAATAAAAAAGTTTTTCTCAAAATCAAAAATGAAAATGACCCAAACATTGTATGCACATATGAATAAAATAAAAATTAGAAAAAAAATCAAAAACCATTAAGTAGGGCTGGTGGAGTGGCTTAAGTGGTAGAGCACTTGCCTAGCAAGCATGAGCCCTGAGTTCAAAGTTAAGTTATATTTGGGAATGACATAAAGTCAGATGAAGATGTGAACACGGAAGATGATTTCACCTTGGTGAAAACCCCAAGGTGAAAGAAGCTAGTGGTGGTGTCGGTGATTTGTGATTACGAGTTATTTAAATTTCCTCTTCTTTTGGTATTTTCCTGTTTTCCCAATTTCTATATCAGAAATAATGAATACACATATAGGAGCATATATGCGTGTGTGTGTGCATATATATATGAGTGCAGCTTCTGAATACATCTTTTTTACCCTGGGAAATGACTTTGTTAGCTGAGGGAGCAGTTCTACACTTGAAGCAGCTTCGGTGGGCTGAAGTAGGGTCAGCAGGTCTCTGAGACTAGGTTGCCTTGGTTGAGGGTGAGAACAGTCAGCCAGGTGGGAGGTGAGCCACCCAGAGCTGATCTGCTGCCCTCAGTACTCCCACACAAAGGGCAGCCTGCTGGCCTAGGGTCGTCAGAGCCCCCAGTGAGGGCACCAGAAAGCTCCAGGCCCTGCCCCCTGCCCCGGGAGAGCCCCTCCCATGGGCCAGGCCTCACCTTATGCTCTTGTCTTATCTTTCACTATTTTTTTTTTTTTTTGGTGGCACTGGGGCTTGAACTCAGGGCCTCATGCTTGCGATCTACCACTTGAGCCACTCCAACAGTCCTTTTTTGTATTGAGTATTTTCAAGATAGGCTCTCAGGAACTACGTGCCTGGGCTGGCTGTGAACCTCCATCCTCCTGATCTGTGCCTCCTGAGTAGCTCAGATTATAGGTGAGAGCCACCAGCACCTGACTCACCACTATTTTTAATCAATTTGCCCAAACGATACATTTTTTGTAGAAGAGCCGTGAATCACCCGAGCTACTGCTGTACACAACTCCATCTGCCCTGATTCAGAACCAGATTATGTCTAAATGATGTTTATAATCGCTCCCTATCTTTTTATTTTGAAAACGTCAAACCTGTAAAGAGGCACAAGTAATCTGATGAGCCTTCACCTAGACTCACCAGCTGTTAGCGTTTTGTCTCTCTGCACAAGTATTTTCTCAGATTTCGTCGTCTGTTAGCACTTTTACCTTTTCACCACATCTCTCTGTAAATATTTTCCCGAACCATGTGACAATGACCGTAGACACTGTTAGGTCTCTGGCATTCTTGGGGCAGGCGGAGGGTCCCGAGGCTAGCAATGAAACCAGACCCCCCTGATTTGTGACGGCTTGCAAAACTCCCCTGCTTGTTTCCCTGCTTGCAAAACTGCAGGAACTTCCCATTTCTCAACTAGCTATGCATGACGACCCATTCCACCTGGTGATCACAGATAAATGGGGGCCAGCAGCCCGGCTGTTCTCTGGAAGGAACACCCTCCCTCCCTCACGGTGTGGTCCCTCCTATACAGCCCACTCCCCATTCCAGCCAAGCTGCTGCAGCCTGAACCCGAGGGTCAGCCCCGCAGTCTGTGCTTCAATAAATCTTTCTTTTCTACACGTGGCATGGTCTTTGTTCAGCAGTTCCTTATTGACACCAAGAAACATTCCCCTAAATTCTTTGACTGCACCTGACCAACATGATATTGGGGTCAGAATAAGAAACCTCCGTGTCAGGAACACCTGAGTGCTGGTAAGCCTTTAGTCAAAGGCAAAGCCAACCGCGCCTCTTCATCCCCAGACACGAGACACTATTTCTTTCCAGGTGCATGGGCACGCTTGGCCCCATGGGATACCGAGAGCCACCCGAGCCACCAGCACAGCACAGGAAGACATCAGTGTAGCAGGTCAGAGGCTGGCCTGAGTTCTATTCCCAGCAGCACAAGAAAGAAAAAATGGCAGGCAAAGCAGGCATGAGAGAGCGCAGAGGGGCTGTGCTGCCACCCACTGGTCACATTTAGTATTTTTCCAGGCATTTTGGTTTCTTTTACTGAGGATCCACAAATGCTGGACCTCATATGTGTCACCCGACCTCATACCTGCAAACCTTAGAAATCAGACCTGCCCAAAATGTCCAGGGACTGGGCCATGGCTCAAGCGGTGGAGCCCCTGCATAGCATGCATGAGGCCCCGAGTTCAAACCTCAGCAGTGCCCCACAATTAAAAAATAAAAATCCGTCAAAGGAGGTGTGCATGCAGCTTAGTTGTTGAGTGCTCGCCTAGCATGTGCAAGGTCCTGGGTTCAAGCCCCAGCACCAACCAACCAACCAAACCGTTCTTTTCAAAACTGGGCAGTGGGCCAGACATGGTCCACACTCCATAAACCTAATCCAAACCGTGTTGCAATGACGTCTAGTGACGCAAATGTGCTTTGTAAAAATGGAAAGAGAAAATTAAAGGGAAAAGGTGGTCACAACAGGAACACAGCGTTAGACTGAAGCCTTTCTTCCTACCGGTCCAAATGGGAACTGGAGGTGGCTCGTGTGGCGCTATCCCTCAGTTAGGGGAGTTAAGTGCCAAAAGGCTCTCACCCCAGACTTTGCAGACCCCACCTCTCAACCCTGGGACAGCGCCAACACCAGGAGGGCAGGCACTGCAGTCCTTACGTGCTCTGGAGGAGGTGCTCACATCTTTTCTCCAGCGGCAACACCAGGGGGAAGTCCTTGTTTTTTGTCAAGTCCTTTTGTGGAATGGTGTGATTTTTGGAGATATTTTCCAGGAGTGGGTAGGCCTCAAAGTCAAAATAAAAAATAGAGTTTTGGATATCTTCAGTATTATTAGCGGGTGTGGTTTCACCATGTGGATGGGCTCCTGTGTGAAATAAGAACACAGGTATGAGTATGACATAAGAACACCAGGCTCTGTGACTGCCTTCTCCACAGAAAACCTTATCAGCACCTTGGGTTTTTTTTTTTTTTGGTGGCACTGGGGTTTGAACTCAGGGCCTCACACTTGCTAGGCAGGCACTTTTACCACTTGAGCCTCTCTGCTAGCCCTTTTTGGTATTGGGTTTTTTCAAGATAGGGTCTCGCAAAGAACTATTTGACCAGGGCTGGCTTTGAACCGCCATCCTCCTGATCTCACCTCCTGAACAGTGGGGATTACAGGCATGAGCCACCACACCCAGCCTTGCCAGCACTGTATTGGAGGACCTTGGAAGACTGGGCTGCAGCACCCTTTGTCCTGTGGCGGAGGAGATGCTGGGGACAGGGAGCTTGAGTGGGTCACTCTGCTTCATGGGGCTGGGGAGTCAGGGAGGGGCAGCATGCTCTAGAGCTGGCAGCAGCCCTTCCAAACCTTGGAGCAGGAAACACGGATGGTGTGAGGACACAACAAACAGTGGATTACAGGGGTCTGCCAGCTCCTGACATCTGGGGGGAGCAAAGCCACAGACAACTTTAGCCTTGGCCACGTCCATGAGGTTCACAGAGCCGTTCTTGGCAAAGATCAGTACCTGGGAAGCAAGAGAGGGTATGTGGGGACTCCTCCAGACTCAGCCCTACAGGAAGGCAGGTGCAGAGGCTGCCCCTGTGCTGGGTGAGCAAAGCAGCTGGAGAATCTCTCTGTCCTGTGGGCACCAACCTCTGCTCCATTGGGTGCTGCCTCCCTTGGCCCACACTGCCTTCACGCATTGATGGGGCACTGTCTGCTGCCTGATGGGGCCACTGTCTGACCTGAGTTTTGTCTGACCCAGGCTCTGTCTGACTCAGGCTCTGACCTGGGCTCTGTCTGACCCAGGCTCTGTCTGACCCAGGCTCTGTCTGACTCAGGCTCTATCTGATCCAGGCTCTGACCTGGGCTCTGTCTGACCCGGGATCCGTCTGATATGAGGCTCACCCCTTTGCCCCTTTGGCTTCTTCTTGTTCCCCCAGCCTCCTCCCTGCTGCACACCCTCCTCATGGTTCCAGTTCCTCACCTGGGCTTCCATTGCCCTTTCTTCCTCCTTTGGGGTCCTCCTGGCTGAGGTCTGGGATGGGCCCCTCCCGCCTGCTTCCCCCCTGCCCAGACCTTCCAAAGCCCTCCTTGATCCTCTCTCACTGCCACAGCTCCCCCCAGTGGGTCTCTATCATCCTCTCTACCCCACCTTGAACCATCTGTCCTGCCTCAGACGCCTGTTGTCTCAAGGAGGTGCTTGGTTCTCTTTAGCAGGGAGCACCACCCTTCAAACTCTCCTTCTGAGCTGTGGAGTGCTCTTGCTTCTCCTGGGTCATCCTTTGAGCTCTTCCTTGTCCCATAAGAGACAGCAGTACCCATAGGGAACTCCATTCTCCCTCCTTGTCTCCTCTGTGACTCGGTTCCACCCACCATTCTTGCTCTCTGGTTGGTGAGCACTCAGTGGACATTTTTAGCCCTGGGCCTCCCCTGGAAGTCCTGGAAACCCCTGCCCTTCCAGGGCCACAATGGGAGTCACAGACTTTCTCCCGGGCCTGGGTTCCATCAGCAGGCCCTGGAAGGACTAGGGAACCAGCTCTGCAAGTCAGGATTGGCCTAGCTGCCTCCCTCACCTCTGACTACAGCCATAGCAACTGGGGTCCTTTTCCTAACTGTCCTACCCCCATGTGCTCAAGCCCCATCCCACAGGAGGGCATGCCTTAACCTTCCGTCTGGCATCCATGGCCTTCCAGAGCTGGTCCCTCTGCCCCCACCATGCCCTAGCCCAGCCTCCTTCCTCTTCACACAGAGGATCTGACACTGCAGCTGCCCTCTGTCATACCCCCTTCCTGTGCCAACTTCTGCAGGTAAAGTCAAGTGATCTCTTTGTTCCACGCATCCATTGCAAAATCATATCACAGCCCTCCTTGTGATCCAGAACAGCTGCTTGTTGACCTGTCTGTCTTTCTGGATGAACTGTGAGCTCCACAAAGTCAGGGACTTTCTCTTTTACTATATTTATTGCTTATCGATTTGATGCTGGGGATTGAACCAGGGCCACCACCAAGCGACACCCCTAGCCCCAGACTTTTATATCTGCATAGCAAAGGCTAATCATGTGCCTAGCACAGAGTAGGCTGTCAACAGAAGAGTCATGAGAGGCACAGGGAACTCACCATGCCAGGCAAGGCTGGGACTGGGGCCACGGCACAGATGGCTTCTTCTGGGTACTTCACAGGACTGCAGGACATAAGCCACACAGACATTCTGCTATTTGAAGAGTTTCAGATTTTCACTATCCTCTCCTGAGCATCTGTCCAAATATCCATTTTCAGGAAGGTGCTTAAATAACACAGTGAGATATAATGCAGCAAGGAACGTAACACTGGAGCTACAAGCACCAATATATATAATTGGTTTTTTTGGTGGCCCTGGAGTTTGAACTCAGGGCTTCACACTTACAAGGCAGGTATTCCTACCACTTGAGCCACTCCACCAGCCCTGTTTTTGAAGATAGGTATTTTTGAGATAGGAGCTTGAGAACTATTTGCCCAGGGCTGGTTTTGAACTTTGATCCTCCTGATCTCTGCCTCTTGAGTAGTCAGGGTTACGGTTGTGAGCCACAGGCACCCAGCCCAACTTTTATAATTCTTATGAGCAATGTCGCAAAGCAAGCTAGAATAAGTATCACTGAAAAGCAAATTGAGGAATATAAAGTGTATCGCTCCTAATATGTACGGCTAAGTGACATATCGTTTAGAGAACAATTAGCCGTAATACTTGGCTGTGACTGCCATCAAAAGGTGGAGACTAGGGCTGGGGAGGGCTCGAGTGGTAGAGCACCCGCCTAGCAAGTGTGAGGTCCTGAGTTCAAGTGCTAGTACTGCCAAAACATAAAAACAAAACAAAAAAGGTGGCATCTAAGCCAGGCGAGGTAGTGCCTGCCAACAATCCCAGCACTTGGGGGGTTGAGGCAGGAAGATTTTGAGTGTGAGGCCAGCCGGAGCTACACAGTGAGACCCTGTCTCAAAAAGACAAGAACAGAACAAGGTGAAGTCTGTGTTTGCTCTGCTTGAAGGTGGGGATGCCCAAGGGTTGTGCTTTGACATCAGCAGGAGTAGCACAATCAAGGTTGAGAGGCATTCGTGCTGTGGGGCTGTCCCTTGCTGCTGGCACCTTAGTCTGCAGGAGAGGCCACCAAGAAGACAGCCCAGGTGCCTTGCCAACAGCCTGCTAACTGCCAGGTGAGGGAGTGAGGCCCTTCTGGACCCCAGCCCTGGCTGAGCCGCCAGCTGTCTGCAAGCATGGGTATGCTGAGTCATCACCTGAGTCCAGCTTACATTGGAGACTGTGGAGTCAGGGGCTAACAAGGACTGCTTTCTTTAGCCATTAAGTTTTGGGGGTGGTTTGGTATGAGGCAACAGGTAATTGATGACCTTTGGGAAGAAGCCAGGAGGACGTCATCAGGGAGAGGCACACAGGGACCTCAGCGGAACTAGAGGTACTGATGATGTCCAGTGCACAGAGGAGTCTAGCCCATTGTTCTTATTGTTTTTTGTATCTCTCTCTCTCTCTCTCTCTTGATTCATTTGCATGCATAAAATATCTTTAATATTAAAAAAGCATGAGACCCCTGGGCAGAAGCGAGCCTCTACTTGGTCACATGGCACAGGAAAGTTGTCATTTATGCCTTAGGATTTTGTTAGGCAGCTGGGTCACACATGACGCTAGGGAGCTGCTCACCAGGAGAGATGATGACAGGGAAGGTGGATTTCCCAGCAGGCTTTGCCATGGTCATTAGCCCTGTTCCACACCCCAGCCACTGACCTCTCCACAAGCACACTGAGGGTAGGGCTTTGGGTCCCGCTGGCTGTCACCAGGTACAGGGAAGCGTCGGTCCCCAGCACCACACATTTCACCTGGGATTTCACTGGCACCTCAGGATACATGTTCTGGTTATTGTGGACCAAGAAGAATCTTAAGAGGTGAATGCTTTGACAGGAGCATCCCTCAGGAAGAGCAATAACCCCCAGGGGGAATCCTGGAGAAAGAAATCACATGGTTGATCAGAAAGGGGGAAGACAGCCATGGACGCTGGTTCTGTGACCAGCTGGTGTGAGGGCAAAGTCAAGCAATGAGTGCCCTCTGCAAGGAAACCTGTAAACCCAGGGCCTGTGGGAAAGAACAGCCCTCAGGGAGCCCCCCATGTCTGCAGAGGAGCTGGGGAAGGGACAGCCCAGTCCATGGTGGAGTGAAGAGTCAGGGCAGGAAGGGAGGGAGGCCGTAACCCAGTTAGGGCTGCCCTCCAGCAGAGTACCGGGTATGAAGGTGTCTAGGGGGAGTGGACTCAGGAAAGGAGGGCTGGGTGTGGCCAGACAAGAGTTTATCAGTGGCTGGAACAATGGACACGAGCTGTGCATGGTCAACCACTTACTCAGTCCCTTTTTAGTTTTGGTTAGGGCGCCCCTCCCCTTGAGGCTGTCCTGGCCAGGTCACCTGCAGAGCTGGACCAGAGCAGCTGCTGCTCCAATACCATCAGGGCTCCTTTTGTGTGGAGGTGGCACAGCAGGGCAGAAACCCGTCTGTTTTGAGGACCTGAGCTTGGGAGGAGGAGGGCAGATGCAGAGGATGTTGGAACTCTGCTGGATACTTCCTCACTGGAGTGTAATACGGAAAGCCATGGTTACACTCCCAGGACCTGGTGTGGTACCAGCCATAGGACATAAGAAGCATTACACAGATTGTGTTCAGTGTTTGTTGAATGAATGAAGGAGTGGAAAAAAGGGCCAGCTGCCTCAGGTGACTATGAACACAGAGGTAACAGAAGGCCAGAGTCCCAGGACACCAGAGCTCCTACTCTAGGCGTTCAGAGACCCACGAGGTGCTCACTCTGAAGAAGGTGCGCAGGTGGCTCACCTTCCGCTAGGTCCCACAACATCAGCACGCCGTCCTCACAGGCCAGCACCAGGTAGGAAGAGGAGACACCGAGCTGGGAGACCGCAATGGGCGCAGCACAGGGCCACACGCTCTCGGGGTCTGCAGGGGAGGACACACTCACTATGCTCCCTACACACCCTGCCCCTGCCTGCCTCCACCTGGACAACCTGAGGCCCAGACTGTATGCCCACCTGGGGCCTGAGCGCCAGAACCACCTGTCTCCTCTCTGTGCAGGGCTGTCTTCCCTGAAATAAGAAGTCACAGTGCTTTTAGGTGTTCGGAACTTCCCAGGTATCATTTCACTTCATTCTCAAAGGGGCTCTGTGGAGTAGGTTCTGTCAGCACACCACTTTACGGATGAGGACTAGGCAGAGGCTAGGTAACTTGCTCAAGGCTACATGCCAGTCAGTAAAGAAGTGGGGCTTGGAAGCCAGGTCACCTGGGAGAGGGATGGAAGGAAAGAAATTCCTTCTCTGTGCATTATAACATGACTTTTGAAGTAGAATACTGAAGTAGCTCAAGGGGACTCGTGCGTGTAGCTTCCTCTGTGAAGTTTTGTGGCAGTGATCACTGCCTGTCTTTCCTTGGTGCATTTCAAGTTCAAAGGGCTTTCACATACAGAAACCCTCCAGATTTTGCTTTTCACAATACACAGTGGACAGTGACAGTGTTGTTAGGGAGCTCTGTTTCGTTTGAGGAAACAGGTGAGGCGGGCATGGCCCAGTGCTGACCTTCCAAAGCAGAAGGACCAACTCTGGGTGCTGTCCCTACTGACCTGTCATCCTTAAGAAACATGACAGCTCAGGGACAGACACCTGAGGTCACACCACAGACACCTTGCCCCCCCCCCCACTTTTGCCTAACGTGATGCTAATGTGGTGTGACATGGTCTCACTCAGCTGGAGAGGGTCGTGTTCTCAGAACCTTGGGCTTGGATAACTCCTGCTGAAGTACCAACTTTATCCTTTGGGTTTCGGCTCAGTGAGTACAGGAAGAAATTGTGACTTCCGGTCCAGTGTATGCCAAGAACAGAGGCCACTCCTGGAAAGAAGAAGGGGGCACTTTGTAAGACAGCGGGGACCTCAGGTTCCCGTGGAGGGCATCTGGCCTAGAGGCAGCTGCTTGTGGGGGTCTGCAGTGGTTTGTTCTGGCGGGCAGCACCCTCAGAATGGTGGGTGTCTCAATGAGGGGTGCTGGATGTCCCTGAGGGGCTACTCCTGGGCCTCTGGCCTTTCTGGTCAGGGAGGATGGGTGCAACCACTCCTTGGCTGCCCTAGATCTTCTAGAAAACCCATGTGCTCTGGCTGTGCCATAAGGTGAGCGCGTGGCCAGAAGCACCCTGCTCCCACCCTCCTCTGTGGCAGTCCCTCCTTGAGATGGGCGCTGGGCTCTGGGCCTCAGATCTGCAGAAGCTGTCAGGCTCCGGCTGGCAGCCTGACTCCCACGTCCACTCCCCCACCCTGTGGACTTGCGTGCTGTGTGGCATGTCTCCAGGAGGCCTGCTGAGGTTGCTCCTGAGGTGCCTCCTGCCTAGGACAACCAGTGGCCATAAGCAAGCTCACCTGAGGAGCTTCTGACTTCTGCTGATATCGCGCGGCTCGGAGGGAGGAAATGGAAGGTGGCCGTACTGGGAAAGGAGGACACAGGAGTCAGGGCCATGCAGGGCCTTTTGGCAAGGAGAGATGCCAGCAGTCCTGGCACGAGGACCAGAGTGACAGTCAGGAGGCCGTCACAGGGCACAGGGCACAGGGACAGTCATGCTGTAGCTGCTGATCCTGGGGCCATGCTGCCTGAGGGCAGCGCGGGTGGAGCTGCAGGGACACTCAGAGGCCAATAAGGTGCAGGCACAGCTTCTGCCAGAGAAGGCCTCCCACTGCAGAGCCACTGCTGTCCTCAGGAAAGAGCCCTTAAAGAGCAGCCGTGACTGACTCACCTAAATGCTCTCTTAATCTGGGGACAGTACAGCCAGCAGTGCCTATAAGTGCGAGGCCCTGAGTTCAAATCCCAGTGTCACCAAATAGATACGTTTTCTTTTTTCTTTTTTTTTTTTACAGTACTGGGGTTTGAACTCAAGGCTTCATGCCTGCTAGGCAGGTACTCTACCACTAAAGCCACTCCATTGCCCTTTTTGTGATGGACTTTTAGATATGGAGTCTCACGATTTGCCAGGGCTGGCTTCGAGCTGCGATCCTCCTGATCTCTGCCTTCCGAGCAGGTAAGATTACAGGTGTGAGTTGGTGCCCAGGAATAGGTAAGTTTTTAAGGGTTTATGGAGTGATGAGTGGCAAAGCGCCTGCCTAGCAGTGTGAGTTCAACCCCTAGTACTGCCATAAAAACCAAAAACAACAGCAAAAGCAACAAACCCCAGGGGTGTACTGATAAAATGGGTCTTTTTAAAAAGGGCCCAGATTTGTAGGGTTTGCAGAGTTTTGCAGTGTCAATACTCCTACCACTGACAATTAACAGTGGTCTAACAACTGGCTCCCAAAATCTCTAAACACCTTGCAGGTGCATCCCAGCCTGGTGAGGGTTCCAGTTCCTAATAGCAAGAGGCTGCCAGGGCTTAGCCTTGAATCTGTGTCCTGCAGTGAGGAAACTGCAGGTCCACTTGACAGCAAGAAGAGAGGTTTGACTTCCCACAGGAGATGAGAATGTTCCTGGGATCCACAGTGACTGTGAGGAGAGCGGCTCCTGAAAGCAGTCACCTTGGATACTTCAGAGATTGGTGGTACTTGAGTTTGAACTCAGGGCCTCACATTTATTAGGCAAGTGCTCTAACACTTGAGCCAGCCCTTTTTTGTGTTGGGTATTTTTGAGATAGGGTCTTGCTTTTTGCCTGGGCTGGCCTTGAACTGAGATCCTCCTTATCTCTGCATCCTGAGTAGCAGGGATTACAGGTGTGAGCCACAGCACCTGGCTGGGCTCTGTTTTTATCACCATTGCCATTAAGAAAGGAGACATAGCTGCCTTCTTCGGGCTTTTAAAAATTATTAGCAGGTGCTGGTTGCCTTGGACATGCTAGGAAGTGTTCTACCACTGAGTTGGGCCATATTATTCTTTCTTTTAAACCCATATTATCAGCCTTTGTCCATACTCAACAAATTGTGAACAATATTCATATGATATTTCAAAAATCTGCTGAAGTCCTCTAAAAATTGCCCTGTATCAGAGAGTGAGCTTTGGGATCTGGGACTTTCTGAGGCCTTGGGTCAGTTCTGGTGTTCAAGGGAGCAGGGGCTCACCTGAGTGGCTCCTCCTGCCACTCCCTGTCCAGGTACTTCTTGTAGGAGGTGTAGAAGATCTCTGTGTGCTGCTCCCACTGAGAGTCCTTGATGAAGTGGTCCTGCCCCGAGCCCAGCCCAAAGCTGGCTTCCATCTTTGCCATGACATCCAGGGGGCTTTTAAATGTGGTGCCTTGGTTGAAAGGTTCCAGAGTTGGGTCAGATCATTTGGCCTCCTCTTTGCAGATCCCCCCCGCCCGGGTTTCTCCCTGCTTTCCCCTTTCCTGCAGGAGCCTCATCCTCAGAAATCCATTCTTACTCCGCAGTCTGTGAGCCCAGGTGTTCTAGCCTCCCCTGTGGTCTCCCCCTTCCTCCCAGGTGAAGAGCAGCTGTCCTCCCCCTTCCTACATCTCCAAGCCACATCTTTCCCTTGGTCTCCCCAGTGCTGCAAGGCCCAAACCTGCCAGTGAGCATCACTTTCAGGTGCCTCTGAAGACATGTACAGTTGGCAGTCTTGGTCTCTCCAATTGCCCTCCTCTATTCACCATTTTCCCCATCGTTCCCCTCCAAGAACTTTCCATTTCCTTTCCATTGGTTCCTAGGTCTGCACGAACACCTGGTGATTTGTCCTCTGTGTTCACACCCTAGTCTCAGAGTTCACTCTCCCTGGGAGGTGCTGGGAGGCTCCACAGGCCTCCAGGGCTTCCCTAGTGACAACTGTTGTCCCTCAGCAGGATCAGAGAGGCACCTGGGGAACTGGGTAGAAATGCAGAGTCCCAGGGCCCAGCCCAGACCTATGGGGACAGAAACTCTGTGGCAGGACTCAGCAGTCTGGGTTAATGAGTCCTCCACCTGAGTCTGTTGCACTGTCACTCAACACAAGGTCGTCTTGCAGCTCAGCTATGCCAGGACACTAGGTCCTCCTCATTAAACCTCTTTCTCATTAGGAAATGTAACATACTTTCATTAAAGGGCACGAAGCTGTATATCTTGATAAATTATTACAAAGCAAACATCTTATGTTACCTCCTTAGGTGGAGAAGTAGAACAGCACCTGCCAGAAGCTTCCCAAGGGCTCTTTACTACCACACGCCCCTGAGAAAAGGGGCAAGCACTCTCCTGACTTTTATGTAGTCACTTTATTGGCCTAACTTACAACTTCACCATGTAAACAAGCATCCCGTTTTGTTGGTGCTGAGTTTTACATGAGAAGAAACATAACAGCCGCCCTATGGCTACCCTCTGTTGCTCAGTACTATTTGTGAGATTCATCTACTTGTATGTGTGGCTGAAGTTTGTTCATTTTCATTGCTGCATAGTATTCTATCGAGTGGATATAGTACAATTTATCTGTTCTACTGTTGGGAGACATTTGGTTGTTTCTTCTAATTACCACTGTGTCACTCTTACCATTTTTTGGGGGTGCTGGGCATTGAACCCAGGGCCTCAAACATGCTAGCAAGCACTCTGCCATTACACTATGTCCCCAGCCCACCATTGTTCTTCTGCTCCTTTCTCCTGGTAGAAAACTGCTTGAAGTCTATGGGCACAGACTTAGAAGAGGGAGGACCACTTTGAACTGATTTGCTCTGGAGTTGCTCTGGAGTTTCCTAGTTTTAGCACTGAAAATTCCACATTTCAGGAAATTCCTTAGTCAGGCAAACGAGGAGTTTGGTGAGCTGCCTAGGAGCGTAAACGCTGGGACACAGCACACAGGCATCTCCCACTTTGCTATGAAACATGACCTGTTCTAAGCTGGTGTTTCAACCTCCTTTGCTACATGGAGTGTGCAGAGTCCCGGCTGCCCACATCCTCTCAGCACCTGGTGTGCTCGGGCTTTTCCAGTTGCAGCCATTCTGGCAGGCGTGTGGTGGTGTCTCTTGAGGATTTAATTTACAGCTCCTTCTGACAATGACAGTGAGCACCTTCCCTTATGGCTTGTGCCCATTTGAACAGTCTCTTTGAGAATGGCCTGTACCTCTTTGCTTGTTTAATCTTTCTTGCTTTTATTTTTTGGCAGAACTGAGGCTTGAACTCAGAGCCTCACAGCTTACTAGGCAAGCACTCTACCACTTGAGACATGCCCCAATCCTCTTGCTTTTTTCTTTTTTAGGGTTTTGTGCTTTTGTCTGGAACAGTATTGGATCTTGATCTACCCCAAGTAGTTAGGACCACAGAGGTGTGCCACCATACCTGGTTTATTTACTTATTTATTTTTGTTGTTGTTGTTTTTATGGTGGCACTGGGGTTTGAACTCAAGGCATCTTACTTGCAAGGCAGGTCCTCTACCACTTGAGCCACTCTGCCAGCCTCTGGCTTGTTTTTGAGTCTGAGGTTCACTGACTTTTTTTGCTAAGGCCACACTCAAACTTCCATCTTCCTGTCTCTGCCTCCTGAGTAGCTGGGATTATAGATGTGAGCCCTTGCTCTTTCTTGCACTCAATGATGTGCTAACATTTTTTCTTTCTGGCAGTACTGGGGTTTAAACTCAGGGCCTTCGCTTGCCACTCCACCAGCCCTATTTTTGTGATGGGTTTTTTCTTTTTTTTGGTAGGACTGGGGTTTGAACTCAGGGCTTCACACATGCAAAGCAGGCATGCTACCACATGAGTGATGGGTTTTTTCAAGATAGGGTCTCACAAACTATTTTCCTGGGCTGGCTTAGAAGTTCTGAAGTTTAGTATAGTGAACTGTATCCAGTTCTTCTTTTAGTGTAAGAAGCGGTTTTCTATCTAGTGATCAAAAAGATCTGCTTACATTGTTTTCTGAAAGCTTTATTGTTGTGCCTTTCCCTTTACTTCTGCAATTCATCTGGTTCAGCTTTGTGTGTGGTGTGAGGTGGGGCTCGAGTTTTGTCCCTGTCTGGACACAGGCACCATTTGCTGAGAAGACTGTCCTTCCTCCACCTCTTGCCAGTGCCACCTCCATCACTCCACAGTGTCCTTCCATGCCTGGGCTGTTTATTTATGTTCAGGCCTTTCCACCTGTTTCATTCAGCTATCTTTCTGTCTACTATTTTTACTTATCTATAGTTCATCTATGGTTTTATTCACTCATATTTTCTTTATTACTGTCACTTTATATTAAATACTTTTTTTGGCGGAATTGGGGATTGAACTCACGGCCTCATGATTGCTGGGTAAGCGCTCTACCACTTGAGCCTCCAGCCCTTTTGCTCAGGCTGACCATGACCCTTCTACCTCCATCACCCAAGTAGCTGGGATTACAGGCATGAACCACCCTACCTGGCCTGCATTCAATCTTGACATAGCAAGTCCTGCACCATACTCCTTTATAAAAGTGAATTGGTTGTTCTTGGCTCTTTGCATTTCCCTTTGTTTTTTAATGGTTGCAAAGTATTCCTTTGCATATCAGATCTTTCTAAACAACCTGGTACCTCTGTAAAAAATGTTACAGTGAACACTTTCGTGTGAGGCTGAGATATTCCGTACTCCCAGCCTATAATTCAACCCCTTTGCTCCTCTTGACCAACTCCTACTCACTCTTCAAAACCCTGCCTGAATGTCTCTTTTCTAATGAAGTCTTTGTCGCCTCTCTGGGCAGACTTAGTCACTCCTTTCCCTGTTTCCATGGTCCTGTGTTCCCATTACTGGACTTGTCACTTCCTCCTATGGTGGCTTCCTTCCTTCTCCTCTGGTAGACCTTCAGCTTCTGGAGAGCAGGAGGCATATCTTTCTCATCTCCGTGGTTGGTGGAATATGGGCACTTAGCAAACACCGATAATGAATGATTCAGAAATGTAAGCATGAGTGAACCCCACCTAGCCTCAGAAACCATGCCTCGCTCTTCATTTCCAATGCTGCTCGTTGCATCCTTACAACACAATATTTATATTTTCTTTTGTTTTTAGGTCCTGCAGTTGTGAGTTTTTAAAAATTCCCTCTTTAGAACCATGCATTTATGCTGAGGGCATGACTCAAGTAGTAGAGTGCTTGCCTCTTAGGCCCAAGGCCCTGAGTTCAAATCCCAGTACCACAAAAAAGAAAGAATGATAATTTTAATCAGATATTGCTGCTAATAAATGGGAAAAATAAGAAATATGGAGAAAGGTTAGGAAGGAAAAAACAGAGAAATCAATGGCAAAGGAAAGAGAGGTGGGTATAACTTAGAGCTGAGCTGCACGCACCTGTTATGGGCTTCGGAGGCTTGATCTTCATGATGAAGATGGGGAGAGTCAGCTTAACATCACCTCTAAAGGAAATGTTCACTTCCTAAAATAAGGAAAAGACACAGACATAAGCCAGCAAAGCAGTGCTATGGAAACCGTAAAGATATCCATTCTAAAAGAAGTCTGTGCAGAAAAAGGGGGAGATGAAAATAAAAACCAGATGTCACAAACAGAAAGTAAACAGCAAGGTGGTAGATTTAAACCAAAACATACTAGTGAACACACTACACCTATGTGGTCTAAATATTCCAGTAAAAAAGGCAGAGAAGATCAGATTGCATAAAAAGACAAAACCCAATTATATGCTGTCAAAAAGAAACTCAGTTTACACTGGTCATGGTGGTGCATGCCTGTAATCCCAGCACTTGGGAGGCTGAGGCAGTAGGATCACAAGTTTAAGGCCAGTCCCTATCTCAAAAGGGAAAAAAAACCCATGAAGCTCAGTTTAAATATAAAGAAACAAATATGTTAAAAGTATCAAAGTGATATAGCTTACTAAAACTAATCAAAAAATAAAAGCGAGAGCACACAAGGGAGGGGTGAGGATAGGTAAGACACCTAAAAAACTAGCTAGCATTTGTTGCCCTTAATGCAGAGAAACTAAAGCAGATACCTTAAAGCAACTGAGGCCAATAGGAAAAGGGGACCAGGAACTAGAGAAAAGGTTAGATCAAAAAGAATTAACCTAGAAGGTAACACCCACGCACAGGAAATCAATGTGAGTCAATGCCCTGTATAGCTATCCTTATCTCAACCAGCAAAACCCCTTGTTCCTTCCTATTATTGCTTATACTCTCTCTACAACAAAATTAGAGATAAGGGCAAAATAGTTTCTGCTGGGTATTGAGGGGGGGAGCGGGAGGGGGCGGACTGGGTGGTAAGGGAGGGGGTGGGGGCAGGGGGGAGAAATAAACCAAGCCTTGTATGCACATATGAATAATAAAAGAAAAATGAAAAAAAATAAATAAATAAAACTAATCAAAAGAAAAGCCAGAGTGGCTAGACTAAAAAATGATTTAGAAAGAGTTCAGTCAGAACAAAGGAAATTACCAGGAACCAAATGGTCAGTACATAGTGATAAGATCGTCAGAAAATGTAACATTCCAAATTTTTATACATCTAATAACAGAGCTAAAAGTACACAAAGCAAAACTTCACAGATGTGGAAGAAACAGACCTGTCTATAACCTTAGAGACTCTCCTCAATAAGGGATAGTATGTGTAAACAGAGTGAGAACGTAGCAGCGAGGACACAGAAGACCTGACTGAGGGGACCGACGACAGCAGAGTACACTTTCTTTCCTAGCACAATTACCAAGATAAACTGTATTCTGGGCATAAAACAAATCTTGATTAACTTCAAGATTCAAGTTACATGATGGATGTTCTCCGATCACAAGGGAATTAAATTAGAAACCACTTAAAGAAAGATCATCTCTAACACCTCCAAAAGAAAAATAAGTTTGAAAAGGACACAAATAAATAACATTGGGAGAAAGATTAGGAGCAAGAAAGGGAGCTAACGTGAGAGACAGGTGGTGTTTTATCTTTATGTGACAGGGAAAACACGTACACACGTGTCCTCATGAATTCTAATGTCTAAATTAAATGAAGTATGACTGAAATTGGATCAAAATAGTAAAAAATGATGGACTGATCACCACAGTGGAAACTGAAAAAGTAGCACAAAATCTACTGCCTAGAAAGACCTCAGGCTTATTCAGACCTACAGGAGGTGCAATCATCCTTACCGTGCGACACCAAAAGCTGACCAGAAAACCATCCACACAAAGACTAAACCTAGGCCAATCTCGTGTTTAAAGTTGGAGTCACTCATGAACATAGAACTGTCAGTGAACACAGAATGATCAATTTGCTTTGTTAACACTTTATTAAGGATTTTAGTATTAGTAAGGCAAATTGATATTATAATTAAATGAGTCGTGATCAGATAAAAACTATCCAAGAATGGCCCAAGATTGGGCCAGGGATGTAGCTCAATGGTAGAGAGCTTGTGTGGAGTGTAAAAAAAAAAGCTGGGTGCGGTGGCTCACACCTGTAATCCCAGCTCCTCGGGAGGCAGAGATCAGGAAGATCATGGTTCAAGGCCAGCTTGGACAAAAAGTTAGAGAGACATAATCTAACCAATAAGCCGGGCATGGTGGTGTCATCCCAGCTAGGCAGGAGGTGTAAATAGGAGGATGGAAGATCCAGCCTGGCCTGGGAATAAGAGCAAGAGCCTATCCAGAGAATAAGTAAAGTGAAAGGGGCTGGTGGAGCGGCTCAAGTAGTACAGCGTCTGCCCAGCATGCACAGGCCCTGAGTTCAAATCCCAGCACGAGAGAGGGAGGGAGGGAGAGAGAGAGAAAGAGAAAGATGAGAGGTCATTTTGTAGCTTTGAAAAAAATTAAATAATAGCTGTGGGGAAATGATTAATAGTAAAATTTCAGGCCATTTATATAAGATTACATAAATTATATTAAAATATTTTTAGTATTTTAAATTTAAAATTACATTTAAATTTATTTAATATTTTGAATTTTTAATTTAAAATTATATTTAAAATAGTAAAACTAAAAACACGCATACCCTTGGGAGGCACTCCTTGGGATGCAAAGAAAACTACACAAAGGTTTTCATGCTTTGTGTAAAAGCTCCAAATTGAGCCTGACAGCTTTGGGAAGTGTGGCTTATCTGTGATATGGAGTGGGGTGGCACACAGCAGGCCAAAAGAACAGGCAGGGTTGTTTGACAGAAAACCAGGCCAAAAATTAGTTATATATATATATATATTACATTGCCACTTATGTAGAAAAAAATCCCATAGGCCAAAACTGCATTTTTTTCAAAATAAACAATTAAAATAGCCTGGCGCCGTGGCTCACACCTGTAATCCCAGCTACTCAGGAGGCAGAGATCAGGAGGATTGTAGTTCAAAGCCAGCCAGGGCAAATAGTTCACAAGACCCTACATTGAAAAAAACCCATCACAAAAAAGGGCTGGTGGAGTGGCTCAGGGTGTAGGCCCTGAGTTCAAGTCCCAGTATAAAAAAAACCAACCCACAATTAAAATATGTTACAATATAAATTATAATATAACTGCACAGTATAGATCTAGAAATCACCCACACTGAGCTAATATGGTTGTGAGCTCTGTTTATCTGAATTGCCTGACTCTTCCAAGGGTGGCGAAGTCTTCTGTTATTTGTGTCGTTTAAAACACAGAGTGACTTAAGAAGGGAGAAAAGGACGGGCTCTAGATTCCAAGTCACAGAGAGCGAGGCCTCAGGAAACAGTGTGCTCCCTGCTCAGAGGGTCAGGGAAGCCCAGGCCTTGCTGGATCACATTCAGCTTTCATGGGGCCCTCTTTAAAAAAACAACCTAAAACTATGAACACAAAAATGCCCGTGACAACTGAGTACCACCCAAAACATGCGAACCTGTGCAGGGGAAGAGACAGTGGTCTTTAGTGACTGGGACTAACACATTTTATTTTTGCAAATTTTGCAAGAATACGACAAGGCCAGCATGAGCACATGGCTAGGCCCCGCTCAGAGCCGTGGAAGGCGCCATGTAAGTGAGGGCCCTGAAATTTCAGCTCCCTTAACTGAGGTGGTAAAGCCACCTCTGGACAAATGACTTGGGTCAATTACATCAAGGACAGGAGGCTATCTTCAGTGGACGTGAGTCATGAGATGAAGTCACAAAGAATAGTGACACTGTGGGACATTTTATAGTATATTTGGTGCATGTTCAAGTAAGAACAAGCATCTTTATGGGCACCTTACATCTCTCTGGAGATTTTCTTTGAAGTTTCTTACCGCTTCTGAACTATCCGTGTTGGCAGGATCAAGAGTGCTCTGAGAAGAAAAACGAGAAACTGGTTCATGATAGGTCTGACATGTGCTCCCCAGTTTTGTACTTCTGAGATGCTTTCTCCCTGCCCCCACTCCTCCTGTGAGAAGTGAATTCATGCACAGACATGGATGACCAGTACTTGGGCGGTCCCTGCCTGCCTACAGGATTTTTTTTTTTTTGCAGGACTGGGGTCCATACTTGCAAAGCAGGCACTTGGGCCACACTTCCAGTCTATTTTGCTCTGGCTATTTTGGAGATGGGCTCTCTCCAACTATTTGCCCAGACTGGTCTCAAACCACAGTCCTTCCAATCTTAACCTCCCAAGTAACAGGGATTACAGGCATGAGCCACCAGCACCCAAAAAGGAATTAGATCTTAAAGGCACAGCGTGAGGCTCAGGCATCATACAATTAAATTGAAATGGTAGAGCTCCTACCCCTGCCTACCTTCTAAGAAGAGCACAGACAGCCTCAAGAGGTAGAGCACCTGCTTTGCAAATTCAAAGTCCTAAGCTCAAACCCCAGTCCCACACATACACAAAAGAATTACATAGAGAATATGTATATTTCTATGTATGGAGAATACTTCCATATACCAAAGTCTGGGGAATTTCATGGAATTCAAGGCATGAAAGGATTATTTCAGTCCAGAAGGAAAAAAAATTACCTATGTGGTAGGAGTAGAAAAAGAGAGCCTCCTTCCAAACAACTGTCTGGGAGGGGTCGCAGAAGAGGAAACTCCCAGACAAGAGAGACACTGAGCTTCTGGCTACTCAGGCCATCTCTATTTTTAATAGTCATTTTATCCAAAGACAACAGACTCCAGAGGCCTCACTGGTCTGGAGCTTCCAATCAGGGCTTGACGAGATGTGCATCACAGGTGGGGAAAACCATCGGTCGGACACGGGGCTGTTCCCTACCTGCTGCAGCAGTCTGACTTTTTTCTTTGAATTTAGAGTGAGTTGGGGGTGCTCCACTTCCTTGAGCCAAGAATCCTTGGGCAATTTATACACCTCCAGCCACACATCTGCAGCTCCTGTGTTGGGAGAACGACTACTGAGTAACTGCAGGAAGGCGGAGGTGTGGCCAAGGGAAGGCCTGACTTCTCAGAACTGCTGGCCGAGGGACGCCCCTCTGCAGTGGGCACCCGAGGACCATAATGCAGGTCAATGGAAGGAACACATAATTTTGCAATGGTTTTCACAAGGCCTTCTCCAGAAATAACTTTCCTGTGGAGCTGGCCCCTCAAGCCACCATCATCCGGGGCTTCTCACACTCACAGCACTGAGACAACATGGCTTTTGACCACACCTCTGCTCTGCCTGCTTTCTGGGTTGCAAACAGTAACTGCTATTGACATTTTGCCCTGGAATGACACCTGTCTGTGAAGGAAGCTGGCACATATAGGAGCAGTAGCAGAGGGCTACAGCAGAGGAAGAACTGCAGTCAGAAGTGGGGAAGGTCTTGAAGGTTCTGACCGATATTTGAGGAGGTGACAACATGTGGGGTGAGTGTGGGCTTTTATCTTGTCACAGAATAGTCTCGGCTTCTGTACTGAACACCCACCACACTGGGAAACCTGGCTTTCCCATGGTGGAGAACCTGCCTAACTGCTTCCTTAAAAACGTGACCATTTGGACAGGTTAACCGCACACTCTGACCCCAGAACCACAAGAAAGAAGTGTGTGTTGTTTTAAGCCACCCGATTAGTGGCACTGTGTTATGGCAGCCCCAGGAAACGAACACAGATGATATAAACGTTTCCTTTGATACATAAAGCATTACAAAACTTGTAACTTCATCAAGCATCTAACATCCGAGGGCCCTTTGGGGAAAAGTATAAATAGCAGTCCATACACCATATGTGTAAATACTTAAAACTGAAAACAGCAAATGGGGAACGTTTGAGTTAAATGTGTTCTGTAAACTTAGTAGTAACTGCAGCAGGCAGGATGGTATAGTGGGTGCTCAGATTGGCAGGTATGCCTTTAGGAAGACATGGAATTTTGTGCTGTCCCAAGCCCTAGCTCCCCAAAATGGTTTTCATTTACTGTGCTAGCTTTAATATGTGTCTGAGACTCTTTGGTTTTCCGCCTCCAGAGCTGCCTAAATCACCTCCCTAAGTGTGGTTTGGCCCTAGTGACTTGCTCCTTATACAGTATAGAAAGGGCAAAACAAAGCCAGGCATGGTGGTGCACGGCTGTAATCCCAGCCACTCAGGAGGCTGAGGCAGGAGGATCACTTGAGCCAGCCTGGAGGAACCTGGCAAATAGTGAGGTCAACATCAGCACAGTCTGAGTCCCCCTGCTGTCACACAGCCCTTGAGGGGGTGAGATGAGAAAACTTCACCTTGGCGCTATCCTCCCCCAAATCCTAGTCCCAGTTGAATCCTGAGAAACACATCGACCTGAAATTGACGCTCCACCAAACACCTGGCTGGGTCTCTTGCGAAGTATCAAGAAAGCATGTGACAACTAAGAAGCCACCACAGGTAAGAGTAGAGTAAGGGGACATGTGACTAAAATACAGTATGGCAGACTGGATTGAACCATGGAACAACAAAAAAAAATGATGTTAGTGGAAAACTGTTGAAGTCAGGGAAAAATCTGTGGTTCACAGTTACTAGCTAAAAATAGTACTCGCTAATGACAATGTCAATGGCTTAATCTCCACAAATGTACCACTGTCATGTTAGTGTGGGTGTTAGGGAAGCCAGGTGGAAGGGCATAGTGGGATTCTGTGCTGTCTTTGCAAATCTCTAAATCTAAAATTATTATCATTTTTTGCGTGGTTTTCAGGTTTGAACTCAGGACTTCACGCTTGCTAGACAGGTACTGTACCGCTTGAGCCACCAAATTGCTTCTAAAGAAGAAACTGTTGGGGAGGCCATCTGGAAGCGATGCCAACCTGAGCCTCCCTCCCAGCCTTGGGTGGCCTTGCCTTGGAGGAGGAAGGCAGCGAAGTCACCAGCTTGTGAAACCTCTATCTTCACACAGATGCTTTGCTTGCTGTTGTCATCCTGAAAAGGAAAGAGATGACATGGAGAGGGTGCAGCCTGGTCCAAGGCGTGTGTCAGCCTTGGTGGTTCACACCCAGGAAGTCCTTTGAAAGCTTGGACATGAAAGATGCCTCACCCTTCTGTCTTTGCACAGGAATCAACTGGATGAAAGGTGACGAAGCACAGTGTGCTTTCCTGTCAAAAGGGTTTAGAGGTGGGCACCAAAGGCTCACGCCTATAATCTTAGGTACTCAGGAGGCAGAGATCAGGAGGATCACAGTTTGAAGCCAGCTTGAGGCAAATAGCTTGTGAGACCCTATCTTTAGAAAATCCAATACAAAAAACAGGGCTGGCAGAGTGGCTCAAGTGATAGAGCACCTGCCTAGCAAGCACAAGGTCCTGAGTTCAAACCCCAGTACCACCAAAAAAAGTGTATGTGGGGGGAAGCTTTAGACATTCCCTGGTGATCTGTGGCGTGCTGTTGGATCTCCTGGTCAGGTCTGCAACCTAAAGTCTGTGCTGACACTTGAGTCTTCAAATGAATTGAAATAAGCTCTGTGTGGTGTTTGGCTCCATCTACACTGCGGTGAGGCTGGATGACAGCCTAGTATGAAACCTCAGGTTGAGAAAGGCTGTGTGTGTGTGGTTATGCCATACCTTTAAGGAGCTTGAAGGCTACTAGGAAAATAAGGGACTGGACTAGTTATGTTGAGAAGCTCCCTAATTAAGAGAAATAGTTAAACTGTTCACTTATTTATTTTTCTGTACTGGGGATTGAGCCCAAGGCTTTGAACTTGCTAGATAAGTGCTCTACTGCTCGAGCCATGGCTCCAATCCTTTGGTTTTCATTTTTCGTTTTTCCTAACTTTGCCCAGGATGGCCTTCAACTTGTGATCCTCCTGCTTTTGCCTCCTGAATAGCTGGGATTTACAGGGGTGGAGCACTACGCTAGCCAAATTTTATCTATATATTTTAGTATCAACCTGTTAGAGAAATTTTAAACATACAACAGAAAATAACATAATGAACCCCCATGTATGTATTTCTCAACATATGCCAAATCTTATTACTTCCTAAGCTTAATAAATGACTTTTTATTTAAATAAAGCCTAAAATATTGGGCTGGCAGAGTGGCTCAAGTGGTAGAGCATTTGCCTAGCAAGTGTGAGGCTCTGAGTTCAAACCCCAGTGCAGCCAAAAAAAAAAAAAAAAAAAGAAAGCCTAAAATATTAACAGTAATTACTAAAAAGTACCAAATTTGTCTATTTTACAGCTTCTGCAAATGTCTTGTGTCATGAACACCTTTCAGGATTGATGGTTTCATGTCTCCTTCAGTCTCTTTTAATTTGTAAGAGCTTCCTAAATCATCTTTTTTTTTTTAATTTTTATTTTTTTATTATTCATATGTGCATATAATGCTTGGGTCATCTAAATCATCTTTCTGCATGCTATGGAAAGCTGTTTATATATTCCAGATACAAGTCCCTCATCAAATAATGTGATTTGCAGCCTTTTCTTTTTATTATAAAGTATCTTTGGCAGAACAGAAGGTTTTCATTTTGATGAAGTCCAATTTATCAATCTTTTATGAATTGGGCTTTTGGTATTGTAGCTAAAAAAATCTGCCTACCTTGAGATCATAAGGGTTCCTCCTCTGTTTCCTTCCGGGAGCCTCACAACTTTGAGCTTTGTACATAGGTATGTGATTTATTTTAGTTGCTCTTTATGTAATACGAGGAGTAAGTTTTTTCTTTTTGGTTACTGCTTTCACGTCCTCAGAAATTTTTGTTCTCCCCAAAGTTTCAAAAATATTTTCCTTCATTTTTGTTAGGAATAATTATGATTTTAGGTTTCATGTTTAGGTCTATAACCTTTTTTGTGGTATTGGAGGTTGAACCCAGGGTCTCATGCACGCTAGACAAGTGCTCTACCACCTGAGCCACGGCCCCAGCCCTCTAATTAATTTTTTAATGTTATGTGGAACATTTCATGAATCTGTGTGCCATCCTTGTGCAGAGGCCCTGCTAATCTTCTCATTCTGATTTTAGTATATGTGCTGTAGAAATTAGCACCTGATTAATTTTTACATACTGTACACAGTAAGTTGAAGTTCACTTTTTCCTTTTGTTTGTCTAGTCAGTGATCTAGCATCAGCTGTTAAAAATATTTTCCCCATTGAATTGCCTTGGTGCCCATGGAAAGTACCTTTTTTTTTTACAAGAGAAATTGCAATAAAAAATTCTCTCTGGAGAAAAATCTATCTTTTGGGGGATTTATCAATTCAGAAAACACTTCCTGAGGACTACAGATTACCAGGCAATGTGCTAGGAACAAGGGATGCAAAGGTGAATGAGACAGTTCCTCTGCCTGAAGGGACTTACATCCAGGAGAAGAAGCAGTCAGACCAACCAATACAATAAATGCAGAGAGTTCAGAAAACTCAGTAATAGAAATTACGCTCTCCTTAGTGGCAGAAGAGGAGGAGAGATCAGTGACTTTGAGCATCTGAGGGACCGTACTCAGGAAAGGAGATGTGACGCTGGTCTTGAAGAACGGAGAAAATTAAGAGGCACAGATGGTAAGAAGGGCAGCAATGTGGAACAGCCTGGGAAGATCTGAGAACTTTTAAGTACTCACTGTATGTGTTGGTTCTGCTCAAGAGAAAAAAATCTAGACTGTAGCTCCTTAGTCCTTTTCCTCCCTTGACAACAGGGTAAATAAATCCAAGGTATTCAGCGCGTACCTCTGATGGTGGGGATCTTTTAATTGGATATTTTGGAAGAGGCTCTCTGATCCAGGATGCATCTATTTCTTCCTAATCTAGGACAGTTACCATTGCTCTGTATTAAAAATAAAACTGATTTGCTACAGCTTTACATATTCATATAAATGTATATTTATATTTTATATATATAATATATATTTATATATATATTATATATATAATATATAAATACAGCTTTATATACAATACGCGATTTGCATTATGAGATTTGTAGTGACTAAAGATAAAAGAACAGGAACTCACCACTTCATTGATAGCTTTGATTAGGAAAAGAGTGTCCTTATAAAAGTAAAACAGTCTAGCGATGCCTGAAACAGAACAATAAGTGAAAACATAAGACAAAAGAGAGCCCAAGAAGAGCTGGGGTTTTCTATGGGACTCTGAAGTTGCCATCCTGAGCCACTGCACATGCTGCACTGCTCCTGGTCTCCCCACCTACCTTTGCACCCAGGATGGCTATCTCATAAAGGCATCTGGCCCACTGCAGGTAAAAGCCTAAGTCCACCTAATAAGGATGCATGAGATATCTGCACTGTGTCAATAAAGATGCTAGGGACACAAGAGGTGTCTGCCCTTAAACTTATCATGCCCTAGTGTAACAGGGCACGAAAAATCCTATCCTTTCTTTAGACCAAACTCCTGGGTCAATGTTCCCACACAGATGTCCTCCAGGAGCCTCATCTCCATGCACAGTCAGCTCATAGGCACCTGAAATAACTTCTACCATTGGTATCAAGGATTGTATCACAACCACCCAGCTATCTACGGCAGAAAGGAGGAGTCGTTTTTCTGCCCTACCCTAGTGTGTCCTCCTCTATCCCACCCCATTCATGGATTTCAACACTCATTATATCTTCCCATCTTCTTTTCATTTTTTTGAGTTTTTTTTATTTTTGGCTAATTTCACACTTATAGAGAAGTTGCAAAGATAGTACCAAAAGCTCCCTTGTATCTCTCATCTCACTTCCCCTAATGGTAACATCCTACATAACACAGGGATTTTCTTTTCATTTGGACAGCCCTGCCCCGGCTCAGAACTTCATCATTTCTCTTATTCTGGTCTCTTTCCTTCTTGTTTTGACTTTTCAAGTTCCTGCCAGAGAGTACATCAGTGTGGCTGTGTTGATGGAGCTGAGCCTGTTGTGTAGAGATACATGCTTTTCATCAATGACTCAAGGTGAGCAGGAACATTCTGCTCTGCTTGTCCCAATGTCATATAGCCACACGGCCAATGCTGGTACTTGCTTTCTCATCTCTTACAAAGTAGGGAAGCGCCCCATATCCATGGCAGCAGGGTATGTCATTCAAACACATGGACAGCCTAGAGGAAGCCCAGCCTTTTGGGGGCAACTATTAGCTACAGCTCATCTAAGCAGAGCACTATCTACAGTTTTCTACGCCGTACTCCCCAGGAAGGCCTGGTCCATCCTCAGGCCCAGGGTAAAGAAAGCTCTGGTTTACATGAGTGGCAGGACTGCTGAGTGCTGGAAGGGTGTCGACTCTGGGGTTATAGTGTCTGGTTTGCAGCTGGCCTGTGCTACTTATTTTCCATGTTACCTCAAGGGAGATACTCAACCTCTATGTCTCCAAGGTCCCTTTGAACAGGGATGACAATAAATTGTACTTCCCCAGGCCTGTTTTAAGCACAAAATGGACTAACACATGTGAAGTGTTAGAATAATGCCTGGCACATCCCACTTACATTGTAGACCAGAGAACTCTCCATGCCTGGCTCCACTCATACCCGAAAAGAAGGTAACATTGAAGGTAACAGTTTACAGGTGCCTATAAATTGGGCTAAAAAGGAAGATGAAGGAAAAAATACCCATTTCATCCACAAGAGTGAGAAGTATTTCATTCCCTAAATCTGTGGCCCAGATGGAAGTGACATCAACCTTCAATTTCTCCCAAACATATGTCCGGTTAGTGTACAGATTGTAGATTGAGAATCCCCTGGTTCCGCCAATAAACAGATAGTCTTGGGAAACAGCCATACAGTTGGGTACTTTGTTGAGCTAGGAAAACAAAAACAAAGAAAAAAGAATTATTTTCAGCTCTCACTGTCTTCAAGTAATACAAGCTAAATTTTCAAAGAGGGCCTGGGGTTCTTCCTTGGTATGTCATCCCAAAATAGTGCTCATCTAAATTTTAGAGTTAAAAATTCACAGCATTTCACTTTTAGGGGAAAGAGGCCAGAGAAAACAAAGTAGTCAAGTACACCCCCAACACTACACATGACCATGGGGCCTGTGCTTTCTTAACCCAGTGCACCATGGGAAGACTAACAGCTGAGGCATTGTCAAGCAAGAAGTCATATTAATACATTAAGAGAAAGGTTTAACAGCAGCACTGAATTCAAAAGGAGGCCTTCAGTATAATCTTCAATGAACCAGAGCACCCTGTTTCCTCAGGCAATGACCAGATCTTCTTCGGTCAGCTGCAGCCTGCCTACAATCTCTCAAAAATGCACCTGTCCTATTGAACGAAGGTTTCTGGAAGGAATTCCTTCCCTGGATCAGGTGTTTGCATTCATTAGCACTCATCTGAGAAGGCGACTCCTGGTCAGCCATTGGCTCCATACCGGGATTTCTGCAACAGGAGGGTAGATGGTGGGCTTGACCCGGCTTCTCTCATCTTCCCTCAATGCCTCCCTCTCTTCAATGACTTCCCAACACCGGTCAAACAGAAGGTTCACCAGCTTGTTTATCAGTCGGTAAGGCTGAGGCAGGGGATCCAGCCACGGGTCCAAGTCACGGAAGACACACTCGTCATCATCATCCTTAGACCAGTCTTTCTCTGTTGGGGGCGGAATCTCCATCGGTCCCTTTCTTAGAAATATAGGGAGTCTCATCTTTGGAGTCCAACTTTCTTTGAAGGATGACATCACAGAAGGTGGCACTGGGAACTTCTGTGGAACTCTGAGAGGCTGAGAAGCAAAGTAAGCAAAAGCACTTTGAGAACAAAGAGAAACAAGAAGGCAGCCCGCCAACCTTCTCTAGCACAATGGGGACTATTTATTCCAGAGGCGGGAACTTTCCCTATTTATCACATTCCTAGGACATGGCCTTCATATTAGCAAGGCTATCAGAAGAGACAGGTATCTTCCAAGTCAACCCAAGATGATGTGTGTTGTGGTGGAAGGAAAGGAATTTGGCATCCTGTCTGTTGGTCACCTCCTGATAGCTTAGTAGCCCTTCTGTCCCAAATGGAATTCGCCATCTCTCCTCCAGTGAACACCTTCCCCTGGCTTGAGGGCTCTTCGAATAGCTCTGCTGAAGCCAGCTGGGCTGTGAGCCATGATTCCTCCTTCTCCCTCACCTCCAATCAGATGCTTTTCAAGCATTCCATTTCCTGCTGTTCAATTTGTCCCCTTCTCTCTTTCCCACTGCTGCCCACCCAGGAATTCTGTAGGCATAGTGCCAGAGCCTATGGTATTCTCAAGGGTCTACAGAAATGTCTGAGGCATGGAAAAAACACTGGCTAACATCCCTACAAAGTCAAAATAAGTGAACATCTGCGGAAACATTTATAACTCATCAGCGCCAGTCTTGTAGCTTCTCCAAATCTACAAGAAGAGAACAAGTAATCTGTACTTCAGAAAACTTGGAACTGTGCAAGATGCTGATGAAAAGGATTTCAAATGTTACAGTTTTTTAAAAAGCATTTACGGAGGAACACAGCATACACTTGAAGACACGTAGTATATGAAGGCACGTGTAGGGTTTGCACGGTGAGAGTGTCTGAGGTCCCCAGAAATCCTGTGAAGGCCCTGTAGCCATCATTATCATTTCTTGCAGGCTGGAATACATTTCGATGTTTCCAGAGCATGGGGGAGGAGACCAGCTGACTGGGGAAAGAATTCCTTACTGGGAATAGTAATGAGCTCACGAAGGGCCAGGAATAATGCCTGTTTCTGCCCTCCATACAGAAAATCCTATACTTCACAAACTCTGGGAAGAGTACTCAGAAGAATATGGCCTCTGTAGTGGAAAAATGAGACCAAGAAAAAATGCTCCTAGTGTCATGCACCAAGTCTTAGGGTTTAAAATATCAAACCGTTTCTGCATGACTTAACTGCATCCCCAAACAAAGCTCAAGGAATACAAAAATAACCAGGAACATCCAGCCTACAGTGAGTTGAAATTCACAATGTCTGGGATACAGTAAAAAAAAAAAAAATGACCTGGCATGCAGAGGCAAGAAAAGATAAGCCACAATAGTAACAAGAAAAATGAAATGGTTGGAGCCAATTGGAATTGGTTCATGTATCAGAGTTAGCGATAGAAAGTTACAACCACGTTCCGTATGTTTCAAAGACAAGGCCGATGTTGAACATTAGTAGTGCATTGCATGAAAGGTGTTACCAAGAGAGATTACTGCTCTCTAACCAAACACCGCTCTGTAATTGCAAAAAAAGAGTTGTAGCTGTTTTGTTGACACTCTGAATGCTTCTAAGTAGATACGATGTTTTTATTACGAAAAGAAATTGTCATATTAGGTGAGAAAGAATCAACGTGTGCTGTGCTGCGTATTAAAATTCTTTCAAATATAAAGACAGCTAGAGTTCAAAACTAAAAAGGTAGAAATAGATATGCCAGGCTGACACCATCAAAAGAAAGCCAGAGTAGCTGCATTCAAATCAGACCAGGACAAAGACTATCACCTAGGATAAATGCGTTGATTTCATCGTGATAAGGTGTCAAGTCATCAGAGGGCACAGCAGCCCTGAATGCTCATGCACCTGGTAACAGAGCTTCAAAATACTTCAAGCAAAAACTGACAGAGATTCTCTGAGAATAGACAAATCCATAATTATTAGATGCTGAGATCCAAAATTCTTTTTTCAATTTACAGAACACCTAGACAAAAAAATGAGTAAAGATGCAGAAAACTTGAACTGTAAATACAATCAACTAACAAGCTGATTGATAGTTCAGAGCACAATGCCACGCAGAGCAGGTTACAAATTCTTTTCAAGCACATATGTACATTTACCATAGCAAACTTTATCCATGGTCATAAACCAAAAAAAAAAAAAATTTGAGACAGAGTCCCACTGTGTAGCTCTGGCTAGCCTCAGACTCAAAATCCTCCTGCTTCAGCCACCCCAGTGCTGAGATTATAGCAGGGTACCACTATACCTGGCTCCACCACACATAGCTCCATCACGCCTGGAACCAACTCTGAATAAGTTGAAAAGAATGTAAGTCATAAAAACCATGTTCTCTGAACACAACACAATTGTTTTAGAAACCAATAGCAGAAAGAGGTTTAGAAACACAGAAAACCCCAAAATGTTTGGAAACAAAGTACCAGACTTCCCAGTAAGCCATTTTTCACTAGCACTACCTACTAGACTGGTTAAAATAAAACTACTGACAAGGCTAAGCACTGGTGAAGGTCAAGAGCAAGGGGATTTTCACAACATAGTGCAGCCACTCAGGAAAAGGACTTCCCACACCACACAGCAATCCCACTCCTGGGTGTCTGCCCTAGGAGTGTGAAAACCTATATTCACGCAAGAGCAAACTCACGTGTATAGCAGCCCTGTTTATAACTGCCAGGTATGGGAAACAATCTGAATGTTTAACAACAGGTGTATGGCATCTCCACTGACCTACCACGACATCCAGTCATTCCGTTCCTAAGTGCGACATAAGGGAACTGAGAATGTATGTCCCAGACTTGCACACGACCAGTAACGGAAGCATTTTTCTTGGAGTATGCTATTGTTTTTAATTTTAATTCATTTACTTCATAGATATATTCCTACTACATAGACAGCAAGTCATCATGGATAAAAATTCTAGAACTATTTCTATAAAAATTTTAGCACCTGGGAATTAATCCATTATAATGAGATTTCTACAGGTGCAGAGTTCCTATCTTCACCCACGTGCTTATTAATTTTTAGAAAGTTAAAGAATACAAAAGCACAAAAAACAAGACAAAATACCCATATACCACAATCCAGAATTGGTCAGTATCTTCATAATATTTAACTCATTTAATTGTAGTCTTTAAGAGAAATGAATGTTTATATTAAAAGTTGAGGCCCCCTCCCTCACTCAGCCCCTTTCTTTCCCCACTCTTCACAGGCCACCACTATTGAGTTTGAGCTCTATCTGTCCAGCTCATCTCTGAAACATTTACACACGTGTGTATCCATTACCAGTATGAACTACTGGATTTCCTGAAGGAAGGTTTTTTTTGTTTGTTTGGCGGCACTGGGGTTTGAACTCAAGGCCTCATGCTTGCTAAGCAAGTACTCTTACAGCTTGAGCCACTCTGCCAGCCCTTTTTTGTGATGGGCTTTTTCGACATAGGGTCTCACGAACTATTTGTCTGAGGCTGGCTTCGAACTGCAACCTTCCTGATCTCTGCCTCCTGAGTAGCTAGGATTACAGGCATGTGCCACCGGCACCTGGCACCCAGCCATAAAGGAAGTCTTAATTCAAATTTACAAAGAGTCGTTGTACTATATGTAGCATTCTGTAACTCAACCTCTCCCCACACCTGGATCTCCTGTGTCACACTTCACCGATGGCATTACTGTTTCATTTGTAGGAGCACCAAAGTGGAAACAGCCCAAATGTTTACCAACAGACCCACAGGTAAACTGTTACACATCATCGATAGGAATACAAAATAGTACAGCCACTTTGGCAGTTAAATATACCATATATGATGGTTAACCTTGATGGTCAACTTGCCTGGATTGAGAAGCACCTAGGAGGTGAGTAAAGCACACATATAGGTGTCTGTATAGCTAACGGGGAAGGCCCTTTCTCCCTGAATGTGGGACGCACCATCTCTTAGGCTGGGGTCCTGATGGAACAAAGGAGAAACAGGAAAAGGCCTTCTAGCACATTCTCTGCTTCAATGGAAAAAGGTCACTCTGATGTAAGCTGCCTGCTGTCCTACACCCTCCCTGCCATGACGGACTGAAACTTCTGAAATTGTGCGCAAAAATAAGCCCTTCCTAAACCAGGCACTGTGATGCATGAGTATGATCCCAGCATTCAGGAAGCTGAGGCAGAAGATGGAGTCCACGGCCAGCCTGGGCTCAAACAAAACAAAAAGAAAGAAAACAAATCCTTCTGAATTATGTAATCCTTCTCAGCCATAAAAATTACAAACTACTGATACGTACAGTGTGAGTGCAACTCAAATGCATTATGCTAAGTGAAAGGAGCCAGGTAGAAAAGCTGCATACTATATGGTTAACTTATGTGATCTCGTGGAAAAGGCAGAACTTCAGGCCTAGAAAGCAGATGCTCCCGACCTGTTTAGAAGCACCTGTGGTTGTCTGTACTACCTAGCATACACTTACCATTGCTGTGTTCCTTACTGTAGCAAGAAAGGTGAGGCCAGAAAAGAAACAGGCTGTGTTCTGACAACGAGACAGGGGGAGGGGATGGCAAAGCAAAGAGATAAAATGTAAAGAATTGAAACATGAACGTCACATAGCACTGGGAAAATGAAATAGCCAATAAAGTCACATGCAGCCACATGTGGGTTGAGCCTTGCTCTTTGCTTCTGTAACCTGGTTGCAAGGGTCTGTAAGGTGAGACCCCTTTGTTCTCGGGGCTCAGCCTTTGGACATGAGTCCGCTGGGTCTGTGCCGGCACAATAAGCATTGTTTCCTGCTAATCTGCCTCAGAGACTCGAATCTCAGCTCATAATTTCCTGCAATATTACTATCACCCTTGGCCTAGAGCTCAGTACAGTGGCTGGTACTGGGCTAGCACTCGATAAATTCTTCTTGCTTGCTAGTACTGCCTTTCTCTGGGCCATGTTCTTAGGGAGTGCTTCTGGTACTCTTAAGCACACTTCCCTCTGCAAAGGTTACTTAATCCGGGGGCCAAGAGGATACACCTCCCAAAGCCTACTTTCCCTCTTCTAGTCAAGAGGTGTTCGAGGTACCTGAAGCTCCAGAAGTGAGTGCCCAAATGGCGGCAGGACCTGCATGAGCCTTTCTAATTTCTCCCGGAGGTAGCGCAAGGTGCTAACGTGAGCACAATTACATCTGAAAGATATCCAAGACATGGCTGTTTGCAGGGGTATGAGCAGAACTTGGATGTAGTGGGCCAGGCATGGTGGTGCATGCCTGTAATTCCAGCTATGCTGGAGTTGGAGGTAAGAGGATCTAGGTCTGAGACCAGAAAGGGCAAAAATGCAAGACCCTACCTGAAAATAAAACTAAAAGTATAAAGAGCTGGGGGTGTGGCTCAAGTGGTAGAGCCCTTGTCTAGCAAGTGCGAGGTCCTGAGTTCAAACCCCAGTCCTACCAAAACAAACAAACAAAACCCCAAAAAGCTTGGATGTAGCTTGGTATATCCACGTACTGTGTGCAGGGCCCCTTTCAGGGATGTAGGTAGGAATCAGAAATGGGAGGAGGAGAAGTGAAAAAAGACTGGGGGCTGGCCCTCCCCACACTATCATATTCCAGCTATGTTTCCAGGTCTGACAAGGATTCTAAGAATTCTAAAAGGGAGTCTGGTCTTCTAGGTTATTTTACAGGTCAAAGTAGGAGAACAGAATCTATTTTAGTGAACACTTTGTTACTTGACTTAAAACTTTTAAATATTTAAACAGTGGCTGAGCTTGGTGGCTCACATTTGTAATCTCAGTTACTGAGGAGGTGGAGATTAGGAGGATGGTCTTCAAGCCAGACCCTGCAAGAACTTACTAAGATCTCATCTCAATAAACAAGGCAGGCATGGTGTTTCATGCCTGTGATCCCAGCAATGTGGGAGGCAAAGGTAGGAGGATCGCAGTATGAGGGGGCAAGACTCAAGTGGTAGAGCGCCTGCCTAGCAAGATCAAGGCTCTGAGATCAAATCCAAAATATATACATTATTATATATAATTACATATTATATATATATATACACACTCAAACATATAGTACGTGGGTCTCCATGTGCACTCCTATCCCGGACCTGCAAGGGTTAGGAGCAAGCCTGATCCGGGCAATAAAGATTATAAAAATAGGTGACATGGTTTGTGGCTACCGAGGTGCCCCTTGTGTGTTACGGACTGAGTGGGGCTCCGTGCTCACGTCCCACAGAAGGATGTTCAGTAGTCCAAGCTCCCAGCAGCCTACTTTGTCTCTACTTTGCTCATCTCCCCGCTTTTAGGATTTCCTCGGGTAATAACCTTCTTTCAGTGTTCAACAATCCTAAAAGAAAATCCCCGCCCTTTGCCCCGCTCTCGAGCTAGGAACACACTGCAGGAATGGGCTTATCTCGAATCCACCATCTTCATCACCAGACCTGGAGCTGGGGGAGCTCAAGGGAAACAGAAGCACTGGAGTGCCCACCCCATTGAACTGAGGATGCGGGGGTCCCCAGCTCCCTGGGTGGGAGCGGACAGTGTGCTTCTTGCTTGATTTTCGCTGGGAACTGACAGACGTCCGCAGCCTCCCAGCAAAGGCTCTGCAGGGTTAGCGTGCTGAGGAGACAGTCCCGGACTCCATGGGGTTTCCTCGGTACCCGGGACCCCCGAAGATGCGGGGGCCTGAACCCCTCAGATGCTCCCCCTTGGAGACCAGACTGCAATCCGGAGTCCTGGGGCGCAAGAGCAGCGGCGGGAACCCAGCATGAAAGCCGAAGTTTCGCTTACCTGGCGGAGCGGCTTTGGTAACCTTGGAAACCACAACTTCCGGTTCCGGTCGGAAGTCGGCTGAGCGCCCGTTCTGAAGGCGTTCCGCCCCCACATGGGCGGGGAGAGAGGCCTCGGCCCCGCCCACCCGGTGTGTTCAGCCGATACGGCGTCTCCCCCGGGACCGCGGGGACCACAGTGAGCCCGTGCGACGCGTGGCCTTGGGTTGGGTGCCATGGACGCCTTCACTCGCTTCACCAACCAGACTCAGGGCCGGGACCGATTCTTCAGGTGAGTCAGGTGCCCGCGGCCTTCGTTGCGACTCCGGACGCGGGCACCCGGAGGAGGACGTTAACAGCCCAGGAAATCCAGCACGAAGCACGCTGAGGGAGCTGGGGACCCCCTCACCCTAAGTTCAGTGGGGTGGGCACCCCAGTGCCGCCTTCTCCCAGCTTTCCTGGGAAAGGAAGACTGAGTTCTTGCCACTTAACTTCCATCCAAGGGATTTCGTTTAGAGAGACTTGGGGTTGAAGTTTGTGGCTCAGGGACGCAAGCCATTTGGTTGTAAAGTGCTTATGGAGAAACGGGTTTTCTTTATCCTCATCTTGCCCGGTCTGTGTCATTGGGATAGTGTGTGTGAAATGGTTTTGTAGACTGGAAAAACACAGTGCAGAAAGTTTTAGGACTAACTGCACCTTCAAGGCACATCCCGTGCCAGTGTCTTGCATACCAAGCCTCCTTCATGTTTCTTTTAAGAGATTTGGTTGGTTCTTGCTCAAGAATCATTTTTTTTTAAAAGTTACTGTTGCAGTTTTGTTTAATAGCTCTGCTCCTCTGCATGTCCAAGTGCTAATCCAAACACAAGAAGAGTCACAATTAGGAGACTTTGGGAAGCCAACTTTTCAGCGTTTTGCAACTATTTAACTTGTTGAACCCTCATCACAACCATATGGGGTAGATACTCTAAATACTCCCATTTCACAGATGAGGAAACCGAAGCAGGAGTTGGTTAGTAGGTACTGAGTGACAGAGCCCAAGAGGCAAATCCACACAGCTGACTCCAGTGTTCACCTCTTAACTACTAAGTCTTTCTAATAATGAATGGTTGCATTAAATGCAGGCTTCATTGAAGTCACAATCTATCATTTCCGTGTGCCCAGAATGTACCCTGATTAAGGAGATTGGTTAATAAAATAATCATTTAGCAAAATCTGAGCTTCTCTACCATTCATTTCCCAGCTCTCTCTCAATGATCTGTATAACCTCCATGAAGAACTGGCATTCCTAAAATAATGCTTCGTTTTCAGACCCATTCCTGTTCTTAGACCAGTCCGGGAAAGGAAAGAACATTGACAGGAGTCACTTGAGCCTTCTACCAGGAAGCATACTTAAAAAAGAGACAGGGCCAGGTGCCAATGGCTCACACCTGTAATCCTAACTACTCAGGAGGCAGAGATCAGGGAGATTGCAATTCAAAGCTAGTCCCCAGACTATCTCAAAAAAATCCATCACACACACACACACACACACACACACACACACAAAAGACTGGCATGGACTGGCTCAAGTGGTAGAACACCTGCCCACCAAAGGTGAGGTCCTGAGTTTAAACCCCAGTACCACGAAAAAAAAAAAAAAAAAAAAGGTTTGTTATTTCTGGGCTCCAGTGGCTCACACCTGTAATCCCAGGTTCAAAGCCAGCCTGGGCAAATAGTTCTTGAGATACTGTCTCGGAAAACACCTTCACAAAAAGAGGGCTGGTGGAGTGGCTCAAGGTGTAGGCCCTGAGTTCACACTCCAGTACTGCAAAAAAATAAAAGGGCTGGCAGTGTGGCTCAAGTGGTAAGTGCCTGCCTGGAAAGCATGAGGCCCTGAGCTGAAACTCCAGTACCGCCAGAAAAGAAAGGAAAAAAAAAAAAAAAGAGGGAGTGCTCATATCTCTCTTCCCTAACCCTCCCCCTCTCTGATTTTTGTGATACTAGGGATCCAAGCAGGGATCCCTCCTCATGCTAGGCAAGTGCTGTACTCCAGCCTTGCCAAGGCTGAGCCCACCCCAGCCTTGTTTTCTCTTTACTTCAGTCCCACAAGCTAGTAAGCCTTTTTGGAAAGTGTGCCCTTTTTTATTGAGAATAATATTCATCTCATATGGGGCTCAAATGCGGTGGCACCAACATCTACTTCCAGAGGCATTTGGATGTGTGACAGGAGTGATGTCAAATTTCTCATTTATTGTATTTTTCACTAAGTCATTGTTACTTGCAGGCACGATGACAATCACGTAATTGAAGAAGTATTGGTATTATGAAACAGGATTCTGTCCATATTTTATGTAAAATACTAATTAGTTTTGAAAGACATCCTAGTTTGTGTTCTGGCGTGTATTTGATCCTTTTGATGTGTCTTGTCCTGTACGGGATCTCACTATGTTATTCAGGCTGGCCTCAGACTCTGGGATTAAGAACTGGGATTGCAGGTGTGTACCGCCGCGACCAGTTTATTTGGACCTTTAGTTTTAGAAAAATTAAGCAGCATTCCAACTGTGGACTTTTCACTTGGTTCTGGTTTGAGTTTGTTTCCTGTCACATAAGTAGGAGATTGAAAGTGGTAGAAAGTTTATTTTAGGCATCAGATACTCATTCTGCATTGGGTCACATAGCAAGTGTGGATCTCTGCAGGCTTGACAAGGGAGATTTCTGCACATGGACTACTCCGTTTCTGTGCCAGCAGAAGGCCCTCGGGGAGCTCTCACTGCACTATTGCACAGCTTTCTGTCGTAACCTTTGTCTTGTGTTCTCATTGCATGTTCTACCCTTTGGCCTTCCTGTGGAATGACTTTTGCTCTTATAGGAGATGCTACAGGAGAAATTGTGTCATAAACGTTGCTTTCAGCAAGATTTTTCTCTTTGCCTTTAGCAAGATATATTTTACTTTCCCTTCCTTCATGAATCAAGTTTTATTTGGTTTGTAAATCATTTCCTCATTTTCTGTTTCCATTTCAGAGCCACTCAGTATACATGCATGTTGCTTAGGTATTTGTTAGAATCTAAACCTGGCAAAGACAAGGTGGTACTGAAGCTCAAGAAACTGGAGTCCAATGTGAGCACTGGCCGGAAATGTAAGTACCCGTCTCAAGGGACAGTGGCTCCTGGTTTAGAACCCTCAGCCTCAGACCCTGTCCCTCACAACATGCTGCCAAGGTCTTAATTTCCAGCCAGCCAAGATTATTGATGAAGTCAGCCAGTAAGGCCTCATGGAGTTACAGGCCCAAATGGCTAAATGTTTTGCTGCGAGCCATTCATAAACTCTCCTGTGTTCACCTTTGGTGCTCACCATATCCTAGTGGGACCCAGTGCATTAGTGCATCTTCAGTTCCTGCAATGACTTGGCAGTCCCCAGCATGAGCTTCTGGCTCCTGTGAGCCCTTTGGCTTCATAGAGAAACAGACTAGCTTTATCCCAGACCCTCTTTTTCCAGACTGGCTTTCTCCCATCTTCTCGTGAGGGTTGCTGCAGGGTGTGGATGGATGTGTTCTCTTAGACCACTTACAGAGTTCTTTCACGCGAAAGCTAAAAGTGAGGGCAGTGCTTCGTGTATGTATTCCTGAATACGCTTTCATGGTAAGTCATCTTGGGAAATCGTCCAGTGTCAAAGGAGTTGCACACCTAACTCATTGAGGACAGAAGCATGAAAATGGGGCTTAGAACATCCCACATTGACCGGTTGATTTTGAGTACCTGCTTCATAAAGGTACATTCCTTAGCTGGGATAGAGGAAAAGAAAGATGTTTTGGAGGAGGTGGAACCTGGGGTGTGGCTGGAGAGATGGAAGGAGCATTCTGGAAGGGTGGTTTCCTTTACCAAAGGCTCAGGACTGTTATAAGCAAACATTGAATTGGAGGATCAATGTCAAACTGAGAAACTAGTTTGATAGCTAAGTCTTGAGTTGTCAAGTGGAGGGTTGGGAAAGGTAAGTGAGCTTTTCTGTTGCCTTTGAAGGCTAAGATTAGAACTGTTGGCCCGTGTTCTTCGGAATGTTGTTGCTCAGAGGTCCTTTAGATTAGTGAACTCATGAGTCTTGAAAATCCATAAGGCAGATCCAAGGTCATCCCACCAGTTAGTGTAAGGCCAGAACCGGAACCTGGAATTCATGTGTTGAAGCAGGTGTTCTGTATACTGTTCTGCACTAGTTTTGGTAAAATAATGCTAGTACTCTTCTGAGATTGTAAGTGTTTGACAGCAGATGCTGTGGCACTTGCTGAACCCACAGTAGAGCACTTCCTTTGTGTCCTGTATGTGCTCGAGAAATACTTGTTGACCAATGGTCTCTAATTGATTAAGTTGTATGCCAGCACAAGGACACGCCATTTTGATGGCTGATTAATTCAACTCAGAGCTTCACATGAAAATTAGGTATCCTGTTCCCTACTTTGTCTTCTCAACAGTGGGTGGCCAAAGGAATTTGGACCAGAGAAAGGACAAAGTGATAATGATGATTTTTGGAAGGTTTTTTGGTGGTACTGGGTTTGAACTCAGGGCCTCAAGCTTGCTAGGCAGATGCTTCTACCACTGGAGCCACTCTACCAGCCCTAATGGTGGGTTTTGTTTTGTTTTGTTTTTAAGGCAGCCTTCTATCTGGAAAATAGATAATGTATGAGAATGGCACATTGGAGTTCATGTTATATGGATCCTTCCTTCTGAAGAAGGATAGGATTTGAGTATTACCATACTCAAATGTAGCAGTACACACAATTGATTAACCTTGCCTGGAGTATGCAAGTCAGTGTTAAGGTGCTCACTGAAATGAAGGAGATAAATCTTAGTGGTCACCATGTTTTGTGCCTTTCAGGATCATTATAGGTGTCCTTAACATACTGTAAACTCCCTCTCCTTTCCTGAGCTCAGGCTGAGCCTCACGTGGCCATCAGGTGGTAAGACACCAGTGCTGGCTGGCTCTTCACCCTGACATGGGGGTTCTGCCCTCTCATCACAGACTAGCGGAATGACCGTTGACTGTGTGGGTTCTTGCAGGGTTCAGACTGGGCAACGTGGTCCATGCTGTCCAGGCAACTGAGCAGAGCATCCGCGCCAGTGACCCGGTGCCTCGCGTGTGCCTCACGCTAGCCAACCTGAACCGAGTGGTGTATTTCATCTGTGACACCATCATCTGGGCAAAGAGTGTGGGCCTCACCTCTGGCATCAACAAAGAGAAATGGCAAATGAGGGCCGCCCGCCACTACTACTATTTTCTTGTAATGAGCCTGATCAGGGATCTGTACGAAGTCTCCCTGCAGATGGGACGTGTTGCACACGACAGGGCAGAGAGAGAGAAGTCATCCCAGGACCCTGTGGGGTATCACGTGGTTGATGAGGAGACCGAGTGGCTACAGTCCTTGCTCCTGCTCCTGTTCCAGTCTCTCAGGCGGCATCCTCCATTGCTCCTGGACACAGTGAAGAACTTCTGTGACATCCTGATCCCTTTGAACCAGCTGGGGATCTATAAGTCCAATGCTGGCATCATAGGACTGGGCGGTCTCGTGTCCTCTGTGGCAGGCATCATCACTGTGGTGTACCCTCAAATGAAACTGAAGATCCGCTAGGCTGCTGGAGGCCAAGGACCAGCACCTGCTTGAAAAATGACAGCTTAGCGGGACAGACATTTGTGTTTCTCACAGACCGTGTCACACTGTGCTTAGCAACTTGTAATGTGGACATAGATGGGGCTGAGAATGGAGTGTGAAGATTGATGCATGTTTTCTCATGTCAGTGACTTCTGGATTTCTGAATATTCTCCCTTCCTCTAACATGTACTGAGCTTCTCTTACATGCATAGTAAAGCCTCAGTGTTTGTTGAATGAAAAAGTTGGAAAAATACTCTGTCAAACTAATATGTTAACACTGCGATTCAGTGTGGCCGAGGTTGTGTGGATCCAGTTCATGGCACTGTCTGGTCTGATTGTGGCTCCCTTTTCCTCCCATCAGGTATTACTCCCCACCCCCATCCATAGCAGGATGGACAGGAGCCGGACTTACAGCCTCTGGCCATGACCGTCACTGCACCGGTGTACTTGCCGAATCCTGAAAGTAGACTCAGAAAAGCACCAGGCACCTTCGTGGTGTGAAGTGTGTCTTTCAGTAATGCTGTGAGTAAAAGTCAGGACTAGCTGAGGCAAAAGTAGGTGGAAGGTCACACGGTGCCTGTTAGGTAGACCTGGCAGGTGAGGAAATTGACCCTGGAAAACAAACAAACAAACAAGCAAGCTGAGATCAGAAGCTGCTCGTCCAGGTCCCTTCTGGGTGCTTTCCCTGGCGTGGTGTGGCCTTTGTAACTGAGTAGAATTACAGGGCTCCAGAATCTGCCTTTTGCCTCTTCTCTCCCCAAATTTAGGTCTTTTGTTAGCGGTTTTTATTCTATCCTTCAAAAATTAAAACTATATAGACTTGCCATCCAGATTGTTGTTATTTAAAGCCACATAGCAGTTTGGGCGATTCCACATTAATTTTCTTAAAAATTTATGCAGTTAAAAATTTCATGTCTCCTCTGTGAATGTAGGCAGGTCACAATTTTCTGTAATAAATGAGATTTCCTCGTTGGGTGACTGGGGGAGGTGGGATAAAGCAGTAAGGACCATTGAAGAGGATGTGGGAGTATTGACTCAGTGACATTTACTAAGTTCCCACTTCCCATCTTGCATATTGTGTGCTTTGGTTTGAGAGGCATGAGGTGGGGAGACCGATGCCAGCACAGAGGAGGCCAGTGTTGGCACTACCAGTAATGACATGCCACTTACGTGGATGCAGATGAGAACAGAAACGTGCACTGAATAAATTGTTCCCACAAACGTGACTGATTTTCAAATCCCTCCACTGTGAGCTTGATGGTGACCAATAAATTTCTAGACAAAATTGACTTGTGGCTGTGGCTATGGGCTGGGACTGTGATTGATGAGTCGTCCTACGTGGTGTAGACGGGGCTGGAGGGGTGGTGTAGACGGGGCTGGAGGGGTTTTACATGGCGCCTCTGAGGTGGGAGAATTCATCCGAGAAGCTGGTCCAGACCACTCCTCCCCTGCTGAGGTGCTCACAGCAGGCCTGGCCATCCTGGCTGGCTTCTACCTGGGAAGCTGCCTTGAGTTCTTGGAGGCTGGTGGCATTTGTCCTGTTACTTTTGCCCTCTGCAAGTTAGGGGGTGGTGGGGAGGTTGCAAAATGCCACGTCTTCTACTAGAGTTTGTGGAAACCTTCATGGTGCCCTGCTCCCTCCTCTCAGCAAAGCCTCCCCACTCCCAAGCCTCCACATGCATAGGGAACTCCAAAAACCAAAGATAGATGTACAGGCCAGTGCATTCACAATCTAACATTGTTAGCTGAGATTTATTCAACAAGTGCCATGCTCGGTTTGAGGGGTCCACTTGGGAACAAGGTAATCCAGGTCCCTGCTCTCATGTGGAGGGAGGGGAGCATGGAAGGAAGAAAGAACTCCATGCCCTCTGAGTGCTGCTGGAGATCAGGCGCTTCCCTCCTCCCTTGGGATTTCCTTGGCCCTTTCACCACTTCTTACCTTTCACCCACATTCTAGAATCCCTGCTGGAAAGACCAAAGGGCCAGCTTTGTCAGCAGTGCTTTTAGGCATGGAGCCCTTTACTCCCCCTGGCCCAAAGCCACTACTACTGAGAATGCAGACTGCCCTTTGGCCAGGGTTGTCCCAACTCTTCCCTGAACACCAGGGGAGGGCAGAAGCTACTTCTTTGTACACCTCCTTTCCTCTGCATTACTGTCTTAGAGTTTAAAAGCCCAAACAGTTATCACTTCTATTGGAAGATACTGCTTGCCTCCTCTCCTGACCTCAGTCCCTACTTTATTATATCACAGATGCAGACTTGTGAGCAGGGACGTGGCTCGAGTGGTAGTACCTACCTAGCAGGTGTGAAGTCCTGAGTGCAAATCCCAGTACTGCCACCCCCCCCATAGATCCTTTATTACCAAGAATTTATCTTGATCTGTTTCTCCCCTCCCAGTGCCCTATTACTCTGTTGCCCACGGTAGACAACCTAGCAGAGGGTCCACAATCTATGTCATTCTGTCAGCACCAAGGAGCATAAGCGGTGCCCTGTTATCTTTTTTAATTAAGGGACCCTTCTCAGACAATCTGAAGACCCTGGCTTGCACCACCATCCTCCCATTTGAAGCAGGAATGTCATTACACTCACTTCTCCAGACGTAGAACAAAGCCCATGGCCTCTCCCACTGCCTCTTCTGCTGCTATGGTAGGCCAGGTAAAGGTCAACGTTTTCTCAAACTAGGAACTCAGCGAGGTTCAAATGGCTCTCTTAAAGTCCTGATCGTCAAGACCCCCACACCCCAACTCTGTTTCAAGTCCTTTGAGGCCAATTTATCACCATAATCAATGACTAATACATTCAGGTGGACCCTGACCTTACGTGGGTTTAAATCATACTAGCAATGCTCACTCTTGCAGTAAATAAGAAGTAATGGGAGAAATGGTTGAAAGCTGTTTCTATGGAACCCTCTGGGGAAAGGGACCAAAGATTACAGAATTACTTTTCTTTTTCAGCACTGGGGATTGAACCCAGGGCCTCATGTATGCTAGGCAAGAGGTCTACCTCTTGAGCCATACCATCACCCAAGATGACAGAATTATGTTAGATTGTAGAGCTTATGAGTTTAATATCTCAATATCTTTATTATTAATTTTTGGTGGTGCTTGGGTTTGAACTTGGTCTCGTGCTTGTTAAGCAGGCTCTATCACTGGAGCCACTCTGCCGGTTCTCAGTGTCTTCTTTGTGGAAAGCAAATTTTTGCCATTTGAGAGTCAGAAGTATAGAACTGAGGTGTCATGGCTCTGGAATAATAAACCCTCTGCACCTGGATCTGCTTCAGCTCCATGTTGTATGTCTTCACTGGCTAAATGTCCTTATAGAAGCTAGGATGAGCCCAGGGGACCCAGATAACCATGGCAACTGACTGCCTCAGCTCTGTCTTCCCTCTGCCCTCCTCTAGCTGGGAGGCCTGGGAAGCATTGCCCAAGACTCCCTGCAGTGGGTGAAGTCTGGGCTTAGGAGGAGACGCTCTGCAGCCTGGGCTTTCAGACTGAGGCGGCCGTCAGCTGCAGTGAGTGGGGGGTCGTGGGCTGTCTGCTTTACCTGGCTTGTTTGTGAGAGAAGGAGGTGAGGGTAAGGGCCTTTTGGGAATTTTACTGAGGCTGGAGAGACTTGCAGGGAAATATTCAAGGTGAAAGACCAGAAGTGCAGAGTAGCCATTCTGGGACCACTAGATTTTCCAGAACACAGATGAAATAGCTACTGTTTTACCAGCGATGGCTTTCCTGACTGAGCATAGAGAGAAGACATAGATAGCTTAGAAATGGAGGGAATTCCCACAGCTTTGTCGTAAAAGCATATTCAACCTGAAACTCATTCTTTTAGTCTCTTTTGGACCTTCATTTAAGAGCCCAGAGACGTAATCTAAAACCTTTTTATCTCTTATGGCTATGTGCATTTTTCATTTGTCTTGAATGCTTACAAGAAATGTCAGTCTTGACCAGTAGTAGGCTATAGAGTAACTCATAGCCAGAGGACTCTAAGATTTGGCTCATGTGTGTGACATTAGCCCTTCAACTTCAAGCCTTCTGCTGGGCTCCCAGCTCTCAAGCAGCCCGGGCTGGGTGGGCAGCCATGAGAGGTGGGAATTGACCCTGTGGATTGCAGGCCTGCAGGCTTCTGGTGACCTGGGGATCTGCTTTGCAGCGTGAAGATCTAGGATGGCAGTGAACAAGGGCCCAGCCTTGCTGGATGGAGACCTCCCTGTAAGTAACCCGGCTCATGTGAGATGGGATGGACAACTGAGGGAGGCAGAAGGACAGGGAGGGGCATTTAGGGAACTTCTAGCAAAATGTGTCTACACCATGATCCTAGTATATTGACTCTGACTCAGTTATTCCTGCCCTCTCTACTTTTTTTGTTTTGGCGGGACTGGAGTTTGAACTCAGCTTTGCACTTGCAAAGCAGGCGCTCTACCGCTTGAGCCAAACCTCCAGTCCATTTTGCTCTGGTTATTTTGGAGCTGGGGTCTCCCAAACTATTTGTCCTGACTGGCCTCAAACCATGATCCTCCTGGTCTCAGCAACCCAAGTAGCTAGAATTACAGACGTGAGCCACCAGAGTCTGGCTCCCTCATTACTTATGCAGGTGGTGGTTGGGGGATCTGGGAAAAAGAAACTAAGCACCTTGGAGAAAAAGGACAGAAATACTGATTGGGAGCTAAGGAGGACAGAAAGGAAGGGAACCCGGATTTAAGAGTCCACCGCTCAGTGGAAAGTATAGTTCATGCAGAGCCCTGCTACCTGTGACTCTGGCGAGTCCATACTGTGAGTGGCACCTTTCTGGTGCCACAGCCTGGGCTGCTGTGTGTGGGAATGAGTTGGTGTTTATCTCTGACCTGGTTTTCACTGTGACTTGGAGTGATTTTGATACTTTTGGGTGTACTTGGTGCCTCTCGCCAAGGTCTCCCTGATTTGGGCACAGTTCAAATAGTAAAACTTAAAAATTATGAACCCATAGGACAACTATCTTGTCTCAAAGTAAGCTTTAACTAACCTTTGCACTCAGGATCACTGTGCCCAGTTTTGTATTAAATCATAGTGCCCAGAGAGGCATAGAATGTTCACAGGTGTAGCGAGCCTCCCCAACAGATGGAGGCTTCTTACTTTCCCTGCCTCTCTTTCTTTTTGGTTGTGTCCAAGACAACTTTTGAAGGCTCTGTCCAAAATGCTAGAATAATCTTAATCTTAATCTTGTTCTAGCACCAATTTCTAGCTCGCCTGCAGAATGAAAAGCTAAATATTGTGGTTGTGGCCTGATCTGTCCAGTATCTGAGTCTCCTTGGTGGCTCTTCTAACTCGGCCTCCTACAAACAGGGCAGGCTAGGCCCTCACCTCCAGGGTGGAACCTGGCCACAGAGCTGCATTCAAAGCTATCCAGAGCTCAATCGTCTAAGCCAGACCTGGGAAATTGTCTCATACGACTTTTTATGTGAACAATTCTAGGCAGAAGAACGTAAGGTCTAGCGCCAACAACCATGAATCCATGACCAATCTGTGTCACCCTCACCCCCACCAGTGCCCTACCTTGTGTTATTTGGAAGCAGTCCCAGATACGCCATTCCAACCTGACTTGGAAACCTGGCTGTGCGTGTTCTTGCGAGTCACTTCTCCCCTCTGAGTCTCAGTCTTTTCATTTGCACAGTGAGGTGACAATGCTGATTCTGAGGGTCTCCAGTAGCAGTAAATGAAGTCATGTCATCCAGGCACCTAGACCTGTGCCTGGAGCATAAAGGTGCCTGATAAACATTGCTTCCCTCTGCACAAGTAGAGGCCACTCTTTTACTCAAGAACCAGACTTTTCCCACTAAAGTTCCTAAACGATGTAAAGTTGACGTGACCACTGTGAAAGCTAAATGCTTTACTAGAAGCACAGCACCCCAAAAAGAAGGGATGATTTCACTGTACCCCAAATACTCAGACTGACCAGGAGCATGGTCTTCAAATCTGAGCTATGTTTTTAAGAAAGATTGGGCTGGGTGCCAGTGGCTCATGCCTATAATCCTAGCTACTCAGGAGGCAGAGATCAGGAGGATCCAGGTTTGAATCCAGCCCGGGCAAATAGATCATGAGACCCTATCTCAAAAAAACCCTTCACAAAAAAGGACTGGTGGAGTGGCTGAACGTGTAGGCCTTGAGTTCAAGCCCCAGTACCGCACAAAAAAAAAAAAAGGAAAAAGAAAGGTTGGGCTGACTGGGTGTGGGTGGCTTATGCCTGTAATCCTAGCTACTCAGGAGACAGAGATCAGGAGGATTGAGGTGTGAACCAGTCTGGGCAAATAGTTTGTGAGAACCTATCTCAAAAATACCCAACACAAAACACAGCTGGTTATGTGGCTCAAGTGGTAGAGTGCCTACCTAGTAAGTGTGAGGCCCTGAGTTCAAACCCCAGTCCTGCTGAAAGAAAGAAAGAAAGAAAGGAAAGAATAGAAAGAAAGATTCCGGGGCTGGCAGAGTGGCTCAAGTTCAAGCCCTAGTACACCCCGCCCCTGCAAAAAAACAAAGGGAATGTCAAACTATAGCCTTCCAGAGGAGGGGGCCACTAGACCTCAGTGGCCATTTATAAACTAAGTCAGGAACTGGAGCTATGTTGAGTGGAGAAGGAAATTCTAGGGGAGACATATTTGACTTTAAAGATGAGAAGGCTCAATCCATGAATGGTGAAATAGACTTGTTCTAGGTTGTTCCAGAGCAGAGTAGGCCGGGGTGGAGGCAGACTTCACCTCAGTAAAGCTGCCCATCAAGGAACCCAGGCCCTCTATGAGGGGACAGTCCCATCCAAGGAGACATCGAAACACAAGTCTAGCGGAGATGTCTGCATAGGACTCTCGCTACAGAGCCCTCCCTGGAGGCCAAGATTCTGCGGTTCCGTGCACTTGGGCAGATCTAAACTTACACATTCTACATTTCTCCAGCTAACTTTCCCCGGGGCAGGGTTGGGCACTGGGACACAAAGACAGCAGTCTCCTGGGAGAAAGGATTAACACGCATAATGACAGCACAGTGTGATAGGTGAAGAGACAGTCCCGGGAAAGACACGGTGGCTTCTGATTCGAGGGAGGAGAGTCACGAAGCGTCAAGAGGGACTGATGGGGAGGATGTTGTATTCCACCTGGCAGAGAGGGGCATGAGAGGGAAGGTGACCTAGTTGGCAGGGGACCAGCACCTACAGAGAGTGGTTCAGAAAGACCAGGGGGATGTTTAGAAGAGGCCACCATTGAGAGGTGGACCAAAACTCCAGACAGGTCTGTGAAGAACTTGCTCTCTACCAGCAAGTCTACAAAGGGTGTTCTGGGAGGAGGATGGGATGGCTTGGTCCCTGGGGAGCAGTGATTGCCTCAGTACCACTCCAGAGCCTGAGTTGTGACCAGGAGGGCGTGGCAGGCTCACTCTCCCGGTTCCCAGAGACATCTTTGGCCTTCGTCCCTTCCAGATCACCCGGACTCAGGCTAGCCTCACCAATGAGTGGCACATTCCCTGAGGCTGGGGTGGGCGTGGGGTAACCTGAGTGTGTTCCTTCATTGACAGGAGCAGGAGAACGTGTTGCTCCGGGTCCTGCAGCTGCCCGTGGTGAGCGGCACCTGTGAGTGCTTCCAGAAGACCTACACCAGCACCAAGGAAGCCCACCCCCTGGTGGCCTCCGTGTGCAATGCCTACGAGAAGGGTGTGCAGGGTGCCAGCAGCCTGGCTGCCTGGAGCATGGAGCCAGTGGTCCGCAGGCTGTCCACCCAGTGTGAGTTCAGGCACTTAGCAGCTGCCCGTCTGTCCCCTGATGCTTACTGCCCTTCTGTCTGTCTGCCTGTCCTCTATCAATATAAAACTTTAGGTGCAGATGTTTGCCTATACATACGCCTCAGCTCTAGTCCTGCTAGCATTTGCCTAGGATGCCAATGATGGGGCATAGAATTTGTAGGGGAAAGAGTGGCAGAGCTATGTGGGCGGTGGTGAGAGTGGGGCCAGTGCAGACCAGACGCCCACCCTAGCAGCAGCAGCAGCAGCGAGTACCAGCAGAGTGTGGCACCGAGGCAAAGGCAGTGGGCAAGAGGCTGGCAGTGCTGGAGGGTGGGAAGGGAGAAGGGAAGGGGCACCAGGCCCAACTTCTGTCCAACTGCTGGTGATACCAGCTCACGACAGGAGGGGGCAGCAGAGAGCTGCCATCCAGGCAGTGCCCTTGCCCCCTGCACTGTTCTGCTCCATGGGAAAATAAGGTCTCTAAGGCAGGGCTCCTAACAGGGCTGAGAAGTCCAGCACCTTCCACCATCCTAAGCTGAGATGTGTGGGATCTGAGGATTCCACCCAGTGAACAGGAGCAGACAGATACAAAGGCCTCTCTCCTGCAAACTCCTTAAGTACTTGTCCTGAGTGAGGCTCAGTCTCCCCAGTCAGAAGACAGCTGAGCCAGGCTCTCCTATGCTTGAAAGAATAAATGAAAGGATTTCTGTAAGTGTTTTTTAAAACCGTGATCTCCATGACTGTGACCTCAGAGCTATGTCCTTAGCAGCCCCTAAACAGTATCCCCTAAAGCATTTGCATCCCCTGGGATGACTCTTCATTCTCCCCCGCCCCCCCCCCCCCCGCCGTGACCCCCTTCCTATGTCAGCTCTCAGCTTCTAGTGGTTAAAAGCTGAGGGCTACAGACAATCTGGAGCCTGCACGGCTGAGACTGGGGTGTGTCACTAGGTCTAAGCAGGCCTGGTCCTGGCCCCTTCTCTCCCCAAAGGCCAACACCATACCAAGGCTGCCACCCACCTCCACCGACACCTGTGTTCTCCTCTTCCTCATGCTCACCCCAGCGCGGGAGCAGGTAGGGGGTGGGGGGAGGATTGGAGAGAGCAGTGGTTCTTGGCAATTCGTAGTTTCCATCATGTCCTCCCACAATGACCCTGCAATGCGCCATGAATCGACGTTTTATAGAAGAGGAAGCTGAGGTTCGGACAGGTGTAACTTTCCTGAAGTCACATGCTGTGCAGAAGCTGAAGCTGGGCTTTGAGGGCAAGTCTGACAAACCCTAAAATGACCCTGGCCTCAAGGAGTCCCAGTGGATGGAGGCTAACCATGGCAAAGGCCCTCAGGTCCTCCAATGCCTGGGAGGCAGCATTTGAGGGCCCAAAGGTCCAAGCCACTGCTAGGGCCTAAAGTTGGGTGCAGGGCTCGCCCCAACATGGACCTTCCCTTCCAGTCACAGCTGCCAATGAACTGGCATGCCGAGGCCTGGACCACCTGGAGGAAAAGATCCCAGCCCTCCAGTACCCTCCTGAAAAGGTGAGCTCCCCACGCTGGCACCATGGCCTCTGAGGAAGGAAAGCAGTTGATGATATGACTGAGTCTTCCTGTTTTCCTGTGGCAAGTGCCCCAAAGGCTTGTGGAGGCCACCTTCCCCTAAGGCAGCCCACCAGGCTCCTCCTCTCCCAGTGCAGACAGATGGGAGTAGGGTTTCTAGGCCAGCAGGCCCAAGCCTGGGGGCCACTTGGGGTGGATCTCTTTGTCTCCTGAGACTGGAGTCCCGGGAGCTGGGCCTCTGTGGGTTTGAACTGGACTATCAGGTGATTACAAGCAGCTAAGATCGTGGGTTCCACTCATGTCCCAGGATTCTGGTCTCACGTCCCTGACATCCAACCCTTTGCAGAATGTGAGACCAAGCACCTGGCCACGTGGTGGCTCTGCTAAGGCCACCTTAGGTGTTTTGAGGGGAGAAAGCTTCAGTCTCTGACCTCAGCCATTTCACTGACTGTAAACATTCCCATAAACATTTCCTGAGCCCTGTCCTGGCCAGGGACATGGCCTGTACTCCATGAGGCCCTCTCACTTAATCCTCTTGCCACCCTCTGGGATAGGGCTTATTACCCCATTGTGCGGGTGAGAAAAGTAGAGGTTTTCCCTGGCCACACAGCCTGGAGTGGAGACCACAGAGAGCAGGGCTGTTTGGGCCTTCACTCCCCAGTGCTCCCTACTCTGGGTTTTCCAGGTAAAAGGCAACATGTCTTTATCACAAAGGAGCCCCCAAGCTACAGAGGAGGAAGGCAAATCCTTTCAGTGTAGAACTTACAGGAAAAATGACCACATCCATAGCCTACGTAAGTGCAGATGGGAATGTCTGCAGCGTTCTAAGGGAAGGACACAGGAAACCGGACAGGAATTTGGAAGAGGAAGTGCTTCGTGTGCAGAGGGTATCAGGACAGGTGCCATCCAGGGGGTGCTTTGGTGCTGTCCTCACAGGTTGGGCAGGATCACGGCAGGTAGTGCCGGGGTATGAAGTCAGGAGATCCAGGTGTCTGGGACGGGGAGGGCTGAGCCCTTTCCCTTTCCATTCCAGCTTAATCCAGGTGCCCAGTGTGGATGCCAGTCTGCTAGGCCTTTTAATGAGACCCACGTCACTGCCCCTCTCCCCCAATTCCCCCAGATCGCCTCTGAGCTGAAGGACACCATCTCCACCCGCCTCCGCAGTGCCAGAAACAGCATCAGCGTGCCCATTGCAAGCACTTCAGACAAGGTCCTGGGGGCCACTCTGGCCGGCTGTGAACTCGCCTGGGGGGTGGTCAAGGACACCGCGGAGTACGCAGCCAACACCAGAGCTGGCCGGCTGGCCTCTGGAGGGGCTGACCTGGCCTTAGGCGGCATTGAGAAGGTGGCAGAGCTCCTCCTCCCTCCCGCCAAGGAAGAGACAGGTACTTGCCATTAAGGCCCACTGACTCCCCAGGGGAGTAAGCTGGCCACCTAGCCCCTGGGAACCAGGAAGAGGTGGCAAGGCTTTTTGGCCACCACTCTGGGACAGGGAAGGCCCAGTGTGAGTCTTCAGAGGAACCCATATTCCTTCAGTCCTCTCACCCCACCTATAAAGAAGGGGAGCGAGTGTGCTTATCACCATGGCTTTGTGGTGGATTGAGGATGACAGCTTTCCAGCCCAAGATACCCCACCACTTTCTCAGCCCCTCTCTGATCTGTTTTCTCTCCTTTTCCCCCAAATCCCCACTCAGCCCCTGCTGCTGGGTGTCAGCAGGCCCAGAAGGCCCCCAAGACCAAGCCAAGTCTCTCGAGCAGAATTGGGGCCCTGGCCAACACCCTCTCAAGACACACCATGCAGACCACAGCCTGGGCGCTGAAGCAGGGCCATGCCCTGGCCATGTGGGTTCCGGGTGTGGCACCCATGGTGAGTGTCAACCCTGAGTTCTGCCTGACCCTCTGTCCGGGATCCCTATGGGCCCACTGGTCTCTTCTGCCCACGTAACATTCTCTATTCCATCTGGTCCGGGACTTTGGGTGTCCAGAACAACATTAAAGCATGAAGGTTGAAGCCGGGTGCTAGTGGCTCACACCTGTAATCCTACTTGGGAGGCTGAAATCGGGAGGATCGTGGTTCAAGGCCAGCCCAGACAAATAGTTTGAGAGCCCTCATCTCCAAAATAACCAGAACAGCTGGGTGCTGGTGGCTCATGTCAGTAATCCTGTCTACTCAGGAGACAGAGATCAGGAGGATCAAGGATTGAAGCCAACCCAGGCACATAGTTTGAGAGCCCCTGTCTCGAAAAAACTCATCACAAAAACAGAAGCTGGTAGAGTGGCTCAAGGTGTAGGCCCTGAGTTCAAACTCCAGCACTGCAAAAAACAAATAATAATAATAAATAAATAACCAGAACAAAATGAACTGGAGGTTTGGCTCAAGTGGTAGAGTGCCTGGTTTGCAAGCATGAAACTTTGAGTTCAAATCCCAGTACCACCAAAAAAAAAAAAGGATGAAGATCGGGCTGGGGGTGTAGCTCAGTGGCAGAACCTACTGTGTGCCAGGTGCTGTGGCCATAGGAATACAGGAGTGGTGGTCTCCCTCTGTTCCCTACACCAGGAGTCATTTACCAGTGTGGGCCCAGCCTGGTGTGGGCAGAACCTCAGCCACCTCCCATTAACATAGAACGGTGTACCCAGAAGCTGTACAGCAAGGAGGCCCTGCTTGTGCAATGACATGTGGGACATGGAGGTGCATGCCTATAATCCCAGCTACTTGGGAGGCTGAGGCAGAAGGATCTTAAGTTCCAGACTAGCCTGGGCCATGTAGTGAAGCCCTGTCTCAACAAACAAACAAACAGTACAGGAGATCCTGGGGGGTGTGGAAAATGGTCTTTATCTTGTAGTTACACAAGGGTATAGTCACAAAAATTCATAGAGCGGTGGCCTAAATATGTGTGTCCTTCAGTGTTGTAAATTAACACTGAATAAAAAGTATTAAGAAAAGTCTGCAGGGCCAGGCCTGCTTTGGGGGCAAGGGCCATGGCTGCTGGGCTCCATGCTGGGTTGTCACAGGGCTGCTAAGCCAGCGGTCTGCTGCCATCCCTCCCTCAGAGCAGCCTAGCCCAGTGGGGTGCATCAGCAGCCATGCAGGTGGTGTCTAGGCGGAAGAGCGAGGTGCGGGTGCCCTGGCTGTACAACCTGGTGGCTTCCCAGGAGGAGGACCATGATGACCAGACAGACACAGAGGGAGAAGAGATGGAGGAAGAAGAAGGCTCGGACATCGAGGAGAACAAGCTCAGTGAGGTGAGTGAGCAAGCAGAAGCCTCAGCGCCCACAGCCCACGGTGGTGGTGGTGGGGAGGGAGAGGAGAAACAGAGGCCTAGGGTGCAATAAGGTCTCTGTCCCCATCCCTGGGACTTGGTACTTGCCCCAAACCCACAGCAGATGAAGTCACTCTCAGCCGACTTCCTAAATAGGCAGGAGAGATTATTGTCCTGATTTGTAGATGAAGAAACTTGGGTCCAGAAAGAGGAAGTGACTTGCCCAAGGCTACACAGTCAGTGGCAGAGCCAGGCTTAAAGTTTTTCCAGATGGGTGTCCACTTGCTTTTCCCTCTCACTCTGGGGCTACTGGGGTCGTTAAAGAACTGCTGACTCTGTCTGGCCCTCAGGTAGCAGCCCTGCCCAGCCCGCAAGGCCTTCTGGGTGGCGTGGCACACACCCTACAGAAGACACTCCAGACCACCATCTCGGCCGTGACATGGGCACCTGCAGCTGTGCTGGACACAGCAGGGAGGATATTGCACCTCACACCAGCCAGGGCTGTCTCTTCCACCAAGGCCAGGGCCATGTCCCTGTCAGATGCCCTGAAGGGTGTTACTGACAACGTGGTGGACACAGTGGTGCACTATGTGCCGGTGAGTCCCACCCTGGGGGCAGCCTCCCTTCTCCCAAAGGGGCCTGGGCAGGTTTGATGGAAGGGACTGCAGCGCCCCCCTGCTTTTCCGTAGCCCCTCGACACCCTTCTCCCACCCCAGAAACAATTTCACATCCTGGGTCCTCTTCCCTGCACCCCTGCCCACCTGTACAGGACTCCTAGTCTCAGTCTGGGGGTCCCCCACAGCTCAGCCCTCACCCCTCAGGTCCCAGCTGAAGGATTTGACAGGTTAGCACACAGCTGCTTGGGTGAAGTTGGAGGGAGGCTTCCGGGGAACCAAGAGGGGACAGCATCTGGTCCCATCCCAATTCTATCACCTATCACCAACTGAAAAACCCAAGGGACACCAATGTCATCTCTTTGGGAGCCCCTAGGCCCCTTCCCAGAGCAAGTTTCAGGTTGAGCAGGGCAGAAGAGGCCCTGAAAGCCTGCCAGGTCATTTTGTCACTCCCAGCAAGGGGCGTTGGGGGGCGAGGTTTGGCAGGCAGCTTGTTCACTTTGGGCCCCAAACATACCCAGGTAAGGGTGCCTTGACCCTGGCTTGGCCAAACGTGGGCCTCACTGCTTACAGCTCTAGCCAAGGCAGGGTTAGGGAAGTAGCTGAGGATGGCTAGGGGTGTGACAACACTGGAAGACAAAGCTTGCCTTGTCCAGGAGTTCCACCCAGGGGAGCCATCAGACTTGTCAGGAACTAAGGCACCCCCTCGATGTCCCCCATCCTGCGGCCCCACACCGCAGCCTGTGCCATCCACTGGCCACCCCGGGAGGATTAGGACCCGCATGGCGCACTGGGTCCTCGTGGGCCCAGCGGGAACCCTAACTGCGGGCCCTCAGCTCCCCAGGCTGTCGCTGATGGAGCCGGAGAGCGAATTCCGGGACATCGACAACCCTCCGGCCGAGGCCGAGCGCAAGGGGTCCCGGCCCGCCAGCCCCGAGCCCGCGCCGCGCCCCGCGCCGCCCCGCGCCGGCCTGCGCAGCACGCGGGGCCTCAGCGTCCCCTCGTGCGCGGGCCCGGACGATCGGGCCGAGCCGCCAGCCGCCACGCGCCCCGGCCTGCTGGCCACGCCCCGCGACAAGCCCGCGCGCAGGGTCAGTGACAGCTTCTTCCGGCCCAGCGTCATGGAGCCCATCCTGGGCCGCGCGCAGTACAGCCAACTGCGCAAGAAGAGCTGAGCTGCAGGGCTGGCACCACCCCCCCTCAGCACCCCATTTAGAGGGGTCCCCTGGGAGCCCGAGATCCCCCCACACACACTTAAAGGGGTCCCCTGGGAGCCCGAGATCGCCCCACACACTTTGTTTTTAGTTTTCCACTTAGCTCCTTTAAGAACCAAACTTGTAGCCAAATGACTTTTGACTGTTTCCAAAAGCCAGATCCCTTCTCAGTGTCACCATCCTGACATGATCTATATCTGTATCTATACATACACACACGCTCACGCATACACATATATTGGTGGCACTGGAGTTTGAACTCAGGGCCTCGCACTTGTAGGCAGGCGCGCTACCACTTGAGCCACTCCGCCAGCCCTGGCAAGGTATTCTTGACACATTTTTAACACTGAGCTCAGAGCTGCCCTGTTATTCAGGTCTTCAGCAGGCGGCTGGGAAGGGAACCAATAATCGGTGCAAAAACTCTCCTGTGTTTATTTAAAACATTACTGTCACTTTTGAGGGCTCTCATCCCTGCACAGGTTGAGTCTCAGGCTTGTCCCCCACCTAGTGCCACCCTCTGGATCACAACCACTTTTCTCTTTGCATCATTACCACCTTACCTCACACAGTCACTCTTTTCAATGCTGGCACCCCACATGGCTGGGGGCTCCATGGTAACCTTTCACTCAGTACAGTCTATGTACTATATAGACCCTATGTACAGGCTCCCGTAGCCACTGCTCACTCCAAACCTATGTTTGGAAATGTTAATTAATAGTTGATATATCTAGGAAGTGTAAAAATGTGATTTAAAAATTCAAACGTCGCAAGAGTGTGTATTTTCTTCTCTGCATTATTCAGTTTTCCCTCAAGAGCGACTGTGACATAGTCTGTGGTGTGTCCCCTGGTTGTGTATATGTACCTGCACCTTTGTTTACACAGGCTGTGGGATAGTGTATTCAAAATCCCACAATACCTCCCACCTGCTCACTTAGTACATCTTATTAAGCAGGATGCCAGTGGCGCACACCTGTAATCCTAGCTACTTGGGAGACTGAGATTGGGAGGATCAAGGTTTGAGGCCAGTCCAGGCAAATAGTTCTCCGAGACCTCATCTCCAAAATAACCAGAGCAAAAGGGACTGGAGGTGTGGCTTAAGCAGTGAAGTGCCTGCTTTGCAAGTGGGAAGCCCTGAGTTCAAACTTCAGTCCTATCAAACTCCATTCCCCATGACAGGGTCACAGGGAGAGAGCAGCATTTGTTAAAAAACTGTATGTTGCAGTTTAGTGAGGGAGTGTGCAGCTTAAAGTGAAAGTAATGCCTGTAGCCAGATGTGGTGGCTCACGTCTTTAATCCCAGCTACTCTGAAAGCATAGTTAGAAGGATTGCAGTCCAGGCTGGCCCAGGCATAAAAGCGAGACCCTATTTAAAATATAACTATAATTAGAGGAGTAGTGCTGTGTGCTTTTAATCAAGCTATTCATTAATAATAGCGTTTACCTCTGAATTCTGGACGCCTCTTTCCCATGTCTCATTTTCCCTGACCTATTCAACCTCAGACACGACCCCTCCCCACCCCCTGTGGTGCACACCACACCCAGCAATTTCCTGGAGCTGGGGTGTGGATCTAGCAAGAGCCTTAGTCGCTGATGTGGCAGGTTTGTGAAGACAGCCCAGTCGACCCTAGCAGGGCTCCACTGGCAGCTTCTGGAAAGGTGGCATCAGGCCTGGATGTGCAGAGAAGCGCCCTGGGCCTCAACCACCCACGCTGCTTTCTTCCTGGGGCTCTGGAAACCACACTCCTAGCTATCCGCATCTCCCAGGTCTTGTGAGGTCACTCTCCAGCAGGCACAAAAGCTGCCCCTCTCTGCCCCTGAGATCTGCTCTTAGGCTGCACAGTTACTACACCTGCTGGCCAGGCCACCACCTCACCCAGCCCTGCAGCTGGAACAGGACAGCGTAAGAAACATACAGTGTGAATTTTAAAAAAGTCTTGGTGCCCTGAACCTGTCCTTGACCAAAACCAAGGACAAAGTAGCTTCCTTTAAAAGGCAGAAATTGCTTCCTTTGCTCTAAGCTTGATGGGGGGTTGTTCTGGGAGGCAGAACCTTGGTGATGAATCTTCTTGGTCCTGTGAGGTGAAGGGACACCCCCACTCAGTGTCTGGTACCTCAGGACTAGGGAAGACCTTCACTGCACCCTCGGGTGGCAGGGTCCCTCTCCAGAGAAGTATCCCTCTGCTATTATTATCAGTTTACAAAAATGCACCTCCAACTCAGTTACATTTTTGCTTGCAACCTATTGGGCAGAACTTGTTCTTGTGGCCCCATCTAGCTAAAACGGAGGCTGAGGAATAAAAGTTTCTATTCTGTGCAGCTGGTTAAAAATCAGGAGTCCAGCTGGGGCTGGTGGCTCATGCCTATAATCCTGGCTATCTGGGAGACTGAGATCAGAAGGATTACAGTTCCAGGCTAGTCCGGCAAGAAGTTACGAGACCCCATCTCAAAAATAAGCAGAGCCAAATGGACTGGGGGAGTGGCTCAAATGGTAGCGCACCTGCTTTGCAAGTGCGAAGCCCTGGGTTCAAACCCCAGTACCACCAAAAAAAAAAAAAAAAGAATCTGTGTTCTAGGATTGTAAAAGGGGACTATTTGGGAAGGATGGGCAGGAAGGGGAGAGGGGGAAAGGAGGGGGTGATGGAGTGGTGTAATAGAAGCACATATATATGTGTGTGAACATAGCATAAAGAAATTCACTAAAAACTGTGAAAAGGAGGTGGGAGGAGGAGGGAGATTAAGAAGGAGCATAGATGGGGTTGCATTTGATCAAAGTAGATCATGTGTATGTATGCAAATATCATAATGAAACCCCTTTGTACAGTTAATTTATGCTATTTTGTTATTTTTTTTTTTTTGCTTTTTTTATTCTTATACTAATAATTCTTTTAAAAACAGGGCAGGTTGAAATAAAGAAGATAAATACATGTCTTGCTATTTTAAAGTCAGGGGTCCTAGAAGGAGGGAAAGTGGCTCCCAGGGTTAGGGGAAGCCTGCACTCTCTGCTACACCACCCTCCTGTCAAGAGACGTTTGAAGTGGGGAGTGATGGTGCACCTCTGCAATCCCGGCACTTCAGAGGCTGAGGCAGGAGAATCGAGAATTCAAGGCCAGCCTGGGCTACACGGTGAGACCCTGTGTCCACAAAAATAATAATAAAATGGTAGAGATTTGAGTTGTTTCCCTGTTTTCACCATGATAGGTGGCAGTGAACATTCTTGCAAGAATTTCTTGGGGAACTGACTAGCAGCAGAACTCCCACAACCTGGTGAATGTCCGTGGCTACTAAGAATTTTCCTGAAACTGGCTCTTCTGATTTGCACTTGCGCCAGAAGTGAAGCAGTCTTTTTATTCAGCATCCTCACTGGCTTTTGCTATGGTTTAATTTGACCTTCTGTAAATCTGATTTGCTAAAATGACATCTCATTGTGCTGTGTAACTCCCGCCTCATCAATACTGCCAGACATTGCTTATCATGTTTTATTCAACATATGTATTGTCCTTTCCGCAACGTGTCTGTCAACAAGTTTGAACACTGTTTTATTGGTAGCTTATGTTTGTCATTGATTCTTAGAAGTTTTGTGGACAGTAATTTTTTTGTGTGTGGCACCGGGGTTTGAACTCAGGTCCTCACGCTTGCTGGGCAGGTGCTCTACCACTTGAGCCACTCCTCCAGCCTTGTTTTTTGTTGGGCTTTTTGAGATAGGGTCTCCTGAACTATTTGCCATCGCTGGTCTTGATTCTTGATCCTCCTGATCTCTGCCTCCTGAGTAGCTGGGATTACAGGTATGAGCCACAGTGCCAGGCTCAAGCATGTTTTTATCTCTGCCTAGGCAGCTCCCCCACACTGGACGCCTATAGGAGTGTCTCTGCTACTTCTGGCACTTTGCTTTTTTGTGTAATAAAATCTGCTTACCAAATTTCACCAAAGGTGTTTCTACAGACTCACCTGCTTCAATCACTTATGGTTATTTTTTGCTCTTGGAATGCCTGATTTGTCACAAGTTGGCTGGTAGGAACCCTTTAAGTTAGGTCCTTTGTGGTTTCAGGCCTATAACAATTTGAATTTTCTAACCATAAAAATTCCAGTTCTTTCTGGCACTGGTGGCTCACGCCTGTAATCCTAGCTACTCAGGAAGCAGAGATCAGGAGGATCACTGTTGGAAGCCAGTCTAGGCAAATAGTTCTGCAAGACCCCATCTCAAAAAAATCCTTCATAAGAAGGGCTGGTGGAGTGTCTCAAGGTGTAGATCCTGAATTCAAACCCCAGTACCACAATCAAATCAAATCAAATCAAATCAAATCATGAACTCATATTGATAGTTCCAATGAACCCGACACCACAAAATTCTTTAAAATTTTTAGTGTAATGTAAAAGTTTTAATTTTATTTTCTTTACAACTTAATTGTTACAAGTGTAGTTATAATTATAACTCCTCTGAAATGTGAAATGTGACTTCTTCTCCCCCCTTGGTTCTGGGGGTTGAACCCAGGGTTCTTGTGGACTTTTTCCGCTTGAGCCACACCCATAGCTTTTGGTTTCGTTTTTGGGGTGGGGACTTGCTAACTTTGCCAGGGCTAGCTTTGAACTGAAGATCCTTCTGCCTCTGCCTGCTGAGTAGGCTGGGATTATAGACATGCCCTACCACACTGGTCTGAAATACAATGTTTCTTCTTTTCCCCATATTAAGTTTTTACACTCAAAGATACATCAGTTTTTTCATTCATCCTTTAACCATCACCAACAAAAACACTTTGATTTTTGGCTTTGGAAAGCAACACAGCTTTTCGTACTGAAAGAAAAAGAAAATTTCTCTGAATTCAGCTTGTTAGCTCCGTTCCTCAACTACCAATGTTCTACTATTTATAAATAAAAACATCCTGTACTAACAGCAGAGCATCTTTCTAACTTCTGGGTTTTTTTTTTTTTTTTGTGGTACTGGTGCTTGAACTCAGGGCCTTCACCTTGAGCCACTCCATCAGCCCTTTTTAGTGACGGGTTTTTTTTTCTTTTTTGAGCTACGGTCTCGCAGCTATTTGCCCTGGGCTGGCTTCGAACCGTGATCCTCCTGACTTCTGCCTCCTGAGTAGCTGGGATTACAGGCGTGAGCCACCAGCTGTAACTTCTTTTCATAAATCCCAGCCCTCTGTTGTAATTATCTGAATAACAGATGCATATTTAAACTTTAATATGTAACAAGCTTTCTTACAGGTCCTGTGACAGTTCAGTCTCGTCATGGGGCAAACAGTTTACAAGATGCTTCCTTTTTGAGGTTGAGATAAAGAACCCACTGAGTAGCAGAGCTGCATAGACAATAAAACATGGCCCAAGACACGGTCACTGCATTCTCTGCCTTTGCTTTTGGTCACAGTGGCTTTCTGCTTGTCACAACGGAAGCTGAAATAGATGTTCTAAAACCTAGATCCTCAAGGGTTCGGTGGGCTTTCACTAGCCATCTTTAAAGCATTTTAAGAAAACTACTAATTGCCCAACTCCCCCTTCACAACAGTCTCAGGAAAAGCTCTGCCTTTTCAATTTGCTTAAAATTGTGTCACATTACAGTCCCGTCTTTTGCTGATCAAAGTGAGGCACTTTGGAGTAGTTTAAATAATGTGGACTGCACTTCTGTTCCTTTCCTGTCAAAGCAAGTTCTCCAGGCTGAAGCATGAGTGCCCTGACCCATCGTCCTCTGCCCCACCGGGCGAGTTCCTCTTTCTCCATCTTCTCCTGAAGTGATGTTTCCTGGTCATTATCATCTTTCGTTACACTTAGTACACTAAGATCTAAGCTTGGTGTTTGGTGTCATTGTGTTCAGAGTTTAAATGACTCTCTTTGGTCATCCTGGTGGCTGGCTGCTCTGTGACATTCCTGCTCGGGACCCCAATTGATTTGGAATATTTGGGACCAACAGTGCAAATCTATTGTACGTCAGAGAGCACTCAACACATTTCTTAATTGCTTGAATCTTTAGCTTCTCCTTAATTGAGTTCTGTTTTGTAGGGAGTACCTCAGCTTCTGGTAACTCCAGTGCTCCTAACAGGTAGATGTTTGGTATCCTAATGAAGGTCCTTCACGATGCACAAATCAGCCAGCAACTCTCTCCTAGTTGAAAATTCTAGGATGTGTTTGTGGATGACTTCCTAACATCCGTGTTGTCTCATGATTGCAGCCAATTACGGTATTGCCAGCCTGTGGTTAGCTCAGGGGTGGACAGGCTTTGCCAGGTGGTATATAAGATGTAAAGGAAAAGAGGAAGCGATCCCCTGAACCAAAGAGTGCATCACATGACAGAGCCTCTCTCCCTCTGGGTGCTTTGGGTCCAAAGGGGATGGTAGAGAGGAGAGCTGGGAGAGCTGGGAGAGCTGGGTCCTGGGTGGCCCCCCACCAATCTGCTTGGGAATCCTCCTCTCAGCTAACAGTGAGACAAGTGGCCTGAGTGTTGGAGTCATTTCAAGTTGTGCTTCTTGTTACCTGAGGCTGAAAATTCCTTGACATACGTCTATCTCGAAGAGAACTGGTGAATGCTACAGCTTTTAATTTCTTTGTGTACTTAATATATTAATTTTTTCCTACATCAGAGTTCCATTTCTTTAATGCCATTTTAAGTGACAAACGTTTCCAGAGTTTTGTTTTGTTTTTGTTTTGCAGTGCTGGGGATGGAGCCCAGGGCCTCCTGGGTGCTAGGCAAGTGCTAGTATTTGAGTGACACCCCGGCTATTTTCAGATGTCCATTAAAATTCAGCCTTGCTTGGTGCTCTCAATGTAAGCAATCCCTCTGAGGCCCCAGAGGTGAAGACACAGCTGCTCAAGGGTGCACGTGGTCACCACTCGATCCCTCTCTTTGGTGGCTAGTTTCTCTTGGTAATGACTAAGATGCGAGCCAGTGAAAAGATGAAAAATGTGAGAAAATTAGTCTTATAATCAAGGAAGTATTTTTAATGTGGAGAGATGGAAATTTCTATTGGATTTTTTGGGGATTGACACTGGGAGAGGAAAACAGAGGGGTGAAGAAAGAAGGGACTACGCAGAGGACAGTCCCTTTGGAGACTTGACTTTTAAGGCGCCGGAGATGCTAGGTGACGATGCTTGCTTCTTTCTCCAGGTCTTCCCATTGGGATCCCGCCCCGCCCTCTCGGACCAAGCCCCGCCCCCACCAGTCCAGGCCCGCCCCCTAGGGCTGAGGCCCGCCCCCTTCCGCTCAGGAATGCTCTCTCGGGCCCCGCCCCTTGATCTCCGCCCCGCCCCCTCGGGCTCAGACACGCCCACTCAGGCCCCCCCGTCCCGCCCCCTCGAGCTCAGCCCCGCCCCCTTCCCGGGCGCTCAGGTCCTGCCCCGCCCTGTCTGCGGGCCGACTAGGCGGCGCCGCCCGGCTCGTGCCTCCGCCCCCCGAGCGCGCGCGGGGGCGGGCGGAGTTGCGGGTGAGGGGAGGGATGTTGGGGGGGCGGGGGTCCGGGTGACGGCATCGGAGCGCGCCGCGCAGGGGCGTGGAGTGTGGCTGCCCCGCGGGGTCTGCGCTCGCACCCCGCAGGTGGGTGTGGGCTGGGGCGGGGGTGTGTGTGGGGGGGGACGAGGGCCGGGAGGCGCGCGCTCGCGGGCCTGGGCTGGGGGGTCCCGAGGAGCCCGCTCGCCTGCAGAGTCCTGACCCGGCCTGAGCGTCCCGATCCTTGCTCTCCGGCAAGGGCCCGGCCCCTTCCCTAAATATGGGGGCCGAGGCCGGCATCCCGGGCCTGGCCGGGAGGAGCGAGGCTGCGAGGGTGGGCTCCATGCACAGTTGTAATCACTTCCTCAAACTTTCCGGGAGTGCCGGTCCCGGGCGCGAGCAGGACTTGTCAGGGCGCCTTGGAAGCCTGCGAGGATGGGGATGCGCGGAGGACCCCACGGTAGCCAGGGCCAGGCACCTAACGGGGACTCAAAGATTGAGCGAGTTGAACAGTAAATAATAAGTGAGGTGCTGTGTGCGGAGGTGGGGACCGAGGATAAAGAGGCGCAAGATGGGACGAACTCCTTGGATGAAGATCGTTCACCACTGTTATGGGGCATTGTTGGACCTTGGGCGCTGGAGCTCAAAGGGGACAAAGAAAGTCCTTGCCTTTTAGCTCCTGGTTTGGAAGATGGAGAGATAGGCCGGTAATTTGGTAATATCATCTGTGCGATCAGTGGTGGATGGGGCAGCGCACAGGGCTGGGTGTGTGAGGGTGGTGGTGGGGGGGAGGCACAGGAGACTCCCTGACTCTCTGAAGAGGGTGGGCCTGGCCTAAGTAGGGAGAGATGAAGCCGCCTTGGTAATACAGCGGTACCTGGGCAGAGAGGTGAGGAAAGTATTGGGGTCCAGTGGATAGGGAGTGCGTGTTTTAAGGCTTGCCTTTCTCTTCCTGTTAATGCTTGAACCCCAAGGACTGTGGGGAGCTTTTGTGGGGATGAAGTAGGGGAGGAACATGATTTGTGTTTCCACTTTTGAAAAAGCTATCCCCTGGCTGCTGTGATGAGGGGGTCAGGGAGACAGAGCCAGAGGGAAGACCCATAAGTCATAGCATCAAAGTGTCAGCAGCAGGACCAGGCCTTTGATCGCAGGATGGAGAGCAGTGGGTGAACTTGATTTTTAGAGATGGAATTGACAGGATTGGGGGGTGGGAGCTTGCTTTTGAAGGCCTTTTAGAGGGTGAGGGTGGACTTCAGTGATGTGACACACAGAGACTGGGAAACCCAGTGGCTGCTGGGGACAGGAGTTCCCTGTGTGCTGTGGTGTGTGGTGCGCTGCCCTCGGGTTCCAGTGGCAGGCCTTATTTTGCCTGTGGTGGGAGCTTGAGCTGACACAGTGCGTGGTCCCAGCAGTATTTGGGGACAGAGATGTTCTGAACTCTGTCTGCACCCCATCCCTCCAAGATCAGAGCTGTGGACCTGCCTCCCGGTCACCTGCGGGACAAGTACTGATGGCAAGGGCCTTTTCTTCTCTCTGCAGCTCCCTCAACATGGGGCTGGAGGCCCAGAGGCTGCCAGGGGCCGAGGAGGCCCCAGTAATGGTGGCCCTTCGAGTCCGCCCGCTGCTGCCCAAGGAGCTGCTACACGGGCATCAGAGCTGCCTGCAGGTGGAGCCTGAGCAGGGGCAAGTCACCCTGGGGCGCAACCGCCACTTTGGCTTCCATATGGTGCTGGCAGAGGACACGGGGCAGGAGGCTGTGTACCAGGCCTGCGTGCAGCCCCTCATCGAGGCTTTCTTTGAGGGCTTCAATGCCACTGTCTTTGCCTATGGTCAGACAGGCTCAGGAAAGACGTACACCATGGGAGAGGCCAGTGTGGGTGAGTCACTCTGCCTGTGGCCCTGTGCCCGCTTTGTGGGGCCTGTTTTCCTGAATTTCTGTCCCTGCCCCCCTCCCTGTTGAAGGTGAGGATGCTGGGGACGGAGGACAGATTTCGTGCCCAAGCTGGGCCCCACCATGTAGGTAGGCTGGGCAGGACAGGCAGGAAGGGTTGTTGGGGGTGAGGTGGGATGGGATGGCATGGGATGGGCCACACCGCCTGACTCTGGGACCTCGGCGGGGGAGGGGTGTGGAAGTTGACATGTCTCTGGAAGTTGTCTGATACTGCCAAGAGGAATCTGTTGCAGTGGAGCGGTGGGGAGCTGTGTGTTTTGGAAGAGCTGTGCTTGGGTGATTCGTAGCAGGTTGCAAGCTGGCCCAGTGAGGTTTGCCAGCAGGATTTTGAGGAAGAGAGGTCCGACCAATCCAAGGAGCTGCCCTGCTTATAAGTAGCATGAGCTGTTTACTCTGATGTTACTTTTTTTTTTTTTAATGCAGTGCTGGGGATTGAACCCAGGGCCTCATGCATGCTAGGCAAGCGCTTTACCATTGAGCTGCACCCCCAGCCCTAAGGTTACTGTCTTAGCGCATTCTGGCTGTTACAACAGAATAGTCTAAAGCCTGGGTGGCTTATAACAGAAATTTATTTCTTGCCATTTTGGAGGCTGGGAAGTCCAAGATCAAAGTGCCAACAGAACTGAGGGCCAGGTTCCTCACAGCCAGCCTCCTGTCCCTAAGCTCACGTGATGGAAGAGAGAAAGGACTCTCTCGAGTCTTTTTTATAAGGGTACTAACTCCATTCTTGGGCCTCCACCCATGACCTGGGTCACCCTACTCCCTAATACTGTCACCTTGGGGTAAGGATCTCAACATGTGGATTTTGAGGAGATATAAACACCGTGGTAGTTCTGAAAGCATACCTTTTTATTGTATATTGTGTGCACAAAATAACTTAATTGATAACAATTAAATTATCAGTTTCTCACTTTTAGAATCACTGTAAGCATGCTAGTTTCTGAAAATTATTACACTTTAAAAACTGAAATTATTTTATACCCATTCTTTTCTATTCTGCTTTATTTTCTTAATAATATAGGTCTGGGGGGGTGTAGCCTACTGGTATTGCTGCTAGCATACTTGAAGTCATAGGTTTGATCCCCTGCACCACACACACACACACACACAAAATATATATACGTATTTATATTTAGTTATATGTTATATATAACACATATAATGAACATTTCTCTATATCATTGAATATTCTTTTTAAAATTTATTTACTTATTTTACAGTGCTGGGCATGAAACACAGGGCCTTGTGCGTGACAGGCAAACACAGTAGCATCAAGCTACCTCCCAACCCCAATATTCCTCAACTTATTTTTTATTTTTTGTGGTGCTAAGGGTTGAACTCACACACATGCTAGACAAGTTGCTTTACCAATGAGCTACACCCCCTACCCTTCACTTTATTTATTTTTTTATTTAATAGCTACCTGGCATTCTGTTGTAGAATAAAGTGGTTTATTTAACCAGATCTTCTATTGGGTCTTAGGATGAACACCCCAGTTACTTCCTTAGGATAAACTTAGGAGGCCCTGTAGTTAATTGAGCCTGGGCTATAGCAATGAATTCCCTGAATGGGGGAGTGGTCAAGCCAGGGGTGTCTGATGACCTGTCAGGGACACAGTGAAGGGGTGCTAATGTCACGAAAGGGTTCTGAATTCTATAATTCTACCTGCTCATCCTGGAGCTCCCTAGCTCAGGCTGTCCTCCTTTCCTGGCTTCTGCCACTGCCTTTTCTATGCTGGGGTCCCATCCTCCACCTGCTGGTGGGGACCCAGGGTCCTTGGGCCGTGCCCATACGCAGGCATGGTGGCAGGATGCCCTGTGGTGTCTCCCCAGCCTCCCTACATGAAGATGAGCAGGGCATCATCCCAAGAGCCATGGCTGAAACCTTCAAGCTTATTGATGAAAATGACTTGCTGGACTGCCTGGTCCATGTGTCCTACCTGGAAGTGTACAAGGAGGAGTTCCGAGACCTGCTGGAGGTGGGCACTGCCAGCCGTGACATCCAGCTCCGGGAAGATGACCGTGGCAATGTTGGTAAGCAACCCTGGGACCCCACTGACTGGGATGGGGTGGTGGCTAGTGGCAGGGGTGGCTTATCTCTCTGCGAGGGTCTCCTCCTCAGGGGAAACCCAAGCCCTGGGTGGCTTTGCTTTGGTTTCCTGTCTCCATTGAGTTCAGTAGAGCTTGTGTCCAGAGTGAAAGGTATTAAGGTGGGCATGGGGGAAGATGGTGCTCCCCCCGCCCCCAGGCCCAAAGCAGGATGGGCAGGACCCCCTGCACATGGGAGGGTTCCCTTAGGTCAGGAAGAACAGGTAGGGGGCTAGCTAGTCCTGCTCTGCTGCCTCCCCTGGGTGGGGGGCTCACGGTCTTCTGTGCCCGCAGTGCTGTGTGGCGTGAAGGAGGTGGACGTGGAGGGCCTGGACGAGGTGCTGAGCCTCCTGGAGATGGGCAACGCAGCGCGACACACGGGGGCCACGCACCTCAACCGCCTGTCCAGCCGCTCTCACACGGTCTTCACCGTGACCCTGGAGCAGCGGGGGCGCGCCCCCAGCCGCCTGCCCCGGCCCGCCGCCGGCCAACTGCTGGTCTCCAAGTTCCATTTCGTGGACCTGGCGGGCTCGGAGAGGGTCCTCAAGACGGGCAGCACGGGCGAACGGCTCAAGGAGAGCGTGCAGATTAACAGCAGCCTGCTGGCGCTGGGCAACGTCATCAGCGCCCTGGGGGACCCCCAGCGCCGCAGCAGCCGCATCCCCTACCGCGACTCCAAGATCACCCGGTGAGCCGCCACCGCCCTGGCCGGGGCTGAGGGTCCTGCGCCCAGGAGGGGGTGGTGGGGCGCCCCGGACCTCCGGGGTGCGCAGGCCGGGGTCTCCCCTTCGGGATCGGGGGCCTGACGCCCGGCCGCGCGCGCCCAGGATCCTCAAGGACTCGCTGGGCGGGAATGCGAAGACGGTGATGATCGCCTGCGTCAGCCCCTCCTCCTCGGACTTCGACGAGACCCTGCACACGCTCAACTACGCCAGCCGCGCCCAGAACATCCGCAACCGCGCCACGGTCAACTGGCGGCCCGAGGCCGAGCGGGCGCACGAGGAGCCGGCGACTGGGCCCGGGGCGCGGGGGCCGCCGCGACACCGCTCCGAGACGCGGATCATCCACCGCGGCCGCCGCGCCCCGGGCCCCGTCGCCGGCTCCGCCGCGGCCACCGCGCGCCTGGGCGCCGAGTGCGCGCGCTACCGGGCGCGCACCAACGCCGCCTACAGCCTCCTGCGCGAGCTGCAGGCCGAGCCCGGGCTGCCCGGCGCCGCCGCGCGCAAGGTGCGCGACTGGCTGTGCGCCGTGGAGGGCGAGCGCAGCGCCCTGAGCTCCGCTTCCGGGCCCGACAGTGGCGTCGAGAGCGCCTCCGCCGAGGACCCCGCCTCGCAGGGCACCGGAGGGCAGAAGGTGGCCAAGGGCCAGGTGCGGCGCCCAGGTGGGGTGGGGAGGAAGAGGGTCTTCAGACAGCCATTCTGGATTCAGATGGCTGAATCGGGATTCGGACTCACTTCTGTGTCTGCAGTCACTATCTGGACTTCACTGAGCCCCTGGCTCTCCGTGTGTAGGATAGGAATAAACTTAGTACGACACTCGCAGGACATGATCGGACCACTTGTTACACACAAGTGCCTAGTATGCTGGCAAAGGCTAAGTTCCCAATAACAGTAGTGTTAATAAAACCTGGGTGATCGTGACAGAAGATGGCCCAAATAGCTTGCAGAGAGGGCCTCAGGCCAGGTAGGGTCGCAAGTGCCCTCCCCACCATTGGGTCTGGAGCTCCCATTTGCAGGTAGATCTTGGAAAAGTGGGGAGCAGATGGCAGGACTGAGAAAGGGCTGGGGTGCCAAGTTCTTCCCAGACCCCACCCCTAAGGCCTTTCTGTGCCATAGGAGGAGGAGGGGGCACAGCAGCTGCTGAGCTTGCAGAACCAGGTGGCCCGCCTGGAGGAGGAGAACAGAGACTTTCTGGCAGCGCTGGAGGATGCCATGGAGCAGTACAAGCTGCAGGTGGACTGCCCCTTCCCCATGCAGGGAGGGCTTCCTGGAAGAGGGAGGGGAATGTTTGCAGTGAGTTGCCTGGGGTGAGAGGGAGTTTGCTGGAGTGGGGAAGGGGAGCCGGTGGAGGACAGTGGGGAGAATGGGGTGTACAACATGAGCTGAAGTGTGGAGGTGAGGAGAACAGAGCGGGAGGACACCTTTGCTGTGTGGTGGTGAGCGTGGATGGAAGAGGGGATCTAAGGGCCTTGGAGCCAGGCCTGACCAGGTTAGGATTGTGCCTGGTGCCCCAGATGGCAGAGGTTGGGGTGGAGGACTGGTGTGGGAGTGTGATGAGGGTGGGGGTCTGGGAGGGACCTTGAGGTGTCACAGGTGCTTGAACACCTTCAGTTTTATCCCAGAAGGTGGGGTGCAGGCAGGACTGTTCTTCAGTTTCTACGCTAGATGTGTCAGGGAGCAGCACTGCCTCTGGCACCCGCGTCCCCATCATCACCTGGACCGTGTCTTGCAGAGTGACCGGCTGCGGGAGCAGCAGGAGGAGATGGTGGAGTTGCGGCTGCAGCTGGAGCTAGTGCGGCCCGGCTGGGGGTCTCCGGGGCTCCTGCAGGGCCTGCCTCCCGGCTCCTTTGTGCCTCGGCCTCACACAGCCCCCCTGGGAAGTGCTCACACCCATGTGCTGGGCATGGTGCCCCCTGCCAGCCTTCCTGGAGATGAAGTTGGCCCTGAGCAGTGGGGAGAGGTGAGGAGGTGGTGGGGCTGGGTGACTGCTGAGCCCCATTGGGCTGGTTGGGCTCCAGGCAAGGCAAAGGTGATGCCGGGGCGGGTGTCTCTCCCCTGTTTCTGTGGGACCAGCTGTGAGCTATAAGATGCCTGGTTCACGTGTCCCTAGAGGAAGGGCCAGGATTTGAGAGACCCAGGGGTGTCTTAGAAGGGTCTGGTGCCACTGAGCATCCTTGATGTGCTGGAGGGTGCTTGGGGTAAGGAGGTTAGAGAAGGTTTGGTTTCTGACGGTGAATGGGAAGGTTATCCACCTCGGTGACGGAGCACTCACCTCTCCACCTGCTTGCGTGGTTCTCTTCGCAAGTTTTTTCTTCCACAAGCCCTGATCCGAGTCTTGGTCTAGTCCTGTGCCTGGTTCTACTCTTTGGGACCTTTGGACAAATCCACTTCCACCTCACCTTGAAGCTCTGGGTCGTCTCAGTTCTGAAGGTCCCAGAGGACTTAATTGGGCGCCAGTCCGTTGCACACCCACCAGTCCAGCAGATGTTGGTGCACATGGCCTGCCTGCAAGACAGAAAGGCTAGGTGGTCACCTGCGGAGAGCCAGGCACCATGGGAGCCAGGACGGGGGAGGGAGGGTACATCTCAGCCTGAGATTCAGGGTGTCGCTTGGGCTGGATCTCGGAGGTGAGGAGGTAGATGTCGGGGGCACATTCAAGGCAGTGCATACTGTCTGCACTCCTGGAGGACACCTTGCCAGCACTCCTGCCCTGAACCCCCGCTGCCTCCCTAGCAGGTGACAAATGACAGCGAGGCTGGAGCTGAGGTGCTGGCTGAGGTGGACAGGCCGGGAAGTGGTTCTTCAGCTGCATCAGAGGAGGACGAGGAGGAGAAGTCCAGGCGGGCCTTGCAGCTGCACAGGTGACTGAGTCCCACTGCCAGTCTGACAGGGACTGGGATGGCCACACTGTGCTGGAGGATGGCAGCAGTGGTGGGGCCTCTAGGGTCTCAGAGTGGCTCCACCCCTCCCAGCCTTGCCAGCCCTTGGGGTGCTGTGGGCTCTGAGCTGAGAGGTCTCACTGGGGTGGCTGTGATGTGGTATGGCCCAGCCTGAGTCTCAGCTTCCAAGGTGGCTCTTGGGACCCTAGCCGCCAAGCTCTGAGCTATGGCAGACTTAGGTCCTGTGGTCACCTGGACCCTGCTGGCTGGAAGGCCCAGAGGCCTCTCTTCCTCCAGGCCTGAGAGCTGACTAGGCTAGGGCTGGGGTTGGGGAGCAGGACGGACTCTGGCTTCTGCCTTCCAGAACTGGAATCACCCACTGGAGCCAGCGGTCAGGGCCATGCCCAGGGGGCCCACCTGACAGGAGGGGCCCAGAGTCCTTAGAGCTGGATGCTGGCATCCTGGGCCCCAGAGGTAAGCTGTGGGGTGCAGAGGGCCCCCTCCCGATCCCCTTCTTTGCTGAGTCAGTAACCCTGGGGCAGCCCCTCCCCCTCCTCTCCCTCCTTAACTCTCAGTCTGGGTGATGCCACCTGATCTGGATGTCCTGCCTCTTACAGCTGTTGGTGGGAGTAAGATTCGGGTTCATACCCGCCAGGTCCCTGTTGCCATGGCCTCTGAGTGGCGGCTGGCCCAGGCCCAGCAGAAAATCCGGGAGCTGGCTATCAACATTCGCACAAAGGAGGAGCTCATTGGAGAGCTGGTTCGCACAGGTGAGGGTGGCCACAGGGTGGCCTCCCAGGCCTGGGGGATTTCCCCTGCCCCCCCAGGGGGGTGATGTTCCACCCGCAACTTCTCCTGTACTACTGTGTGGAGAGGGTTCAACAGTGGGCTGCTTAGGAGGAGGGGCCGGATGGCCTAGGTGTGAGACCCAGCTCAGCCTCTTCTAGCTGTGTGACCTCGAGCGAGTAATGCAACCCCTCTGTGCTTCAGACGACTCGTCTCTGAGTGGGTAATTGCACGTACTTCCTGGGATGGTCCTGAGAGTGAAATGAGTTAATTTGGGTAGATGCTCAGAACAGCTCTCAGTGAGCCACGCTTCCTGTTATTGATAAGTGCCTGCACTGGGCACTGTACTGGACACAGGATCTCCACTGGTCCTGGGGGGCACAGTGAGTGTGATTGAGGGGCCAGGGTCTTCAGACCATGCCACATCTTCCAGTCCTATGAGCAAAGGCAGGTGTTCAGGTCCTGGGAGGCCAGACTTCCGCTCTGGGACAGGGTCTCCCTGTGCCCATGCAGCCCCACTCATTTCCAGGGAAGGCGGCCCAGGCCCTGAACCGGCAGCACAGCCAGCGCATCCGGCAGCTGGAGCAGGAGGCTGAGCGGGTACGGGCAGAGCTGAGTGAAGGCCAGAGGCAGCTGCGGGAGCTGGAGGGCAAGGAGCCCCGGGACGCTGGTGAGCAGTCCCGGCTCCAGGAGTTTCGCAAGAGGGTGGTCGCGGCCCAGAACCAAGTGCAGGTCAGTGCCAGGGCCTTGCAGTAGAGGGGGCGAGGGCCACTCTGGCCTCTGAGGTGGGGGTCCCTGAGACCAGGACACGTGGGCTCTGGGGCCCTTGTGCCCAGCCCTGGCTGGTGGCGCTAGTTCCCTCCTGACCTAGGCTGAGGCTGGGATTGTAGAGAGGGTGGGGTTGGCTCGGCTTGTAACATGGCAGAGGCAGAGGCAGGGGCAGAGGCAGAGGCAGGGTCAGGTCCCGTCCAAAGGACCGTATGGGAGGTCAAGAGAGGGTAAGGGCAGGCATCTGGAAAATCCCTCATCCACACATCCACCCTCCAAGCTCACCTTCAGTGTCCCTCCATCCCACCTGCTCTTTCTGTCTCCTTGTCAGTCCTTCTGTCCATCTAACCTAAGCCATCATCAGGCTAGCCTTTTATCAGCTGTTGACCAACTGTTCATCTATCCACGTGTGACCGCCCTTCCATCCCGTTACTGACTGTGTGTGAATTGTCGTGTGACTTTGCTAATGCTGCAGATTGGGGGGAGAGGGAGGAAGGAGTGGCTTAAACAGCAGAAGTTTACTTTCTTACCGTTCTGGAGGCCAGAAGTCCAAGATCAAGGTGTCCACAGGTCTGCCTTCTCCTGAGGCTCTCTCCTTGCTTGTAGACAGCCGGCCATCTTCTCACCTACCTTTCCTCCTTCCACCTGTATTCCTCATGGCTCCACCCCCTCTTATATGACAGTAGTCCCATTGGTTAGGGTCTACCCTTATGACCTTGCTAATGACCTCTTTAATACAAATACAGTCACATTCTGGGGCTAGAGCTTCCATGGAGGAATTTGGAGGGTGGGAACACAATTCAGCCCATAGCATGGTCCATCCATGCGGGGCAGGGCTGGGGATGGAACCCAGGGCCTTGCGTATGCTAGGCCAGCACCCCACTCTGAGCTACATCCCCAACCCTCTTTTTTGTCTTCTGTTTTTTAACCTTCACAAGATCCCACTCACCTCTCCATCTTTCCACCATCCCTCCTTCCTTCCTTCCTCTCTTAGTTCAGGGGTCCAAGAGCTAATACAGTAGGGTGGTCAGGAATCTGGGCTCTGGAATCTGACTGCTTGTGTTTGAATCCCAGCTCTGTTACTTACTAGTGTGTGTTCTTGGTCAAGTTCCCTAACCCCTCTGTGCTTTAGTTTCCTGATAGAGGCAATAAGAGTCATGGTTTTTCATACACTTGTGAGGGTCGTTAATATATTCAGAGCACTTAGTTTAGTGCATTGGAAATGTCACAGCAGCTACCATTATTAGTGTTTTATTAGTCTATCATCACACAACTTTTTCCCCTACTCTGTGTCCCCTCAATCATCCCTTGGTCCTGCCTACCTTTGGGGAGGGCCGGGCTCTCGGTAGTCCCCATACATGGCCCAGCAGAAGCTGTGTGGGTCTCAGGTGCTGAAGGAGAAGAAGCAGGCGACAGAGCGGCTGGTGTCGCTGTCGGCTCAGAGCGAGAAACGGCAGCAGGAGCTGGAGAGGACGGTGCAGCTCATGCGTCAGCAGCAGGGCCAGCTGCAGAGGCGACTTCGGGAGGAGACAGAGCAGAAGCGGCGCCTGGAGACAGAGATGACCAAGCGGCAGCACCGTGTCAAGGTTAGGCTCCTCCATCCAGGCCTGGTGTCCAGCCAGCCCCACTGGTCACAGCTATGCCATCTTAGAAAGCAGGCCTGCAGCCGCTCTTGAGTGTGTTTTTGTCTCTGAAAATCAGGCAGGTGTAGGGAGCTCAGTGAGATGAAGTATGCGGGCGACTGGATAAGAATGTTTGCTGGCCCCAGGGGCTGGGCACGCTCCCAGGCAGCAGTGGGAGGAGGCAGGCCCTCTTGGGTTTTTGGAAATCACTGAGCAGGCTCTGGGAGGATGTGGTACCCTGAACGGCCCTGTCCCCGGGCTCCTTCCCCAGGAGCTGGAGCTGAAGCATGAACAGCAGCAGAAGATCCTGAAGATCAAGACAGAAGAGATTGCTGCTTTCCAGAGGAAGAGGCGCAGCGGCAGCAACGGCTCTGTGGTCAGCCTGGAGCAGCAGCAGGTGGGCAGGGCTGTGCCTGGGGCCTGCTCTCTGCAGCTGGCAGGCCCTGGCCTGTCCTCCCCCACCACCATCAGCTTCTGGGTCCACCACTCTTCCCCTTGGGACCTTGGGTGAGTTCCTCAGCCCGAGGTGGGTGCTGAGGTCCCTTCTCGCCTCCCCACTGTCCCTCAGAAGATCGAGGAGCAGAAGAAGTGGCTGGACCAGGAGATGGAGAAGGTGCTGCAGCAGCGGCGGGCGCTGGAGGAGCTGGGGGAGGAGCTCCATAAGCGGGAGGTCATCCTGGCCAAGAAGGAGGCCCTGGTGCAGGAGAAGACGGGGCTGGAGAGCAAGCGCCTGCGGTCCAGCCAGGTGAGGTCAGCCAGGTGAGGTCAGCCAGGTGAGGTCAGCCAGGTGAGGTCAGCCAGGGGAAGCCCTGACAATCAAGGTGGAGGCAGGTGAGGCCCTGCCAGGCAAGGTGCAGACTGGTGAGGCCCTGATAGGCGAGGTCAACCAGATGAGGCCCTGGTAGGCAAGGTCCAGCCAGGGCAGGTTTAGCCAAGTTAAGTCCCTCCAGGTGATAACCCCACCAGGTGAGTTTTTTGCTAGATCAGGTGAGGTCTAGATAGGTGAGGGTTTTCTGGGGAATGTCCCTGCCAGGTAAGTTCCAGACAGGTGAAGCTCTGTCCTAGCAGATTGTATGCTGCAGATGTACAAGAACTCTCGGACCCCCGTGTTTATGACACGGGAACTAATGTGCAGGACACAGGTACCCATCCAGCAGTCCATTTCACCTCACGAAACACCCATTCTGGGCCTGTGTAGGCAGAGGGAGGAGGAGCAAGGTGTAGAGAGTGGTGTGATCAACTAGAAAGAGACTTCGCCAGCTTTGGGGGCAGGCAGGCCTGGGCAGGTGCCTGGCTCCACCTGGCATCATTCCTCCTGGAGTGGGAGGTTCGGGACTATGCAGTTCAGTCCAGATCCATGGGGCAGATTCTCGAAGGCTCATAGACACTCAGCGACCAGCAGCCCTGCCCCTGCCATCACGGAGTGCTCGGCAGTCCCAGGGGTGTGGCAGCTGCTGGTGATCTGTACCTTCCCTTGGCCTTCAGGGCTCTTGGCTCCTCCCACACTAGGCTCCCAGAAGGGCCTTTGGGATTTGGCCCAGATTTTCCCGTAGTCCCACCACCCCCTGCAGTCAAGGTGCCCCTTCCTGTCATTAGGATGGCTTCCCTCTGCCGTTCGGGTCCCGCTCGGGGCTGTCTCCTCCGCACATACTCTGGTTCCTGTGGTCCCCACTCTCTGAGCTGCCCTCCGAACAGACATCTGGACTGTGGGTTTCTTGAGGGGCATCCAGTGAGTGGGCTGTTCTGTCACCTCTGTGAGGACAGTGCCTGTCCTCCCATAACCCGCGGTGGTGCCGTCCTCAGGCCCTGAATGAGGACATTGTGCGAGTGTCCAGCCGACTGGAACACCTGGAGAAGGAGCTGTCCGAGAAGAGCGGGCAGCTGCGGCAGGGCAGTGCCCAGAACCAGCAGCAGATCCGCGGGGAGATCGACACCCTTCGCCAGGAGAAGGACTTGCTGCTGAAGCAGCGCCTGGAGATTGACAGCAAGCTGCGGCAGGGCAGCCTGCTGTCGCCCGAGGTACGCCCTCAGTGGCCACCTGGCTCGGGCCCTGTCCTCAGCCCTCCGCTCCTGTCATCTGTCCATCTGCCATGCTCAGCCCCCTAGCCTGGCTCACTGCTGGGGACACAGGTGCCCTGTGTGCTTTCGACCCTGCGAGGTCAGGTGGGGCTGTGAGGCTGGCTGGGCCCTTCGGCCCCCTTGATGGACCCGGGCGGGCTGCGCCAATGCTCAGCTCTTCCAGGGGACCTGGACTCCCGCATGCTGAGCGCGGCAGAGCGCGTGCGCACCCCGCAACTCTGCCACCTGTGCCGCTCTGAGCACGGAGAGCCCTGCCGCATACACGCGGCACCTCCTCAGCCTCGGGCAACCCCAGCCCCGGGCTCCTCTTGGAAGGGATGTTGGGAGCTCCTTGAGCGGAGCTCGCCCAGGAGCCTGCGCCCCTGGGAGCGCAGCCCTGCAGCAGAGCCCACCCTCGCCGGGCTGGGCTGCGACCCAAGCGTCCCCGTTAGGACAGGCTCAGGTGAGGGGACACTGGAGCCTCAGCCCTCGTCCACTCGTGCCCATCCCCACAGGAGGAGCGGACGCTGTTCCAGCTGGATGAGGCCATTGAGGCCCTGGACGCTGCCATCGAGTACAAGAACGAGGCCATCACCTGTCGCCAGCGGGGGCTTCGGGCCTCGGCTTCCCTGCTCTCCCAGTGTGAGATGAACCTAATGGCCAAGCTCAGCTACCTGTCGTCCTCGGAGACCAGAGCGCTGCTCTGCAAGTACTTTGACAAGGTGGGCCGCCAGCCACGCACACCCTGCCTCCCCTTCGGCGGCTCCAGTGGGGACCCCTGATCTCCTACATGGGGGACTTGGTCAGGACCTCCTCCAGTCTCCGGCCTGGCCTGGCTCGCCTCTTTGAAGCCTGTTCCATCCCTTCCTTCTGGTCTGGTGGCCCCTTGCCCACGTCGGGCTTCTGAAGAGCTGATGCTTTTGCTCCTAGGGACACATCAGGAGGCACCTTTGGTTGTCACAGTGGCGGGGAGGCCAGGGAGGCTGCTAACCATCAGGCCTACAGGCCTACACAGGAAAGGCCCCACACCTGTCAGCACCATCTGGCCCCAAACACGTGCTGTGGCTGAGAAATCTTGGCCAATAGGCGTTTCCCCAGCTCCGGAGCTTGGTGTGCGGCTGGGATGATGATAAACGCCCTTTCGAAAGCTGGCTCTGATACTTTGGAACTGGCTGCCTCGAACACTGCTGAGAAGGCGTCAGAGGCAGGGAAGAACCCCACCCGGTGATTTCTTATGATGCTGTGGCCCCAGGTTTGCCAGCTGCCCCTGGAGGCAGGGGCTGGTGGTGGGGCTGAGGCTGGCTGCTCTTGGACAGGTGGTGACACTCCGGGAGGAGCAGCACCAGCAGCAGATTGCCTTTTCGGAGCTGGAGATGCAGCTGGAGGAGCAGCAGCGGCTGGTGTACTGGCTGGAGGTGGCCCTGGAGCGGCAGCGCCTGGAGATGGACCGCCAGCTGACCCTGCAGCAGAAGGAGCACGAGCAGAACACGCGGCTGCTGCTGCAGCAGGGTCGAGGTCAGTGGGCCATGGCTCGCCCCGGGCTGGAGGTGGGGGTGCTGCCCGCCTGCCCACTGTCCCTCACCTCTCGTCTGCTTTTCCATTGCAGACCACCTCGGTGAGGGGCTGGCAGACAGCAGGCGGCAGTACGAGGCCCGGACCCAGCCTCTGGAGAAGGAGCTGGGCCGCCACATGTGGCTAAACCAGGAGCTGAGTCAGAAGCTCAGTGGGGGGAGTGCAGGCCAGAGCAGGGGTAACTGTCCGCTCACTGGGGCTCTGACGCCTCATTTCTCGAGTGGCCTGTCATGCTGGGGTATTGGGGAAGCTAGACTTGGGGACGGTGTTGCCACCCCTTTCTGACAGGACACTGCTTTTGGTGCAGGGGGCGAGAGGAGGAGCCTCTGCCTGGAGAACAGACCTGGAAACGAAGATGGGCCCCCCACGGCAGCACCGGAGCTTCCCTGGCAGGCCTCGCTCCCCGAGGGGAGCCCCCGGGCCCGGGATGAGACCAGGGACTTGGTCCACGCCCCGCTGCCCCTGACGTGGAAACGCTCGAGTCTGTGCAGCGAGGAGCAGGGCTCCTCAGAAGAGATGAGGCCGCGGGAGGCCGCTGAGCCTCTGGTGGGGCGGATGCTACCTGTGGGTGAGGTGGGCCTGGCCTGGAACTTTGGGGCCTGGTCCAAGCCCCGGTGGGAACCCCGGAGAGCCAGCCCAGGGATGATCGATGTCCGCAAAAACCCGCTGTAGGCCCTTGGGCTGGCCCTGCCACGGAGGGCGATTCCGATCCTGCTGAAAGGTGCACTTGCCTTCGTCTTGCTTCCATGAAGGACAGTCCTCACCTCACACCCTAACCGGGCCCTCATCTTTTTGCCAGTGGAGGCAACAGACTTGGGCCATGCCCGAAAGCACTGGACTTTTCTCTTTGGCTGTGCTGGGACAGGACCCAGGGAGCCTTGCGCCCTGTCGCCGAGTTACACCCCTGCAGCCCTTATTTTTAAAAAATAGGCAATCCTACACCCACTTCCTGGAAACTGGGGTTTCAGGACAATTCCGGCTTCGAGCGTAAGCCTGGGGCCCATAGTTCCCGGGTTCAGCCAAGGTTTGGTCAGTGGCTGTAAGGGGTGCGGTTTACATGCTTTTATGTAGACGAGGGTACTGGGGAACATACTAGACCATTTTTTAAAACCATTTTACAATAAATAGGATCAGGTTTGGATCTGTTTTCTGGGGTTTTTTTTTTTTTGGCAGTATGGGGTTTGAACTGAGGGTCTTGTACTTTCTAGGCAGGTGCTGTGCCACTTGAGTCATGGCACCAGCCCAGTGGTTTAGATCTTAAATGTCCCCCAGCTGATGGCGCTGCTGGGCGGTGCTAGGACCTCTAGGAGGTGGGGCCCAGTGGAGGAAGTTAGGTCGCTTGGGTGAGCCCATGGCAATACCAGGATCCAGCCCCACCTCTTTCTCTGCTTCCTGGCTGCCATGAGCCCAGCAGCTTTCTTCCATTACCTGCGCCCTGCCATTGTGATCTGCCTGTCACAGCCCCAAAGAGAGCCAGCTGGGCACCAGCTGAGCCAACGTCAGCCTTTTCCTCCTTTGGAGTTTTCCTGTTTCAGGTGCTTGTCACAGTGACAGACACCTGGCATGTCTCTGAGAGTAAAATGGGGGTTTTCTAAGCTAATAGAAGTCAGATCTGGGACTACACACTCGAGCCCTTTATGGAAGTGGGAAGGGGGTGGGGGCGGGGGGGGAGAAATGAACCAAGCCTGTATGCATATATGAATAATAAAAGAAAAAAAAAAGTGGGGAGGTTCTGAACTGGCCCTCGTTGCTGGCAAGGCTTCTGGCTCAGACTCAACAGCAAGTTGGTCCAGCTGCCCTGCTGGCATTCCAGGTGGAAGCCATGCACCAGGTGCCTAGGCGAGGGCTGTGCTTTGCGCTGACTGGCTCTCAAGGGCACTTGAGAATGCAGGTGCCCTGGGCCATGGTCACAGGTTTCAGGTAGGAACGTTGTACAGAAAAGCGCTGCATGCTAAGTAGCCAGAGATGATTTTATTCTTACACAGGGAATGCAAAGAATTCATCTGGTTGCCCGATGCAGTCTTCTTTAGCTTTGCATGAGGGCTTCACAGTTTACAAAGCACTGCTCATGTCTCAGCAGCCCAACCTTCCAGCAGCTCCTTGAGGGGCTGTGTAAGGGGCTCCTTTCTCCGTTTTCCCAGGCAGTGGGGCTCTGACTTGCCAAGGTCATGCCAGGGGAGGTGTGGGAACAGGCTTCTGACCCCCAAGCTGCCTGAGTTACAGCACCAGCTCCACTGCTGTGTCCCTGCCCCCAACACAGGGCAGGGCTTGGCAGGGATGGAGTCCACGGGAGAACTGAAGACTGAGGCATTCTAGTGGGAATCTGGAAGCTGACCATGGAAAAAAGAGGCTTGGGTCAAGCAAGATCATGAGTTCAAGGCCAGCCCAGGCTACACAGGAGACCCTGTTTCAAACAGAAAAAAAAAAAAGGAAAGCGGCTTGGGACCAGGTCCCCAGTTTCTTTAAGCTCGTGGGGACCTGGCTGACGTCACCTTCACCTTTTGAACCTGCTCAGTATCACTAAGCCCCAGTCACTCCTCTGCAATTCCTTGGTGGCATGTGGGGACACTGCTATGCTCCAAAGGAAACTGCAGTCAGAGCACTTGGGTCCAGGAAGCACAGCAGTCGCAGTCAAGCCCAGCTGTGCCTGTGGTGAAGTCCTCCAGGCAGGCGTCCACTAACTAATGAGCTTCTTCCGGGTGTAAGTTCTGCTGAAGGGGCGTCGCCTGGAGAAGGCTTGGTGGAAAGGAGACTCTTCTGCAGCGGAGGGAAAGCCGTCGGCGGCATCATCTAGGGCAGACAGAGAAGGGGCTGAGGGCAGAACGAGAGAGAATGGGCTCCAGGCGCAGAGGACCCACAAGAAGGTGGGAAAACTCGACACCCCGATCTCACCGCCCTGCAGGAACGTCGCTACACTTGTCAGAGGCCCTCCAGCCTCAGCAGCTGTGCACTGCGCTGACAGTGACGGCACCGACAACGCAAAGTGCCACTGGTTAAGTCCCTTGGTTTGCTGTATTGCACATTCCTTTGTGTCTCAGATCTGCAGGATTTATGGTTTATACTCTTTTTGGGCAGTATTGGGGTTTGAACTTGGGGCCTCTCACGTGATAGGCAGGCGTGCTACCACTTGAGCCACATCACCAGCCCTTTTGGCTTTGTTATTTTTCAGGTAGCATCTCAGATTTTTTTGCCCAGGTGGCCAAGACTTCAACCCTCCTACTTACAACTCCTGTGTAACTGGGATGACAGGCACCACCATGCACAACTTTTATTGGTTGAGATGGAATCTTGCAAACTTTTTGTCAGGGCTAGCCTTGAATCTTGATCCTCCTGATCTCCACCTCATGAATAGCTGGGATTACAGACATGCACCATTACACCCACCTAAACTTTCTATTTGCTTTTTGAGATAAGGTCTCACCATGTAGACCAGGATGGCCTGGACCTCACCATCCTCCTGCTATAACCTCCCCGGGTCTTGGGGTTGCAGATGTGTGCTGTGCCACCAGGGCAGTTACCAGAAGGACTCAAAGGAAGGGGAGTCCTAGGGTCTGACAGTTGGTTGCAACAGTACTCATGCTGCTAAATGTACAGAAAAACATGGGCAGAAAGCCGCTGGTAGGAATGGCTGGCTCTGAACACTCCACCCACCACTCCTGCTGCCCTAGACACTTTCTGTTCAGGTCTTAAGACCCTAGAAGAGCAGTGTGTTGAGGTATGCCCACCACCACCACCACCTTCAGGAAGACCGGACTCTTTCGGTAGGGCTTGGGCAACTTTCTGTTCAAATGCACACAAGTTCTACTGTGGTGCTTCTGGGAAGGGTGCAGGACACTGCAGGCACAACCTCACCCCTACCCGCTCCTCCCCCCCCCCCACACACACACACACACACACTCAGCTTCCCAAGGCCCTTATAAAATAGATGGGCAACTGAGCGAACTCCTTAAGTAGCCCATGGGATAGAGCTCAGCTGAGTAAGTTTCCAGGGCCTTTATTTAACAGGCAGATTACCTCTGGTGTCCTTGCCCTGAGAGGATGGCGTCCTCCCCTGGAACAGCAGTGGAGAATGGGTCAGGGCTTGCAGACCACTGGCCGAGAGGCAGCTCCGCACAGCACAGCCGGGAGGCGGGGTGGAGCCTAAGGAGATACCACAAGTAAGTGCAGCCCCATGGGCCACACAGGCAAGCCCTGGCCCTGCCAAGCTGCAAATGCCCCTCGCCAAACACTGCCCAAGGGCAGGCAGGTGGCACATAGGTTCAAAACCAGTCTCACCAGAAACAAAGACCTCGTCATCCCCCATGGAGAGGAGAGGCGGCACACTCCAACGTGGAGAGCCCTCTTCTGGCCTGCTAGCTCCTGAGTCTTCACTCAGGCCATCACAGAGTCTTTTGGCTCCACACTCAGCTTCGTCCTTGGCAGACAGTAGTCTCTTCCTGGAACCCAGCCCAAACTGTTCCCAGGAGGCTTCTTCAGCTTTAGGCACACCATCCCTGGGCGGCGAATGGTCTGGCAGCTGACATACCCCCTCAAGCTCAAAATCTTCCAAGACGGGAGTTTTGTGGAGGCTGAGTTCAAGGCCTTGCTCCTTTCCCTCAGGGTCAGGCAGTGACCAGGCCCCAGGAAGGTCTGCTCCAGCCTCACCTCTCCCAGCAGTGGGCCCAGCACTGCAGTCCACCGCTCTCTTCCTCCGGGGCCAGTCTTTAATTGTGTCAGGAGTGGTCTTCCCACTCTGCTTGGGGGATGGCGTCCAAGGAACTCCAGCCTCTGCCTGAAATGGAGAGGGGGTACTGGAGGGGCAGCGGGAAGGGGTGCAGGACTGGCAGATATAGGTTTGCCCCCTGCTCTTGCCAGGTGTGCTGTGTGATGGGTGCAGGCAGGGGGGTGGTGTGTAGGTGGGCTCGGGTTTGCCAGTGGACTGACCGGCCCTGGGCAGGCTGGGAGCAGGGGAGGAGCCCTCCTCTCCCAAGAAGCAGTCCTCCTTTGGTGGGGCCTCAGCCTCAGGCACTGCGCTGGGGTCTCTCTTTTTAATGCGGAGCTTGGGGAGGCCAGAGGCTTGCATCTCCAGCTCCACCTCATAGGTCCGTGGGCCACTAGGGGCCTCTGTACGCTGTGCCAAAGCCTGCGGGCTCTTGGGCTGTGCTGAGACCTGGTGCCATCTCTTGTCTGCAGTGCAGCGCAGAACGTAGGACAGCAACTCAGGGGAGCTGGAACCCGAGGAAGGAGTAGGTGGAGGAATGCTTGGGTCAGACACAGAGGGCAGCTCATCAGAAACCACTGTCCTTAGCCCTTTACCTTCCTCTCCTGCCAAGAGGCCGCCTTTCACCTGGTGGCTCTCACAGTCACAGCGTTCCGCTTCGTCAAGCAAAGTGAGGTACTCCGTGTCACTTGAAATGAGCAAAGGAGAGGATACCTGGCAGTCGCTCCTGAAACCTGCGCCCAGGTGACTCTGTCCTTCAGGAGAAAGCTGAGGGGAGAGGCTCCCTTTCTTCTGGCCCTCTCTAGAGCCTGTGGTGGTGGCCGGGCTGTCGCCTGGGCCAGGCACAGGAGCAGCAGAGGGGCCAGGTTGGCATTCCAGGAAAGCTGGTTGAGAACTGAAGGTCTTTCCACACTGTCTCTTCAGTTTAGATGGAGGAGGAGGGGGGATGGTGGGGGAGGTAGCTCTCGGTGTGATTTGGGGGGGAGTTGAGGGAACAGGATGGAAAGGCGATGTGGCTATGCTGGGTGACATCTGGGCCTCTTTCCTATCCAGTTCTTCAGGGGGAGGAGATGCCGTCAAAGGTTTCCTAAGTAGAGTCTTTAGAGCATCACGAAGGGGAGAACCAGGCGGGGAAGGAGTCACAGTGGCATCTTCTGGTCTCTTTGAGGTCTTGACAGCCTTCTCCTTAAGTTTCTGTGCCAGGTCCACTGCCTGAGAAGTGTCAGGGAGATAGGACTCTTGGCATTTCTGACTCTCGGGCATGCCCCGCAGGGCTGCTGCCCTGGGAGGTGTCCTGAGGGAGTATTTGATGGGGCTCCCACTCCGGGCAGCTCGGGATGCTGGACAGCAGGAGCTTTCTGAACTGGAACTCACTGAACGTGGCCACACACAGTTTGGGAAAGAGCCAGGTGGCAGAGCACCTGGCCTGCTGGGAGTTCTTGGTACATTGGTTTCCAGAGGAGAGGGCGCTTCTGCGGGGGAGGACCCTTTCTGAGGAATGACTTTGGATGCCAATGGTGAGCCAGAGCCCTGTGAGGAGGGCTCCTGTGGGGACACCTTAGAAACGGCCTGCTTTGCAGGCGAGTTCTGCAGCCTCTCTGGAGTGTACAGTGGGGTCTGTGGTGTACGGGGGAACCTTCTTGGTGTAGTTTTAGGAAAACTTGGAGATTTCTGGCAACTCTTCTTGGGAGTCTGGAAAGAAAGATGTTTATTTCAGTGCTTGAATATTGTAACCTATATTTTCCAAGAGGATCTTAGTGCTCTCTAAGACAATTAGAAAAGCAAAGAGATTTAAAGTCAACCACAGAAAGCTGAAAAGTTCAAACAGTGATCCAGAACATGACTCAGATTTTCCTTGTCCACTTTTTCTAGAACCAAGCACTGTATCCAACCTGTTCTCCCAAGAACAGTTTTAATAATTAACATACTAGTAATGAACGATGCTTTGCCTCTCACTCTGTCATTTCATAGTTCTTCCCTGTCTTCAAACAAAACAGCTTTCTTTCTGACCTTGGCCTAAAGGAGCCTCCAGGAGCCACCTTGTCTGTTCTCTGCTCCACCAACCTGTGCTGCCAAACACTTCCTATGTGACAGGCACTGTGTGTAGAGTGTGTGTGTGTGTGTGTGTGTGTGTGTGTGTGCGCAGACAAAGGAGACTGACCTTTGTCTACTGGACCAGTGATTTTCAAACCTTTCCCCAAAGCTCAGGGTCCTCCCCCAACCACTAAGTGATTTGAGTTTCCAAGCAAAGTACTATTTTTGAGGGGAGGCACACAGATATATAAGGTACAGCAACAACAATGATGCCTCAGGAAGGACACTACCTAACCAACAATTTCCCTTCCTTCTTACAATGAAGGCAGTTAAAAACCCCCAACAGGTAAGGAGGTCAAACCCTATCTTTCCATAACCATACTGGACTATCTCAAGGGAATGCCACCTGGCCAGTGTTTCACGTTCAGTGAGTTGTAAACAGGCGATAACTGTGTGGCCAACAAAATGGCAGAGACATGTGAGGAGCACGATGTCATGCAATGGAGGGAGGGAGGAAGGCCTAGTAAGTCAGGTGTTCAGAGTGGGTGTTCTCAGGGGAAGCAGTGGCTGGAAAAGTGGAGCTTGGGGACTTTAGGCACAGAAGACAGCACAACAAAGGCACAACTGTGAAAAACAGCAGGCGTGTGTGGAACCAGGGGCAGGGTGAGCAGGGAAGGCCAAGGGTAGGTAGACCACAGCAGAGCTTGCTCTAGGGAGGAGACTGATCTTTGTCTACTGGACCAGTGATTTTCAAACCTTTCCCCAAAGCTCGGGGTCCTCCCCAACCACTAAGCGATTTGAGTTTCCAAGCAAAGTACTATTTTTGAACACAAGAGTTCCGTTTTAGGGAAATGTAAGAAACTTTGCTTTAGCAGGTAGGAATCTAGAGAGCTCTAAGCCAAGTCAGATGAATGTTTCAGAGAGATACTCTGCCCCCTGGGGAAGGATGGATTGGAGAGCAAAAGGCTGGGGCAGGAATTGCAGGAGTGTGTGTGTGTGTGTGTGTGTGTGTGTGTGTGTGTGTATGTGTATGTGTGTGTGTGTGTGTGTGTGTGTGTGTGTATGTGTGTATGCGTGCATGCACAAAAGCCCATTTATAAACAAAACGGAGGCTCCGAGAGAGGGACAAGCCAACGACGACTCCCAGGTTTCTAATACTCCGAGGACAGAGTGGAAACAGATGAAAGACTAGTACCCACATCAGAACATCTGCACTGAGCACTACAAATGGTAGATAAAGCCAAGAGAGCGGAGGCCATCTCTGTATTAACCCTGCCACCGTGGCCTCAGCCACACAGGCTGCTTGAAGTGCCTAGGTGCCCATTCATGACTCAAGCAAGACCTTGGGTCTCTTATTATCTATAGATCACTTGCTGTCTCCTCCCTTCTGGACTCTGGGTTCCCCATCATGTCTCTGTGCTCCCCAGATGACATCATCTTAAACATGGCAACACTCTACCTGGTGAGCTGCAGGTATCTCAGAACCCAACGTGCTTCTTGAGAATCTTTTAACTCGGGCAGAGCCCTTCTCTGAAGGGCTGATTATCTCGGAAAGTGCCCCAAAAAGTAGCCTCTTGGGAGACTGAACACTTTGGACTGGAGAATTTTCTCTTTGGTCTGCAAGTCAAAAACAATGTTTAATTCTTCTCGAGACCTGCCCCCGAACACTCTTAAGACAGCTGTTTGTACAAGAAGGCAATGGTGTTTGTCAGCACCTGGGGAAAACCCCACCTAATCACATCCACAATTGCAATGAAGGCCGCCTTCCTAGGTTTTACTGACACTGCATGTTAACCCAGGTCCTGTGTTAGATAACTGAAATACTTGTATTTGTAATTATAAATAGTTTATGTGCTTTTTATTACAAATGTAAAAACACGTATTAGCCAAGCCAATCATGAATGCAAGAATAAAGAACATACAAATATGTATCATCCACCCTCTACCTGGGACACTTGCTTAGGGCCCAGTCATACAATGGAAACAAGGAGCAATTTCCTCTTGAATGAATGAGACACCTATAACAGTGTGGATGACCAGTTGTAGGAATCCACAAGCTAACTGATTACAGAGGCTAAGGACTGTCCATCTAGTCATCCCCCTGAACCTTGCCTATCAGTACCTATTCTACTTCTCCAATGTCAAGGAAGAAAATGTCACATTGCAGGCTTCTTTTCCCAGAAACACCTCCCACCAAGCCAGCATGGTCCTGTGAATCAGATGGCCTGTGTTACCTGACTTGTCTTGCTGGAACGAGTGGACTCTCTGCACACTTCGAGACTTTGGCTGAGACACAGAGTAGAAGGAGCTAGAGTTTGTTCTGCTAAATGACAATGATTTGATTCGAGGACTTCGTCTCAAACTTCTTTCTGCAAAACCAAACCAGTGAGTAATCAGAACACCTGGACTTGATAAATGATCCCAACAAGGTACTGAAAACCCACTGACCCAGGACACTCCCACCTTCAGAAGAATCATAAATTGCCCCTTTATGTGTGCCACAGTGTGAAAAGAAGGGTATGCATAGTGTGACTTTTGTGGAATACAAAAACAAAACAGAAGTCCAAAACAGGCTCCATGCACGCACAGGACATGTATTTTTACAAGAAGTAGTATTGCAGAGGACATGCTCAAATGCTGACAGTGTTTCTGAGCTGTGGGATTACTGAGTAATTGTAAAAATGTCTTCTTTATATATTCTAGTTTTTTTTTTTTTTGACTTCATCAATTAAAATAAATTTGTTTTGAAAGGCCCTTTCTTCATTATATACTTTTTTTTTTTTAGTTTTAGTGAGGATTTGTTTTAGTATAGCAGGATAAATACAGAGAAGTGGGGACAGAGAAACGGTGCCTGTTTCCCACACAGGAAAGGGGAGTAAAAGACTTCTATCCCTTTTTTTTTTGTTTGGCAGTGCTGGGGTTTGAACTCAGGGCCTTGTGCTTGTTAGGCAGAAGCTGTACCACTTCAGCCATGCCCCCTGTCCTTTTGGCTTCAGATTTTCTTCCGACAGAGTCTCTTGTTTTTGCCTGGGGCCAGTCTTGGACCATGATCTTCTCACATAGCTGATTATAGACATAAATCACCACACCTGGCTTATTGGTTGAGATGACATCTTCTTAACTTTTTGCCTGGGCTGGCCTTCAACCACAGTCTTCCCAATCTCTGCCTTCCGAGTAGCTGGGATTATAGGTATATGCCACCACACCTGGCCATCCACCATATACTTTTTAAATAAGCCTCAGCACTTTGTGTAGCATGGTAGCTTAGTACTCAGCTGAGTTCCGTTTCTACTGTGTAAAACTATTCCAGAAAGTCTTTCAATAAGTTCTATGTAAAACTATAAATACTGCCAGGTGCAGTGGCTCACACTTGTAATCCCAACTACTCAGAGGCAGAGACTGGGAAGACTGTGGTTCAAGGCCAGCCCAGGCAAACAGTTCACAAGACCCTATCTCAAAAAGACCCTTCACAAAAAAAGGCTCGTGGAGTGGCTCAAGGTGTAGACCCCGAGTTCAAACCCCAGTACCACAAAAAAAAAAAAAAAAAAGGTATAAATACTGACTCCACTACCCAGGACCCAGAGCCAGCACAGTCTCAGTAAATTATCTGCGGACATGCTGAGTGACAAATACACGTGCAGAAAAGTTTGTGTAGAAGCTGGGGAGAATGTAAATGAAGGAGATAACATTTACCGTTGTCTCCTTTCTCAGGCGACTCTTCTACAACATCGATATCAGGACCAGGCTCTGACGACCTTGAGGAACAAGCAGCACAAGGATTTGATCCACTCATAATTAACATACCAGAGACAGATGGCAGCCACAGGGCTCGGCAACATAGGTGTTGGCAAGCACTCCCATACTCGATTATCATGATTTTTTTATTCTGTGTAGTGGGGAGTGAACTGTATGTTGGGCACACATGTTACCACTGAGCTGCATTCCTAGCCTCATGTAATCCTTACTGCTGAAACTCAGATGGTTGGAGTTCTTTTTTGTGGAAAGCAATTTTACAACTCATCGCAATGAATTTTAAAGTAGATTAATACTTTTACTTCCGCTAATATATTAACAAGTTGTCACTAAATATACTGTCACAGTAATGAGTAGCGATGTTTGGTTTTCTGTTGAAGAACTTTAATTTCTGCCAGTGGATTAAGGACTTCTGACTCACCAATTGCACTTCTTACAATTTATAAGCTATGGTAAATATAAAATGTGTACACAAATAATGTGCAGATGGAGTATGGACAAGATGAAGTAGATGCCCTACCCCCAGGGTAAATATCCTGAATATTATGTATAAAACAGACTATAACTGAAAGGTAGAGAGAAGGTGGCCCGGATGGGAGCCAGTGGAAAGAGTGGTCCAGGGGAAAGGGGCTGTGAGCTTCCTAGATGTTCTGTCTGCTGAAAAAACTGACAGCCAAATCTGCCCACAGATGCAGACAAAAATGCTCCACGGAGACAGTTCTCAAGCCAGAGAACCAGGAGGGGGCAGCTAAGCCAGACAGAATGCTTCCAGACTGTAATTACCTTCATCCAACCAGTCACCACAGGAAAACCACATCCTCAGTCACACCACTGTCAGCACAGGAAGCGTTGGGCTCCCAGACTGCCAGCCTCAGGTGGCAGAAATGAGGATACGCCCTTCCCCATGTTAACAGGTATGTGTGGGATATCCACTCAATAAACGCTATTCAACAGGAAGAAAGGATGAACTACTGAGACAAGCCAGTGGGGCCAATCTCAAGAGGCTACATAAGTGCATGTGCTGTAGGGGTCTCCCACCCCTACAGTTTCTAGAACACTCTGACGTAAGCAACACGGTTACGATGTAAGTCAAGAAGGTCGAGGAAGGCAGTGGCCCTGCAGAGATGCAGGAGGTGGAGTGGTGAGGAAGTCTGGATGATTGTGTCACTCACCTGCCCTTGATTTGCCTATGCAGCAGCCTCCTGGAGATCTGTTTGTGTACTGGGGTCTCAGCGACAGTCTTTGTCAGCAGCTTGTGATAACCTACGATGTAAAAACAGCTTCATGATGACTCTTACCCTCAAGCAGCAACAAGATAAAAGATGCAGTGTGAGCTCATATGTCTTATTACCTAGCTGGAGTGGATCTTAATCTTTGAGCTGAGTTCTGTGCTCACAGGACTCAGCAGTATCGAGTAGTTTATCAGCATTGTTAGAGATTCAATAACAAAAGCCAATGTAAAATATTAGAGAATTATGTTTCTGATAACCAATTCTGAGAAAGCAAGAAGCACTTACTTGTTAGGGCTAACACACACATCCACCTGGTTCATGGTTCTTATATTTAAGATTAAATGAAATAAAAATGTGAAAATGAGTCAGGTGCAGTGTGGTTGTAATTCCAGCTACTTGGGAGCTGATCAGTAGGACTGTGGTTTGAGACTGAGGCCAGCCTGGGCAAAAAGTTCATGAGACCCCATCTCAAATACAAGCTGGGCATGTTGGTGTGTGATTGTCATCCTAGTTACATGGGAAGCGAAAATAGGACAGTGGTCCAGGCTGCCCGAGCATAAATCTGACACTCTATCTCAAAAATATGGCTCAAGTAGGAAGCATGAGGCCCTGAGTTCAAATCCCAGTACCACCAAAAAGAAAAAAAAAGTGAAAATGATGACATGACATATAGATGTTAATTAAAGCTGGCACAAAATTTCTCAGTAGAGTAGGGAGCCAAGTTACTCATGGGAGAACTGGTTTAGAATGAGTTAAAGGGCTGGTGGAGTGGCTCAAACAGCAAAGCACCTGCCTAGCAAGCATGAGGCTCTGAGTTCAAACCCCAGCTCCACCAAAAAAAAAAAAAAAAAAAAAAAAAAAATCTTGCTAGAATGAGTTAAAAAGGACTAGAAAGAGAAGTGACCTCAGTTGGGATGGAGTAAAGCCTTCCAAAAAAACAAAACAAAACAAAAAAACCAAACAATAAGGACAAAATTCCTCCATAAATGGAATGAGAAGACTGGCAAAAAATGGAAAACTCAGTCTTTTCAGAACTCTGGAGATCAGCTAGAGGTTTGCAATCTATGAAACATTTGTTTAAGAAAAACAGCTGGGATCTCAGTAAATATGCTGAGCTGTGTGGAACTTTAACCTGCTCTTGTTCCAACAGTCTTGCTCTAGTCCTGGGCGCACCTTGAAAGCTAATAGCCCATCAAAACCATCAACAGCACATTCTCAGATTAAAACAACACAACAGAATGTGTCACCAGCTCACCTACCCACAAGTAGTTCTAAAGGGGAGGCCTTCAGGTTGACAGGAAAGGGCAGTAGAGCAAGTTAAGTCCATATGAAGACTTACACTGGTAACAGTAACTATATAAGCAAATATAAAAGACAGGATAAAAGTAGTTTTGTCTGTAACTCCTTTTGCTGTGCAATTTAAAAGATAGAGCAATAATTGTAAGTTTGTGTACACTGTTCCTATCACCAAGGAATAACCTTGGGACTCTGCCATCAAGGTGACCACCACCAGATGGGAACCCCCCCCAATCTTGAGCCAGAACCATGAGCCAAAATAAACCTATTTCTAGATTAACTTAAAAATCAATAAATCAACAAATAAATAAATCTGTGTCGATAGCATACGATGTAGAAATATAATTTCTATGACAATACAACACAAAGAAGAACAGGAAACAGAACTACAAAGGAGTAGTTTTTGTAAAACTGCAGTTAGTTTGGTATCAATCTGAATTCAGCTGTTCAAGTTAAGACATCAACTATGATCCCGTGGGGGACTGAGGTCCTGCAAAGTGGTGGTGGAGAAAGCCTGCGAGATCAGTGCATCCAGCAAGATGACTAGTAAGCTAGAAAAATATGAGCGTCACTACTTTGGAACTCTGGAACCCATGTGGACATTTATTGAAATTGTGGAGGTGCTTGGTGACCTTCAGGAGGGAAAGATGTACACCCCCAATTACAATCCCCTTTCCTCAGCCCTGCTGCAGCTGCAGGGGTAGCGGCCTCCATCCCAGGGGCAGACAGAGTGGGACTTTGTCCTCAAAACATTTGGAGTTGCACACTTTGGTCAGTCTGGGGAACCCCTGTGGGACTGGTACAGACACTGCCTTGGTTTTAGTCCTTTAAGGCCATAGTGGCTTTCCCCCACAACATCTACTGGGAGGTTTAAAGGGATAAGAATACTTCTCCCCTTCCTTTTTGGTGCCAGACATTTAATGAAATCTTTTGTCAGGTCTGTGGCTGGCCACAGAAGATAAAGACAGAAATTTCACTGAACACCCACTTTACAACGTAGTTGGAAAAGGCACATGGACAGGTGCAGCCCTCCAGAAGAAAAGGACAGCAACCATGAGCAGTCAGAGAATGGGATTTCACAGACACCACTCTATAATACCCCTCATATCTAGTTCTCAACAAAAAAATTGCAAAGTGTACAAAGAAACAGGAAAGCAGGGCCAACTCACAGGAAAAAAGAACTTGACCAAAACCGTTTCTAAGGAAGCCCAGACACTGGAACTCACAGTCAGAGATGTTAATCAATGAACTCATGAAACCATGAATAAAGAATTAAAGGAAGTCAGGAGTGGTGGTACACAGCTGTGATTCTAGCATTTAAGTTGGCAGTGGGAGGAGGATTGTTTAAGGTCAGCCTGGGCTACACAGTGAGACACTGTCTCAAAAACAAAAAAAAGGACATCAGGAAAATAATATATTAACACTATGAGAATGTCAATAAAGCAGTAGAAATTCTAGAGCTAAAAAGTGTAATAACTGAAATGAAGAATTCACTAGAGGGATTCAACTCCAGATTTCAACAGAAAGAAAAGTCAGAACTTGAAGATAAGACAATTGAAAGTGAACAGTCTGAGCAGAAAGAAAAAGAATAAGAAAGATGAGCAAAGCCTGAGGCATCTGAGCACACCACATGGTGCACACCACATGTCAAGGGGATCCCCAAAAGCAGAAGACATGGAGTGGAAGAAGATCTTTTCGAAGAAATAATTGCTTAGAATGAAATTATGGTGTCTGCAGGAAAATGGATGGAACTGGAAACCATCATGTTAAGTGAAATAAGCCAGATTGAGAAATAAATGCATTATTGAAAATAATGCATACTCTCATATGCAGAATCTAGACCTAGAAGAAGAATGACACAAGTGTAAAATGGGGGGACTGTTTGGGGGTGAAAACCAATGGGATCAGGGAGGGTGAAAGGAGAGGGTGAAGAGGGGCTAGATAAGACCAAAATACTTCATACATATGTGTATAATGAAACCCATTAAAATTGTTTTAATAACCGGGGAGGGGGATAAGAAAGGCTAATACTGGAGTGGGTTTGATTACAGTACATTATATGCCTGCATGGAAATATCATAATGAAACCCCTTTGTACAATTAAACTACACTAATAAAAAAGAGGAAAAAAATAAAGGAAGTTCAGCTGGGGGAAAAAAAAAAAGAATTCATTGGAAGCTTCCTAAATCCTATGAAAGACAGGAACCTACATATCCACCCAAGCAGTTCACTGAACTCCAAGCAGGATTATCTCAGAGTTCCACACCAAGCCACATTATTGTCAATTGTCAAAACCTGAATGTATAATCGTGAAAGCAATAGATTAATCACTAATATCTTATTAGAAACCTTGGAGGTCCGAAGGCAATGGATATATTTAAAGTCCTGAAAGAAGAAAAGGCTGTCAGAAAGAATTCCACATCCTGTAAGAATAAAACAGAAATGAAGACATTTTCAGGTAAAGAAATGCTTGAGGGAGTTCATTAAAGTTTCTATCCTGGCACTTCTGTTTTGCAGCTCTCATGTGAAGATGTAATCTATGACAGTAACAATATATAGGAGGAGGAATGGGAATACACAGGAAAAAAGTGTTTGTGTTCTATTGAAACTACGTTGATTTTATCCAAACTAAGTGGCTTTCAGCTTAATAGGTTAATTGTGAAATCCAATGTAGCCACTAAGAAAATGACTGCAAAATGCAATAAATAAATAAGTAAATGGACCAAAATGGTACACTACAAAAAAAAAAAAAATCAGGTAATATGAAAAAAAGGCAAAGTTGTTTCTTATAATAAACATAAATGAACGAAAGACTGCAAGTAGAAAGCAGAGACTGGCAGAATCGATCAAGAACCATTATCTAACTGCATGCTGTCTACTGGAGGTTCAATAAGATACAAAGACACAGAGATTGAAAGTACAAGGATGGCAGAAGATACTGTATGCAAAAGAGATGGGTTGGGCTGGAAGCATGGCTCATGCAGTAGAGTGCCTGCTGCGTAAAAGTGAAGCTCTGAGTTCAAATGCCACCAAAAAAAAAAAAAAAAGGACTTGATTAGTAAAGTATTATTAGATAAAACAGACTAATAAAAAGTTCAACCCACCAAGAAGAAACAGCAATTATAAATGTATAACCACCTAACAAAACCACCAAATATATGAAGTAAAAACTGACAGAATTGAACAAATAGATAATGCAACAATAATAGTTGGGCATTTAACATTACTCACTCTGCCTCTCCTTTTCTTTTTCTATTTTGCAAATCCCAGCCCTTTAACGTCTCACTTTCAATAATAGTTAGGAAAACTAAACAGAAGTCCATCAAGTGAAAGAGAAGGTGTGAGTAACGCCATAAGCCAACTAGATCTAATATACATCTGAGAACAGGTCACCCGAGAACTGCGAACAGATTTCTTCTCAGGCTTAAATGGAATATATACAAATGTTAAGTCTTAAAACAAGTCAAAATAACTTTTTCTCTTCCTGTAATTCTGGGACTTGAACCCTAGACCTATGCATGCTAGACAAGCTCTCTACCACTGAGCCACACCCTCAGTCCAAGTCTCAATACATTTAAAAAGACTGAAATCACACAAAATATGTTCTCCAATACTCATGGAATGAAACTAGAAATCAATAGGAGAGAATTTGGGAAACTCACAAATACATGGAATTTAACATACTTCTAAATGACCAGTGGATTAAAGAAAAACAAAATCACAATGGATTACAAAAAGCAAACAAAACAATTTAAAAATATTTTTAGATGATGACAATAAAAACCCAACATACTAAAACTTACAGGATGCAGCTACTACAGTACTGAGAGGGGAATTTATGCCTATAAATGCCTGTGTTAAAAAAAGAAACCTAACCAATAGGTTCAATAACCTACCCTCTAACCTTCACCTTTAAAAACTGAAAAGAACTCAGCATGGTGGAGTATATCTGTAATCCTAGCACTCAGGAGGTTGAGGCAGGAGGATTACAAATTCCAGGCCAGTTTGGTATAAATAGTGAGATCCTTTCTCAAAAAAAACCAAACTACAAACAACAACAACAACAAAACAAGCAAACCCAAAACCAAAGTAAATAGAAAAAAAGGAAATAAATGAAATTGAGATAAGAAAATCAAGAGAATAGTTCAAGTTCTTTAAAAAGTTCAAATAACACCAAGAAATCTTTAGCTAAACTGACCGAGTAAAAAAGAGGACTCAACTCACTAAATCAAGAACGAGAATTTGCTACCAGCAAACTAATTACAGACAAAGCTATGTGGCCCAAAGCCATTGTTCAAAACTACTCATTCCTCAATGAATTTTCTCAGCATCTTGGTCAATAAACCCCTCTTGTCTTGGTTACCTTTGGTCTTGCTGAAGCTTTCCAGTTTATGGTCTAGACCTTCCACAGCTGACACAGAATGGCTTCTTGGCAGCCCCCCCTTTTGTGATCTCTTTGAAGGAGAAAGCATCTCCTGGTTGAAGAGGTTTCTTCGAACTTTGGTAACTTCTGAAAGCATGGGATAACAAATTTAACATTCTTACTTGCCATAGAGTTAATTTATATTTCTTCGCAACTCTGTTTTCAGCAGTTTGAGTCCTTCTAGGAATTTGTCTGTCCATTTGACCTAGCTTAGCTAATTTTTGACATACAATTGGTCATAATATTCTATTACAAATTGAGCTTAAACCCAACTTTTCAGAAACACAAGGAGACTGACATCTTTTATTAAATCACAAGCTTTATAAATGGACATAATTCTGAAGTAAGAATAAAGGTCATGATTCTTATGATGGTTTATCTGGATTGTTAACTTGATTGGACTGAGAAGTGCTTAAGAGACAGAAAAGGAGGAAAAGGAGAAAGCCCACTACACAGGAATACTCCTCTCTGCTTCCTGCCTGCCATTCTGTGAGCTCCTCTGTGAGCCACACCCTCCCTGCCAACAAAGACTGAAACCTCTGAAACCATGAGCCAAGATAATTCCTCCCTGTAAACTGCCTTGCTCAGATATTTGGACACAGTGACACAAGAGCAGCTACCCAGTCCTGTTAGTACACTATAGTGTAAGGATGATGTTTCTCTTTTTAGGCCTTTTTACTCTTACATTCAGCTCACCTTTGAGTAGAGAAATTGTTCTTCAACTTACACAGACTTGTTATTCTGATTACTAACCTGACAGGTTATTTTAGATTCTCTTCTGACTATTTAGGCTTAAAGTTAAGAAAAACAATAACAAAGTTGAGAGACACTTGATAAAACTAGGGAGACAGCACCTAATTTTAAGCAAAATAGTCCAGCAGAGGTGACTCCGAAATTCAGCTAGGATGAATTCTAAGAGTAATTTGGGTAAACAAAACCAAATAATCTAGGAGTCCGAAATGGGGAGCAGTGTTTGTGTTTATTCATCAACATTGTAATGTTCACGTTAAGAACTCCAATAATCTACATCAAGGTTTCAAAAGAGTCTATTATAAAAGATTTAGCCTGATTTAGACTGTCTGTGAAACTGATTTATGACCTGAAAGCCAAATTTGAGTTTTTTCTAATTTCCAATGTTTGGAAAAATATCTACAGAAAATTTCAAAAACCCAATATACCCATTACTAAACTTCACCAATGGTCAGCATTTGTTTTGTCCCTCCATCTCCCCACCAAACGTACAAAAGTTCTCCTCCGAACCCTGAAGAGTCAGTGGAGGACTTTACAATTGCCTACACGTCTTCTAAGAACAAGACATTCTCCCAAATCACTACACTGTTATGACACTCACTGATACAATAGTATCTAGGATACGATCCTTCAGATTCTCTAAATAATACACACTTTCTGAAATTGTAGATTTAAGGTTTACAAGCTGGGCTCATGGAGCGCACTTTAGCTGTCACACTTAAACTCCTTCCGTTCAAAACAGTTCCACTGCTTCTTTTTTTTGGTTTTCATGGCAATAGCGGTTTAAAAGATTCCAGGCCAGTCATTTTTGTAGAATGTAATATTTTGAGACCATGTAAGTATCTCACTCATCTATATCATTGTTAACCAACAATGATAAAAAGCCAAAATTTAAACTCATTGCAGCCATTGACATGCATGCAATCAAAGTATGTTTGTTCTTCCAGGGAAAACAAAGCATACCTTGTACTGTGTCTTTCACTGGGAGTGGAAGAGCAGGCTGAGAGCTTTCCTGGAAATGAGAAAAATCCGTAAGAAAATCTAAATAGGCATTTATTTAAAATCAAAGAATAAAAGTTGCACATGAAACCCTTTGATCCTTCCAACTCACTCCTAGGGATTCATAACAGAAATAGCAAAATGCACTGAAGTTGATGTTTCAAGGACACTCCCTGCTGTGTTGTAGTTACAGAAGATATGCCAGAAATGACCATCAAGAGTGAAAGTTAAATGAATTATATATCCTCCTATGCAGACACTCAAAGAATAAGGAAGGAACATTGGGTATACTAGCATAGAAACAGATCTGTGATGATGGAGGAAAGTTTTTTAAAAAGCAGAATAGATTGAGTCATATTTTTGTTGTGGTTTTGTTTTTGTTTTTTGTGTGCAACAGGGCCTCATTATGTAGCCTTGGCTGGCATGGAACTTGTCCATCCTCCTGCTTCAGCCTCCTGAGTGCTAGGATTACAGCTGTGTGTCACCACACATAAACTCAGGTTGTTTTTACTTAAATATTTACTATCTGGCCTTCTACAGAAAAGGTTTGTCAGTCTTTATTAGTCCATATAACTGCAAGGGAAACTAAGGGATTAAGTTTAAGAGGTACTGGGCAAGATCAAACCTTTTAAGAAAACCCCAAAACTTTAAATCTTTATTTATGTCTACTGCCACAGAAAAACTAATTGCCATCTGGTTTCATGACAGTCGCTGTTGTTTTTTCTTTCTCTTTAAGCTTGTTATTGAAGTAAAACATAACACACTGAAAAGTACTCTTCTGGGAGGCAACTGAAGTCTGATTAGGATTGTGCATTACTTTTCAGTGACCCTTTTGCTTTAGTTATTGTCTTATGAGTTTTTTTAACCTACATTAAATATTTTGAATTAATTCATACATTTCTAACTTTTTTTGGGGAGTACTGGGATTTGAACTCAGGGCCTCATGCTTGCTAGGAAGGTACTCTCCCACTTGGGCCACTCCACCAGACCTTCATTTCTAACTTTTACTTGCTGTTTTTCTTCATATTACCTCTGACTATCACACTCTTGAGCAAAATGGTGAATCTCTTAAATTTAAATTTCTTTATTCCCTGAATTAGTTTTATACACATTCATAAAAATATTTAATGCCAGTGAATTCAACAGCCCAAAATCTGAACTGCTGAAAACTGTAAAAAAAGTTGTTGTTGTTTTTTTTAAGCCTACAGCACCAGGTATTCCCTGGCAGTCTCCTAGCTAAGTACTAACCAGGCCCGATCCTACTGAATTTCTGAGATCAGATGAGATCAGGCACGTTCACCGTGGTATGGCTGCAGACCGCTAAAATTTTTTGTGTTAATACTCCATGCATACATTCTAAAATCCAGAAAAATTCTGAAATCTGAAAGACTTCTGGCTCCAAGCATTTTGGATAAGAGACATTCAATCTATACTGTTTCTGTATTCTCCAAAGTCCCTGCCCTGTCCTAAAAATAGAGCCAGTGCCTTACATTTGTGGTTATCATGTTAAGCCAGGCTGGAAGGAGCAGCTCTGACAGAGCCAATTCTTGTCTGCTGGAGATCACTTACATTTTTTGCAGCTCTCTTGGACACTTTGGGAATTTCAATTTGTCGTAGATTCTGTGAAACCTCTGCGATGCTTTTGTGTCTTATTAATGTATTTTTCCTTTTAAAAGTAGAAAGAAACAGTCAAGACACACCAGAGAGAAGTTACCTGTAGTTAAATTTGAATGGAACCAGAGTCTAAAATCAAATACCATTTAAATAAAAGCATTATCTACTTTGAGACTCACTTCACTGAAAGTTCCTTCGTCTTGGGGTTGGCCTGGATTTATTACTAGTCAACTCCAGAATTTCCAAAAATGACCACTATAAGTTTCAACTAGTCAGTAACAATGAAAAGCACCACAGGAAATTTAAAAAGTAAGCTGAAACCCTAAGCCTATTTCAAAGGTTCCTAGAGACCATATGTGGATAGTAAAGAAGGGCTCTGTGAACTACAAAATACAGGGGACAAAAAGAGAGACAGATACTGCTTGGTAGGAAGTCAGAACTGATTCTGTGACTCAAACAAAGGATGACTACTAATTCTACACACTCCATGGACAAAGAAAACTAGACTATAGTTTAAAGGCGTCCTTTGCCGGAACTTAACTGCAGTGCAAGCAATCCCTTTGGAGCCTCGAGCCCCTACCTTCTCTTCTTGGCTGATCTGGTCCGGAGCTCCTCCAGCTGGTCAGATTCTGTGCAGCCTGACACCGATCTGTGAGCGCTTGATGAACGAGGCATCGAGGGTGGTGATTTGCTCTCTTGTGTCATGGAGTCATCACTGAAGAAATCTGAAGGAAGGACACCAGCCAGCTTCTGAGGGATCATAAACCCCAGGCTGTTGTAAAGCTTTCCAAGTGTCTTTGGGACGGAGCCAATATACCTGTGGAGAGGAGCGGTCAAACATGGGGCAGTTACCATCTCGCTCTCTGTTCCCTCTTTCACCCAGCATGAGGAAAAGTCCACTTAGCCCCACGACCCCAAGATAAATGCCATGTGCTGCTCTTGGTAAAGCAATTTTCAAATTAGCAGCCACCAAACTCACAATCTCAAAATCTCCTCCAGAAACTCGGACAGGTATGCGGGGTCCTCGGTTAGAGATACCATGCGCAGCAAGTCTGTCACCTGAAGGAGATTTGGGGACATTACCATAAGCCTTATGCAGGGCCACTGAAAGCTGGAGCGCATGCTCCTAGGGCATGAAGTTAGGTACTTGCCTCCTCCACTACTTGCTCCATCTCATCTGTACATTCTAGTATCGAAGGGCATTGCAGACACATCTCCAGGTGAAGAAACACCTGAAGCTGACACCTTGGGAGAAAAGAACAAACAAACCTGGTCATATACTTTGAGTGCAGCTTAACCTAACACTCCTTTAAGCATAGATCTAGTTATGTAAGAAACAATAACCAGTAAGAAGCAGCATTGCTTTCTCTAAATACTGATGTGATTATTAGGTAAGTAGGTGACTTAAACTGCCCATCAGAACACCATTAAGAATCAGCCACAAAAGCATGTTCAAGTTGGAGGTGTGGCTCAAGTGTCAGAGCATGTGCCTAGCAAGCACAAGGTCCTGAGTTCAAACCCCAGAACAACCAAAAAAAAAAAAAAAATCCAAAAGCATGTTCAAGCAACTGGCAGTTTTAAATGGAGGTAAGCAAGTCTCAGAGTTTTGTTTTGGAGTAAAGATATAAATAAATAAACAAGGTAGCTACTTACTCCCTGACTTTGTCTTCCTTACTCAGTTTTTTCCCTAGATTCTGTCGAAGACTTTTGCTAGTTTTTAAGAGGTTACTTTTTACATGATTCAGGCAGTTCATCTGAAAACACAAAATTATTACACAGGAGAATACTAAGTTAATTATCACTATTTCAAATTTCTTTCACAGTCAATTAATGTCCTAAGAAAGGGAAGTATACTGCCTTACAAATAAATTTCTTTTATCATTTGAATGAAAAGCAGTGAAATGACTGTACTTCTTTTAGATCTTTAAAGAGACATGGTAAAAAAGTATTTGTAAGTAAGAGGGTATGGACCCAGCAGGCCTGCAGATGTGAACTGTCTTAAGAGGAAAGTTCCACACAGTATGATGGAGAAGCTTAAGTATTACAAGCTTTAGAGAAGAAACCCCGCATTGGCCACTAAGTACGAATAAAAACAATGACAGCATGGTCTGCAACAGTCCTAGTGCATAAGAGTCACCTGGGGAGGTTTTAAAACAGATGTGCAGGTCTCAGCTCCAGAGATCTGGAGTTAGTCTATCAGTCTGGAAGGCGCCAGGCATCCTCATTTAGTTAATTAATCAATTATTTTCCCAAGGTGACTGAAGTGCAGCTAGGGTTAAAATCACTGACTTAATTCACGCAGCTAACATGTAGCACAGATGAGGACAGAGCTTTCATCAGGAGAGAAGCACAGGTAATTACTCCACTCACCCCACTCCTTTGATCTCTGCCTACTGGCTCCCCATACCCACCTTCCAAAACCTGGAACTATACTCACTCCCTTGCTCGTCTTATCATTTTTTAATCATTTACAGCATAATGGAAATTTCCCAAGCTACATGAACCAAACCCATCAAAAACCAGCCAGTCACTGTGTCTATGACAACAGTGACTTCCTTACTTCTAATTCCTTGGCGCCTTTCGATTTTAGGAACACTTTAATGGTTGAGATCATGTTCTGAGCACATGAATGCAGCACAATTCCTCTCATGGCCACGGTCTTTTGGTAATTGTCATGTATGTAAGATAGTAGCTCCTCCTCAGTTTTAAAATCTGTGGGGGAAAAAATAAAACCGATTATCACATTCAGGGTAACTCCTTGTATCATGTAACTGGTTGTCAACTTGGGGAGACTTCTGCCTCCCAGGGGACAGCTGACTGTGTCTGGATGGTCAGAACTGGAGGTGATAAGTTACTAACATCTAGTGTGCAGAGGGAGGGATGCTGTGATGCTGTTAGACATCCTACAGTGCATAGGACATGCCACACAACAAAGGACTATTCTGTCCAAATGTCAATAATGCCAAGACTGAGAAAAGTGGTTAGTTTTAAGACTTTGCAAACAAAATGCTAGGTATGAAAAATTTAACGATAGGAAAAAAAAAAAAACTGTCTTTGTTCATAGAGGATTACCTATGTAGGAAATATAAAAGAATAAACCAGAAAACTCCTAGACTGGACATGGTGACTCATGCCCAAAGTTCCAGCTACTTGGGGAACAGATTGAGAGGATCACAGTTCAAGGCCAGCCAGGCAAAATTAGTCAGACCCCATCTCAATCAATAAGCCAGGCATAGTGGTACACAACTGTGATTCCAGCTATGAAGACCATAGTTAGGAGGATCATGATCTGAAGCCGACTCCTACAAAAACACAAGACCCTATGCAAAAAATTATCAAAACAAAAATGGCTGGAGTCATATCTCAAGTGGTGAAGTGCCTGCCTAGGAAGTATGAGGTCCTGAATTCAAACCCCATGACCACAAAGAAGAAAAAAGAAAACTCCTGAAGTCAACAAAAGATTATAAAAAAGTTGCACGATATAGCTGGGTGGGAGGCAAAATCAGGAGGATCTCAGTTTGGAGCTAGCCTGGGCATAACATTTACAAGACCCCACCTTAATCAATAAAAATCTTGGCATGGTGGGGTATGCCTGTCATCCCGGCTAGGCAGGAAGCATAAGGAGGAGGACTGGTATCCAGGCTAGCCTGGCATAAATGTGAAACCCTCTTTGAAAAACTAAAGCAAAAAGGGTTGGGGGTGTGGCTCAAGTGGTAGAGCACATGCAAGGCCCTAAGTTCAAACCCAGTACCAAGAAGTTGCACCCACCACTTTCCTATATATAAGTAATGTACAAATGGAATTTAAAGTTAAAAACACCTTGACATTAAAGTATCATCTACAAAAAATGAAGTACTCAGGAATTAAACCTAAGGAAATATGTAGAAGACGTGTATGAGGCAAACTACAAAACTCTGAGGAAGGAATCATAAAAGGAGGCATTCCCTGTTCATGAAGAGGCAACAACATTGTCAAGACTCAGCTCTTCCCACCTGATCTACAGAGTGACACTAGATCCCAGCAGTTATCCTATAGATACTGAGAAACTGATTCTCCACTCCACAGGGGTCCAACTCAAGCCTCTTCTCTCACTCACGCAAGGGCTCTGCCACTTGAGCCACACCAGTCCTTGCACTTTTAGTTTGTTTTTCAGGTAGGGTCACCTCTTTTTTTTTCCCCTGGCAGTCTTCTTATCCTTCTAATTCTATCTCCTGAGTTGCTGGGATTACAGGTGAAAGCCACCACATCCAGTTTGAAAACCTTTCTTAAATTTTAAGTGCTCAAGCAGAAGTGATCAAATTGTTACTTGTATGTGGCTTGGCTATTTTATTGTATTTTATTTATTTATTTTTTGGTGGTACTGGGTTTTGAACTCAGGGCCTTGTGTTGCTAGGGAAGCACGCTATCACTTGAGCCACGCCTCCAGCCCTGACCAAATGATTTTAAAGGGTATAAGGAGAGGCAAAAGATCCAGAAATATATAGTTAACTCAATATTGTGGGAGATGAACAAAATCAAGAAGACTTAAACTATCCAACTTCAAGACTTACAAAATTGATACAGTAAGACAAATAGATCAATGGAACAGAAGAAAAGTCCAGAAAAAGATCCACATAAACACAGGCAACCCTCTTTGACAAATTAAAGGTAACACAATGGGTCAAAATTAGTCTTTCAACAAGTGGTGTGAGAACAGCTGGACACCCAAAAAATGAAGCTAGACATGGACCTTTTCTCCACAAAAATGGGTCACAGTCATAAATGTAAAAGTAAAATTATAAAACTACAAGAAACTAGTAACAAAGGAGAGAATCAAGATGACCTTGACCTTAGCTATAGTATATTTAAAAACTCTTCACCAGGCAGAGTGGCCCAAGTGGTAGAGCACCTGCCTAGCAAGTATGAGGCTGAGTTCAAACCCCAGTACCCTCAAAAGCAAGAACAAAAAATATACACATACACATACATATATATTTCTGCTCTGTCAACACATTATCAAGAGACTGAGAAGACAAGCTTCAGACTGGGAAAAAATATTTGCAAAAGACATCTGATAAAGGCCCATTATCCAGGGCTGATGGTATGGCTCAAGTTCAAGTGGTAGAATGTCTGCCTTGAAAGTGCAGGGGCCGGAATTCAAACCCCAGTACCTCAAAAAAAAAAAAAAAAAAAAGACTCCTAAAACTTAGTAAGAAGACCTGGTTTAAAAATTGGCAGAAGGCCCTTTCTCTGCATCCTGCTGCCATGATGTGAACTGCCTGCACGCCATGATGGACTGACACCTCTGAACACATTCCACATTTGAGAGAAAACATTAGATATTTGTCTGAGTCTAGCTTATTTCACTTAACATGATGATCTCCAGTTCCAGCCATTTTTCCACAAATGACATAATTTTTTCTTTATGGTTGAACAAAATGCTAGAGTGGGGGAATACCTTTCAGTTTAGAACTTCTTAATGTTCTTCCTCTGTCTTCTAGTTTATCTGCTGTTCTTCCACCAGTTGTCCTCTGAGTCCCTTTCTCTGCAGCCACATCTGGACTGCCATCTGGATGCAACTTCTGGGCCTTTACATTGAGCCTCGCCACGTTCAACATCTTCAAGGAACGGCACATGGCATTCATCTTTTGTCTCACTGGGGTGCGGGGGATTCCACCTACCAAAGCAGCAGAGGAGGAGATGAGCCTTCACTTCTGTGGAGTCAGGAACTACTTTACTCAGACACTATGAAGGGATACTGAAATGAAGGACATCCCTTCAGAATGATCTGAATTAGGCGGTCACTGCATCTCTTTCTACCCACAATTCAGGGTTGAAAGAGAGCCTTTCTCTTCCCTGATGTTCAGGAACTAATCAGTTCAGTGATTTTTACAAATGCCAAACCCACGCATTTTGGCATTAACCAATGGCCATAGGATGGTGATGAAACTTTTCTTTTTTTGCAGTCCTGAGGATAGAGCCAAGGGCCTTGTGCATGCTGGCAAGAGCCCTACACTGCAACAAAGCTTTTCTGCGAGACAATTTTCATATCCTTTAACATAAAAACTTATTCCCACGAAATCACTAAATGAAATCACTAATGAATCACTCAATGAATGAATTTTAAGTATGGCTATATACTAAAGTATTGATTGAAGACAATCTAAATGGTCAACATGAAAATTTCTGAAGTGTTGTTAGAGTGAGATAGATAATTAAAAAGGCAGTGTAGGGGCTGGGGACATAGCTCAGCAGCACAAAATTTGCCTAGCATGTATGAAGCTCTGGGTTCAATCACCAGTACTGGGGAAAAAATTTAAAAAAGGCAAAGTAGCAGATGAAAGAATATTTACAAACAGAATACAAAGTTGCATTTGAATTTCTGTTATAACTAAAAATGAAGATGGGTCATTCATTAGAAAGGTAGATTGGGAATGGTTGTTTTTATCCTATTGGACTAGTCAGTTGTTTTCAAATTTGCCCTTGTGCTGAATGTGGTGGCACATGTCTACAATCCCAGCATCGGGAGGCTGAGGTAGGAGGATCTCGAGCTGGAGGCCAGCCTGGGCTACACTGCCGGATGCTGTCACCCTTTTTACTCAGTTCTCCTTTTATCTTCACTTAGTTTACTTAGTTTTCATTTCAGTCTCACTTCAGGGAATGTCAATCTTTTAAGATGTACAGTCTTAAAAAAAAAAAAAAACTGCCTTTCATGTGCATACGTTTCTTTTTTCTGTGTTCTTGATTAGAAAGAGTAGAGTCTTCATGAGCTTTTCTCTGGTACAGCTCCGAGAGGCAACGTGTTAATTCACTTTCAGTTTTGGAAGATTCTTCCTTATTAGCTGAGGCAGCCTGTAGTAACCTGCAAAGTCAAGATGTCTAGTATAAAGGCAAAATTCTAATATTCCAAAATGCTTTTAAAATTAAAAAAAAAAATCCATTGTCCTCTTAAAAGCTTACCAAAAGATACCCCCACAAGATGCCTAAAAATATTTTTTTTCTGAGTAGGGAACACATCCCTCCTCTCATTTTTTTTCTTTCTTTCTTTTATTTTATCATTTTTCCTCCTCTCATTTTTGACTTCAACAATCTCAAGGACCAAAACTGCCTTGTTATGAAACCATTAATCTCCGTGTGTAGGAGTGACTTTTATTAATAGGATTCTTCATGAATTAGGCTACATACCTAATTATGGCAACTACTTCACTCTGGGCTTCCATGGCTATTGTGTGCTCAGTTTCCATCCACTACAGTACCACATGATATAACACAGTGTAGTAAGAATTGCAGTGACTTCTGAATAACTCTTCCACGTTCTAAAAAAACTAATGTGTGATTGATGAGAAGTGGGCACCTGGGATGGTTAATTATTAATTGCTGCTCCACCTAAACATCACTAGTTAAATTATGAAAGTAGCACAGCATTCAAAAATGTGTTGTTTGCATTTCAGTATCTTCCATAATTAGGTATCATCTGATTAAAAACTGGAGAAAGTTACAGTGACATTGTTGCACATATGTCATAGGTCAGCAGTGTGCAAAGCTATCACCTTTTTGTATTCAGACAATCTACAGAAGATTAATTCTCTCTAATGTGCTGGTGATACCTTTGACAGTGGGGAGGGTTTACCTTTTTCTCTTTTTTTTGCTATTAATTTACTTATTAATAGTTTCTCATAGCTGCTCCAGATTGTTGAAAGAAATTAAGCATTATAAACACAGATAAAGCCCCACTCCATCTTTTCCCACTCCTTCCCTCCAGAGATATTCCTGTATTTGTTTCAAGCTTACATAGAGACATACACAATAAAACAGAAACTGCTATTTTACCTTGTAAGTTTTACATAAATGATGTCACACAATACCACCCTTTTGCAATAGTTTGTACTCAATATATTTTTCACTTTTGCATGTGCTATAAATGGCTCTAGTTTATTCATCTTTACTAATCCATAACAATAGTCCTCTATAGGACTTTACTGCATCTAACATCTCTTTCCTTGAAGGTAGTTGGTTCTTTTCACTTTTTCACTATTAATGACTAGCAATGAACATTAAAGCATATTCCTCATTGTATCTGAGCAAGAGTTTCTTTAGCGTAGATGCCCAGAAATGGAATTTCTGAGTATAAGAATATGTGAGCTGGCTGTGGCAGTGTGCATCTGTAATCCCAGCACTTGGGAGGCTGAGGCAGGAGGAGTAAGAATTCCAGGCCACCTTGGACTACCTATTAAGACCCTGTTTCAGGAAAAAAAGAAAAAGAAAAATCCATCCTTACCCTATTATTCCCCTAATTTTTACCCCCTTCTTCTAACAACTCTAATGTCTCACTTTTCACATTTGGCTTTTTAGTCTCCTAGAAACGTGTTACTATGCATGCTCTGCTATAGAAATCTACTTTTTATCTTTGTTCTTATAGATTCAACTGTCACTTACTAAACTGCATCCATTCTTCCCCTGCTGGCTTATAATGCCACCTTTGTTGTACACCAAGTTCCCAGACACACAAGGGTCACTTTCTGGACTCTCTTCCACCGGTCTGTTGATGCATCGACACCATACCACCTACGTGCTGTACTTTGATGGCAAATCTCCGTATCTCACAGGGAATACCCTTGTACCTTTATCCTTATCCATTTCCTGTTACATTTATTCCTATGTTCCTTAAAGGTTGGATTTTTTTGCTTTTGTTTTTTGCAGTGCTGGGGTCCAAGCCTAGGATCTTACCCATACCACTGGGCTCCATCACAGACCTTTGTAAATTACAGTTCCTAATTGTTTGTTGGTATATTATTAAATTAGATATTGATATTTGTATGCAGCAACACTGCTTATTTTTGCTTATCACTTTAATCATTTGCCCATAGAATCTTTTGGACTTTCTATGAAGATAATCACATTATGTTCAAACATGTTACCATTCACACTTATAAAAATTCAAACCCTAGGCCTACCAAATAATAATAATAATAACAACAATAGGCCAGGTGCTAGTAGTTTATGCCTGTAATCCTAGCTACTCTGGAGGCAGAAATCAGGAGGATTACAGTTCGAAACTACCCTGGGCAAATAGTTTGTGAGACCCTATCTCGAAAAAAAACATCACAAAAAATTGGGCTGGTAGAGTGGCTCAAGGTGAAGGCCCTGAGTTCAAGCCCTGGTATTGAAAAAAAGTAATGCAATGGGAAAAAAGATTGTTTTTAGCAAGTGCTGCTGGACTAACTGGGTAACTATATGGAGAAAAACCACCTCAACTTTTACCTGGATAATAGTTTGCATTTCTGCTCTATCTTGTACATTTTTAATACAGTTTATATTGTTTCTTTTTCAATTGCTCAATCTTATTATGGTTTATTGTATTTGACTTTTCAAAGAGACATCTTTAGTTTACTTTTTTGGGTTTTTTCTTAGATAGAGTCTTGCTATGCAGCCCAGGCTAACCTTGAACTCGGGACCCTCCTCTCTGCTTCCTGTGTACTGAGATTATAGGTTAGTACCACCATGCCCAGCTCTTGTCTTCTTGTACGAGATTCTTAAAAACTGGCTCTGAACTTTTCTTCTTTAAAGGAATAATCATCTAAGTCTATGAATAATCCTTTTAGTTATTTCAGCTGCTATTTTACTGATACTTAATTGTAAATGTTTTCTAACATCAATAAACATGGGAGTGTTTTACTTATATTTAACTTGACAATTTCCTTTTAACTAAAAATTTTTAGTGCCGGGTGCCAGTGGCTTGCTACCTATAATCCTAGTGACTCAGGAGGCAGAGATTAGGAGAATTATGGCTCAAAGCCAGCCCAGGCAAATAGTATTTGAGACCCTATCTTGAAAAACCCATCACAAAAAAGAGTGGGGTGGCTCAAGTTGTAGGCCCTGAGTTCAAATACTAGTAACACACACACACACACACAAAAAATTAGCAGGTAACTGAGACTTGATTTTAATAATCAATACCAGAGAAATAAAAGTGTTACCAAAATGACTCCATCAAGTTTGAACTGGCACCGCTGATGTTAGAGAAAGGGAACCACTTTTCCACAATAGCTGAATTCCAGGGGATGGTGTGGCCAAGCTCCTGCTGGGCCCACTCTGGAACAGGAGGAACTACAGGAACCCAGGGACAGAAGAAGAAGAGGAGAGAAGGTGTCAGAACCACAGCAGAGACTCCCAGCACTTGCACCTCCCTTGTACTGATGACCTCCCTCCCAAGGACATCCAAAACAGCATAAGAGCATGCCTTTGTCAGAACCACAACTCCTACAGGCCTGTGTTGTCTGGGAAAAGGCAAACACAATTTGAAGGCTTTTTTCCTTCTATTGGCAACAATTCTTATTTCTGAAATGTTCCTCTAAATAAGTTTAAAAATATGCTATTTTTTGATTCTTTAAAAGGGATACAACCCCTTCTTAAAAGTGACTTTGATACAAGAACAGATAATACAGTAATATAAGAGCAGCGTAACACTGCAGACTATTAACAACTCTGCTGCATCACGTAGGTGAATTTGAAATAGTAAGATGTGGCACTGTGTTATGCAACACACAAGTATGTTCTCTTAGAACCAGCCTTATGGAGGTTGTGGTTAGAATGCTAACATAAACTTCAGTAAACCCAGAATTCTGAGAGGCCGTTCTAAGACCTGGACAAATGAAATGCTATATATTCAGGAAGTCTAAGGAAAAAAAGAAAAACACAACCTTCAAGTTCTTAAACTGTATTCAAACTCATACTGAGACTGTCAAGTTTTAGGTCCTGTTTCAGTGAGAGAACACAGAGATAAATAAAACGCAGTGCCAATTCTGAAAGGCGTTTGCAGTGTGGGAAGAGTAGACCTACTCTAGAATCTTGTCGTAAAGATACAAATGTTAGCACACACTAGCTGTCTAGGTGGACAAGGAAGATTTCACAGAGAACATGATATCTCGGCTAGGTACTAACACATGAGTAGGACCTTAACTTGGACACGGTGTGATGGGAAGACTGGACAATAAGTCAGCACACTGACTTATACCCTCAGAGAACTGTAAACCAGGCCAGAGCATGGGGCACTGGCAAAATACTGATTCTTCTTCTACTTCATCCCAAAATACAGTTTCTGACCTGCTTCTATGACTTTATAAATAATTAAGATATGTCTGTCCTACCACAGCAGAAACTGTCTATAATACAAATAGCCTGCACATGACTGGCAAATAAGATAACGATATAATGCAAAGACTCTGTGTTGTTTTAGTTAATATGTGTTATTCATAACACGCCATCAAGTAGCACCAAGTGATTTTGAAAAGGACAAACGTAACAGAACACAAGCCAGAAGAACACAGCACTGTACAAAGCACCCTTTCAAGCCCTGCTCTTCTTGCCTATCTGGCTGCACGCTCATTCTTGAACGTGCTTACTGTACAGTTCTCTATCTTTGCCATTCACCCAGGCTCAACCCTCCTTTCAGTCCCTTTTGCCACACCTCTTCACCTTTCTTTTTAAAGAATAAAATGTATGTATTACAGTGTTTACTTGTGACTTTATTGTCCCAATAATTAAACTAGATTGCTAAATTACTTTTTGCTACTACCAAAGTTTTTTTTGTTTCTTTGCTTAACTGGGTTTGTTTATTTTTTGTGGTGCTGGGGTTTTAGTAAACCCAGGGCCTTACACATACTAGGCAAGCACTGTGCCACTGAGTTGCGTCTCCAGCCAACTACCAAAGGTTTTGAGAAGTCTCTTCCAACCCTAGTTTTCTCAAAGCTATTATTTTTAGAATAAGACTTTTTAAATTAAAAAAAAATAAACAAAAGAAACTTTCCATCACATTACATGATAGCATATCACATCCCTGCATAAGTCCTCTAACTGCATTTGTTGTCACTTCCGAAAATCCAAACAAGGGAGTAAAGGTCTCTGAGAATAAATACGGGAAGAAATGTACATATTTCTTCAGTGCATTTGTTCCAACACCCATGGTTCCCTACCATCCACGGACCTGCCACCTTTCCTCTGCCCTCTGTTGTCCCTGCTCCCCTCCAGGTCCTGAATGGAAAGTCACTACATTCCCTTTCTGCTCACTCCAGAATTCCTCAGATCCTTCTAGCTCCACTGCCCTCACCTGGCAAAATCCCAACCCTGGTTAATGAAGATCTCTGCCTGCTCTGTAGCTGTCCCCAGCAGGTGACTGTGACGGAAGGTGAACAAGCTTGCTGAGGGATTTCATTTCCATTCATGACTACCTAGCAAACTTCTGCATTTCTCACCACCTTCACCCTTCCACTCACCACTTCCTGCTCCTCCCCTCTGCTCAACTGACACACCCATAAACCTTCAGCAAGCTCATGACTTTGCTTTCTAAAGAAAACCCCATAAACTCATCATATCCACTCATGCCCCAGCATCCTGGCCTTCCCCCGTTACCAAAGAGGCTCTGTATGTACCTAAGATCAACCCTCTGATCGGACCTTCCTAAACATGTCTTACTACAATCCTCCCCTTCTCCTGAACCTTGTCTCCACTGCTCTACTCTTATAGCAAAGCAATTCCAAAGAACTGCTCACCTTTGCTGTTTCATTCCCTTCTCCCACACTCTCTCCTGCACCTACTCTCCGCCATTTCCACCCTCACAATTTTACCAAACTGGTATCAAGACCATCAATAACCTCCACGTTGCTCAGTCAAATGTCTGCTCCCAGCCTCTATCCTCCCCGACCTACCTGAGCACATCCTCTCTCTTCACAGGGCTTCCAGAGCATTGCACTCTGGGTTTTTCTTTTACTCACTGACTACCCCTGTTGGTCTGTCTCCTTTGCTGGTTTCATTTCCCAGGCCGCTTAACTTTGAAACGCTAGAGTTTCCACCTTGGTTACCTTTTCCTCTCCATCTACACTCACCACTTCAGTTATCTTAATGCATCACATGGCTTTACTTAGATCCCTCAGCCCAGGAATAAAGTGTAGAAGGCCCACAGCTGTCACCCATGGATTTGTGTTTTGTTTTTGAGAAAGAATGTCGCTATGTAGCCAAGGCTGGCCTTAAACTCATAATCCTCCCGCCTCAGCCTCCTTAGTACTGGATTACAGATCTGCAGACACCACACCTGCTCATCTCATGACTGAACACCATCAATGACTCCTATGGTCTCTAGCACAGACTTCACACAGGCGTATCTGCTGCCTACTCGGTTCTGTATTTGGATGCCCAATCGACAATTCAGACTAAAACAAACCCCACCATCCTGGTCCCCTGGTTCTCCCACAGCCTTCCCTATCTTGAAAGGCAACTGCTTTCTACTAGTTTCATACACACAGAATCTGTAGAGCCATGAATGTCACACCACAACTTGATCCAAGAGCAAATCCTGTGGGCTTTCCCTTCAAAATAGAGCCACTTCTAATGTATTGTTACTTCCATCTCTTGCCTGGATAATTGCATATTTCTTTTCTATCCTTACCTCTCTTTGGTTGGCTCTCAATACAGCAGCCAGAGTTGTGCTGGAAGACGTAAGGCAGATTGTGGTCACTGTGGGAAAGCCCTCAAAGGCTTCCTCTCTTACTTCCAGTAAAAGCCAGAGTCTTTTCAGTGTTCTGTAATGCCCTATCTATGCAATGTGGTCTTCTGCTGGCTCTCTGCCCTCACCTCCTACTCCTCTTCCCCTTGGACCCTTTCACCTCTATCTCTCTAACACACCAGACACAGCACACACCTTTCTTTGGAGCCTTGGCACTTGCTGGTGCCTCTACCAGCAACTTCCATCACCTCCTTCAAGCCACTGTAGCAGGTCACCCTGTTTAAAATTGTAACCTTCCTACCCAACATTCATCTTTCCTTACTTCCTGCTTTATTCCTATAGCACTTGTCTTTCAAATAGACTGATTTTTCTCTTTGTCTTTTTTCCCCCAACTAAATGGTAAACTCCATGAGAACAGAGACCTTTGTGCATTTCCAGGACCTAGAACAGTGCCAGGCATACAGTAGGCACTCAGCAAAATCTGTTGAAAAAACAAGTCAACTGAAGAATGATCAAGCTGATTATAGTTAAATCTACCTAGTTTAAGGCTTATATCATATTAGTAATAACAGAATGAAATACAAGGTAGACAGAATCACTATAGTTTTACATGCAGTCTTTATTAAATATATTAAAAGCCAGGCTTTCACTTCATGACATTGATTTCAAACTGGTTTCGTAGAGCCCTCGGCTTCCTTAGAAATGTTTCAGGATTTCTATAAATCATATTTAAACTGCCTGAAATACTGTAGCTTGTTTGTATCTGCCTTCTAATGTACTGGGGTTCTACTAAGCGCATGCTGAAAACTCTGACACTGGAAAACAACAGTGCAAAACAACCAGACAGTTAGTCCCAGGCTTGGACGCTTACCAGACTCAGGATCTTCATATGAACTAGGAATCTGACGCAATACGCCATCCACAACATCTGAGAAGAGAGAAGCTGTATCCTGGGGGTCTCCAGCCATAGCTGTGTGGAGAAAATGTCTCTGAAACTCAGCTTCCTGGGTACGGAACACAGTGAGAACCATAGCACAGGCAGAGAGTGGGGAAATAACTCCAGTGATGGGGGGCCAGCCTTCACCAGGGTCCACACTGGCAACCTACAAAAAAATTCTAATTAGTTGAGAATATTGTTGACAATACGCTTGATGAGTAGAGCCTAGGAAAACATTGAATAATGGTTGGCTATTAGAGGGGAAGAGAGTTTATCAGTCATGTGGTCCCTAAATTATAATTCACACATGAAAATCTTACATTGCCAGGAATATCTACTAAGCTCCCCTCATGTACTCACTGTATCCTCAAAACCACTCTGAGTTCAAGTTGATTATCGTTCCCATTTTGTAGAGGAGGGATTGAGGCTGAGGAAGAAGTAACCTGTTAAAGGTCACCCTGTTAATATGGGGAGATGCTAGGCGTATCTGACTTCAAAATCTGCACACTGGACCATGAGGCAGTATCACCACTGAAGGATTTATCCAGAACATAGCGTGGGCAGCAAAGCTGAGTTCTAATCCAGATAGCCTCACTCCTCAAGCCAGTGCTCTTTCCAGAGCACACAACTCACAACAGCATCTGTTCAGTGATGATGCCAGTTTTCTCTAGAATTTTTCTTTTTCTTTAGTCCCCACCTCCACCCCGCTGCCTACTCAAATTTGCTAGACAAGCACTCTATCACTTGTGCTATGCCTCCAGCCCTTTATTTTATTTTTAAGATAAGGTCTTGCTAATTATGCCCAGCCTTGAACTCTTGATTCTCCAGCCTCTTCCTCCCAAGTAGCTAGGATTACAGGCATGTACCACCACACCCAGCTTTCTAGGATCCACATTATAGATGCCTCCTGAGAGTATAAACGCAAAGATAAAGTAAAGTAAGGAATTTGCTGGGAATTGAAAAATAGCCACCACCTTTAAGTCAAATCTGAGTGTATTTATGTTCCTTTTCAGAAGACATTTCTAAGTTTGAGTAACTTTTGTGGATACTACCATGTCTACTTTTACAGTATATCAGTTTTTTCTTAAATACTCATGTTAAAGTATTAAGTACATAACAGAACATTTAACAAATAATGAGAAACCACCACTTCATAGTCTAGCATGACCATTCTATTTGGCCAGCCACTTTCTTTCTCTGTGAATCAAAGGTATTGAATTCAACTGGATTCAAAGTACATGCAGTTTTTCAAATGGTTTCTTCACTAATGGCACTGGTCTGATGATTCTACAGTGCAGACAGTGCTATCTGCAAAGACACCCTCAGTTTTATAGACACTACGATATGTGGGGAGATCCCTGTGCTATCAGATAAGAATTGCTTAGCGTGGGAAGGACACCTACCAGCTGTAACTCTGCAGCAGCCAGCCTGCTTACTAGCTGCTGAAATAACAGCTTTTGAGTTGATGTGTCCTCCTCTGGACTTTGTAGCATCCAGCTGTCAGTGCCCAAAGTGCCACTCATTGGGAGAGACCACTGGGCCACCGAGCCTTTCAGAAAAATTCTGACTGGTTTCTGAAAATGTCTCTGATGCATGGCCAAGGGCTCCAGGGTGACTGTCCATGTGTCTTGAATCTCTTTGCCTGTTAGGAATAAAGAATGTTAAAATTTGAAGAAACAGTTACTAGGCCAGGTGTGGTAGCACATGGCTGTAAATTTGCTTCCTGGTGTGATTTGCTATTTGGTGAATCACATTTCTGAATACATAATATTCACAAGAAATAATACTGCATAGCGACAGTCACAAGGCCAGGAAGGGTGACACACTTAGGAGGCAGAGGATAACAAGTTCCAGGCCAGCCTGGGTTATGGAGAGAGACCCTGCCTCAAAAACTAAAACCCAACACAAAACAAAAATAGTTACTAAGAAGAGACTTCTCAGTAAGAAGAAAAAAAATCATCTTTCCAGTTGAGGTATTAGTAGATTGTCACTTAGGTCACATTTCAACACTTATTCTACCATTAGAAGCTATCACAGCAAGCTCCTTCAGCTCTGTGGGAAAAGCTGTATACAAACAGAACTATAAAGGCAAGATGTGATGTCAGAACTTCTCAGTAATCATAATTTAGAAATGTGTATTCAAGCAATACTTACTACTTACAAGAAAGAAGGCTCCTAGCTGGGCCTTATGGTACACCCCTGCAATCCCAGCATTCAGCAGGCTGAGGTGGAAGGATCTCAAATTCCAGGCTTGCCTGGGTTACATAATGAGACCCTGTCTCAAAAACAAAAAACAAAAAACAAAAACAAACCCTCTACCTGGGTAGGTGGGTATGTGGCTCAGTGACAGAACACTTGTCTTGGATGTGCCAGGCCCTGGGTTTGATCCCCAGTCTCCACTCCCCTCTAAAAAAGACTCCTACACTCCTTAAGCCTAAAAAATACCTAATAAAGTTAAATTCTAAAGGCTGAACTGTAAAATTGCTTAGACCAAAGAACTCTTGAAAATTCCTTGGGCTGTGGGGCTGGTGGAGTGGATGGAGTGCTAGAGCACCTGCCTAGCAAGTGTGATGACCTGAGTTCAAACCCCAGTACCACCCCCACCCCCCAAAAAAAGAAAGAAAATTCCTTGAGCTGGGGGCATGGCTCAAGTGGGAGAGTGCTTAAGTTCAACGGCTGGAGTTCAGACTCCAGTACCACCAAAAAAAAATTCCTTAAACTGCATATAACCTATGACAGTTTAATATACAACTCTATGCAGTATTATTTTTGGGTGAATATAATGTATTCAGAAGTGAGACTGACCTTAGGCTTTTCCTGGTAACAGGCATCATTTGGGAGTTCTGTAGACTAATTTATTTCTTCTTTTAGTCAGTCATTGTTTTTCTATGGTCTTCTATTTACCAACCTTTTCTATGAGGCAACGAAACCTTAACACCCATGTGTTTGGGCACCTGAACAATACTATTCTTTTGGAATAGCTGGGAAATTCACATGGTTTATACATGAGCCAGCAGCTGTACTACACTAGAGCTCAATCCTTTCCTGCAGTGCCTCTGATTTGCTTCTGCATTTTTAAATTCTTTCAATTACAAGCTCTAAGTGGGACGTGCTGGAGAAGTCCAAAGCCCAGGCCTGCCTTGAAGATTGAAGACGTGAGACAAACATTACTTGCTTACCGTGAACAGGGAGAAATAGTGCCCCTTCCATCCGAGGAAATGAGGTTTCATACTCAGGGGCATTACACAGCAAGCGATTTAAAGCGGCGTCAGCTGGCAGGGCTGCAGGCCACGGAGACGGCTGAGGTTTGTTTGACAGCTTTCCTTCACCCCCCAGCACCGTTCCCACACCTTGCGTAAAACCCTGGCTGAAAGTCTCAGATGGCAAGACAGTGCCTCCTCTATGGTGGAGCAGTTCACAAACCGCCCAGTACCCAATGTGGTCTGGGGAATCCCACAGCTAAAATGAAAACGACCAAGAAGCTCGGGTTAGTGTAAAGTTGACTCTTGTAAGACTAAAGGAAATTGGAAGAAAGCAAGGCTACTACCAGCATTAAAGGATCAAACTGCATAATTAACGTATTTGCTAAACCAAATACAAATAGTTGCCAGCTTTCATTACCATACAGCCCCAAAACATAAGTACCATATAATGCGTCTTCAAGAAAGCACTCAGTGAAAACAGACTTCATTTATATTTTATGTCAAAGGAGAAGTGATGCAAATCGCTGGGTATAAATCATAAAATTTATCAAATATTAAGAGTAAGAAGGAAGACAAAACCATTATACATTACGAAAAATAATTCTGTCCTACGCAAAACAACAGTCACCAGGTGGCAGGGAAGGAGGCCACCTCCCCTAGATGGGGACCATCTGCCTTGTCCAGTCTGTTCTTCCTGCTCTCATTGAAACCTCATCCTCTCTTCCTGAACCATGCCCTGTGAAACCTGTGCCCTGACTCTTTCCTTTCCTCCATTGCTCTTAAGTGTTCTTCCATAGCTCATCCTGCTACTAAAGCTCCCCCCCTGCCTCTTGGACAAAGAACTCTTCAGCCTCACTGTGAGGGCCTTCACAATCAAGCCCTAAGCAACTTCTCCAAAGCACATCGTCATCCATTTCTTTCACCGGTCCCTCCTTTCAAGGCACACTCAACTCTTTGCTATTTCCCCATACATCCCACTTTTTAAAATGCTGATTTTACTTCCTGTGCTTTCCCCTTCTTCCTTCACTAACTGAATGCTTACTCTATTTCTGTATCTCATTCAGACTCTGCTTTCTTTGTGAAAGACCCATCTCACTCCTTCACACATAGGATGTTGAGCCTCAGTTAAAATTCTTTCAACAAACTGTTCTTTCACAAGCTTTATGTGACAGGAAATAGTAAAAATCAGTTTCTGTATTCTAGGATCTCCAAGTTGGGGGTGGGGTGAATAAAACGGTAATGGTACGAAATATTCAAGAGCATCCCAATACAACACCACAATGCTCTCTGTGGGAATACAGAGGAGTGAGACCAGACTAAGATGAATAAACTATAGGCTATAAACTGCTATATGAAGGGGAGAAATTAGAACTAGAAGGTTCTTCAAGGCTATCTGGGTCATCTCCTGACTTTCCATTGTATTGAAGTTCAAAGAGGGGAAGGGAATTAATTACCCATGGATATGGGTACCAAGGCAATGATAGACCAGTCCAAGAATCCAACACTGTCTTGATAGCGCTTTGATGGACCTGGATGGATCCGTTTTTTTTGCAGTGCTGGGGTTTGAACTCAGGGTCTTTACCTTGAGCCACTCCACCAGCCCTATTTTTGTAAAGAGTTTTTCAAGATAGGGTCTTGCAAACTATTTGCTCAGGTTGGCTTTGAACTTCGATTCTCCCGATCTCTGCCTCCTGAGTAGCTAGAATTACAGGCGTGAGCCGCCAGTGCCTGGCTGAATCCTTTTTGTTTATTTTGGTATTGGGGTTTGAACTCAGGGCCTTGCACTTGCAAGCCATGACTCCAGCCCAGTTGGTCCTTTGATGGATCAGTTGAATGCTTTATGCCAGCATTAAAAGAAAAAGAAAATATAAAGCTTAATTGAAAATTCCACATGTAACCTGGAAAAGCTGTTGATATTATTGATGTATAACATGCTATTACTGGTCTTTTTATATAAATATAAATACATATATTAAACTTTTGGAAACATTGTGCTGCCAACTTTGTAGGGAAAAGTATCATGACTTAGAGTGCTGAGTTGGCATTGTATGGAAATTAACAGCCATATTGATGTACAAATGTTAAACTTAATTTTTTTTCCATTTGTACAGGGGTAATGCACCGTATGAAATATGTAAGCTCTTACCTATGTGGGTTTGATTACAAAAATTAAAAGTATTCTCTAAATAATGAAAAAATAGAAAAATACCACATGTAGAGAAAGATAATCTATTCTGAAATTTCTGTCTCAGTTATGCATAGCAAACTGCAAAGTACTGAAAAATCATTCTTTTTAACATCTATGTGGTTTGCTACTCTTGGGGGAGAACAGTAAGCTAGTTCAGAGGCCATAGATCCTGATTTGTTTCTACCAAAGGGATAGACAAAAATCTGTTGAAATAGATTCAGCCAGAGCACCTGTCTACCAAGCTTAATGCCCTGAGTTCAAACCTCTGTGCTGCAAAAAGGAAAAAGAAATTGATGCAGCTGGGGGTGGGGGTGGGGGCTTGTTTATCAAACGGAAGGTAAAACTTAAGTAAGAGTTGAAAAAGACAAGTAATGTATGCACATGATTTAAAAAAACAGTACACAGAGAATAGGTACATTTCTCATTTTTATGCATATTATAGGGTAAGTGACAGACATGTCCTTAGCGGGTAGTTTCAAGTACAGGGATTTGAAAATGTCCAGTGAAACCTAAGATCCAAGAAAGCAAGGAAGCTGTGTGCCAGTAGCTTATCCCATAATCCTAGTTACTTGGGAAGCTGAGATCGGGAGGATCATGGTTGGAGGCCAGCCCAGGGGAAATAGTACATGAGACTCCACCTCCAAAATAACAGAGCAAAATGGACTGGAGGTGTGCCTCAAGTGGTAGAGCACCTACTCTGCAAGTGTGAAGCCCTGAGTTTAAACCCAGTCCCACAAAGAGAGAGACAGAGAGAGAGAGAGAGAGAGAGAGAGAGAGAGGGAGCAAGGATGTCTGTTTGGTTTCCCATGGGACCTAGTCCCCAGCACACCTAGCAGGTGTGCCATGACCGTGTTGAGTAAATCAGAGGTGTAAGTGGAAAATGTGGCAGGGCCCCAGCCTCCACGCTATCCCATATTGGGCAATGTTTCATGTGCTTGGATCCATCTCTCTATCCGAGCTGAGTCCAGGGTCTGCTTCTCCCATTCTCACCAGACTGTGAGCTCCCCATGGCTGGAGCCGGCCATTTGCCTCCATGGCATGCTCTGGCAGAGGCTTCTGAGCGGAAAAGATACACCTTCAGCAGAAACAAATTCCAGAAGAGTTCAGATTTTCTGCTGGACACTTCCTCTAAGAGGAGGAAACACGGCCAGTGTGAGAAGGAAAGCCACAGGGAGGGTCCATCCCCGAGACAGTGGTATGTCAGATCTGGGGGGATATTTAAAAAGACTCAGTTGGCCCACTAATCTTAATCCTACTCCAAAACCAGAGGAAAAAAGTCTGAGTCCCATCTGCTCAGACTCATCTTTAGTCAGTACTTAGCATAACACAATTTCAGGATAAAGGCTGACACGACTTGATCTAATCACCCCAGCTCAAGCACTGCTGTGGCATGTACCATGTGTAATACTTAACTTGCTGCTTAGCAAGGATTTCTAGGATTCCTTGGTCTCCATCAAGAGTTTACCACCCCCTGAACACTTTTGCTCTTTCCTTTCCTTCTCTGACAAACCACTGCTGCTTTATTTTGCCTTTGTCAAGACTCTTGATGCTGGAAATCTTAACCATACGATTATATGGTGCTGATGTCCCATCTGTAATCTTGCAACTTAACCCACTCGGGTTTTAATGACATGGATCTCCAGTAAGAGGACTCGTACCTTTGATCTGGTTAAACCACCTTCCAAAGTCTTCTCCTTGATTAGAACATGATCTAGGGCCTTTTGAAAGTGGCTCAAGTGGTAGAGCCCTGCCTAGCTCTAGTGTGAGGCCCTGAGTTCAAACCCCAGCACTGCCAAAAAAAACCAACTCAGTGTGAGGCCCTGAGTTCAAACCCCAGCACTGCCAAAAAAAAGAAACAACAAAAAAACAGTCTACACTATGACTCTGGCTCTGTGGATTAGCCTCTAGTACTTTCTGACTTCTATTGTGCTCTGCATTGTTCCCTAGGGCTCAGCACTCCTAGCTCATTTCTAGCTCAAATTCTTACACCTGGTCTTCTGTATGCCTGGAATGTTCCTTCCAGCCTTCACATTCTTCTTCCTTGGGCTGGTGGAGTAGCTCAAGTGGTACAGCACCTGCCTAGTAAGCCTGATGTCCTGAGTTCAAGCTGCAGTGCAGCAAAAGTCAATCAATCAACAAACATTCCTCCACTTTTATTGCTAAATTCTCTTCTTAAAAATTGCTTCCCTGACTACCACCTATATACAACAACAACCTGCCTCTCCTGCCTGATTCCCATTCCCTCTTCCCTCACCCAGCTTTTCTTCAGAGCATGATTTGAAATCCTACCACTTATTACTCATTTCTTTAGTCTGTTAGCTTTATCTGCTAACTAACATTTATTCACTCATGTGTTTAAATGACAGCTTTATCTGTTTACTGTATCTTCCCCACCAGAAGGTAAAAGCCACTGCTAAAACAGGGTCATACCCACATACTCAGCGTAGTGGCTCATTAATGTAACAGGAGGAAAACGATGAAAAAGGCAAAAATACACATTTATCAGAGCACTCAGAGCAAGAGGCTTCACTGCCTTAGCAAAAATCCAAACCAGCCACGTAAGACTTTCAGTTTGCAAAAACTTATCCACGGTGTCTGAATATTTACTGAACACCCAGGACGTCCATCCAACACACTTGTCGAGGATACAAAGATCTAAGAATGATGGCTGCCTTTGACACACAGTTAAACAAGAAGGAAGGTGACAAGAGCCAACAGGGGGGACACAATGAAGGGGAAGAGCCAGAAGGAGAAAGCGTTGCAATTCAGAGGCCGAGGACCTGGCTGTCGCTCGGGTAAGAACTTAAGGGTTGGGGCGGGGTCTTAGGGGTTTGGCCTGGCAGAGAAGGTTGAGGCCTGGGGTCGAGATAAGACAAAGCAAGTAAGCAGTCAAGGCCAGCTGAGAGGCAGATGCCGGAATGCAGGGCGGTGTAGGAAAGTCCAGTCCAGAAGCAGTTTGACTCCATGGGAGCTTGCTTCTTGGAGAGATCAAGGTCACGGCCGGCTCAATGGAGTCTCCAGACGTCGCCGGGCTCAAGGTCGCAGGGGGTGCCCGGTGCACTGGACCGGAGCCTCCGACCGCCATTCTTCCTTCCTTCCTTCCTTACCTTGGAGTGCTCGGTGGTGTCCACCCAGTACAGGGTGATGCTTCGGGCGATCATGACCTCCTGGACTCTCCTGGGCAACAGCTTCTCCATCACCTGCTTGGGCGTGGGCGGCGAGCGCTGGGCCTGGGCCTCGCTGCCCGCCATGAACTGCAGCAGCTCCCTCTGCGAGTGCGGGCAGGGGGCCAGGAGGAACACGGCGTTCCCGAAGCCCCCGAGCGCCGTCTCGGCCTCCTCCGCCCCGCTCCCCGCGTCCAGCAGCCGCCGCCGCCCGCTGCTCCGCAGGACCGGCTTCGTGGGCGACGTGATCTCGGGCCGGTCCCACTGGTAGTCCAGCAGCGTCTCCATCAGGGCGCTGTGCGTGTGGCTGGACCGGGGCAAGGGACCCGGCAAGTGGGCACGATCCCCGAGCCTGGCGTCCAGCTCCTCCTCAAAATCCTCCCAAGAGCGGGTGTCCAGCTCGCGGAAGTCGGACACGCGGGATGGCCGGCTCCGCGCCCCCTGCGAGTCAAAGAACTTGAAGGCCCAGTGGACCCTGGCCAGGCCGAATCTGCAACTCAGATAGGTGAGGAGCCGCAGGGCTGCCCGCCGGACCCGGCTGTGACGAGCAGCGCCGCCCGCGGTGTCCAGCACCAGCATTACTTTGTGACAGCAGGCCATATCGGCCGTGCAAGTAGCCCAGGGACTCCGGTCCCGGCCCGGTGCCGCTTTTCCTTAGGCTCTTGCTTCAGGGAACAAACGCCATTCACTGCTTCCCTTAGGAGCCCTGGTCGAAAGGCTCCCGCGCTCCCCAAGAGCTGCTGCTATTGGCGGAGCTAGTTTCCAAGGTCAGTTCTTATTGGCTGCTTGCCTTACGTACGTTACGTAAGCACTTCCATTTTTGTGGCCGAATGGAAGGGCGGTGGAAAAGCTCCAGCCTGATTGGTGGAGGGCGTGACTGTGGGCGGGGCGCTGGGTTCCGGGACAAACTTAGCATTCATTGGCCTGAGCGTCCGTTTTTAAAATTTAAAGAGGCGGTGCTTCGGGGGCGTGTCCAGACGTTTCTGCCGAGCTGCGGGCCGCGTTTGGGCGATTAGTGCGCAGGCGTGGATGGGGGTGAGCCTTGAAAAACTTCATTCCGGGAGGGAATTTGGAATGGTTTGAATCAAACCGGTTTTAAATCACTCTGAGCCCTTTGTGGAAGAGAATCTCATAGGGGAAGGCTTTAATTTTCTGTAAATTCGAAAGAATTGTTGAGAGTTAAATTTTCGTACTCCCCGCACTGGGGAGTGGAGGGGGGCCGAGGGGGAAAGGAGGACCCTGAGTTCAAGGACAGCTTGGGCTGAAATGTGAGACACCCCCCCCCCCCGCCCTGCCCCGTCTCAGAACACCAAGGGCTGGGGTGTGGCTCCGTGATGGAGCGCTTTGCCTAGCATCCATAAGGCCCTGGGTTTGATCCCCAGGACTGCCAAAAATAAATCCATTTATTTAACTTGAACCCAGCCATGTCGCCCACCTCACTTCTCTCTCTGGTTGTGGAACTCAGGCTGGTTTCAGAGATGGGGAAGTTTTTCTCTAGATGCATGGAACTCAGGAGAATGGAAGGAAGGGTGGTTACCTGAATTTGGGTTGAAGGTCATGGATCCAAGTGTCCACATGGTTGAATTCAGTCATTCTGCTTCTGCCTGGTTGCTGCAACTTGGTCATACTCTGCTTTTCCAAAGCCCTCAACGATTACTACCCTATGCTCCTCCGTTTTCCTTTTGTATGCATTTTCTTGGGCTGCCTGCCATAATAAAGGACCAGAAACAGAAACTTATTTTCACAGGTCTGAAGACTGGGAGCCCTAAAGTATTGGTGTGCACCCTCTCCCTCTTCCAAGTGGGGAGATGTGAAGTGTGCAGTTAAATATATGAATTTGGAGTTTGGGGGAGAAACCGAGGCAGAGAGGTCATCCGAAAATGATCAGAGCACCAGCACTGGTGGCTCAAGCCTGTAATCCTAGCTACTCAGGAGGCAGAGATTGGGAGGATCATGGTTCGAAACCAGCCCTTGGCACATAGTTGGCGCATCCCTAACTCAAAAAGTACCCAACACACACACACACACAAAAGGGCTGGTGGAATGGTTCAAGTGGTAAGAGCGCCTGTCTAGCAAGTCTGGGGCTCTGAGTTCATACCGCAGTACTGCAAAAGAAAGAAAAGGAAGGAGGGAAGGAAGGGAGGGAGGGAGAGAAGGAAGGAAAGAAAGGAGGAAGGGAGGAAGGGAGGAAGGGAGAAAGAAAATTATCACCCTGGACCTAGATGAGCATGCTGTGATTGAGGGGTTGGAAACAGGAGGGGACAGGAAAGTGTCCACTGGTTATAGAATGCTATGATGTAAATGTGCTCCCCTGAAATCCATGTTGGAGCCTACTCACCAATGTGATGGTGTTAAAAGGTAGGGTCTTTTGTGGAGATGATTAGGTCATGAGGATGACACCTTAGGGAATGGTCTTAATACCCTTATAAAATAAGGCGAAGGGAGTTCATTTGCCCCACCCACCACGTTAGATTCTAGATCGCTAGAAAGTGGTTCCTCATCAAGTGCCAAATCAGCTGGGCCCTTCATACTGAACTTCACAGCCTCCAGAATCATGAGATGTAAGATTCTGTTGTTGGGCTGGAGGAGTGGCTCAAGTGGTAGAGCACCTGCCCAGCAAGTAAGAGGCCCTGAGTTCAAACCCCAGGACTGCCAAAATCATATAATAATAAATGTAAATTTAAAAATTTCTGTTGTTTATGAGCTACCCAGTTTTTGGTATATCGTTATAGCAGCACAAATGGACTAAGAGAGAAATTAGAAGAATTTCATGATCAGAAATCCAGTGAAGAACAGGTTTCAAGAATAAGGGGACTGAGTCGGACAACAGTGGTTCATGCCTGTAGCCCTAGCTACTGCGGAGGCAGATATCAGGAGGATAGTGCTTGGTTTGAGGCCAGCCAGGGCAAACAGTTCACGAGACCCTATCCAGAAAATACCTAACACAAAAAAGGGTTGATGGAGTGGCTCAAGTGGTAGAACACCTGCCTAGCAAGCGTAAGGGGATTGTCTGGGATTTTTTTGGTTGTTTTTGTTTTGTTTTGTTTGAGTGGGTGGTGTGTATGTAGAGGGTCAGTGTTTACTTCTGTATATGTTCTAAATTCTCTGTAATAAAAGGGTGACAGGAGGGGACTACCGTATAGATTTCTAAAAATATTTTCTCTTGAAATTGTGTCACTTGCAGGAAAATGGATGGATAAACTGAAAGGGGGATAAACTGAGATCAGAAAGACAAATGTGTGTTTTCACTCGTGGAATCTAGACCCAAAAAATAAAGATAATATGACATGATTGTAAAAGGGGGACTGTTTGGGGTAGAACCAGAGGGAGGGAGAGGGAAAAAGAAGAGAGCGAGAGGGGTATGATCGAAGTACATTTTACACATGTGTGTGCGTGAAATACCATAATGTATGCTAATAAAATTTAAAAAAAATTTTCTCTTTATATACACATAACTTACCACAGTCTCCTGTGAAGTGTATTATAGTACAAAAAGCTTACTATAAATGTCTTAAATATTTTCTATACAAATACGATAGCCATATCAGACAATGTTATAATTTTTGCTTCAGCCATCAAATATTAATTTAGATAGCTCAGAAGGATAGCTTAGTGAATCTGCACAATATTTTTACTGTTTTTTAATTGTTTTTATATCTTTCCTGATGCTCCTACATTCCTTCTGTTTTCATTCTCTTTCCCTTTTTAAAAATCATTTTTCTGTTTCAAAAACTTTCAGTCATCCTGCTAACATAGCTCTGTGGCAAATTCTCTCACCTGTCCTTCACCTGAGAATGAATTAGTCTTCTCCTTGTCCCTGAGGGGTATCATCACTGGAAATTCTGTGCTGACATTTCTTTTCTTTCATTGTCAACCTGGCCCCACATGGCCTCCGCTGACATTATGGGTGGCAGGGGCTCCTCATCTCAGAGAAGTGGACAGAGTCCCAGCGTCCCCTGGGGTCTCCTCGGACACCACCCAGGCAGGGGGAAGAAAGCACCTCATTACCACTGAGTAGGCTTCGGTTCCCCTCTCCGCTAGGCCTCCTCTGCCACTACCACAGCAGAGAGGGAGGGGGATCCTTACCTGCTGATGAATGTGGACGTCAGGGCCTCTCAAGTGGCCCCCGCTGACTTCCCCGGGTGAGGCCTCATAACCACTGGTGGGGACGAGAGTCCCAGTCCTCCACTTAGCTTCCTCCACCACCACCTGGAAGGAGACCAGGTGCATATAGCCAAGTGAGGGTAGAAGTCTAGGTTCCTATTCAGGCTTTCTACCATTTTTTCTGTGGACTTAGGTTTTTTTTGATCATTCAATTTATATTTAATTTTGTCATTATTTTTAACTTCAATTGTTTTTATTTTTTCTTTTATTTATTTATTAGCATATTATAGTTGTACGGGGGGGGGGTACGTTGTGACATTTACAGAAGTGTTTACAATATGTCTTAGTTAGATTCACTCCCTCCATCTTTCTCCTTTATCTCCCCCCCACCACAAACTTTGGTGTTTATGACTATTATCTAAAAGTTTGATCTTGCTAGGCTGCCCCTTTCCTGGTCCCTTGGCTAGAGGGAGCAGGCTTTTCTTGGGACTGTTTTTGGGGGGGTAAGAGTGGGGGAGTGGTAGTGGTGAGGGTGGAGGTGGGGAGTGTTGTCCACTGGTGTGCTGGGTTGCCAACTTCTCCAGGATCCTGACAGGATGTGTAAGACAAGCACAAACCCAGGAACTCAGCACCAGGTCATTCCCTCAGTCCTGAGGGGTTCCGGTCCAGTCCTGGCTTCTCTCGACTTTTCAGTTTTCATATATTTCTTATAACACTCAGGTGTTTTTAGCTTTACTTAGTGGGAGGAACAGGTATAAATGTGTCTACTCCGTTTAGTCCAGAACCAGAAGTCAGGAGCCATAGTTTTTACTACAACTTATCACATTGGTCTGTATTCAAGCTGCCCCCTTAAGAATTTTCTCAATTGTGAGTTCTTAGAAGGCAAGAATTTTGTCTTGTCTTTGTGTCCTTAATGCCTAGCAGAATATGTACTCAATAAATTACTTTTAAAATTGAATTTTAAATATCATCAAGCGCTTACTTCCCAGAAGGAAGTTAGAAGTTCACTTAGATACCATAAGGTATAAGGCGCCACCAGGGGGCAGCAGCAGCAACCCTCCACGAGGGCGCTGAAGCTCCCCAGGACTACTTGTCCTAAAGTTGCAGGAGAAAAGCAGAAATCAGGGCCTTATTGACGCTGGGTCTCCCGGAAGAAAAGGTGACTGGGTGACTGACTTGACAGGCTGCCCCTGGGACAGGTGCTTCTTTCTCTCCTCCATATAAATAGAAGTCACATATTTCCAGACCTAATGGGACAGTCACGATGGGGCATTCCTCACAGTAATTCTGCAAGGCAGGCTTAGTTCCTCTTTTTTTATTTTTCATTTTTTTTATTTTTATTTTTTTTATTTTTCTTTTATTATTCATATGTGCATACAAGGCTTGGTTCATTTCTCCCCCCTGCCCCCGCCCCCTCCTTTACCACCCACTCCGCCCCCTTAGTTCCTCTCTTTTACAGATGAAGAAGCTGAGGCTCAGAGACCTGTCAGCTAGGAAGAGAGTGCTGAAGATCTGACCCAGGCTTGACTGAGTCTAGTCTCTTTGCTATAGTCCTCTCACTACTTTCCCCAAGAGATGGGTGGCCTGTCTCCTGATGGGTGGTCATCTAGTGCTGTGCGGGCGGGCCCTGGAGGGCCAGGCAGTGGACTCTGGCCAGAGAAGTCACATCCTTGCCCCACACCCAGCAAGGCTCTGAACCCTGGGCTTGTCCCCACTTCTCTCTCTCTCTCTCTCTTTTCTTTCTGTTTTGGTGGTACTGGGGTTTGAACTCAGGGCCTCATGATTGCTAGGTGCTCTACCACTTGAACCACACCACCCACCAGTCCTATTTGCTTTAGTTATTTTTTTATTTTTTTCCCAGGCTGGTCTTGGACCTCTATCCTCCTACTACACCTTCCACTTAGTTTTTGAGATAGGGTCTGGCTAACTTTTGCCTGGGCTGACCTCAGACTGGAATCATCCGATCCCTGCCTGGGATTACAGGTGTGAGCCACCACGCGTGGTCCTTACCTTTCTTTATTGGAGGAATAATATACTTTGCTTTTAAGAGCTGTTGCTGGTAAGAGCCCTTGGACTGAGGCCAGGACCAGCTGTATAACTTGCAGGGTCCCTTGTTTAAAAATTAAGAATTTCACTGGGTGCTGGTGGCTCACACCTGTTATCCTAGCTACTCAGGAGGCAGAAATCAGAAGGATCACAGTTCAAAACCAGCTCTGACAAATAGTCCTTGAGACCCTATCTCAAAAATAAATAAATATACACAAAAGGGATGGGTGGAGTGGCTAAAGATGTATGCCCTGAGTTCAAACCCCAGTATTGAAAAAAATAAATAAATAGTTTTTTAAAAATTTTTTTAAATGAAGAATTTCAACATGGTAATATGAGAGCATTCAATCCAGTATAAGGCCCTGTAAGCCTGTGGTTTGGATGTATGTTTTTATCTCTACAATGAAGAGGTTGGATTAGACCAGTAGTTTTTGACCCAGGTTAAACATTAAAAACTCCTGGGGACTTAAAAAAAAAGAAAGTGCCCAAAGCTGGCCATCTCCCCAAAGATTCGAAGTGAACTGGACTGAGTAGAATCTAGACACGTGAGGACACTCCTCCTGGTTCTAAGATTCTGGCTCTGTACGAGGGTGACATGGATGAAAATGGCCTTCTTTGAAAAAGCATCTGAGATGTATGAAGACCCCAGCTCCAGGTGGACAGGGCATCTGGAGGTCTCAGGTCTGAAAAGTTCAACAAGCAAAGACACAAAGAAAATGTCCTTAGTGGGTCCAGGTAAGGGGTGGGAACAGTTTGCTCTGCAACCATGACTTGTCCAGGGTCTCCGTACTCTGGTGCTACCCCGGGGGTCTGCAGAGGAAGTCATCCATTTGGGGCAGCAGTTCTGGGAATATCAGTGGCTCTCCCTCTCCTTCTGAGAACTTCCAGTTTGATTGGCTGGAACAAGATGCATAAAGCTCTTACAGAGAAGGAAGCCCAAGGGGAAACAATGCTTATGGAACACTTTTTGAGAGCCTGGCATCGAGTTTAGGAGCATTTATGCCTCCAAAAACTCTTTTGGTTATTTTTTAAAAATCTCCATTTTTTTTTGCAGATCAGGAAGGTTAAGTAAAGTTGCTGAATATCACACAGCTGAGGGAATGGTCCCTACTTGCTGGGAGCGGGAGTGGGGTGCAGCAGGGCTCTGGTTCAGAGGTGCTGTGGAGGAGGAAGTCGGGTACATCCCTGCTAGCCGGAGCCCTGGGACGCTGCTCTCCTCCTCAAGCCTCCCACCCCCACCCCCACCCCCACCCCCACTCCAGCAGTCCTTGGGTAGTGCTAAGGGCCAATGTGATCCCACAGCTCTGTAGGACTGGCCCTCCCTTTCCTGGCCAGGGACCAAGCCGCGACTGAAGGCAGTGAGGCATGATCCAGGCCTGACAGCTCAGAGCCCAGAAACCCCTCACAGCAGGTGCTATGGAACCCTGGGTCCAGTCACAGTTATGGGACCTCAAGGACTAAGCGAAGGTGCCCTTCCTCACGGAGCCCAGCAGGAGCGGGGTGGAAGCAGAGAGGGGGCTGTGGGGCCACTGAGCAGAGCTGAAACTCCTCTGAGATCGGACTCCAAGAACCTGGGTCTTCCAGTGGAGTGGCTGGAAGTGACAGCAGCCTCGGGCTCCACCCAATGGAGGTGTCCTCACTGTGGAGGAAAGAGCTCAAATTGCCCTCACTACACTGGAAGGGGATTGTAGAGGCTGGGGAAAGAGTGGGATCCTGGGCGAAGGAGTGGGAAAGAATGGAGACCGCCACACAGATGGGCAAGGTGGCAACCTGTCTTAATGGAGCCATGGCCAGTCATGGCCAGAGCAGACCTGGCAGTCCAGGTGCTGGAGCTGAGGTCCCACTACCTAGGAGTCCATGCCACTCCTTTCAGGAGTGCAGACCCACCATTTCACGAGCCTGAGCCAGCCATAGCCAGTGAAGGCTGGAGCAGCTCCCAGGGGCTCTGAGAACAACTTATATCATGGAGTGAATCTCAGAGATGCCGAGTGTTTTGAGAGTGGAAGGCTGGGGAATCAATTTTAAATTTGTTCTTCAAAAGCATGGGATCAGATTAAAAAAAAAATTATAAAAGCTGTGCATGGTGGTGCACGTCTGTAATCCCAGCACCTGGGAAGTCAAGGCAGGAGAATGGCAAGTTGGAGGTCAGCGTGGGCTATGTAGTGAGACCTTGTCTTAAAGAGCAAAGGTTGTAAGATGGAACCGTGCTAAGGCATGATGGAGCAGTTCTGGAGAGGGAGCTGTTGGTTGTGCAGCAATGTGAATGCAATTCCTGCTGCTTAGCTGAAACGCACACTAAAAGGGTAAGTTTTATGTTATGTAGATTTTACTCCAGCTTACAAAAATATGACGCTGGGGATGTCCCTCAAGGTAGAACACTTGCCTAGCATGCTTGAGGCCTTGGGTTTAAATGCCAATAAGAGAGAGAGAGAGAGAGAGAGAGAGAGAGAGAGAGAGAGAAAAGAAGACAGAAGAAAGTAAAGAAGGAAGAAAGGAGGAAGGGAGGGAGGGAGAGTGAGAGAAAGAAAGAAAGGAAGGAAGGGGAAGGAGAAGGGGGAAGGGGAGGGGAGGGGAGGGAAGGGAAGGGAAGGGAAGGGAACTAGCTAGCTTGGTAACTATGTCTGGCCAGGCTCGTGTGAGGCTGAGGACAGGTTTCCTCACCCCAGAGCACCTGCAGGCTCAATATACACAGAGACTGCTGTAAAGACAGATCTTGTCCAAGTAGATCTGAAGTCAGTTTTCACACATACAAAGTAATTGAAATAATTCCCTGGAGGAGCATGAGGCTCCTTCAGGCCCAGTCAAGCCAGAGCTACATGGAGCAGATGGGAAATTTGTGGGGAAACACTGTCGAACCTCTTCCTTAAGGCTCAAAACAACCAGCCAGGGGATTAGAAATGGATTCTGAGGAGCCTGATGTCACTAGGTCCCTGAGACAGGGCGTGAGGACCGAGCTAGGAAGCAGGACCTGGTGGGAGTATCTCAGACCACCCTTCATCTCTGCCCCTGGCCTCACCCTGGTCCCTGTCACCCTCCCTTTCCTTATCCACCTAATCTCCCTTCTGCGACCTCTCTGACATTGCCACTTCCTGCACTTGTGAAAACACTCAGCTTCACATGATAAGACACCTGCAGTGTCTTTACAAAGTTGGAGTTCATTTTGAAGGAGAGCAGTGCAGGGAAGGAGCAACACTGCCGTGAGGCCCTGAATGTTCTAGGCACCTGTCCACTCTGCAGCCCTTCCCATTTGGTTTCACTCTTTGTATTTTCACCATGACAGCTCTACCTCCAGCCTCTTGTCTGTGCCTTTTCTAGAAGGAAGAAGTAAAAAAGGAGGAAATGATAGCAACTGTGTTGGAAAGGCAAGACTCATCCCAGAAATCTCTACTACATTTTTGTTTAACACTTGAATGTCCACCCCTAGCTGCAAGGGAGTCTGGGAAGGTGACTATTTTAGCAGGGTATTTTGTCACCTTGAGAAAGAATTGGGCTTCTGTGAGTAAGGAAGAAGGGGAAAACAGACATTGGGTAGGCAATTAGTCACATTCCCTACATAAGAATAAAATCATGATTTAATACGTTTCTGATTTTTCAAATCATCAAATACTCCACCAGAGTGTTTGTTATTTTCTTGTTTTGCAGTGCTGGGGATCAAACCCAGGGGCTTGTGTGTGTTAGCTAAGTGTCACTTAGCTATTACCCCGCCCCCGCCCCCAGCTTTTACCAGAGTTTTGTTTCGTTGCCTTTTGGTAGTATGGGGATTTGAACTCAGGGCTTCACACTTCTACTGCTTGAGCCATGCCTCCAGCTTTTTTTGCTCTGGTTATTTTGGAGATAGTGTCTCACATTTTTCTCAGGCCAGCCTGGGCTAAAATCCTCATAGCTGGGCTGACAGATGTACAGCACCACTCCCAGCTTTTTTCCATTGAGATGGGGTCTTGTGAACGCTCTGCCTGGGCTGGCCTCGAACCATGCTCTTCCAGATCATAACCTCTCATATAGCTAGGATTACAGTTTACAGTTGTGAGCCACTGTTGCCTGGCTTCCACCAGAGTGGGTTTTTTTTTTTTTTTTTTGTGGCACTGGAGCTTGAACTCAGGACCCACACCTTGAGCCACTCCACCAGCCCTTTTTGTGTTGGGTTTTTTCAAGATAGGGTCTTGCAAACTATTTGCCCAGGCTGACTTTGAACCGTGATCCTCCTGATCTCTGCCTCCTGAGTAGCTAGGATTACAGCCTCCTGCGCCCGGCTTTCACTGGTTTCGATGTGCCATCCAAAGAGTCGTGCCCTTCTCCAACACATCACATGACCTTAAGAATTAGCATGTTCTCTTCTGCCTGTCTTGAGTGTACTCCCACTATGGTGTTACCTAGCACGAGGCCCTAACCAGAGTCAGCTGCTTGGACATTCAGCCTCCCAAACTCAAAACTTTGAGCCAAATAGGCCTGTTTGCTTTAGATGTTAAAAAAGAAGGATCAGCACCTTGTAATAAATTCACAATTGCCCCTCCAGGAGCCCAGCACTGCTGCCTGGATCAACTTAGGGAGTTCTCGCCATTCCCAACAGGCTAACTGGATTCTGTCTCTCTCGTATTCAAAAAGCACACATTTTAGAATGTGTTTCTGTTACCCCAATATTCAGAAAACCAAGCATTTGTTTTGCTCACAAATTTCCCATCTGCTCCGTGTAGCACTGGCTTGACTGGGGCTGAAGGAGCCTCATGCTCCTCCAGGGAATTATTTCAATTACTTTGTATGTGTGAAAACTGACTTCAGATCTACTTGGACAAGATCTGTCTTTACAGCAGTCTCTGTGTATATTGATGGCAATACAGAAAAATGACCATCGGGCACCTTTCCAAGTCCATGTGCAGGGAAGGCAGGTTGGGAGACTGAAGTCAGCCATGATGGGAGTTTATGACCTGGAAATCAGAAAATGCTATAAATCAAGACTTGGTTTATTGTTTCATTGATTGTCTAGACTTTAGTGATGGGAAAAATGTTAATAATTCGAATTAAATTTAAAATTGTGTTATGTCTCTACCTGAGAGAGAGAGAGAGAGAGAGAGATCAAAGGAATATTTGTCCAGTATTTGAAAATTATTGATTCAGCAAAGAAGGTGTTTATATTATTGACTAATGAATGACTAATGGAGTTCTAACATGTCTGTACTGTTTCATTTCTTCTTCCTTAACATAAAAGTGTCAACCAACATTCATATTTGAACTGATGAATTATAGCCACAGAGTGGCAATACAAGAGTTTGGCAAAAGTATTTTGTAAGAATTAATTGCCCATACGGAGTTTCCAGTAAGGAGTATTGCCAATTTTATTATTATTTGCAAATGATGTGCTACCTACTTTTCCTGTGTATGAGTAAGGTTTATGTGTGTAAGTGCTTCCCCACATCGCAGGGTGGACTGGAAGACTTCTCTCCTACTGGTCCACCTGGGGCAGCCACCAAAGTGCAGGCTCAAGGTCTCCAGAGTCCCCCAGAAACCCTCAGAGTACTCTCACTCCTCTGCTTCTGCTTCTCAGATGCTGGGATTACAGGCATGTACCGCCACACCTGTCACGTTTATGTTTTCCTCCGACTCCTGGTGATAAGGGGTTGACTAAACTTTAGGAGCTAGAGATTAATTTATTAATTACACCTGTTCACTCCAATATGCCAGTACGTGCAGCAAACTTGTGCACGTACTGATTTATGCCACTGGCTGTCTTCTTGTGAAACATGTTTGAATTTAGGGTGTGAGGCTTTCGGTGGCTCCATTGTTCTGAGCTCATTTGTTATGTTTTCACTTTGTAGCTATTACAAGTAGCTTTGGCTTGGGTATGAGTAACAGCAATAATAACTATTATTTTTACAGTTGGCCCCTAGTCCTGATCACAAAAAGGGAACCAGTAACCTTAATCAGGATCCTTGGCTGACCATTAAACAGCTGGGTCCTGGTCTCAGACTGCTTGGGCTGCCATTATAAAATCCCACCGAGTGAGGGCTGGAGGTGTGGCTCAAGCAGTAGAGCACTGAGTTCAAACACCAGTACTGCAATAATATAATAATCCCACAGACTGTGTGGCTTAAGCAGACCTTTATTTCTCATAGTTCCGAAGGCTGGAACCCAAGAGCAAGGTGCCAGCCAATCTAGCCGCATGGTGACAGCTCTCTTCCTGGCTTGCCAATGGCTGCCATTGTGCTGTGGCCTCACTGAGACGGCCACCATTGCTCCTGTGGCTCCCATCATGGAGCGAGGAAGTTCTCTGGTGTCTCCTCTTAGAGCGACACTAATCCTATGGGATCAGAGTTTGCTCTTGTGACCTCATTTCACCTTAGTGGCCTCCTTCCTCCAGATACAGCCACACAGGGGATGAGAGTTTCAGCATATGAATTTAAGCAACACAAAACGCAGCGCGTAGCAGACCCTCTGACTTAGTCCACAGACCCCCATCGCTCAGGGCTTGGCTCCCACCGCAAGCCTTTGCCACGGTTCTGGTTGACCTCAGGAGTTATATGGGAAAACTGCCCTGCTGCTCACACCCGGAGTGGATAGACAGACCCAGGGATCTGGTGGTTGCTGACTTCTTCCTCCGATCCTGGCTCCTAATCTCAAGCCAAGCAAGGCTGCACATCCATCCCAGCCCAGAGGACTGGCCCAGCCTCCCATCCCCCACCCTCCCCCACACATCTTCTCTGGTGGCAGGAAGTCCTGTTCTAGAATTTCACTTAAGATCCCTTCCCTCTCTGGGGAGCCCAGACAAGCTGGGTGGAGACCAGTGATACTCTGGGGAGCCCAGCTTGCACATATTTTAGGTGACGGAGCTCTTTCTCTCTTTCTCACCTCTGAGACCCTTCACCCACCCCTCCGCCTTCCTGTACACCACCTCCCAGTTTACTCTCCCAAGGTGGAGGGAGGCCAACAGCCAGCACCTCGGCCACTTGGAAGGGATTATGGGAATGACCACAAAGCTTGCTCAGATCTGTGATTTTAGGCACGACTCCTAGTTTTCTAGAACGGTATTGCTTTCTCTCACCTTCATGTATCTATCACTTCCTCCCAAGCACCTAGGGGAAGATACACATGCCTGTACCTGATAAGCAGATCTGTAGTGGAGAGAGACTCTTCGTTCTGCTTCAGGCTCCTCTGGTACAACCACAGCCCAGTTGCTCTAGTGTGAAGGTTCGTGTCCTGCCATATGTTGAAATTCGGACCTCCATTGTGACGTGGAGGTGAGACCACTGGGAGGTGACTAGGTTCTGAGACTAGCACCCTCGTCTATAAAATTAGTGCCCTGGTGCCAGGCAATGTGACTCACACCCGTACTCCCAGCTACTTGGAAGGTAGAGATCAGGAAGATTGAGGCTTGAGGCCAGCCAGGCAAAAAGTTAGTGAGACCCCATCTCAACCAACAAGCTGGATGTGGTGGCAGCTATGAGGCTCAAAGTCTGGGTGTGCACCTGTGATCCCAGCTATGTTGGAGGTGTAGGTAGGAAGATCTCACTCTGAGGCTGACCTGGGCAAAGTGCAAGACCCTATCTGAAAAAAAACTAACCTAAAAGTAAAGAGGGCTTACATGGTAGCTGTGACTTGAAACCCCAGTACCGCCAAAAATAATAATGACAAATAAATAAGATCCATGACCTTTTGACAGGGGTGGGAGGGAGCTGAGTCATCTCTTCCACCATGGGAGGGACAGCAAGAGGGTGCCATGTATGAGGAAGAAGGCTCTCACCAGACACTGAACCTGCCAGTGCTCTGATCTTGGACTTCTCAGCCTTTGGGACAATGAGAAATAAAATTCTGTTGTTTGTAAACTACCCAGTCTCAGGCATATTTGTGACAGCAGCTGGAATGGACTAAGTCACCAGGTGATGGGTCTAGGGCCTGGAGGACTTTGGTAAAGTCAGGGCCTTGGGGACCTGTAGTTTTGGAAGCATATTATATTAAAACATCCCCATTTCACACTAAGTGTAAATTTGTCATGGAACAATTTGAAATTGTTTGTTTGGGGACATTTCCTTCTCTTCTTCTTACTAGGAAAACATACTTTTAGTTTTTGTTACAATTTTTCCAATGCAGAAAAAGAGCCACAAATAATATAATAAAAACCTATGGGCTGGGTGCCCGCGGCTTGCACCTGTAATCCCAGCTACTCAGAAGGCGGAGATCAGGAGGATTGGCCTGGGTAAATAGTTTGAGAGCCCCTATCTTGAAAAAAACCCTTCTTAAAAAAGGCTGGCAGAGTGGCTTAAGTGGTAGAGCGCCTGCCTAGCAAGCGTGAGGCCCTGAGTTCAAGCCCCAGTACCAAAAAAACCTGTGGGATTTACCACCCACTTTAGGAAGTAAAATGACTACACAGATAGTCGAGACAGCTGTGCTCCTTCTCTGGTCCCCTGTCCTTGTTGTTGAGCTAACTCCCTTCCTGGATTGAAGGGGATTTGTCCTCGTTCATTTCCTTCAGTTTTGTAGTGATTACTTAAACAGATCAAAGATTTTTGTATTTTTCAGCTCTCTCACAATGACTTACCCCAATTATTTTTATAATTTGGCATTATTTGGTTACTAGTTACTTAAATTATTTAACTTCTGGAAGAATGAGAAAAAATCTAACCTATAAATTGATTTCAAGTGTTATTAGATGTTTCTTTTTTTTTTTTTGGTGTTACTGGGATTTGAACTCAGGGACTTACATTTGCTGGCCAGGCGCTCTACCACTTGAGCCACATCTCCAGCTTAGATGTACAGTTGAAATAGTATTTTTATGGACAGTGGTCATGTTGATTTTGTAGATTTTTTTCAGATTCTGAGTTTTTTCCCACAGGCTTTATTATTTTTTTCTTTTTGGTGGTATTGGGATTTGAACTCACACCCGCCTCACACTTGCTAGGCGGGTGATCTACCACTTGAGCCACTCTGCCAGCCCTTCTTTTGTTTGTGTTGGGTATTTTTGAGATAGGGTCTCGCCTTTTGCCAGGACTGGCCTCAAACTTCCATCCTCCTGGTCTCTGTCTTCTAGGATTCCAGGCGTGAGCCACAGGTGCCTGGCTATAAATGTTCCTATGGGTATAAAAACTTCCTAGGTCCTAATGCTGCATCCAGAACCCCCAAGGGGAACAACGGAGTCCTGTGACCAAAGTCAAGGTGACATTTTGGAGCACTCCCTGGGCAGGCCCCTGTCCTAAGCATTTCACACCTGTTAACTCATTGCCACCAGGCAGGTGCTACTGTGCCGGTGGTCCATTGTAGGAAGAGGTAGTGCCAGGTAGAGGGGTGGAGCTGGCATTGAACCCAGGCAGTGAACTCTTCTCCACGCTGCTGGTCATTTCCTGAGTCCCATCTATGTATACAGAGTCCGGAATCCTCACAAGAACCAAGTCTTATTATTATCGTTGGATTACAGGAGGGGAAACTGGTCCAGAGAGGCTCAGCAACTGCTCCAGGTCACACAGTTGGAAGTGAAAGAATCTAAGTGACTCCACTCTACTGGCTATGCCCCTTTCCCTCCCCACCCTCTTCCCCTATCTGCCCTGCTCCTGCTCAGGGCTGGTGGGAGCCTACAGGCTGCTTTCCTGATGCGATAGTCTCAGCTGGCTGCCTTTCCTCCCGCACTCTTACCTTATCCTGAGTCATCAGAATCCCCCGTGGCCATCTGGGCCCCAACTCAAGGTCACCTCCATCGGGTTCCAGCCTTGCTTACTGAACAAGCTGCCTTCTGCCTGCCTGGCGATTGGGAGGGAGGTGGTTAAAGAGCCAGGTTCCTGCCTGGAGTCCTCTGTTTTCCACAAAGAAAGAAAGCTGTGAGTGTCCATCTGACTGGATTAGTTCAGGTCACACACTCATCCATTAGCTCACCCCTGTGGACTGGATAGCACTGAGTGACCCAGGCTGGATGACATGTCCTATTCCTGGCCCCACTGCACTCAGGGTAAACATCTTGTTGGGGAACAGAGTAGTGGAGCAAAAACTCATGGGCTTCAGGAATCAAGACAGATCCAGGTCAACTCATTCATTCATGAATTCTAATGGGGACATTAAATCAGAGTGTCTATTGCTTGTAACAAACCACCTATGACTTAATGACTTCAAACACCCATGTTAAGTGCTCACCATGGTGTGAGCCGGCCATTTGGGCTGGGATCAGCTGGCTGATTCTTTTGGCCTCATTCACGTGGCTGAAAGTCCACAAGTGGTGCGACTGGGGCTGGATGACCTAAGATTGCCTCTCATCCAGGTCTGGACTTCTAGCCTCAGGGCTGCCCTGGGTTTCTTCACTTGGTTGCAGTGTTCCCGGAGGGCAAGCCCAATGCATGTGGGAATTTCAAGCTTGTGACTTTGTTATCTTCCTGATGTGCCATTGGCCCAGGCCGAGCATTTGGCCAGGCTCCCCAACGTCATTGTGGGAGGAGGCTTCACGAGCACACGGGTATGGCAGGCTGATCAATCAGGGATGTAAGGGAGCAACCTGTTGGGATATCCAGCACCAACTGCCCCCACCATCCAAGCAATCTACCTCTCCTTTGGCGAATTCTCAACTGTCCAGGTGCACATCCCAACTTCCCGCCAAGAAAGCAAGATGTCCCCCTGGCTCCTGGACTCAGAGTAGGGTGTGAGAGAAACAGCAGAGCTGGCCCAGGCCACTTGGTATATTTCTATTGTGTTCTGCTATGACCTGGCTTCCAGGCCAGGACAGCCCAACCCCTGCCCCTGTCCTTAGCTCCACAGTGATGACGGCTTTGGTTCGGTGGGTGTCACCAGCAAGAGGCACTTGAAACTGGAGTTGTACCAGCTTGGCAAGGCCCATGCCCTCCGGTAGGGCCCATACCAATGGGTCCTCTGTTTATGTATACAGTTGTGGGTGGAGACAGAGGCCAGGTGTAGAGCTGCCAGCTCTGGGGCACCCTGAAGACACTGGAAGACCAGATTTCCTCAGCTGCTCCATTTCTGGCCCCTCCCCAAGTGTGAACAATGATGATGAGCTCTCAGGTCTCTTCTGCACACCGCAGAGCTACAGAGACTTCCCTGATGGGCAGGTGGTTGGTAACCATTTGTCATGCTAGGGTGACTACCATTTGCCCAGGGCTGCCCTGTTTATGCCTGCTGTCCTGGTGTAATTATTAATAATGCCCTTTCTTGTTCTGGTTTGGATGACACAGGTGAAGGGTGGCTCTCCCTAAAGCCCATGGTAATCCCAGAATTCAGGAAGGTGACTCTGAAAGAGATTTGCCCTGATGCGGAGAGCTGGGGAAGACTCGAAAGTGTCCATTTCTGCTCTCTGATGACAGGGCCTTCATGTCTGAACTGAGGGGTCAGATGTGACATGCCGTCTGTCCCTGGGGTTCTGTTCTACTCATTGCTCCTTCTCTAGGGCCTTTGAGTCAATGTCCTCTAGAGACCCTGCCACCTTGTACTACTTCTTTCCCCACCCTCATCTCTCCATGTCATGGTTGACCAGGGTCTGAGCCTCTGCTTCAGGGCTCCATGCCTATCCACTTGCCTCTGTCCCCTCTGCCCTGCTCCAGTCACTTTTCTTGTTTGAGAGAGTCTTGCTATGTTGCCCAGACTGGCCTTGAACTTGAGATCCTCCTGCCTCAGCTTTCTATATGCTGGGATTATAGACGTATACCACCAAACAGATTCTCAGTCCTTTATTTAGCCCGTACTTTCTAGGTGTGTGACTTTGGGGATGAATAACTTAATCACCTACGAGGGACACCAATGTTGATCTTGCAGGATTAAGGATAATACACATGAAGTGCCTGGCTCACGTAGGGGCACTTCTCTATCTTAGCCACCTGGAGGGCCCAACATAGGTAGGTCCTCACAGGGTCCTTTGAGAACTGTCCCTGGAAGCTTCTGTGAAAGCTCTCATTCCTCACTTCCACCTCACGGATGGCACGATCTACCTGCCGTTTAAGCGACAGGTTAAACATCTTTTTACTTTTTGGCAGTACTGGGGTTTGAACTCAGGGCCTCACGCTTGCTAGGCAAGTGCTCTTACCATCTGAGCCACTCTGCCAGCTCTGCAATATGGACGCTTTAATCCCCTTAACATGATCTCGTAGCTCTGCTGGTCTTTACCCGAGGCAAGCCCATGTTGTTAAGGTCAGCTTCCTTCTCTCATTCTCCATCCCCCAGTCGTGCTTTTGGGTGTAGAATGAACTGCGAGCTGAAGGAGCTAAGAGAGAGAAGAATATTGTCATACAGTATCAAAGGACTGGCAGTCAGGTGTGTTGGTGCACGCCTGTAATCTCAGCTCTTGGGAGGCTGAGACAGAAAGGATGGACTAGACTCCAGAGCCAGAGCCTGTCTCCAAAAGACTACTAGACTACTTGCTCACACCTCTAATCTTACCTATTGAGGGGCAGAGATGTGGGGAATCAAGGTTCAAGGCCAGCCCAGGTCAAAAGTTAGTGAGATGCCCACCTCAACCAAGAAGCAAGCGGGGCATGGTGGGTGATGATGGGCCTGTTACCCCAGCACTCGGGAAGCTGAGGTGGGAGGATCTCAAGTTCGAGGACAGCCTAGACTACATAGCAAGATCCCTGACCCCCAATCTCAAATAAATAAGTAAATAGCCGAATGCCACTGGTGGCTCACGCCTGTAATCCCAGCTACTCGGGAGGCAGAGATCAGGAGGATTGTGGTTTGAAGCCAGCCTGGGGAAATAGTTCACAAGACCCTATCTCAGAAAAAAAAAAAAAAATCACAAAAAAAGGACTGGCCGGGGGCCACAAATGGTAGCATGCCTGCCTAGCAAGTGAAAGACCCTGAGTTCAAATCCCAGTACTGCAATAAATAAACAAATAAATGAAAATACCGACAGAGGAAGAATTAGTCGTGCTCCACATGGTTGCAGGACAGAGTTTTGGCTTAATACCAGGAAAAGCTGTTTTTAATTTTTTAAATTATATTTTTAATGTTTGAACAGGCAACACAGTCATGGGAAAAAGTCCCCCTCCCAGTGTGCTCCCAGCTACCTCCTCATCACTTGCCTCCACCCTGTCCCCAGAACTTGTCTTACCAGTGCCTGGCTATGTTTCCACAGATGGCTTTCTGATTGAGTTTTTATTTTTAATTTTACTTTTTAAAAATTGTGGCAAAATATACAGAAAACCGACCCTTTAACCTTTTATCTCTTCTTTTTTAATGTGTGTGTGGGTGTGGGGTGCTGGAGATCCAACCCAGATCTTTGTGCACAATGGGCGAGTGCTCTACCACCGAGCTACACCCTCACCCCAATTTTAACCACGTTTAAAGTGTAAAGTAGCACTGAGCACATGCACACTGTCACAGCCATCGCCACCAGCCATTTCCAGAACTTCGTTTTTCTTCTGTTTTTGCGACAGGGCCTCATTTTGTAGCCAGGGCTGGCCTTGAATTTGAGCTCCTCCTGCCTCAGCCTCCCAAGTGCTGGGATTACAGGTGTATGCCACCATGCCTGACTTGCACAACTGAGAGAGCCTCCCCATTTCCTCCTCCCCCATCCCTGTCAACCACCAGTCTGCTTTTGGTGTCTGTGAACTTGATCTTATCTATAGAATCAGGCAGTATATGTCCTTTTGTGTCTGCTTACTTCATGTGCCCTCATGGCCTCAAGGTTCATTCCATGTTGCTGTGTCAGAGTTCCCTTCATTTTTAAGGAGTAATATTCATATATATATATATATCCATACATATATTTATATTCATATATACACACACTTTGTATATATCACATTTTATTTATGCAAATGTCAGGGGATGGCCCCTTTGGCTATTGTGAATGTACAAAGTAATGACACAAAAACCTTCACACTGACAAATCCCATTCTCTACATGTTCACATTTTGCTCTCCCTAGCTTTTTGTTTTGGCCCAGGAACCCACTAAGGATCAATTGAAGCATCTATGCACTTCTTATGCCTCTTTAAACTAGAACACGTCCCACTCTTTTGTGTCACCTACATTTGTGTAAGAATCCAGGCCAGGGGATGGCGGGGTGGCTCACATCTGTAATCCCAGCTACTAAGGAGACAGACATTGAGAGGATCTCAGTTCAAGCCCTCCTAGGCAAAAAGTTAGTGAGACCCCCCCCATCTCAATAAACAAGCGAATCATGGGGCAGCTATGAGGATCAGAGTCTGAGCAAAAATGCAAGGTGCTATGTGGAAAATAAGCCAAATAAAAGGGCTGGGGGCGTGGCTCAAGTGGTAGAGCACCTGCCTAGCAAGCACAGGCCCTGAGTTCAAACTCCAGTACCACATCTCCCCCCACAAAAAAAAAAAAAAATCCAGGCCAGTTCTTTAGTAAGTATGTCTCTCCATTCGAATTTGCTGTGTCCCTGTGATTAAAATGCAGGGTGTGCGTTCTGGCAGTGAGAGCAGAAGGGTGCCATGTCTTCTGCAAAACAGCCCTCAGGGAGCACATCACGTCTGCCTCCCACTACCAGTGTTCTTATCTTTGATCCCACAAACTGTCCTGGAGAAGCGAGTGTGGCAGAGGGCTATGCCCTCTCTCCTTGCTCTGCGGGCCACCCGCACTATAATGGGGAAGTGGCAGAGGATGGGAACCTGGCTGCTTACCTCCCAGCCCCCACCCTACCCCGTGGCTCTGAGGACTGGCTTTCTTGGGCCCTCCTTTTGCAGATTTTCAGAGAGGACCAAAGAGGAACCCCACTATCCACCATCATAGAAGCAAAAGCACCCCCCATTTATCTCTCAGACATGTCGCAGTGTGTGAAGGAGTTCCCCTTCATTCTTCATCAAACGTAGTAACAGCCACTGCTTCACTGAGTATCTACAGCCAGGTCCTGGGTTCAAAACATCACACACACCTGTGTCATCTTCGCTATGACTGCCACCCTCATTGTCTGGATGGGCAAAGAGAAGCCCAGATTGGCTAAGCAGCTTGCCCGGGGTTAAGAAGTTAGGAAGTGGCATGGCTAGAACTCACCCAGACCCCTGTGAGTCTCCAGGTCAAGCTGCTAAGCACCACGTTCTGTGGTCTCCTTTGAGACCCAAAGCAACCAGGCAGTTGTGCCGGGCAGAGGCGGAGGTGCTGGAGGAAGGGAGCATTGCAGAGGCTCATTAAATCCTGGAACCGTTACAGCCCCAAGACCCGATGAGTCCCCGCTCTTGTGCGGCCTCGGGTTCCTATGGGACCAAGGCCAACGGTGCCAGGAGTGCTGGTGGTGGGAAGGGCACAGCAGAGGGAAGAAGAGTGACACCAGTGACACCTTTCCTGTAACACAACCACGCCTCTGAAGAAAGGTGATAGGAACCACTTCCCCCCAACTGCATCCTCCCTCCGCCCTGCCTCACCCTGGCTGTGGGGAGAGCAATTCTGTACCGGTTCCTTAGGTAAAACCCCTGCCCCACCTTGAACCCTGGTCTCAAGGGATAAGCCCAGAGTTCCAGCATTCAGGTGGTGAGTGAAGTCCTAGCTAGACAGAGGGTGTATGAGACAAGAAAAGCCAGATGGCAGAGGGCAGAGGGGAGAGGTCTGTCTGCCCTGCAATGAAGTCCACCCTGATCATCCCAGGGCCCACCAAGCTCCCTTCAACTCTAAGGAGGACCCTTGTTTTGCTTTAACTGCTGGGGAAAATTTGTGCCTTGTCTTCTGCAGTATAAACAGGGTAGTGGGGTCGTGTTTGAGCTGTTTGAGCCTAACACTAAGCTGAGTATGCAGTGGGTGCTCAGTACATCCTTTGATTAGCTGAATAAACAGAAAGAATTCATTCACAAGGAAAAATAATTCCCGAGCAACTACCTTGAGCTAAGCTCTTTTCTGGGTGCTCTTGCCCTTGAGGTTGACCTTGCAGAGAGACAGACCCTAGATAGGTAAATGAACAGGTGCAGTAAGGCTGGTGTCAATGCACTAGCAAGAAAGGGGAAGGGCCGATGTGGAGTCTGGGGTAGGAGAAGGTAGAGAAAGGACCCGGGGCAGATGGAGACAGACAGCCCATCTTCACCATCCTGTCAACTCTGCATCCTCTTAACTCCAGCCCCCTCACCCGTAAGGTCAGGCAGAACCTGGGCCTTGTTTGAGGGGGCAGCCTGCTGGCCTGGCCTTCTGTTAGCTGGAGAGAAAATGTTCCCTCATTTTTCCAGGCTTCTAGAAGAGTGGACATTTTTTCTCCCAGGGGCACTAGAAACAAAACTACTTGGCCATGGGAGGGAGAAACTGAGAGCTTGGCCTACCACAAAAGAACCAAATGCAGGCAACCAAGGAAGGGGGCAGCTGCTGGGGCATTCAGAGCTGGACTACAGCCTCAAAATGCTGGGGAGCTGGAAACTGGCACCAGAAAAACTGTCCTTTCCTCTCCTTCCTCCCTTCCTCTCCTCACTCTCTTCCTCTCCTCCCTCCCTTCCTCTCTTCCCTCCTTTTCTTCCTCCCTCCCTTCCTCCTTCCTTCCTTCCCTTCCTTCCTTCCTTCCTTCCTTCTCTTTCTCCCTCCTTCTCCTTCCTTCTCTTCCTCTTTCCCATCCTCCCTTCCTCCCTTCCCTGGGTCACCCTGTTTGCATTTCACTCCCGGCCCTCTCCTCCACTTTCTCCTCTCCATCACACTCTCTTCGTGTTTAGTAGGCTTATGTCCAAGACATTCCTCAGCTGTGTGAAACCACAAAGAAGAAGGGAGGGAAGTTAGCGTTCCTGCTTGCTATGGCTATAACTGAATACCACAGACAGGGTAATTTATAAAGAATGGAGGTTTAAAACAGCACAGTGGCACACTCCTGTAACTCCAGCACTCAGGAGGCAGAGGAAGGAGGATCAAGACCATCCTGGGCTATATAGCAAGACCCTGTCTACATACACTACAGTTTTTCCTATGCATACATACCTGTAATAGTTTAATTTATAAACTGGGCACAGTAAAGAATGAATGGCAATAAGTAATTATAAAGTAGGAAATTATAACAATGTATTGTAATGACAGTTATTTAGAACTTATGAACTAGTCAGGTGTGGTGTCTCACTCCTATAATCCTAGCTACTTGGCAGGCAGCTGTTAGGAGCATCATGGTTCAAGGCCAGCTCCAGCAAAAAGGTACGGAGACCCCATCTCAACCAATAAAAACCCAGGCCTGGTGATATGTGCCTGTCACCTCAGCAAGGCAGGAAGTGTAAATAAGAGGATCGTGGACCAGGCTGGCCCAGGCACAAACATGAGACCCTATTTGAAAAATACCTAAAGCAAAAAGGGCTGAGGGTGTGGCTCAAGTGGTAGAGGGCCTGCCTGGCAAGCACGAGGCCCTAAGTTCAAACCCCAATACCATCACCTCCTCCCACCAAAAAAATGGAATTTTTTTCTGGAATTTTCCATTTAATATTTTTGGACCTCAGGTAACTGAAACCATACACAGGGAAAACATGGATAAGGAAGACTGCTTTACCTACCTACTGTGTTTATACTTTGTCAGTCTCCTTGGTTGTCCCTAGAATGCCAGCTCCACCAGGACAGAGGTTTTTCTCTTGTTCACCGACATACCCCAGTAGCTAGACCAGCACCTGACTCTGAATGTTATTCCTTCCTTTCTCCGTCCCTCTGAAACGCTCCCAGGTGCCTGCTGTGTGGCCTGCACTGTGCTCCGGCAGCAGGGAGGCTTACCAATAAGACATTGCCTCTGTTAGTTTTTCTTTTTTGGCACCACTGGGGTTTGAACTCAGAACCTCATGCTTGCTAAGCAGGCACTCTACACTTGAGCCACTCCACCAACCCCATCACCCCTTTCTTAAGGAGCCTATAGCACCACTTTGGAATGGATGACTGCAGAGGGCTCTGTGTCCCCCACCTACCTAGTCCCCAACCCCCCTGCTCTATCCTCCCCTCCCCCACCTCAAGCAATGGGGCCTTAGTACAGCGAACGTTAGTAGCAGCTGCTGCCACCTGTGCCTCGCCTTCTGCAGGGGCACCAAGGAAGACCCACTGCCTGAGAGATGCAGTCCCTCAAGACACAGAGGTGCCGCCAGCCATGCAGCCGGGAGGGTGCTGGGTACGGAGAAGGAGAGGATAAAGAATAGAGGTTTGCCAGGTACCGGGGCTCACGCTTGCAACCCCAGATACTCAGGAGGCAGAGATTCGGAGAATGGAGGTTCAAATCCAACCTGGATAAAGTTAGTGAGAACCTCATCTCAATCAATAAAGCTGGGTGTGGTGGTGTGTGCCTGTGAGCATAGGTCGGAGGATCTCAGTCCAAGATAGCCTGGACAAAAATGAGAGACATTTCTAAACAGTAACAAAGCATAAAGGGGCTGGAGGTAGAGTGCCTGCTTAGCAGGAGGTCTTGAGTTCAAACTCCAATATCACCAATAAATAAATAAGAATAGACGTTTAAAGCCAGGCATGGTGGAGCACACCTGTAATCCCAGCTACTCTGCAGTCCAAGACCAGCCCAGACAAAAGCACAAGATCCTACCTAAAAAAACAAACAAAAACCAAAAGGATCTGGGGTGTGGCTCAAGTGGTAGAGCCCTTGCCTAGCAAGCAGGAGGCCCTGAGTTCAAACTCTGGTACCACCAAACAACAACAACAACAAAAGAGTAAATATTTATTTGGCTCACAGTTTTGAAGGCTTGGGAATCCAAGGTTGAGGGGCTGCCTTGGGTGAGGGCCTTCTTGCTGGTGGGGACTCTGCAGAGTCTCAAGGTGATGAGAGAGGGGTACATACAAAAGATGGCCAATGGCTTTTGTAAGAGTCACTCCCAGAAAGCTCACGGAACCATTAACCTGTTAATTCAGAGCCCTCCTGACCCATTACCTCCTAGAGGAGCTCCCTGGCCCCACCTCTTGATACCTCAACATGAGTTTTGGTGAGATGTTCAAGCCACAGCAGAGGGCATGCTGGGAGGAGAGGCCAAGGACACAGAAGAGGGGTGGCTGCAGACACCATATGGGGTGTGGCCAGTGGATGTGGATGAAGTCACTCCAGGGTGAGGCCTTTCCTGGGTGACTTAGGTCAGGGCGGGGCTGGAGGCCAGTGTGAAGCTATGACACTCACTTGCCCAGTCAGAGAGAAGACTATATGTGAGCAGGGAAAACAGAGGAAGGGGCTGTGGAGGGGGTGGGCTCCCCTGGGAAAGGGGCCCCTTTGCCCCTGAAAGAAATGTTGAAGATTTTCATTCAGTCCCCTTATTTTCCAAGTGAGGCCTCAAGCCCAGAGAGGCTGAGAATTTTCCCTCAGACTGCCGGGCGCTGGAGGCTCAGGCCTATAATCCTAGCTATGTGGGAGGCTGAGAGCAGGGGGATCACGGTTTGAGGCCAGACTGAGCAAATAGTTGTGAGACCCCCATCTCCAGAATAACCAGAGTAAAATGGACTGGATGTGTGGCTCAAGCAGTAGAGCTCCTGCTTTGCAAGCTCAAAGTCTTGAGTTCAAACCCCAGTCCCAGAAAAAAAAAAATTATCCCAGATCACCATGCAGGGGGAGCAGACACTGGATCAAGACAAGAGTCCAGTCATCTTTTTCCCATTCCGAAGGTTTGGTTATCATCTTTCTGTGGGTGAAGAAATGAACAGGTCCTGAGTTTGTGCTAGGATTACATGAGCACCTCATGGTGTTGTATCTTGGAATTCTCACTAAGACCCCAGGGGTGATGTTCCTATTTTACAGATGAGAGTGGAGGTGTGGGGGATTAACACCTTGCCCAGGGACACACAGGTGCCTGAGAAGCTCATGGGAAGAGGGGACTTCTAGTGTCTAATTTTCCCTCTGTCCTCCCAGGGCTGCCTAGACCTGATGACCACTGGTCACGCCACACAGATTCTGGACTGGAAGAGGCTCCTTGGAGTCATTCCTTGGCTGGTGACTGTAGAGGCTCACTAAGGTCAAGAAAGACATAGCTTCTTCCTGGAATAAAAAAGGAAAGATGGCCGGAGTGGAGTCCAGGGGTAGAGCGCACACCACCCATGCATGAAACTCTGGGTTTAATCCTCAGTGTAGCAAAAAAATAAGGAAAAAAAAAAAAAAAGAAATGCCATAAGGTTTAGCCACCATGGTATGTTGACATATTAAATAAATGAATGTGTTTGGTGTTACAAAATTAATGCAGCACATCTGTATTTGTCATTCACAAGTTAATGACAGGACTTGTTTTTGAATGTTAGTTCACGGTAACCGATATGGGTCGAGGGGCCTAGAAATGTGACTCAAGACAAAGCCATCTCATTTTTCAGGTAGTTGTGTCCTTGCCCAGGCTGGCCTGGATTGCCATCCTCCTATTTGTGCTTCTCGAATAGCTGACAGGTGTACGCCACCATACCTAGCTATTGGTTGAGATGGGATCTTGTAAACATTTTGCTCAGGCTGGACTTGAACCTTAATCCTCCTCCTGAGTAGTTAGGACTACAGGTACGAGCCATTGTACGCACAGAGAACACTTCTTAAGATGAACATGACATCACTGTTTCCCTGCCCTTAAGATGGCCACCCTAGCCAGGCTCAGTGGCTCACACCTGTAATCCTAGCTACTCAGGAGGCAGAGATCAGGAGGATCAAGGTTTGAAACCAGCCCTGGGCAAACACTTCATGAGACTCTATTTTGAGAAAAAAACCCATCACAAAAAAAAAAGGGCTGGTGGAGTGGCTCAAGGTGTAGGCCCTGAGTTCAAACCCCCGTACCGCAAAAAAAGAAAAAAAAGGAAGAAAAGATGGCCAGCCTGATGAGCAAGCCCCCCATCTGCACCCTCCAAGTCCAGCTCCCAGGAACTGTGCCACCTGCTGCTCCCCTCCCCCACAACTGCCCTGTTCCTCTGTGGAACCCCGAGGCCAACTGACAGGTCTGCACTCAGCAGCCTCCCCTGCCCCCACCCTCAACTCCCTGCCCTCCACTTCCATTGTCCTGTGCTTAATATCTGTCCCCAGTGAGAATGTGGTCACCTGAAATCAAACCTTCTGGCTCTGGCCAGGGAGACACGCCACGTGGTAAGAAGAGAAACAATAGTCTTTAAGTGAGTCAGCCCAGGGTTTGGTTCTCTAGCCAGGTTCTTAGCCAATCTGAAACTCAGGTTTTCATCTGCAGGATGAGACTATAATACCCACCCTGTAAACGTTGAGAATTTAAAGGCAGAGTCTATCCACAGCAGGCACTTAATAATGGTCCTGTGGTGTATGTCTGGCTGGGCCTTAAAGCAGGATGGCTTCATGCCAAGGGAATGGGACATTTGGTGGCCCAATGCTGGTACAGTAGAGCCACTCAAGTTCCAACGGGTGCTAAACCTCAGTCATTATATAATGGCTTTTGCAAGCCTAGGATTCCAGTTGGCAAAAATGTTATTTTTATTTTTCATGGGACTGGGGTTTGAACTCAGAGCCTCATGCTTGCAAAGCAGACACTCTAACCACTTGAGCCACACTTCTAGTCCAATTTGCTCTGGTTATTTTAGAGATGGGAGTCTCAAGAGCTATTTGTCCAGGCTGACCTCCAACCTTGGTCCTCCTGATCTCAGCCTCCCAAGTTGCTAGAATTACAGGCATGAACCACCAGAGCCTGGCTGGCAAAGTCTTTTTTAAACCCAACATTGGTGAGGATATGTGAGAAAGATCACTTGATTCTGGCTCACAGAGTGGGAGAATTTTTCTGGGTGGAAATCTGCTGACATGTATATCTAAACGATGTTACCTTTAGGAATTTATGGGCACACATACAGTGATATACATGGGTGCTCATGACAAAAGTGTTTATAATACCAATAAAATCTGCCTTCTCTAACTCTAGATTGGCTAGATAAAGCACAGTATTATTCTGCTATTAAAAATGTGTGAAATATGGGAAGATGCTCATAAAATCAACATTATAGTGTGTACCACTTTTTTTTTGGTGGTACTGGGATTTGAACTCAGGGCCTCAGGCTTGCTAGGCAGGTGCTTTACCACTTGAACCACTCTCCCAGGTCCTTCCTCTATGTTTGTGTCCCTGGCTAACAAACTAAAAAGAGCATATTTACACCAAAAATCAGTGTAGTTTCTGGGTAGTGGGGTTATAAGTGGTTTTTACTTACTTCTTTTTTTCTGTCTTCCAAAATCTCTACCGTTTAAGTTAGGAAATCAAATTTATTTTGATAAAATTTAGACTAAGTACAGATTTAACCTAAGTTTACAGTTACTTTGTGTGACTATCATACATATTGACCAAAAGATAATTTCCTGATTGTAGATTAATGACCTGGTAACTGTTCTTACCATCCTCTCTAGATTTTGTTCTTCAGATCCTTGTCATTTTGAAATAATTTTAGATTTACAGAAAAGTTGCAAAGACGGTACAGAATGTTCCCCGACACCCTTCACCCACTGTCGCTGATGGTAACAGCTTACATAACCATGGTGCACTCGTCCCAACTAAGAACCCAACAAGACTACCTCACCGTTAGCTATGTTTCAAACTTGATTTGGGTCTCAGACCTCAGTTAACGTCTGCTTTGGGTTCCAGGATCCAGTCCAGGCACCACATGACATGGAATTGTCCTGACTTTCAGTTTCTCCCATCTGGGACAGTTTCACACACTTTCCATAGTTTTTATTCATGCATCCTGGATAAATTTGTGATCTAGTTTTGGTTTTGCTAGTACTTGGGTTTGAACTTGTGGCCTTGTACTTGTGAGGCAGGTACTCTACCACTTGAGCCATGCCCCCAGCCAAATTTTGTAATCTGAAAAAAAAGACGATGATGATGAAGAGAAGGAAGAAAAGAAAGAGGAGGGAGAAAGGAAGAGGAGGAGGAGGAGAAAAGGGAGGAAGAGAAGAGAGGAGGAGGGGAAAGGAGAGGAAGAGAAGGGAGGAGGAGGAGAAAGGGGAAGGGGGGAGGAGAAGTAGGAAGAGGAAAAAGAAAGGAGGAGGAAGAAGGAGAAAGAAAGGGGAAGAAGGAGGAATGAGAAAGGGGGAGGAGGGGGAGGAAGAGGAGGAGGAAGGAGAAAGAAAAGGGGAGAGGAGAAAGGGGAAGGGAAAGGAGGAAGAGAAAGAAGAGGGGGAGAAAGAGAAAGAAAGGAAGAGAAGAAGAAAGAGGAGGAGGAAGGAGAAAGGAGGAAAGGAGAAGGGGAAGGGAGAAGGAGGAGGAGGAAGAAGAGGAGGAGGAGGAAGGAGAAGGAGAAAGAAAGGAGGAGGAAGAGAAGAAGAAAGAGGAGGAGGAAGGAGAAAGGAGGAAAGGAGAAGGGGAAGGGAGAAGGAGGAGGAGGAAGAGGAGGAGGAGGAGGAAGGAGAAGGAGAAAGAAAGGAGGAGGAAGAGAAGAAGAAAGAGGAGGAGGAAGGAGAAAGGAGGAAAGGAGAAGGGGAAGGTAGAAGGAGGAGGAGGAAGAAGAGGAGGAGGAGGAAGGAGAAGGAGAAAGAAAGGGGAAGGGAGGAGGACAGGGAGAAGTGGGCTGGGGCATGGCTCCAGCAGTAGAGCACCTGCCTAACAAGCACAAGGCCTTGCGTTCAAACCCCAGTACCTCCAAAAAAAGATTCTCTCTGGGAATTCGTTCGGCCTCATCTCAGCGGGAGGCCAAATTCCCCTCTTTCTTTCCCTGTTCACCTGGCATCAGTGAGATCCACCGAAGTTGGGGCGTCCTAATCCTTGCCCACTGTCCTTGGGGGCCCCTGCTCCGAGGGCTGGGGTCCCCGGCCCAACGCGGGGACAGTTTTGGCCCGGGTGGAGCCCTGGCTGGGCGAGAGGGCGGGGGGGGGGGGTGCGGCAATCCAGGCCCAACGGGCCCGGGGCGGGCGGGGCGGGCGCGCGGAGCTCGTGGGTGGCGCCGGGTCCCCAGCGGTCACCGCGCCCCGCCCCCGGCCCGGGTCCTATAACCTCGGCGGCTCGGGCCGGCCGAACCGGTGGCACCCGCAGCATGGCCTGGAACACCAACCTCCGCTGGCGACTGCCGCTCGCCTGCCTGCTCCTGCAGGTGCTCACCGTGGTCCTCTTCGGCGTGTTCGTGCGCTACGACGCGGAGGCCGATGCCCACTGGAGGACCGAGAAGAAGATCAGGAACATCTCCAGCGACCTGGAGAACGAATTCTACTACCGCTACCCGAGTAAGTCCCGCCGCCCTCCCGCCCGCCAGCCCGTCTGTCTGTCCGCCGTCCGTCTGTCCGCAGGCTCACCTGGCGCACCTGCAGGCCGGCCCCACCTGGCTGGGCGCCCACCGGTTGCACCCGCCGCTCGCCCACAAAGGGGGACCCGGAGGCCAAGTGTGTGTGTGTGTGGGGGGGGTGATGTACCCCAGTCCCCGCTCTTGACCCCAGGGCAGCTGCCCACCAGGACACTCGCCCACCCTCGAGGAGCACGCTGCAGAAATGGTCAGGTGGGCACACACACCTTTTCCCGCCGTGAAGGACTAGGAAGGCATACTCACCTGGATGAGTTTGTTTGTTTTAACCACCCAGTCACCTTCCCTGCCAGCAAGCACTACTTGGTGTCTTCAAAGCCCAGAGTCCCACCTCCATCCCCGACCAGAGGGTGACATGGCTCCCATGTCATTCTGTGCCCGTCCACTCCAAATAAGGGACTAGGTAGATGTCAAGGGCCATAGGAATGGCTGGATAGCCTGCGGTCCCGCTTCGGGGACAAGTGTGGGACTGGTGGTGGAGGTTGGGGCAGGAAGTGCTGACACCTACCTTCTTTGGGCTTGGAGAGGGCCACCCAGCACACCCCCTGAATTTTCTGGTATCTGTGGTGCTGTAGTTAAAAGTGTGGCCCTGGAGTGACAGACCTATCTTCTATCATGGCTTTGCCGCTACCCAGTTGGATTGTCCTAGGCAGGCGCAACCTCAAGTTCCTCTCCCGGAATAGGGAGAATAATAGGACCTGCCTCACAGGGGTGGGGTGAGGCTGGTATGACAGAGGGTGTAGAGTTCTAACCCAGTGCTGGACATCCGGTCCTCACTGTCTAACGGATCCACCACACTACATCGTGAAACACAGATGCCTTTGGGTTTTGGGCTTCTGGGAGCTGGAAGGACTGGCCCAAGGTCACTTGAGTCTCCCAGCCCAGGACTCTTTCCATGTCCAGGGCTTTCTGAACTTCCACTCCATCTCCCAGCAGCCAATGGCGATTCCTCCTCTAAGTGCTGGTGCTCACACGGCCAGTGACCATTAATTTTGGAAGAGACACTGAAGTTCATCCCCAGTTGTCCCCTACAGCAATTCATTCTCTCCCTGGCTGTACTCAGCAACAGGCCATTCTTTACATCTGGTCCTAAAACAACCTCACACATATGTTTAGAAAGGCAGCCTGCATAAAAGAAGACTGCGTTGGTTCCGTGGCAGCCACCTGTATTCACTTAGGGCGATCACAGCCTGTATTTATGAATTCATGATGCCTACAGGAGAGGAGGTGAGTGGAGAGGGGCGTGCCCCCTGCTGGCGAGACAGCAGACCCAGGGCCATGGCTTCAAGTAGATCCCAACAGCTGTGTTTTGGGAATTTAGGGTGCAAGTCCTCACAGCCTAAGTCCACATTGCTCACTTTCCCTCTCCTTGGTGGGGGCCTAAGCAGGCAAACAGGGAGGCAGGCAAGCTCGAGGCCTTCCTTCGCCTGTTTCTCTTCATCCCTCCGGTTCTGGCTTACCTCTCAGCTCCCCCAGAAAGCGTGAAGGACAAGACCTCTCTGTCTGGGCATTCATTGGTTTTTGATGCGTCCAAGCAATGCAGGGGGTCGGGGGGTGCTTAACACCATGCAATGGGAGCTGCAGAACCTCCTCCCCTCCCCCGCCCCCCGTCAAATTGGGGTTGTGGTCTTCACATCTCCCTAGCTGCTATTCCCCTCCCTCCATGCTTCACCTTTGCTTGGTCACTGCACAGGCTTCATCTGTAGGGTGACCATATGTACTGTATCATCCAAAGGCGGACACTTCTGAGCAAAATGGGAAAGATGTTAGTAGAGACATGAGAGAACCCAGATGTGAACCATGTCTGTCCCGACAAACGAGGGCTCGGGTCACTCTGGACAAACAGTTTGAATATTCTAGGTCTCTGGCTCCCAAGGACTCCCAGACTTGTTGGGAAAAGGGAACTGTACCCCAACACCCAGGGCCAGTGGGGAAAAGTGCCCTGTTGCTCTCCACTGAGTAGGAGAGCAGGGAGAAGCAGGGCAGCGGAGGGGTCCAGCAAGCAGGGCGCTGGGCGGGGTGGTGAGTGACTCAATGTGGCCCTACTAGCAGGAGTTGTGAGAAGGTGGAGAAGGGTGCTGAGGACAGAGAGAGCCCCAGATTTCAAGGGAGGCCCTGAGTTCCCTGTGAGGTGGGGGAGCTCTTGACCCTGGGAGCAGAAGTGGCAGAGGAGAGGGTATCTGGCGGGAACCTTGGCCTAAGTTCTCCTTGGCGAGGACAGGAAGTACTGGAGCTGCAGCCCCTCCTGTGAATGCTATTACTCCATGCAGAGGCACTATCAGTCTCTGCATTTTTCAGGTGAGGTGATGAAGATCCAATAGGAGAGGTGTCTTGCATCTTGACTGGGTCCCTCAGCAAGGAAACCAGGAACCACTGTAGCAGCCCTGGGTCTGAGCCCAGAGGCCTGGAACACTCTCCCACCCGAGTGGAGTGTCCCCCTTCCCCTCTCCCCTTTTCCCAGCCCACTCTTCAACTCCCAGGTCACTGAGGCTGTGGTTAGGTACAAGAGGGCACCAGGCTTCCTGGCCCAGGTGGGTCTCCAAGCCTTCCTAGGGTACTAGGTAATACCCAGGCCCTGGTGGTACCTCCTGGTTCTTGGCTCCTGGCCGTTTCCAGTTTCCAGATGGCAGAGGCCAGAGATCAGGAGGACCTGAGGACAGCTCCTCAGGCCAGGGCCCCTTGGCAGGTGGCAGAACCAGAACTAGCTGGGGATCTGCCCTGGCGGTACCCTCGGAGGCTAGAGGTGCAGTGTTGCTTGCTGGACTCCCTTGTGGGCCTCAGTGACCAAGGGCAGTGGCTACAGGGGGGGGTTGACCGAAGGACAGCCACCAAGGCCTGGCTCCAGAAGCTTTCTGGGAAGGAGGAACAGAACACAGCTCAGGAAAGGATCCAGGACAGAGGTTGCCCTGGTCTCCAATACCTGCAGGCTTGTCTCATGCAGCCAGGTTTGCCTGGTGCTCTGGGGACCTGCATCTCAGACTCAGTTCCACTGAATAAGGACGAGCTTCCTCTGAGCACAGGTTGATGTAGCCTGGGGATTTGACTTTGAAATGAAACAGATCGGGATGTGTCACTAGACGGAGTGATCCCACGACCTAACCTCACAGCCTCAGTCTGACCATCTGTGAAGTGGGACTAGGATATAAGTGCAGACCTTAAGAAGATTCAAGACAGAGGGTGCCTTACCACACGCGTGAAGTAAGAGCACAGTACATGCTGGCATCGAGCTTCCCCAGGAGGGAGCGAGACTCTGCTGATGGCGTTTAAATGGAGGTTCTGCATCCCACTAGAGACCTGGCCAGGACATGTCTCCCTGAAGGCTAGCTTGAACACTCACAGCTTTTAAATTCCTTTGTGCTTGTCCCAGTTTCAAAGTGCCGTGTGCCTCCTGTGTCCAGTTTCCAGTGGAGGACAAGGTGATTAAGGGGAAATAAAGATTAGCCCTACATTCTCAGCGGGTCAGAGGCACAGGCATGAACAAAGCCACGCCCTCCTAGTGTACAGCCCACTTGATTTCTAGAGTCACCTGTGACAAAAAACAGTTAGGCTGGGCTGGCCCCTTCCTTAATGTAGCCCATCCGTGGCCCATCTGTGTTGGAAACTGTCCTCCAATTTGGGAGGCTTAACCAGTTTTCTGGGGTCTCATCTATGGGGGGAAGTTAGCTTGGGTGGTGAGGAGTAGGGGTGACTGGGGGTAGGGAAGGGAGTGAGAACTGCTGCGCGCTACTGCCCCCTGGTGGCAGATCTCCTAACAGGACGCCAGCTGTGCCCCCAACAGGACTTTGATTGGGGCCGGGTGCCTCATTAAATCAGTAGGTCGTAGCCTTGGTTGAAGTCATACAGTTTGGACCTCCGCATCATTACTGTTTAAATCATTGTAGGTAGCACCAAACCTTGACACATAAATTAATAAACAGATACCTTTCAGTGCTAAAATTAGGACCAGTTGTGAAGAGAAAGAGAAAAGAAGGTGCCAGAGGAGTGGGAAGCTGGTGTCTATATATCAGGGAAGGAAGGGAAACAGGGACACCTCCAGAGAGGGACAAAGAGAGGCAGGGCACCCAAGGGAACAGGAAGAGGGACAGAGAACTGGGGACAGTGGGAGGAAGGACAAGAAGGTGAGGACATTGTGCACCTGTTCTCAGGCTACAGGGAGACCAACGGCAGTCCCCCTCTGTGTTCCTTCCCTCAGGGCCTTTTAGCTCTGCCCCAGTCCACAGCAGCACCCCTCCTTGAAAGGCCCTCACCTCCATGAGATTGTGTGTCCCAGGGGTTCCTCCCACCTTCCCCGCCGTGTCTGCTAGCTTCAAGGCCTAGCCATGCTCAGCTCGTGTCTGTCCTGTCTACAGTGCCACATTCCAACTCAGCTCTCTTTGCTGGCCTGCCAGCCTCTGACCGCAGCTCCTACCCCCACAGCCAGACACTGTTCTTCCCCACTGCCAGGCACCCTCAGCCCCCACCCCGTACCCATAGCCTGGATGGGACTCAGCACCTCTCTCCCACCCTGCATCCTCTTCCCTCCCACTGCCCTCCTGCCATCCTGCCATTCAGCTCCATTCCCTGCTTCTGGACCTGATATCCGGTGTCACCTCCCTCTCCTTCACAGCTCTCTTCCAGTCTGTCACCCACAGTTCTCCCCAGAAAAACCGGAACACCTTTTATGGTGCTTTGTATACGTAAGCTCTACTTCCTCCACAACAGTTGGAAATGTGGTAAGCTATGAAACACAACGATACGTTCAACCTGAGATGTGCTGTTCCTCTAACTCGGCACAGAGCTAAATTCCCAGAGACGCTCAAAGCACCATCCTGGCGAGGGTAGGGGAACCTCTGTTCTCCTGCACCAGCTGTGCCCCTACCCTTCAGTGTGCCAGGCACCCTACACCTCCTCCATGTGGCGGTCAGCCAAGGGGTCTATGGCCATGATCTGGGTCTCAGGGAAGTTGGAGGGGAGATGGGTGAGGACAGATGGGGCAGGCAAGGTCAAGGTTGCAGTGGCCAGGCTGCCGTGGGCACCAGGACCTGTCAGCCTGTGGGTGGAGAAGGACTGCAGACCCACCTGACTGTAAAATGGCCCCCAGGGCTCCTGAACAGCTGGGTGCTGTAGTCACCCCTGGCTACTCACGCAGGCACGGCCCCACCTTGCAGTTTGTTAGTCTCATGGACTAGACAATCAAGTAGGCATAGAACTGCAATTTGTAATAAGAAGTGTGACAGGGAGTGCAGCATGAGGGACAGCCAGCTTTAAACTGTTGGAGCAGGAAGGCTCTCTGGCTAAGATCGGTAGGAAGAGAAGGTGCTTGGCCATTCTGTGGGAACGAGGGTGCTCTGCAGGAAAGACCCTGGAGGGGGACTCCACAGCTGGGTCCATCCATCCACTGTCAATATTTCATTTTCTCAATTGACCCGGTAATGACCTCTTTCTCTCCTCCTCTGGCCCAATACAGAACCTGGTGTAGAGTTAGGTATTGAATTTAGTTGGCACGTCTTTTAATCTGGAACATTGCAAAGACCCTTTCTTTGTCTTTATGTCATGAGTAGTTCTCAACCTGTTTCAAGAACAGATTACTTACGTTGTTTGTCTGATGTTTTCTGGTGATTAGACTGGATTATGCAGTCTCAGCTAGAGTCCCATTCAGGTGAAATTAGGTGACACCACACTTGGATATCAGGGCGTGACATCTGTCCCTCACTGGGTGGTTAATTTTGACCACCCAGTCAAGATGTAGACTTAGTTCTCACTGTGTAATTACTGCTGTGTTTTTCTTCCCTTGCAACTAAAAATGAGTGGTCTGTAGGGCGCTTGAATTTAGCACCACCCTTACATCTCCCCTGTGAAAACTTCACGAGCGCTGATTCTCCACCCCTGCGGAAAAGGGTTGTGGTGGAGAGGGACGGGAGTCATCGTCTGGCCTCAAATTCAGTTGCCCAGCTGCCCACGCCTGTGGGCTGGAGGACGGTGTCAGGAACCTGTCATCTCCCTAAGGGAGCCCCAGGGCATCTCCTGCCTCTATGACCTGGTGGTATAAGTTGGGAGGCCATCTCTCGGCAGGACCCCTGGCTCAGCCTCCTCTAGAGGCCCTTGTGACAAGATGGGGGTAGTGACAGGATGCAGAAATGAGGGGACAAGAATTCAGGGCTTGGAGTTCTGCCCCCTGCCCAGACAGTGGCAGTAAAGACAGAGGGGGCTGTCCAGGGCCATGAGGGGCCTTCCCCAGATCCCTGACGCGCTGTCCCCGCAGGCTTCCAGGACGTGCACGTGATGGTGTTCGTGGGCTTCGGCTTCCTCATGACCTTCCTACAACGCTATGGGTTCAGCGCTGTGGGCTTCAACTTCCTGCTGGCGGCCTTCGGCATCCAGTGGGCGCTCCTCATCCAGGGCTGGTTGCAGTCCCGGCAAAACGGCTACATCTTCCTGGGCGTGGAGAGGTGAGTGCAGGGTTGGGGGGGCGGACTGGGCGGGACAAGGGGGCGGGGCCTGGAGGGAGGGCGGGGCCTATGGAAAGGTCCCTCCTCTCTCACTAGGATGGAGACCGCAGGCATTTGAGGCCAGACTTCTCTCCAGGGGTGGAGAGGCCCAGGCCCCCCCACCCTGGCACATCACAGTTACCCGGCCCCTGGGATCCACGTGGCAGAGCCTGATGCAGGGAACACAGAAATGGGGAGTCCAGCCGAGAGGAGGTGCCTCTTCCTCCACTGTACCCTCTTCCCCCCCAGGGCACTGGCTTTGGATACAGTTGTGAGACAGGTGTGGGTGTGGAGATTAGGGCCAAGCCAGTTAATGAATCCATGAATTAGAGAAATAGGAAAAATAGTTGACTAGATAAATGTGTGCTGGAATCAGTAAATCATTAACAACTCTCTCTGCTGCTGGCAGGGGACAAGGAGGAGTCCTGGTCAGGCCAAGTGGTCAGTGGATCTGCCTTGGTCACACACACCCACCTGGCCGTCTGCCTCTCCATCAACTCTCTGCTGGGCTGGCTGGGCTTGCAGATCCAGACCCAAGGGGGACTGGGTACCTCCCCTTTGCCTCATTGTCACAGTGGCCCTTCCTGTCCCACCCTTCTGCCCAGTCCCACCCCAAGTCCTGTTTTTCTCTCTTCCCTGGACACTATCCTCTTGTGCCAGTAAGATGAAGGGAAAGACCCAATAGCTCAAACCCCAGCCAGGCCCTGATGCAGTGGGACAGGTGTGTGCGGATGGAGTGCTGAGGCGCTGTAGGAGAGACCACATCTGATTGGAGGAACTGGGGAGGGCTTCCTGAAAGAGAAGGCAGTGAGAGCAGGTTCTGGAAGGGCAGGTAGGAGGTAGAGGGTAGGAGCAGTTGGTGGCACACGCCTATGATCCGGTTTTGTGGGAGGCCAGAGATAGAAGGAGTTTGGTCTAAAGCTGATCCTTGGCAAAAACTGGAGTCCCTGCCAGAAAAATAATTAAAGCAAAAAAGGGCTTGGGATGTGACTCAAGTGGTAGAATGCCTGCCTTGCAAACGTGAGGCCCCGGATTCAAACCCCAATACAGGGCTAGTGGAGTGGCTCAAGTAGTAGAGTGCCTGCCTAGCAAGTATGAAACCTTAAGTTCAAATTCCCAGTACCACCAAAAAAAAAAAAAAATGTACAGAAGAAGTGGGAGAAGAAGGAGGAGGGAGGGGAAAGAGAGAGAGAAGATAGAGGGGCCCCAAATATAGGGTATGTCACCAACAGCCACCAGGCCACTTGGGTACCCTGTGCACCAGCTGTGCCTGCTAGGGGAGGGGGCTAGAAGGGAAGGGGGTGGCATCTTGTATGTCCCACTGCTATGCTGGGTGCTTTGTATGTGTAGCCCTAAATGTTATGCGCCCATTACTGCAGATGGCAGAACTGAGGCTTAAAGAGATTAAAGTACAAGCCCAAATCCACTGAAAACCAAAGTCCAAATTCAAGACCCCAAACCCTCCCGGGCCTGTCTTCCCACAGCCTCATCAAGGCCGACTTCTGTGTGGCCTCTGTCTGCGTGGCCTTTGGGGCAGTTCTGGGCAAGGTCAGCCCCATCCAGTTGCTCATCATGACCCTCTTCCAAGTGACCCTGTTTGCAATCAATGAGTTTATTCTCCTCAACCTGCTGGAGGTGAGCGGGGGCTCTGAAGGGGGAGGGGACACCGGCAGGGATAGCAGGTGGCTAGCGAAAGAGAGGGCTGGGGACACACACCAGCCTGGCAAGTCACTTGACTTCTTGAGCCTCAGTTTTGTCATCTCTAAGGTCAGTGGTACCATCTACCCAGCAAATATGAGAGCCTACCTGGTAGATCAGGTGTTCTTGGAAATTCTGAGTCTTTCCGTCTTTATTGTCCATCAGCTGGGAGGAGTAGGATGTTCCTATACTTATTCTTACACACACACGCACACACCCCACATCCCCAGGTTGTTCTGCCCAGAAAAGGTCAGGTGACAGATCTCTCAGGAAGGATCCCAGGAGGTGACCATATACAGCTGCACAGGCTGTGCCATTCACATGAACCATGGCAAGGATGCCTCCTTCTCGAGTCGGTCAGTCCCATGGCCCAGACAAGGGGGACCTTAGACTGCTGACTCTCGGAAAGCTCCTTGATGCCTTTGTGGGGAGGCGGGTATCGCCTTCTCCTCTTCCTTATTTAGACTCTGCCTGGAACACATCCCCCCAGGGGAGGGGTTAGACCACCCTAACCCAGTCATTCACTTTGCCATTTTCTCAGCCTCTGGGCCAGTCCAAGCCACCTTATCTCTTCCCCCTGGTCCATCTCCAGGCTCCATTCTCCCTTCCCTCTATCAGGCCAATCTCCACCAGTGGCCAGTAACCCACTTAATAAGGCCTGGGAGAGAACTCAGAGTTGGCTTTGAATTTCACTTGGAATAAACCATTCTCTCTGATGCTGTCTCCCCGTCCTCTATGTTTTGGCCATGCCTGCTGTCTGCCCCTCAGTCACGCCAAGCTTGGTCCCCATTCGTGCTTTTAAAGTGTCTCTCTCATCCAAAATGGAGCCACCTCTGTCATTGTTCCCCTTACACTTAGACCCCAGGGAGCTCACAGCGCAAGGAGGGACCCAGGAAGTGGACAGTGAACAAGCTAGCTCAAGTGCTGGGTAGCCCAGCAGAGGGTGCCAAAACCAGCCTGGCAGGTCAGGGGGGCTTTTGGAGGTCAGGACCTAACCAGTCAAAGGAGTGAGTGAGGGTATCCAACGGTGGTGTGTACAAAGGCCGAAGTCACACCCAGGGCAAGGGGTCTCCAGTGGCTGGAGAGGGTTTATGCTGGGAGGGGAGGTTAGAGGGGACAAAGAGTGGGTGAAGGCAATCCTTGGGGACTGTGCTAAGAAGCTCCAGCTTGGTCGTGAGGGCAGTGGGGAGCTATGGATGGCCCTAAACGGGGGAGTGGCCCAGCTAGACCCGTGTAATGGAAGTGTCATTTTGCTGTGGTGACAAGAATAGAGTAGGCAGGGCACAAAATTAAGAGGCAGTCTGGTGGCCCCCGTACTGGGTCCAAATTGGCCCTGACAAGAAAACAGATGACAAGAAAAGTAGAGGAGCTGAATAAACAGGTGTTGGAGACAGACCTTCTCGGGAGAGAAGGAAGTCAGGATGGCTGTAGGGGCAACAGTGGGACCCACCTCTGCCAGCACCTTGCTAAGAGGCAACCCCATCCCAATCTGCTGCAGAGTCTTCTAGGGCATGATGGTCTTTTGGCCTGTCCGTGACACGAGGGAGAATACAGTAACTGTGCTGCCACACGAGGAGCGCTTGTCCTCCACTGGGCTCTGCTCTGAATGGCAGACATGGGTTAACTCCTAATCCTTATCTTGGAAGCAGGGCAAGTGTCACCCCCATTTCACAGCCCAGGCAAACCCACATTGGAGATAAGGAAGCCACTCCTGCAGTAAGGACATTAATCCTTTCCTAAGAGCAAAGGCTTCCTGACCTAGCTAGCTCTGAAAGGCCCCTCAGCATTGTTGCGTTGGGGATTAAGTTTCTGACTCTGAGGGACACAAACATAGCACCCTCTGCACTCAAGGAGTGAGTCCGATTGGGTTCTTCTGAATTTGGCTCTGAGTGAGGGAGGAAGAAGAGGCTAAAGAGAGGGTGACAAGGGAGGGGCTAACACCACCAAGCACCTATGTCATGCCAGGTGTGTCACACAGGTTGTCTAGTTCAATTCCGACAAGACTCTTAAGTCACCACGATCTCCCGCGCTTTGTAAATGAGGTCTTGATGAGGTCTTGAGACCTACAGAAGCCAATGAGAGACACAGAGGGGTGTAGGGCAGGAAGGGACAGATGAGAGCACTGGGGGGGGGGCGCGGTGCAGGATGGGGTAGGTAGCCCAGATTGCCAGGTTGGCTGGGGGACTGGAGAGCAAGGAGTGTGACAGGATGCAGGGGGTGGGTAATGGTGTTCTGGGCGGGGGGTGTAGTTGTGTAAAACAAAATATGGGGAGAGGAGACACAAGAGGGAAGGGGAGTTCTTAGGAGTTAAAATAAGGAAACCAGTGGGTGACAGACTAGATGGAGGATGCCCTGGGTCCTGATTCTTCTAGCCAATGACTGAGCAGGTCCCTCTCCAAGCCAGAGTTTCCCCATCTGGGAGCAATGCCATTTGCTGGGTGAGGCACTCTTGTTTGATTCAGGGATTGCCACCTCCCTGTGTCCAGGAGATTAGTCTGTAGGGTCCTGGGCTCCGTCCTGCAGTCCCAGAAGTCAGACAGCTGTGTATCTGTGTAGGGTGATGAGGAGGGCTATGGGAAGGGAGGGAGATGGGAAGAAGGTTCTAGATCCTGACAGGCTCCTTCCACTCCAGGTGAAGGATGCAGGGGGCTCCATGACCATCCATATATTTGGCGCCTATTTTGGGCTCACAGTGACCTGGATCCTCTACCGACGCAACCTAGAACAGAGCAAGCAGAGGCAGAGTTCCGTGTACCACTCAGACCTCTTTGCCATGATAGGTGAGAGCTGACCACTTCCATGATGACTGAGGGCTGCTCTGGTTGGTGAGATCCGCCATGATGAGTGTGGGCCACTGTGATGGCTGAGGGCTGCCATGATGGCTGAGGGCTGCCATGATCACTCCAATCCCTATGTGGTCAGTGGGTGACTACCAGTTCCTGTTGGGGAAAGGGCGGAGGGAGGTTGCTTGTGAATACTTCTAGGATCCCAAATGTCTGTTTCTCTCCTGCATGGGGCTGAAAGAAGTTGGTGGCTTATCCTGTGTTTTTCCTAGAACACCCTAAGGCAGACAGAGTGGAAGCCTCAAACTGGCCACTGTGTCTCTTCATTCCAGAGAACACAAGGACCATGCCCGCCCCGTTATCCTGGAACCCAGTCCTGCCCTCCAGGGGCCCCTCACAGTTCATGTGAGAGAGGATAAAAGATTCTCCCACGTGGGGCTTTGTGAGTGGGTTGTGGGTGTTTAGCCAGTTACAGGGTCATAGAAGACTTGCTATAGTGGCCTGGAGGCCCAGGTGGGAGTTGGGCAGGTGAGCAAGGCATTCTGGGATAAGGCCTACCATGAGTAAACTCAATGGTGGGAACCACAAGAGCGCGTGGTCATTGCTCATCTCTGAAGCTGAAGCTGAGCTCTGGAGTGTCCTGGCCCCGTGTGTTCTGATGCAGGGACCCTCTTCCTGTGGATGTACTGGCCCAGCTTCAACTCAGCCGGGTCCGAACATGGGGACACTCAGCACCGAGCTGTCATTAACACCTACTGCTCCTTGGCAGCCAGCGTGCTTACCTCGGTGGCAGTGTCCAGTGCTCTGCACAAGAAGGGCAAGCTGAACATGGTGAGCAGTGGGCCTGGGGGGAGGTGCGGGCACTGGTCACCATTCCCTGCCAACAGCTGCCGGCTGAGCACAGTCATCTTGAAGGCTGGGTGCAGCAGAGGCTGGGGAGACACAGCTGGTTAACCTTTTTGTGTATTTGTGGGGGAACTAGGGTTTGAATGACAGCTGTGTTTTGGCAGAACTACACCCGGGTCCTCTGAGTTCTGCTATATGGGCTGCTCTGACAACCTGGTTCTTCCTGCCTGTCATTCTCTTCTCCACAGCCCCTGAGCCCTGAGCACCACATCAGACTGTCACATCCTCTCTGCCACCTCTGATCCTCTGATCTTAGACACCAGTCTTCTGGTTCTTTTTTTTCAATACTAAGGCTTTGAACACAGGACCTCCAGCCCTTTGTGCTTTAGTCACTTTTCAGATAGGGTCTTGTACTTTTGATTGGGACCAGTCTCAGACCAGGATTCTCCTTCCTGTGCCGCCCATGTAGCTGGGATTGCAGGCACACACCATGCCCAGCTTGTTGGTTGAGATGGGGGTCCTGCTAACTTTTTGCCCAGGTTGGCCTAGAACCTTGATTCTCCTGATCTCCACCTCTAGAGTACTGGGATTACAGGCATGCACCACCATGTCCACACAGCCCCCCAAGTTCTTAAATCTGCCCCAGGCCCTTCCCCCATGCTCAAAGGAATCCACTCCACTGTGGAAGTCTGGGACATGGTCTTGCACAGTGTCCCTTCCAGTCACACCACTGGGACAGCTGTCTCTGTCAGTGGGGAGCAGCTGAGCCTCTTGACTGTTGATAGATTTTTCTATAAAATCAGAAGTAGTGACACAAACTCTGCCTCATCTGACACAAGTGCCTTGACGTGTGTATATGTGTGCAGAGACACCGTCAGGGGACCCCTGCATGGGTCCCCAGATGCACAGGACACAGAGGTAGCACTTGGGCACAAGAGGGAACAAACCAGGGTACACCCAAACTTGCACATGGGGAGGGATGTGGAATGGACCTGTGTGGAGCATCTTTCTGTCCCTTGCTTGCTCTGTGCTCACACGTAAGTCGCTTAACCTCCTGCATCTCAGTTTCCGTAGCAGCAGACAGGGAAAGAAAACAGTGCCCACCCACAGGCCTGCTCCCCACCGCCAGCAGCATACGTCCAGCACAGGCTGTCATTTTGAGAGTGACCGTGGTGCTTGGGTGTGTATGGGTGCACAGAAAGGGAACGAGCAGATGCGCTGGTGGGTCTCAGGAGCACATCTGGCAGCACACATCCCTTGTGGACATAGAAAGTGGCCACGCCTGCTGGGCAGGGTGGGTCTCATGCTTACAGGGCACAGGGGACAGTTGTACTAAGCCTGGACCAAGGCCAGGCCCCTCTGCATGGTCCTGGCTTGCTCAGGTGGACTCCGAGCTGTCCCCAGCTCCCAGGTGCCACCCTCACACCGCGAGGGCTGAGCTCCTGCCTGCCCTGTCCATCCTGCCCAGGTGCACATCCAGAATGCCACGCTCGCCGGAGGGGTGGGCGTGGGCACTGCTGCGGAGATGATGCTTATGCCTTATGGGGCCCTCATCGTGGGCTTCATCTGTGGCACCTTCTCCACCCTGGGATTTATGTACCTGACGGTGAGGGCCCCCGGGGCAGCGGGCACTGGGGTCTCTGTGATCCTGACACAAGGAGGGTCCCGAGGGAGAGGGGCTGAGGCATGGAGACTCCCCTCCCCGCCCCGTCCCCTATCCCTGGTGTCTTTGAGGGCCTGTCCACGTTCCAGTAACAGCCTCAGTCTGAGCAGTGCCACCTCCGCCCCCCTCAGCCATTCCTGGAGTCCCGACTGCGCGTCCAGGACACGTGTGGCATCCACAACCTGCATGGTATCCCGGGCATCATAGGTGCCATCGTGGGTGCTGTGACGGCGTCCTATGCCACCCCTGAAGTATATGGAGAATCAGGGTGAATGCAGAGGGGATGCGGGGGCAAGGGGCTCCCTCCTTCCTTCTCCATATGCCTTCCCGCTGGTCCAAGACTGTGTCTTTCTCCCCTTCCTTCCCCTCTCTGGACCATCATGGGCCTCTCCCTCCCAGCTTCAGTGCCTCCACAGGATACTGACCTGTCCGGTGTCCCCATTGTGTAGCTGGGAAGGGTGAGGCCCAGGGTTTCCAGAGCTGTGGTGCCCATGCGTGTCTGTGGGGTGGCAGGCGGTGGTTACTTGGCCTGTCTGTGGGGCCCTGACCTGCCCCTGTCTCTACGCCAGGCTTGTCCATTACTTTGACTTTGAGGGTTTAAAGGAGAAGTGGACCACAAAGACTCAGGGCAAGTTCCAAGTGTTCGGCCTTCTCCTGACCTTGGCCATGGCCCTGTTGGGCGGCACCATCGTAGGTGAGTGAGAGCGGGCCCGGCCAGAGACAGTGGAGACCTGGTGGGGCTCGCCAAGTGAGGGGACCCAAGCGCATGTCACAGGGGTGAGCCTGGAGCTCCCTGGCACCCCTTACCTGTGTACATCCCAGTGTGGGCCTGAGGGTGAGTGCTGGGGTGGGTGGAGAGAGTTTCTTGCCTCTGCTGACTTCCAGCTTTCTTTAGGGCTCATTTTGAAATTGCCATTCTGGGGACAAGCTGCAGATGAGAACTGCTTTGAGGACTCGGTCTACTGGGAGGTGAGTTCTAGAGCTTGTCCCCTGCGCAAGGACAGCTGCACCTGTCCTCCCCACCACGATCCTCTGGGCAGGGGAAGCAGACAGCATCACCCTGCTCCTCTGGGTGGGAGGCTGTGCCTCCTACAGGCTGAAGCCTCATTCCCCCCCATCCTTTCCCCTCTGGACCCCAGGGCTTGGAGGGGGATGCATATACCTCTCTGGGGGCTGCAGAAGCAGCCTACGGTCAGGTCTGCAGCTGGAGCCTCCTCACCCAGCTGAATTCCAGCAGTGACTCTTGAGGTCTGGACACCCCGCCCCCACAACATCATCTAGAGCTGGTTAGAAATGAGAAGTCTCTCATTCCCCTCCCCCAAATAAACTTCCAGGTGATTCTATAGAAAATATATCTAAGAACCACTGAATCAGACCTGCCGTTTGGACCTTACCTGTAGGCTAGGGTCACCTGGGGAAATTTCAAAGTACCCAGAAGCTACAGTGCAGATGCTCGGATGTAATTGGTCTGGTGTAAGACCTGGATATCAGAATTGTGTTTTGCTTTGCTCTCTTGAGACAAGGTCTCACTATGTAGCCCAGGCTGGCCTCAAACTCACCAGTCTTCCCGTCTCTGCCTCTCAAGTGCTGGGATTATAGGAGTGAAATACCATGCCTGGACTGACATTGGAATTTTGATCTTAGGTTTTTGGGTTTTTTTTGGGTGGTACTGGAGCTTGACCTTGGGGCCTCACGCTTGCTAAGCAGGCACTCTACCACTTGAGCTGACACTGGAATTTTTATAAAACAGCTTCTTAGGTGATTCTAATATCTAGCCTGGGTTAAGGGGCACAGTGAAGCACCCAACTTCAGTGCCCAACTCGTCTCCACAAGGACCACCTGGAGACCTTGTAAAAATTCAGTTCCCTTGTGTCAGCCTGGGAGTGACATTCAGCAGGGCCCACGACTCTGCAGATGAACAGGCTCCCAGGTGATCCTGGACAGAAACTGAATTCTATCACACGCCACCACTTTCAGCAGCCAGAAGCGTGTCAGTACAGAAGCCCAACCTGAGAGACATTCAGGAAGTTGAAAGTGCCGCAAGGTAGCAGAACCCCGTGTCTCTAAAACATGCCATGATTTAGCCTGATGTCTGTGGCTCACGCCTGTAATCCTAGTAGCTCGGGAGGCAGAAATGAGGAGGACCACAGTTCTAAGACAGCCTGGGCAAATAGTTTTCAAGACTCAACACACACAAAAAAGGGCTGGTGGGATGGCTCAAGTGGTACAGTGCCTGCCTAGCAAGCGTAACACCCAGAGTTCAAACTCAGTACTCCCAAAAAAAAAAAAAAAAAGCCACAACAAAATTTAGCTAGGCCCCAGTAGCTCATGTCTGTAATCCTTGCTACTTGGGAAGCTGAGGTTGGGAGGATCACAGTTCGAGGCTAGCCCAGGCAAATAGTTTGAGAGGACTACCTCCCAACATCTTCAAAATAACCAGAGCACAACTGACTAGAGGTGTGGCTCAAGTGGTAGAGAGCCTGCTTTGCAAGCATGAAGTCCTGAGTTCAAACCTCAGTCCCACCAAAACAAAAAAAAACAAAACACAAACAAACGAACAACCCCAAAACACGCCACCATTGTGCCTTCTGTGGCTTCAGATAGGCCTGTCTCCCACAAACTATTATTTCAGGTGCTCACCTGCATTGCTTACTACTTTCCTGTCCCTCCTGCTCCGTGGATATGCCCAGAGTGATGGCGTGGAGGGGGCTCCTCTTGCCTCCTGCACTGCCCCCTCGCAAGGGTGAGGACCAGCCTGTGTCTGTGGCCCCTGGGAGGAGAGAGCTCACTGCCTTTCATTTGGTTCTGTATTTTCAAAACCATCCTGGAAGTTTTCAGGGCAATTTAATTAATATCCACCATAATCCATACATAATTTAAATATAATTTATATAATTCATGTGGTTTCAGGCATGTTAATAATAAGTCTTTTAAATTAACTCTTTAAATTTGTTTTTTAATTATAAAATGATAAAGCTAATTAAAGAAAACCTGGACATTGAGAAAAATATAAAGAATCCCTTCGGAAGGGGCTGGGGGCATAGCATATGCTATAACACTCTGGGTTCAATCTCCAGCATGGCCAAGAAAGTTAAAAAAAAAGGATAAGATTAAAAAAAAAAACCCACTGACCACCCTAATTCAATTTTGACATGTTCGCTTTTGTTCTTTTTTTTCCTCTCTGTGCTTTTTTTTTTTGTTTTTTGGGGGCACTGGGCTTTGAACTCAGGGCTTCACGCTTGCAAAGCAGGCACTCTATGCTTGAGCCACACCTCCACTCCATTTTTCTCTGGTTATTTTGGAGATGGCGAGTCTCCCTCACTATCTTCCCAGGCTGTCCTCAAACCTCAATCCTCCCTATCTCAGCCTCCTGAGTAGCTAGGATTACAGGCGTGAGTCACTGGCACCCGGCTAGATTTTTCTTACACAGTTGAGTTCAGATTATCCACCCTGCTTTTCTCGTTACCTCTCTGACATAAGAATTGCTCTGTGCTATGACATTCTTAATACACTTTCTTTTTTCTGAGCACAATTCTATCTTTAAGGTCAGAATGTAAACTATATGAGACACCATAACTACAAAGCACATGTGTTTAAAACTAATGAAATACGTCAGAAATGTTATCGGTTTCCTTACTTAGAATTTTCTTCTTGGTTCTGTTTTGATCTTGTAATTCTTTTCAAGTTCACACCTCTTAGCTATTTGCCCTCAGCAGTAACAAAATCCTGTATCAATAGAAGAACTTCACAGTCCTGAGGCCCCTGGATGGCTTGAGGGTGAGGTGGCCTCCCAGAGGATGGGAGGTGAGACAGGTGTTCCCCAGGATCACAGAGGGGCAGTTTTTATGATCCACTCCACCTCCCAGACCCTCTTCCAGCCTCCTCTTCACATCCCCATCCCACCTTGGACCTGTTTGCAGCCACCTCTTTCCTGGCATTCCTCATCTTTCAAAAAAATGGGTTTGGGCCAGGTGCCGGTGGTTCACACCTGTAATCCTAGCTTCTCAGGAGGCAGCTATAAGGATTTTGGTTTGAGGTCAGTCAGGGCAAATAGATCTTGAGACCCTATCTTGAAAATACCCAATACAAAAAAGGGCTGGCATAGTGCCTCAAGTGGTAGAGCACCTGCCTTATGAGTGTGAAGCCCTGAGTTCAAACCCCAATACCACCAAAAAAAAAAAAAAATAGGTTCAGCACAGCCTCCCAGAGCCCCCCCAAGTCTAATGATAAGACTCTAGCATTCAGTTACAGCTCTTATGTCACTGTGTGTTTCGCTCACCAGTGTCCCTGTGGGGCAAAGACCTGGTCCGGTCCTTGCTAATTGGGTCCTTGCTATGCCCCAGCACCCAGAATTAGGGGCTGTCCGGGACATGCGATCTGCACGGTAGCCACAAGGTGGCGCTCGCCACCCACCATTCCCAGCCCCAGGCTGTTCTAGCTCCACCTGGGGACATCGGCCATCCTGGGACAAGGACCTTGGGAGTTGCCTCCTCTCTCTGCAGATCGATGAAGAGAACAGTGCTGTACACCTCCCTGAGGACCCCACCCTCAAGCCCCCGGCACCTGTGGTACCCTCAGTACCCTAATCTCCTGGGCTGGTAAGAAGCAGGTGAACCTTGTCCTAGGGGGATGGTGGGCTGGTTCTCCCAGTGGGGGCCCAGATCTCAGAATCAGGTGCCACCTGCAGAGGGCTTAAAAGCAGGCATGAGGAAATGGGGGTGTGAGCCCCCCCCACACACCTCCCAGGCAAGGTGGGCGGCCTGGACTGAAAGAGCCCTGCGGGGTGGGGAGGGCACACTTGGCTTTGAGGTTGTGCCTGCTGCAGTCACCTTGAGTCTCTTCGGCCTAAAGACAGAGCCTCACACTCTCTATAAAGGGGAGCTGGTAGGCCTGGCTCTATTTAATTGATTAGTTCCCTCCCTTCCTCTTCTGTGCAACACAGTGAACCCTAACTTGGGGCTCCTGTATCCAGCCCTTGGAAGGTCTCCACGAGGTAGGGTAATTAGTTTTTGTTTGGGTTTTTTTTTTGTTTGTTTTTGTTTTGTTTTGTTTTTTTGAGACAGGGGTCTCCCTATGTAACCCAGGCTGGCCTTGAACTCAGGATCCAACTACCTCAGCCTCCCGAGTGCTGGGGTAGCATGTGTGTACCGAGTCGCCCAGCTCTTCTCTCCTTTTAATAGCTAAGGAAGTTAAGAATCAGTCAGTTTCAGTCTACGTGGCCACACAGTTTGTCAGTGGGGGGCTGGGGTCAGGCTGCGATCCCTTGCTGCTGGTAGTAATCCCTCCTATCCAGAAAAGAGAAAGATGTCCACACGGCTGCATCAGGACGAGGACAGTGACAGCTGCTCGTGGCTCTCTCCCTGCAGGCTCCACAGTCTGCCCAGGGCTCTAAGGAGTTAGTGCTCATCTCTCTGGGGACTCAGGAGCAAGGAGAAAGCATGGTCTGCTGGCCTGGCCCCCGGGCACCTCTACCCCCTTTAACCCAGGGCGCCTGAGAATGGAGAAGGTGGAACTTCAGAGAAAGTGGGCCTCAAGCCAGGACCCGGCTGCAGAAGACCCCACCTGGGATCTTGGTGGCTCCTTCTTGGGAACAGCAGGCCTGGAGTGGGCTGAGTGGGGCTGGGGCCTGGGGTGGACCTGACCCTCCCAGGAGGCCATCTAAAGGCCAGCCACCACCTATTGGGCTCTTCCACTCCCTGCCTGGCCCTCAGCCAGCACCTCCTCTGCTCCCTGGGACACCAGGCCTCTCTGTGCAATGGAGGTAACAGCCTCGTAGAATAAATGTGCTGACGTTCTTCATAGACGGGGTGTGAGTGCTCCAGTGAGCCAATAGAAGGGAAAAATGGACCCAAGACACCTGGCCTCCTGCCCCACCTCCAAGAGGCCGCCCACATTGCGGGGAAGTCCTCCCCACACTGAAGAAGGCCCAGCAGGCTCTGCTCCGGAAACTCGCCCTCGAGAAGGCTGCCACCTCTGCTGTGCCCTCCCCAAGGGTCTGCTGTGGGCATGCCAGCAGGGCGAGGGGCAGAGAGGGAGGGAAAGCAAGTGGGTCCTTTGAGGACTTTCCCCCTCCTTCCTGTGCCAAGCCAGCCTGTATCCTGGAAGAGTTTCAGAAGTTTAGATTCCCTGATCCAGCAACACCCTGGGCAGAGTAACTAACACATGGTTCCTGCCCTCAAAGGGGCTTACAATCTAGTGAGACACAGAGCTCACACACAGTGCCCACCCTGAACTCCGGGAGGTGTGCTTGGACCATGTGGCTTCCCAAAGTAGGGCCACCTGAGCAGGGTTCTGGAGACTGAATAGGAGTTTACCAGATGGATGGCAAAGGTATAGCATATGGACCAGACCCATGGGCAGGTGAGGTTGGACAGGGCTAGCAGAGAAGAGGTGAGAGGAAAGTGTGCAGACAGGAGAACCAGAGGCAGAATGGAGAGTTTTTTTGTGGAGCAAAGGCTCCTGGGAAGAAGGGGTGAGGGGGGGGGCTCGCCTCTCCTGCCTCGACTCCGCCCTCCCCGCCCCCTCACACTCTGGACTTGGTGGCTCTCAGCAGAGCCGGGAGGGGGGAAGGAGGGAAGGAGGGAGCTGAAATGCAACCTATTCATGTTCCCTGGTGTAACACCCCTCATTTTCCTTGCTGGGTAAAGACAAAAACCCTTTACAACCTGTTTCTGGAACTTGTCAGCAGCTGTCAAGAGGAGCGTGTTAATTAAATGTCGGCAAAGATGGAGGCCGGAGGCCCCAGCTCTAATTGGACAGTTTGCTTCACCGGATTGAAAAACATTGTGACAAAGGAGGAGGTGCGAGGCTCTCGGCAGGGGTGCGGCATGCCGGGGAGAGGAGCGGTGGCTTTGATTCCAGCTGATCTGGGCCCAGCCCCTCCCCTGCCCCACGGTTTGGGAGGGGTACAGCCCCCCACTGTTAGGTCTAACCAGAGGGCCAGGCTCTGAGGGTGCCACCCTCCCCCTGATCACATGACCTGGAAGGCAGTGAGGACCAGGGACTGGAGTCTCTAAGGCTCAGGCTGCCCGGGAGCCAGGGGCCCAGCCTCCCCCTGGGAGAGATCTGGGTCTCAGGCCTCAACTCTGGAGACCGGGGGGCCTCATCCCAGAAAACTCCATTGCACAGGTCCTCAGGGCGCCCCAAAGAGCTGCTCTGCACCCAGACCCTGTCTCCCATCTGTGTCTGATGGCTGTGCTCCAGGTCCCCTCCTGTCCCAGGATGCATGCGCTGAGTAGTGACTGTGCTGAGTGCTGCTTTCTGCCTGTGTCATTTAACCTCCTTGCAACCCTGAGAGGAAGGCTGTAGCATTCCGGTTCTTACAGGTGGGGAAACTGAGGCCCAGAGACGATAACACCCTGTGCAAGGGCATGGGTGTTTTTTTTTTTTTATTCATATGTGCGTACAAGGCTTGGTTCATTTCTCCCCCCTGCCCCCACCCCCTGGGTGTTTTTAAAGGTGACACCTAGGTGAGACTTGAACCCAGGTCCCTCTGATTACAACGTCTGCACCAGGACTCCGTGACTGAGTCTGGAGGCAGTCTCTGAGTCTGGGCCCCGGCCTGGTGTCCCAGAAGTCTTCGGGATGGCTGTGGAAAGAGCAGGGTTCCTTGGTGAAGAATAGCCTTCCCACGCCCACAGGTGGGGATACCCTTCAGTCTGGAAGGGCCTCCACTCGTGTTCCCTGAGGGGGAGGGGTGCTCAGCTCCAAGGGCAGAGCCCCCCTCTTCACTCTCTTTATCTTGGCCTCAGTCTTGCCTCCCCACTTCCACCCCACCCCCATTCTGAGCACTGCCCAGGAGAAACCGATTTGGGGTGGGAGGCCAGGCTGGGGCCAATGAGAGCCAGGAACAAGTATGGAGAAACGGGCCATTGTGGCTGGGCTGTGAGGATTAACTGCTCCAAACTGGATGTGAAGGGCTGTGGCCATTGACTGTGGCCCCTGTGAGTTGAGTTCCCAAGGTGGGGAGGCGAGCAGCCTGTGCCCCCAGTGTCCAGGCTGCCTGCTAGGCCTAATCCCCTGGGAGCTGTGGCCCATGAGACCCAGAAACACCAGCTGCTATGGAGTCTGCCCTGGATGGGGTTGGGCGGCCTGGTCCTGGGTGCAGAGGAGCAGGAGGGATGGGCAACGGGCAGGTGTGCCCACGGGAGTGTGCCTGTGCCTGGGCATGGTGTCTGTGCGGGGAACACTCCCAAGATGAGCAACTGTGGGTGTGTTAGAATCTTGTAGGTTTTTGTGTGTGTGTCTGAGGTTTGGGGCACTGGGAACAAGGCCTGAGGGCAGGAACCAAGCTGCCTCCGAGGCCCCTGACAGAGGCAGTGAGGACTGATGAGGAAGTAGCAGACTCTCCCAGTAGGCCCAAGTGGGTGCTAAGTGTGCGTGTGTGTGCGTGTGCGTGTGCGTGTGCGTGTGTGTGTGCGCGCACACGCGCGCACTCGAGAGCTGGTGGAGGCCGCTGCTTGAGAGAAGCCCTTCAGAGGCGGCTGGAGGGGTTTTGCAAATTGTAATCAGATTAAGGGACCAATCACTTAGGGCTCTTGAAAAGGCCACAAGGTTTCTAAATCAGCCCTGAGCTCCAGGGCCCACAAAGCAGGAGGAGCTCCGCAGGAGCGGCCCGCTGGGGGTGGGGAGGCGAGGGTTGGGGGGCGTCTTTCTTCCCTCTCTGTCTTTGGTAATTATGTCAATTTGCTAGCCAAATTGTTTGCTCGAGTGCACAGGGGGCTTGTGCCCCATTCATGTGGTAATGTAGGAACCAGCAGGGGTCCTGGCTGGGAAAATAGGAGAGACTGACTGGGACCCTTCTCCAGGGAGCAGACGGCTGCGGGTGCAGAGGCATGGGATGCCCAGGCCTCTGGAGTCCTCCCCTCACTCATTGGGGTGCTGTGTGTGTATGGTGGGGTGTTGGGGATGGAACCCAGGGCCTTGTGCATGCTAGGCAAGGGCTCTACCACTGAGATGCAGCCCCAGACCTTGGTGTGGGATTTTCATTCCATGAGTTCCAGAAACTTCCAGCCTAGGTTGTGCTGTGGGACACCCTTTGGGGCAGGCTGAGAGGACGGATGAGATGGAAGATGTGGAGGGAGATGGGGCTGTAGAGAGAGGACTAGACCAAAGAGGCGCCCCCCACACCCCCGGCCAGGACCTCTCAGTGAAAGTGGGCAACTCTGCCTGGTCCCTTGTGGGTCAGGTGGAAGCTCCAGCAGTTAGGGAGTGACATGGGACCTGGGAGGTGCCAGTGAGATGGAGTCCTGAAGGGGCAAGTCACCCCATGCAGATTCAGGGACACTAGAGACCTGGAGAAAAGTCTTGCCAGTTCACAGAACCTTTACGCAGGCCCCTGTCACTTTGCCACCTTTGTGCCCAGGGGCTCATTGAATCTGACAGCAACCCAGGGAGGCAGTCACAGGCTACCTCATTTCATAAACAAGAGTACAGAGGCTCAAAGAACCTAAGTGACTTGCCCAAAGCCACACAGCTTGTAGGTGAGCAGTAGAAATTTGAACACAGCTCGGTCTGATCCCTCCACCCCTTTTACCTCACCCCACCATTCCTCCCTTCAGCCAGCAAACAAGAACTATTGCCTCCACTTCCCCACCCCAGATCCTGTAGGAGTCAGTGAGATTTTAGGGGCTAGGATGAATGGGGAGGGTCTAGGCGTGGGGACCCTTCCCACTGGCACACCATGGCTTAAGCATGGGGCCGTGGGCCCACAGAAGGTCAAGCATTAGACACAGTGCCCAGGGACAATGGTTGTCATCAGTCCAGAACCAGATGCACTCTCTGCCCTTCCTGATCTTCTGGGCTTCCCAGAAAGTCTCCTCACCTCTCCTCAGCAATGAGGACCCCTTCTGCCTTCCCTGGGTGTAGCACCCCCAACACTTGTTTCTTAGATTATGGGGCCCGTTACTCCCTGGCCCCACACCCCCAGACCCACTTGGCTTGTCACTGTCCTTCTGAATGTGAACAGCCTCCAGCCCACAGATGCTCACAGGGCTCCTGCCCACTCCATGCCCTGGTCCCCACCTCTACCCCTTCCAGGGCTCTTTGAATCTGCCCTGCTGGAAGGTAGCAGAGGTGGGGGCACAGTGTGGGAGTTGGGCTGGGGAGAGAGATCTGGAGAGGGTCACCAGCCACCGCAAAGCTTCCCTCAGGCTTTGCGAGGGAGAGGAGGTCCAAGTCCATGTTTATTACTGAATGGGACGGAGGCCAGGAGTTTTTCTAGGAGCGGTTACCTTAGGACCTTGGCTGGGCCTTGTGCAGGGCAGTAGCGAGGGAGGTCCAGGTGCTCCGACTACCATGTTCCCAGCCCTGGGGGGTGGGGCCAAGACTAAAACCAAAGGCACAGTAATGGGTCAGGACCAAAGATGACTGAAGACCAAAGAACCTACTCTGCACCAGGCACAGTTCTGGGCACTTCCATATGTGAATTTTGTTAATCATCACAGCCACCATATGAAAGCCCAGTAGAAATTATTCAGGCAAAGGATTGTGGGAAGAAGCCATTCAAAAGTTTTAGGCAGCAAAGGTGACATAATCAGGAATAGCATTCTGCACTCCCTCTTGCTGTTGGGGATGCCAGTCTTTGGGCTTCATCCAGTTCCAGAAATTAGCCACACTTGTCAGGGCCGTTGCATAGGCTGGGCCCATTGTCTAGAATGTTTTACATGCTCTGCCTTATTCTGTTGACCTTCATTCCTACTCCTGCCTCTACTGTTCCCCGTACCTTCATAGCTTTGATCAACTCTGCAGTGGTGTGATGCTCTGTGTGGTTAGCCAAACACCAACCTCCCCAGGAAGCTTGAGTTCCACAGCAATTCTGTCAGCCAGGGCTGAGCTTGATCAGTGCTTGTTTGACTGGATGTGTGGATGGATGATGGATGATGGATGATGGATGGATGATGGATGGAAGATGGATGGATGATGGATGGATGATGGATGGATGGATGATGGATGGATGATGGATGATGGATGATGGATGGATGATGGATGATGGATGGAAGATGGATGGATGATGGATGGATGATGGATGATGGATGGATGGATGGATGATGGATGGATGATGGATGGATGATGGATGGTGGATGATGGATGGAAGATGGATGGATGATGGATGGATGATGGATGATGGATGGATGGATGGATGATGGATGGATGATGGATGGATGATGGATGATGGATGATGGATGGAAGATGGATGGATGATGGATGGATGATGGATGATGGATGGATGGATGGATGATGGATGGATGATGGATGGATGATGGATGGAAGATGGATGGATGATGGATGGATGATGGATGATGGATGATGGATGGATGATGGATGGAAGATGGATGGATGATGGATAGATGATGGATGGATGATGGATGGATGATGGATGGATGGATGATGGATGGATGATGGATGGATGATGGATGGATGATGGATGATGGATGGATGGATGGATGATGGATGGATGATGGATGGATGATGGATGGAAGATGGATGGATGATGGATGGATGATGGATGGAAGATGGATGGATGATGGATGGATGATGGATGGATGATGGATGGATGATGGATGATGGATGGATGATGGATGGAAGATGGATGGATGATGGATAGATGATGGATGGATGATGGATGGATGATGGATGGATGGATGATGGATGGATGATGGATGGATGATGGATGATGGATGGATGGATGGATGATGGATGGATGATGGATGGATGATGGATGGAAGATGGATGGATGATGGATGGATGATGGATGATGGATGGATGATGGATGATGGATGGATGATGGATGGATGATGGATGGATGATGGATGGATGATGGATGATGGAAGATGGATGGATGATGGATGGATGATGGATGGATGCTGGATGGATGGATGATGGATGATGGATGATGGATGGATGGATGATGGATGATGGATGATGGATGATGGATGGATGATGGATGATGGATGATGGATGATGGATGGATGATGGATGATGGATGGATGATGGATGGATGATGGATGGATGATGGATGATGGATGGATGGTTGATGGATGATGGATGGATGATGGTTGGATGATGGATGGATGATGGATGGATGATGGATGATGGATGATGGATGGATGATGGATGGATGGATGATGGATGGATGATGGATGGATGGATGGATGGATGATGGATGATGGATGGATGATGGATGGAAGATGGATGGATGATGGATGGATGATGGATGATGGATGGATGATGGTTGGATGATGGATGGATGATGGATGATGGATGATGGATGGATGATGGATGATGGATGGATGATGGATGGATGATGGATGATGGATGGATGGATGATGGATGGATGATGGATGGATGATGGATGATGGATGGATGGATGGATGGATCATGGATGGATGGATGGATGGATGAAGGATGGATGGATAATGGATGGATTATGGATGGACGGATGGATGGATTTTGACTACACTTAGTGAATGAGGCCGAGGGTAGCAAGCAGGGATACCAATGTATGAGGATCTGCCAGGACCAGCAGGCTGAGGATTGCAGGCTATGAATGAAAACAATGGACATACTGAGTAGCTTGAGAATTCTCAGGCAGGACTTACAGAACCTAAACCCACCACCCACGGCAGCTCTCCTTGATTTGAGCATAGGCTAGAAGAGTCCTTTCTTCAATCTAGAACCCTAACCAGCTCATTCTCCAAAAAGAGTTGACAAGTTGTTCTTTGAGTTGGGGCTGTGAATATCCAAAGCGACAGGTATGGCACAGCATGCTAATCAGGGTGGCTGGCGCCACGTGGGTAAGTGTGGGCAAGGCTGTCCTTTGTGGACCTTGCTTTGAGTGTGGACCAGCTGGTGGATCTTCCCATGCTGATCCCCTTACCTCACTTTGCTCACACTCTTGGGCATGGCTCCCCCCCACCCCACCCCCATGCACCTCTTACCAGTTCCCTGAAGATTCCAAAAAAGCAAAGCCACCATATACACTGGATGTGGTAAAGACTCACTTAAAATCCTAAACAAGATGCTGAGCTAAGCCTACTGGGGCAGACCACATAGGAAACACATTGCTGCCTTAGTCATTGATAGCTAATTGTCCCACCAAATGGACACATGAGCTCCCATTATAAAACAACATTTCCCAGACTCCTTTGCAGCTAGCTTGTGATCACATGACCAAATTATGGCCCATGAAAAGTGGTTTTTTTTTTTTTTTTTTGGGTGGGACTGAGGTTTGAACTCAGGGCCTCACACTCGCTAGGCAGGCACTCTACCACTTGAGCCATGCTGCCAGTCCTTTCTTCTTCCTATCAGCTGACATGCAAATAAAATTGAAGTTGCATGTTAACAATGGCAGAACAACAAGAAGGAAAGAGTCTGGGTCCCTGATAACTGTGAGGCCACCGTTCCAGCGCTAGGCTGACTACACAAATTTTTATGTTAGAGAAGTAAATGTAATTGTTTATGCTTATTCCTGACAAATATACCAACCCTTGGAAGGGCTTGGAAAAGGGAAACACACCCCAAAGTTTTGAGCACTTATGATCTTGGTTGACAAATTCCAGAATACAAGAAACAGCACCCAATGATTCTGTCACCCCTTCCTTCTCTCCCCAGCCCCAGAGAAATTTTCTCGACTCCAGGGGTGTTGGCAAAAGGAGAATTCCTTCCCTCCTCCTCTGCTTCTCCAAGGCATTGTGTCTCTCCCCACAAATCGGCCGAATGCTTCCTGGCTCAACAGAAGCCAGGAAGGTGGGGAAGTCCTTCTGTTTTTCCAGGTGGGCCATTCCACCATGACCATGGATGCCCAGTGGGCTACCCTTCTTAGCAAGGGCAAAGAAAAGAGCAGGAACTGACAGGTGTTTACTTGGACTCAACTGCACAAGCGTTGCCAGGGAAGAGCCTAGAGTTGCAGGTGTGTCTAAAGAGAAATGCAATCGTGTTGAAACCCAGAGGCATTTGACTTCACCAGACAACATTCAGGACATGCTCCTGGCTTGTGTTATTTGCTTCCCTTTTTAAAAATTTTTTAATTTTTAAATAAATTTTTATTAGGGTATATTCATTATACAGGGGGGACTCATAGTGACAATTCTGATGAGACTTATATTGTACATTAGTTACACTACCCCATTGTCTCTCCCCCTCATCCCTTCACCGCCCACTTAAAACAGTTGCAAGAGGTTTCTTAGTTCTGTTTCATACAGGTACATGAAGTCTATCAACCATATTCAGTCACCCTAGTCTCCTTCATTCACCCTCCCCCTCCCACTAGTACCTCCCTACACACCGTACCGATTTTACAGCCCTGTTTTTTGCCATTAGTATTTAAGTTGATGTTCAAAGGGACGTCTCTATGTATGCCCACTGTGAGTGTACTTTACTTTGTTCCGTTCAACCCCCTCCATTTCTCTCCCTTTCCCCTTTACCTTCCACCCCCCATTTTTCACCAGCTTCCAGTACACATCCTGATATCCTCTACCTTCGCATCCTATGTTATGCGGTATCACTGATGCTCTGTCATTGTCTTTTCCTTTCCTTCATTTCCCCGAGTTTCGTAGAGAAGTTCCACTGTTACAGGCATATTCTACATCTGAGTTTGTGTATGCTCATGCTTGTTTCTGTGCATATGTTTATCTTTGGATCTGTCTTCCACATCTGAGAGAAAACATGCAGCCTTTGTGTTTCTGAGCCTGGCTTACTTCACTTAACGTGATATCCTCCAGTTGCATCCATTTGCCTTCACATCACTTGTCACTATTCCTTATGGCTGAGTAAAACTCCATTGTGTAGATACACCACAATTTCTTGATCCATTCATCAGTTGTAGGGCACCTGGGTTGTTTCCAGAGCTTGGCTATTGTAAACAGTGCTGTGATGAAGACTAGTGTACAGGTGTCTCTACTGTATCCTGTCTTACATTCCTTTGGGTAGGTGCCCAGGAGAGGTATCACTGGATCAGATGGCAGGTCTATCTCTAGTTTTTAAAGGAATCTCCATACTGCTTTCCATAGTGTTTGTCTTAACTTGCATTCCCCCAGCAGTGTATAAGGGTTCCTTTTAGCCACATCCTTGCCAGCATTTGTTGTTGTTATTACCATTGAACATGACCATTCTAACTGGGGTGATGAAATCTTAGTGTAGTTTTGATTTGCATCTCTTTTATAACCAGGAAGGTTGAGCACTTCTTCGTGTATTTACTGGCCATTTGTACCTCTCCCTTTGAGAATTCCCTGTTTAATTCATGTGCCCATTTCTTCATTGAGCTGTTGATTATTTGGGGGCTAAGTTTTTTGAGTTCTCTGTAGATTCTGGATATTAGTTCCTTATTGGATGAGTAGCTGGCAAAGATTTTCTTCTATTCTGTGGGTTATCTCTCAAGTTTAGTAGCTGTTTCCTTTGCTGTGCAGAAGCTCTTTAGTCTGACGCAGTCCCGTATATTTGCTGCTTGATGTCAGGAGAAGAGTAGACATGTTGCATCAGATTGAAATCCATCCTTTCTCAGACTTACAGGTTTGATCTTGGGCAAGTCACTTTACTGCCTTTATCCTCTGTTTTCTCATTGGTAAAATATGGAAAATATCTCTCTCAAATCCAGATGTGAGAATTAAAGAGATAATTAGCATATACCAGCTGAGCAATAAATTGCTAACAGTACTGTGGACATCAATTTTTTTTTGCAGTACTGGGATTTGAACTCAGGGCCTCATGCTTGCTAGGCAGGCACTCTACCACTTGAATCACCCCACCAGCCCTTTTATGTGTTGGGCATTTTTGAGGTAGGGCCTTGCTTATTGTCCGGTCAGGTCTTGAACTACGATCCTCCTGATCACTGCCTCCTGAGTAGCTGGGATTACAGGCGTGAGCTACCGGGACCTGGCCCTGTATTTTGAATTTGATTTTTTTCCAGGCTAGTGGTATACCTTATGATATGCTCTCTCGGTGCTGAGCAGTGACAGCAAGTGACAGTTCTTATCAGCCACGAGAAAAAACAACCAACACCACACAGGGTTGCTGTGCCAGAATGTTCAACAGTTTAGGCGTTCTAAATGCGTTTCTGAGTTGCAATATTTTCAATGTACAATAAGTTTATCAGGATTTAACCTTATTCCAAGTCAAGGACATGGAGTCCAGATACTTCTGCAAGTATCATGTCTTTGTATAAATCCTACCTCCTTTTTGCTTCTCTTGGCAGAACCCATAACTTTCTTCTAACCACCATAACACGATAAAGGTGCAGGAACATAGGTGACTCCATGTGCGTGGAACCACATGGGCTTGTAGCACCCATCTTGTGGGAGTCTTCTGAGCCCCTGCTAGCTCTGATGGACTAGAACATGTCGGAGCCCCAGTGACTGTGGCCTCCAGAAACTGAACGCAGGTGACAGGCAGCAAGAGAATGAGCTTTGGGTCTTGTCAGTGCGAGGAATCGACTTCTTCTCAGGGCTGCAGAAGCTTGGAAGTGGCTCCTTCCCCACTTGAGCCTTCAGATTAGAACCCAGTCCTGCCTTGATCTTGATGGCAGGCTTGCAGAGGGCACAGCTAAGCTGTTTCAAGACGCTTGACTCACAGAAGGTGTAAGATAATAAATATGTGTGTCTTATGCTACTGTTTGCGCTTGAATTGTTATGTAGGTATCTGTGTCTGTCTATCTATCTATCTATCTATCTACCTATCTATCTATCTATCTATCTATCATATATAGTTATGTGAACACACAGCACACCCACATTTGGTCAAGCATCTCATCCCCTTGACCACAGTGATTGGAGCAAATAAGGGCACATGATAGAAGCTAAGCCAATCAGAATTCTTCTCTGGGATTTTGTATATGGCAGCAGGGAAAAAGGAGCTTTCTCTTTCCTCTAGGCTTACTCCAATGGTATCATGTGAGCTTTTTATTGGACAGTACTGGGGTTTGAATTCAGGATCTCACTCTTGCTAGCAGCTAGGCAGGCACCCTACGACTTGAGCCACTCCACCAGCCCTCATGTGAGCCTTATGGCTGACAAAATCCGTGTTCTACTGCAAGGAGGAAGCCTTCCACAGCAGGAAAGAATCCAACTGGCTCACAAAAGAGAAGGCCTGAGAGACACTGAAAATGAGGCTGGCTGACATTATTTGAGGATCAGGGACCTCACCGTACCCAAGCCCAGCCCTTGCTAGATTTCACAGTTGCATTAAATTCCGCTTTTTGCTTTTTTTTGCAGTACTAGGATTTGAACTCAGGGCCTACACCTACACCTCAAGCCTCTCCACTAGCCCTCGTTTGTGATGGGTTTTTCGAGATAGGGTTTTACAAACCATTTGCGCAAACTGGTTTGAACCATGGTCCTCCTGATCTCTGCCTCCTGGGTAGCTTTATATTTTGAAGCTCACACACCTTGTGCTTTGACCAGCGATCTCTCCAGTAGAGGTCTTCCCTGGTTTCCTAGGAGGTTCTGCACATGTGACCTTAACCACATCATCATCCGTCATCTGGGAACTTGGTAGAAATTCTTGAGCTCTCCCCTTCCCAACCTGCAGAATCAAGACTGGGAATGGGGATGACAGTCCAGTGTTAGCAGGTGGTCCTGATAGGAGACCCACTGCTTTTATTTACTTGATCACTTATTTAATTTATTTAATCATTTCTCTGTTCATGGACCTTCAAATTGTTTCCAGTATCTTGTGTTACCTCTTTCCATGTGGTTTTGCATCCTGTGAAAACATTTCTTCTCTCAAGATTTATTTTTCACATTCTTTTCTCTTTCCCTTCCTTCCTCCTTCTTCAGCTCCCTCCCTCCCTCCATCTCTCTCTCCCTCTCCCTTCCTACCGAGCCACACCCCCAGCCCTCACATCAACTCTTCCAGATGACTTTACAATCTGCTTCTCAGTCTCAGTCTCAATGACACTGCACTGATACTGCTTTCATTTGGGAAGGATTGACATTTTATCAATACTGAGTTTTCCCTCGAACAATGAAATCCTACAAGATTTTAAGTCTAAGTCCCATAGTCATATGTAATTTAGGCATGCTTTGTGATGATCCCCAAACATAATAATGGAATTCTGTGAAGCTGGGACGATAATCACAAAGGGTCAAGTGTGTCATCGTCCCGTTCATCGCAGGATTATCTTTCTATGTCAGCTCTCAATTGTGATTCAGTTAAGCTTCTCTCTCTCTCTTTTGTTTCTTTTTCTTTTGTGGGACTGGGGTTTGAACTCAGGGTTCTCTCTTGCAAAGCAGATCTCTACTGCTTGAGCCATACCTCCAGTTCCTTTTTGCTCTGGTCATTTTGGAGATGGGGTTTCATGAACTATTTGCTCAGGCTAGCCTTGAACTGCAATCCTCCTGATCTCAGCCTCCCAAGAAGCTAGGATCACAGGCGTGAGCCACCAATGCCCAGCAAGCTTATATCTCTTTTTGACAGCAAAGAATCCCTTCCCAGAAATCTCCCCAATAGACTTTCCCACGTTTCATTGGCTAAGGAAACTATAAAACATGGCCTCCAAAGTCTTGACCTTCCTCCTTTGAGTGGTGAAGTCTGTTCCTTGTGTCCGAGCTAGGTAACTGCTTGACCAATAGAACATGAGAAGTAGGCAATGTGCCAGCATCCAGGCCAAGACCTTCAGAGTTTTAATCTTGTCTCTTGGGACACTCCTGGTACCCAGCCACCATGGTCTGAGAAAGTCAAGGCACTATTGACTCAGACCCTGGACCCTGTGCCTAGGCTCAGTGAACAGTCCATAACTGGCACCAGCTTGCCAGCCATATGAGTGGGCAATGGACCCTCCAGCCCCAGTCACACTTCTCCAGTGAACCACGTGCTATCCACTGACCCCTGCCCAGTGACGGATGCACTGGGCAAAATACCTGATTGTTTGAAGTGCTAAGGTAGTTTGTTGGGATCCTATAGATGACTGTGCTGATGGTACTACACATTTTTTTTTTTTTTTTGCAGTGCTGGGGCTTGAACTCAAGGGCTCATGCTTGTTAAGCTTGCTAGGCAGGCACTCTACCACTTGAGCCACCCTATCAGTCCTGTTTTGTATTGGATTTTTTCGAGATAGGGTCTTTTGAACTACTTGTCTCTGACTGGCTTCGAACCACGGTCCTCCTGATCTCTGCGTAGCTGAGATTACAGGCGTGAGCCACTGTGCCTGGCTTGTACTACACATTTAATGTCTAAACCAGACATTGGTGTGAGTGACTGAAGCCATCCAAAGCCCTCCCTCTGAGGCTGGGGCTAGAACTGGGTTACCTGAGCCAGGGGCCAAAGCAAACTCTGCCAGCGAGGATGACAGAACAGTGGCCATCAATGGTGTCTGCTGAGGACATTAGGTCCATGGGGTAAGGTGGATGGCCCAAGGCCACACAGTTAGCATCTGGCAGGACCAGAGTTTGAAGCCAGACTGTTCCCAACCAGCAGGAGCAAGGCAGAGACTGCTACCGGCCATTTCCACTCCTGCTCCTCTTTTCCTCACATCCTTCCCAGATGCAATTTCACCAGGGGCCAACCCCAGATATCATGTGTCACCATGGAGTCCCGTCATGTGCTTAGATGACTCCCACCTGACAGGATACACATCCAATTCATGTCTGTCTCTGCCAGCGCCCAGCACAGTGGCGGCACAGATTTGGGATTTGGGGCAGTGGAGACTGAATTCGGCACTGAAGGTACGTCAAGCCCTGTGTCTGCCAGTTCCACTGGGAGGAGTCAGCCACGTGCAGATCCTAGGTTGCCTCTCTACTGAACAACCATTTTCCTGGCATGCACATTGAGTTGGATATTGTAAGGAATCTGGAGATGATTCCTTACAGGAGGGTGGGGGTAGGTTCTATGGGAGTAGAGGGGATCAAACTGTCCGTGGATTTTGGTGTCCTGGAACCCAGCCCCCATGGATACCAGGGGCAATTGTAAACTCAAAATTACCTTTAGTGGGCTTTAAAATTGTCCAGCAAGTCAGTAGAGACGATTTGGATACACTTGACAGTAATATCCATCTATAAATGTACAGATGTGCTATTCAGTATACAAGAAAGTACATATTTAAGTGTGCGTGTACAATATTTTTAGTTTTAGAACATGTTGGGTGAGCCATGCACATTGTTTAAATGCATTTGAGATACATGTTTGGTGGAAGGGGAAAATCATTAGATAGGCAAAGAGATGGGTCTGGCGTCTCTACGCATCTTTCTCCTCAGGTATTTGCCTTTCTCTTGCACCAAAAATATCCCCACTTGTGTCACTGAGAAGCGAGTCACACAGGTGAAGAGTCCCAAAGGAGGCAGGTACAAGCAGCTGCCAGCCTCCATGCCTGTTCCAGTGTCTCCGTTAGCTGTTACCCCCAATTGCAGCAAAAGGCCACTTAGTGAACCACTGGACACACTAGATTGTGTTTATGTGTGTGTGCACACATGTGCATGCATTTACACTAGTAGGTACTGGTGAGACGCTTTTTCATATGTTCCTAAGAGATGTCACCTCAGGGTCCAGCAAGCAGAGCTGGCATGAATGTCAACCAATAGCCAATCCCATCAGCCAAGGGAAGGGAAGGATGAGGGGACCCCAGCACTTAAAATCCTGCCCTCTGCCCCCTACAGTGTGGGTGGGGAGCTGAAGAGGGGAGAATTTTTACTTTTCACTTGGTCCCTCCCATACTCATGGCAAATAGGTTTGTCCTATAACATCTTGAAAGCTAATAACATTTGTAAAACAATTTTTGAAAAATTCTGGCTCACTTGTTTCCAAATGAATATAAGCTTCCTTGATGGGCAGCTGGGATGCCCGTTCTGCAGAGCCTCCCTGGATCCCAGGAAGAGCCCTACCACTGCCTTTTGAACTGGTCAGTCCTGGAAATTCCTTCTGGTCTTTCCCCACCCCTGCATCTGTTTGTTTGTTTGGTAGGGATGAGCCCAGGGCTTCACACATGCTAAGCAAAAGTGCTACCACTGAGCCACACCCCCGGCCTACCCCCCTTTTACTCTCCCTCTCTTCCTCTGTTCCCTTCCTGTCTCTCTCTCTGACTCCTGTTCCTCTGCTTCTCTCTATGTGGCTATCTCTTTCTAGCTCTTTTTCTGTCTCTCCCCATCTTGCTTTCCTCCCTCCCCTGGCCCTGCCCAAGGGGTGCTCTGTGAATCAAGCCAAGCCCAGAGGGAAGGTCAGAGCCTCTTGTGGAGACCACCAGTACTGACTGCCAGGGAAACAGCAGGATCAGGAAAGGCAAGCACCAGTGACAGGCAGCTCAGCTGGTTGACCGATGAAATCAGAGGCCACAGTCAGCCAGCTGCAGGCAGACTTGGTCCAAGACTCCCAGGACAATGGCATGGGTACTGGGCCCTAGTCCCCCACTGCACCCCTCTTTGACTTTTGGGCAAGGGGGTTGGGAGAGAAGTGGAGGAGAGTGCCACGTGCAAGCTTCCCTTCCTGACCTGTGGAGCAGGATGGAAATCTCAGTATGGCACAAGGCAAAGATCTCAAATGCAACTGTCCCCAGGCAGGGTGTGCCCGACTTGTGGCTTCAAAACACGAACGAGCATTCCAAGCTTAGCAGATTTCACATTTTGAAAAAGTCTGCTTTCTCCTGAGGCTCAGCAAGCCTAGACTGTAACTGTGCAACTGAGTCCCTGGTGGATGTCGCACGGTCCTCTGGGACCTGGGAGAGCCTGGATGTCTCTTTGTGGGACACTGCCTGGCTCCTGTAAGTTGTGTGTGTTCTCTGGCAGAGCAGAGAGCTCCTTTGAATGGGGAGTTGTGACCCAAGTGTCACCAAATTACCACGTGACATTGGGCAGACCTGCCTGCTCTTTGAGCCTCAGTTTTCCCCATCTACAGAATGGGAGGTTGGAGGAGCCCAGTGGTACGATGTACTTCCTTGACATCTGATGAATCTATGAGCCTTCTTCCTAGAGAAAAGGACCTGGGTGTAGATGTCCCATAATTCCAAGGGTTCACAAACCCTTCCTCCTGGGGCTGAGGAGTCTAGTCTATGAACCATGACTGGCTCCAGGGTCCTTCCTTCCACCCCAGCCAAGTGAGTCCAGCTCAGACCTGACTGCCTGGCGCCACCCCTTCTCTGGGCCAGTCAGGGCTCTGTCTGTCTCTGGTGCTTCCCAGAGGCTCATGGGCCCATCGAGATGCAGGGTGAGGGGGTCTTTCATATGCAGGAAAGGTCTGGACTGGCATTGGATTAGCGTAAGGCACACCGGGCGGTAAAGGCCCAGGGGCAGCTTCTGTGCACAGCCCCACCTTTGTCCTAAGCTCTGGGACCAGGCTGGATGGCCCAGGCGGCTCCTATACTTTTGACTGCCAGATGAAAGGGGGCAACATAAAGAGGCTGCCTGGGCTGAGCATGGGGACGCTTTGTGTCCCTCCAGACAAAGTTACAGACATTTGTGAAACGTCAATTACAGCTGAATAAAGATGTCTGCTTGGCCGGACGCGTCTCCTTTCTGCTTGGGAGTTGTTTCCAGGCTGGGCTGGGGACGCCTTTGGCAACCTAATTTGTGACTCTACCAGTGGCCCTGGCATTTGTCACGCCCAGGGAGGAGGGGAACAGGCTGGGTGCCGCCCAGGGAGGTGTCCTGGAATACGGAGTGGGGGTGGGGAGAGGAAAGAGCCCTTGGCCTTCTGTCCGGAGCAGACCTAGCCTGGGCTGTAATGGAAAAGGGTTCCCTGGCCCTTTGTCCTGATGGGCTAGCTGTCGTGGATTTTGGAACTGTGAGTTGGTAAAAGAATTTACCAATGCAGGGAGTAGGAGAAAACAAAGATTTATTAGAAAGACTTGGAAAGGGGAGAGAATGGTGGCCAGCTAGGCAAAGGAGCTTCGGCAGTGTTAAGAGAGGCTTCCTCTCTAGGTTAGGCCACTTTTGACTGGAGGACCTTCCTGATTGGTTGTCTCCTCCTCATCTCATGGGAACAACTTCTGGGCTCGGCTCTATTTCCTCATTCCAGCATTTCCTGTGCTCAGGCTCCTCCTTCCTCGTTCCCTTGGCTCTTGGTAGTTTGTTCCTGCCATGCCTCCATAAGCAGGGGAATTTCCTCCACATTGCTGTGATGTGTGATGTCTGAGGTCCATGTCCTATCCTAGGGCCACCAGAAGCTGAACTTGGTCCCTGACATTGAAACCAGAGTTTTGGACTTATGGGCTTCCACATGTCAGGTCCAGGCACAGGGTTAGTGGCCTAAATGCCAAATGAAGAGACGTGGTGTAGGGCAGAGAAAGGAGGTTTAGTGCACGGCTCGGGACAGGCCGTGGGAGAGACAGGGTAAGCAGACGTGAGCTTTAGCTCTAACTGGACAAAGATTTAGGGCAGGGGACAAAGGTATGCATAGTTTAACAGTCCTGGTCACAGGTGTGTTCCAGTGGTCAAGTGGAGCCTGGTTGACCATTATCTCAGTCCTTGATCTTCAAGGGCTCCAGAGAAGTCGTTGCCGGTGTCATCACTGAGGGGAGCAATCTGGTTCCTACGAGATCACTCCTGCTCCATTTGGGGTGGTCTGTCCTGCAGGCTCTGCTGTTCCTTAGGGGAAGTTTCAGTCCCTTGTCACAAAGATGCTCTCCATCATTCCTGTCCTTCCTTGATTCCAAGGTGGCTGCAGGGGAGAATGGCTCCGAGCAAAGGACAGCAGGTACAAAATGGAGACAGAGGTGCCAAGCTTTCTCCTGTGTTTAGTTAATCCGTGGGCCAAGGAAGGGAGCCAGTGCTTTCAGCAAGAGCAGTTCAGGTGCCTCTTACAACATCACTGAACCACGAGAAAACCCCGGGGTCTCCACCCTCTTGCTGTGGGAGGAACATGGCGGCATGATCACTTGCAGCCAGAGATAATCCTACCTGGTACAGTAGGACAACCCAGACCCTGGGCCTTGTGCTTTCAGAGTGACAGAAGGGTTGGGCCACTTGCTTGGAGCCAATAGGGGCTGGTGACACAACCACGAGGGTCCTGAGATCCCAGGGCAGGACATTGACTCTGGCGTGGTAAGCTGGCTGCCTTTTCCTAAGCTGTGCCCCGTGAGGTTCTCTGTCCCAGGAGACTCCTCCCTAGGTCATCTTGGGGAGCAAAGCCCTTTTCTGGGGACCTTGGTGATTCCTGGAGAGTCATCCTGAAATTTGCCTGGCAGGACAAGGCTGCTAACCCTGTACCTGCAGTGTGCTAAGCCCTGAGCTAAGCCAGTGAGACATGCCTCAGGATGCAAGGAGGTGGCCCTGGGAGTGGGGGAGATGGCCTTGATAATGACCGTCGAGCTTCCCAAGCACCGGTGGTGTACCCTACCTCCAGAGACCCGTGAGAGCTGAGAGGAAGCCCCCACTCTTCACAGGCCACAGTGGCAACTGGCAGTTTGGAGCAGAGCACAGCTCTGGCCAGCCTGCCTGACTGATCCTGGTTCTGTCTGACCAGACTGTGGGACTTCACTTTACTGAGCCTCAGTTTCCAGACTTGCAATAAGAAGGACACAAAGTCTGGTCACTGGGAGCTAGATGGGGCTTGGGTCCAGTCCAGGATGGTCTTCCATCAAGGGCCCCCAAAATTTTGAGGACTGTGGGGTCTCATGACCTGCCTAGGACCAGGATGATGAGAGGCAATGGCCCACATTCCTTCTTCCCTCCGCCTCCCTCTCTCACCCAGTGCTCTTCAGTCCCTCAGTCCCGTTTCCTGACTGTGCTGGAGACATTCGCCACTCGTAGAATGGGCCAGGCGAGGCCTGTGGGCATTTGTGCCTGTTGTGTGCAGGGGCACCTGGCACACGGGCGTGTGCAGGGATGTGTGTAGTTGTACACGTGCCACAGTCACAAACAGCTGGAGTAGAGACCTTGAACTTGCCGGAAACTCTGCAGGCAATGGGTCAGGAAACCCTCAATTTCTCTTCAGCAGGGTGAGTCCTAATGTGAGACCAGCTAAGAAGAGGCCAAGGAAGCTGAATTCCCTGAGGGGACAGGGGACCAGCAGACTACCGTTGCATCTGACCATGGACACCCACACAGCCAGGCCCCTGTGGGTGGTATGTGCAACCCAAGAGAATGGGGACGTCTGCTGGGACAGGTGACATTTGTAGGAGCTTGTAAGTGTACAGCAGATCAAAGAGGGCATATGAGATCCTTCCTATTTGATTTTCTTTTGAATAGCCACTACTTTCACCTTGTACAAAATTAAAAGTTGGGCAGTGAGAAGTGTCTCTCGTGGTCTTCAGGTCCCTGCCTGCCCAGTTCCTACACTCCTTAAAAGTTAATCACTAGGCCCAGGCATAGTGGTGCATGACTGTAATCCCAGCTACAATTCAGGAGGTGGAGGAATTGAGGTCTGAGACCAGCCGGGCAAAAGCAAGACCTTATATGAAAAATAACTTGAGTTCAACTCTTAGTATCACAAAATCAATCAATCAATCAATCAATCAATCACTTATTTTCTTTTGGTAGGGGGGTGGTAGGGTTTTTTTTGTTGTATTGGGGCTCATACCAGCTAGGCAGGTGCTCTACCACTTGAGCCACACCCCCAGTCCTTTTTGCTTTAGGTTATTTTCAGAAAGGATCTTGCTTTTTGCCTGGGGCCACGGCACCTAAGCCTTCTTATGTAGTTGAGGTGACAGCTAAGGACCACCATGCCTGGCTTGTTTTCTTAAGATGGGGTCTCACTAACTTTTTGTCTAGGCTGGCCTTGAACCACACAATCCTCCAGGTTTCCACCTCTGGAGTAGCTGGGATTACAGGCATGCACTATCCAGCCCAGTGATAATCAGTCATTGGTCTCTTCTTTCCAGAACTTACTTATATGTCTAGCCAGTGCAAACATGATTCTTATTTGTCATTTATTTGTATACAAAAGGTAGCACACTGTATTATGCCTTGTTTTTTTTCTTCTTCTTCATGTGTTGCAGGCTCTATAGGACCTTTCCCGTCCCAAGCAGACAGAACTTCTTCATTGTTTTGCAACACAATCTTTTGCTTTTTCAAATGTTGCTTCCACAAACAGCTTTGCACGTGAGTCAGTTAGTGCACATGTGGCATAAGTTCCCGGAAGGAGGCTGGCTGGCCACAGTTCATGTGCATTTCTCATCTTGTCCTGTCTTGCCAAATTGTCCTCCTTGGGGCAGGTACCACTCCCACTCACAGCCAGTGACCTATATGACCTTCGCAGGGGTGGCCACTGACTTTTTAGGACTGTACGTAGTGTGAGTTTCCAGTGGAAGCCACCGTGGATCAAAAGCAGGCTCCCTTTGGCAGCACGCTGGCTTGTCCCATCCCCTGTCCCAGCTCAGGATGCAGGCTTGTCCCTGCACACATCTTCAGTGGTCTGCAGTGTGTGGTCCTGTCAGCCTCTGGCCCAGCACATCTGAGCAGGGCTCTGCACACCACCCATGGCAGCCCCGTTCATGGGTCCTCCCTGTTTCTTCTGCCTCATCCCTGGCGACCAGAACATGGCGATTGTAGAGAGACAGAATGTGACAAATCCACAATCTAAATTGTCTTGGGCTAGCTTTAGTCCTTTTTCACAGACAATTTCTACCAACCTCTGTATCTGAGTGACCTCTAACATCCTGGTGATCACTAGGAAAACTTCTGTATCTTTTATGCAGTGCTGGGGATTGAACCCTGGGCCTTGCACATGTGAGGCGGGGGCCCTACCACTTGACCCAAGCCTCCAGCCCAAAACTTTTGGATTGTATTGCTAAGCTTAACAAACCTCCAGCTTCCAGGAGCCCTAAAGTTAAGAGTGTTATAATCGGGCTGGCAGGATGGTTCAAGCGGTAGAGAGCCTGCCTAGCAAGCGTGAGGCCCTGAGTTCAAACCCCAGTCCCCCCCTCAAAAAAAAGAATGTTGCAATGCCTGAAATCTTTAGAAGAGTCCACCCACCAATGTATTTGGTAAATACATTGATTTATGACTTCCTTTTTTTCTTTTTTCTTACTTCCTTTAGCACTGTCCCTGCCATGGTCAATGGTTGACTTTTTTTTTTTTTTGTGGTATTGGGGTTTGAACTCAGGGGTTCGTGCTTGCAAAGCAGGCGCTCTACCACTTGAGCCACACCTCCTCCATGACTTTATTTTTTTCTGTGACTATAAAAGTTCATGTAACCTCTCCCACAAAGGAGCACATTAGTTTGGGTAACCTGATTTTGTGATCCGGGGCTATGGTCACTCATATTTGGCTCAGAATAAACTCTTTTATTGCCTTTGGAGCAAGAGCTGTGTGTCACATGGATAACTTCTGAGGCTCACTCCGCAGTCCCAGGCACACCTACTCCAGGCCTGACCCCCAGCTGAGTGCTGGAAAGGCCATGTGTCATCTTGGCCAAATTTCTTAATCCTCAGGTGCCAGAGTCCTTTGGAGTAAAATGAGGGGTATAGACTGAGGGGTTCCCAAGTAGTTCCCTGATAGCTCTGCCAACCTACCACCCCCAAATCAGTTTGTCAGTCTGGGTGATTATGAAAGGGAGAAGGCTGGGCTGACACAGGATGGCACTTGTTTGCAAGGATGGCATAGAACAGATCGACCCAGAGGACAAATTTTGAGCTGATGAAGAATCGTGTGTGAGTGAGCGGCCATGTGCGTTCAGTGAGGTGAGCCCTTGACTGGCCAAGTACATGAAAGATTAAAACCAACCCAGGTGGGATCGGCCAGTCCTTTTGTGAATTTGCACTTCTGTGTGCCCCTCTGTGGAAATAGGGGCCCAAACCATTTCTCTCGGAGGTGGCTATTGTGGCAAGCAGAGTGAGGTCTGAGTCCTGACATGCTAAATACGTAATAGGAGTGCTCAGCCAGGGTCATCTGCTTTCCCAGGAGTTCCCCGAAGCCAGCTTCTGGGCATGGACCCACAAGGGCAAGGGTCAGGCATGGAGCAGACTGGCCCGGTGCCCCCAGCCAGGCCGCTGGCGAGTCTGGCGCCGTGGCTACCGAGCAGGGGCCCAGGGCTCTCTCTCAGCGTCTGGACGGGGCTGGGGCCGGGGGCCGGGGGAGGCAGACGAGTTAGCAGTGACAGCTGGGAAGGTTTAATTGCTCCTCAGTGGCTTGGAAGCACCTCCCTTCCTTGCCAGTGATCTGCATCTCAATGAGGAGAGGGGAAAGTAGGGTGCTGCTCAAAGGGGTTACAATGATTAATCATCTAAAAAACAAGAACTTAATTACAGGCCGCAATTTTTGCTATTTAAAGAGTCCATTAGTTGCCAGAAAGAAGAAGAAAAAATTATCACAGGTTATTCTCCTCCCAAAGTAGAGTGGAGCTGGGGAAGGAGCAGGGGAGAGGGAATCAGCTGCTGCTTTGGATGGGGTGGGGGACAGGGAGCCCACCCCTGCAAGAGGCCTGGTCAGGAGCAGACCTTGTGTTGCGTGTGAAGCTGCTCAGAGACCTAGGGATAGCGGCCAGGCTGGAATCCCACCTGTAGGTGCCCCTGGAGGCCTCCTCGGGTGGGTGTGGCAGCTGAGGGTCAGGGTCCCTCCCCACCCCCTCTGACCCCTGACTCCACCCTGCTCAGGATGCTGGGTTAATTGCCAGGCCCTCCCCTCTGACCCCTCTGTGGATTTTAGTCTTGTCTGGTCTCTCAGTCCCTAGGGTATACAAAAGGGGACTGGTGGGGTTGACAGCGCTGGGAGACAGATAAAAACGACCAGGGCTCCTTTAAAAGTGGATTCATGTACTGATCCTCAGGGGGAAAAAGGTCAGATGATCAAGGCCTCCTGTGACCTCAAAGGCTTCCATGCCAAAGGATCTGTCTCTACTTCCCCACACTGGTCACCTAGAGGCCTGGGCACACCTCTATCTCTGAGAAGGCCACGGAGGTCCAGCCCAGGAGGTCTGGCTCTGTGCTCCACACTGGTCTGCAGCACCTCCATCCCAGAAGACAGCCCCATGAAACAAAGGCAGCTGCCAGCACAGAATGAGCTGCCAGAATGCCAGGGCCCCCATCTGGATTGTAACGCTGATGTGACAAGCCCATCAAAACCAGTGTTGCAGGCCCGGTGCGGTGGATCACACCTGTAGTCCCAGCTACTTGGGAAGCTGGCATTTCCAGGCTAGTCCAGGCAAAAAGTTTGAAAGACCCCATCTCAACTAATGGCTGGGCATGGTGGTGTGTGCCTATGATTCTGGCTATGCAGGAAGCACAGATGGGAGGAGCATAGTCCAGGCTTACGCAGGAATGAACACAAGAACTTATTCAAAAAGTAACTAAAGCCCAAAGGGGTTGGTGGAGTGGCTCAAGTAGTAGAGTGCCTGCCTGGCAAGCATAAGGCCCTGAGTTCAACTCCCAGAATTGTCAAAAAGAATCCAAACCAAGAAAGCAAAGTTTGCAAACAAAGTTTCAACCTTTACCAAACCACCTGGAGGGAAGGTTTAGTCTCTGCCTAGCCTGCTGGATATTGGGAGTTTTTTGGTTTTTGTTTTTTTTGTGGGATTGCGGTTCAAACTCAGAGCTTCATGCTTGCAAAGCAGGTGGCCTACTGCTTAAGCCACACCTCCAGTACAAATATGGAGAGTAAAATTAATGGAATCACTCTTATTTTTTTTGGCAGTACTGGGGTTTGAACTCAGGGCCTACACTTTGAGCCACTCCACCAGTCCTATGTTTGTGATGGGTTTTCTCAAGACAGGATCGCGCAAAATATTTGCCCAGACTGGCTTCGAACAGAGATCCTCCTGATCTCTGCCCCCTGAGTAGCTAAGATTACAGGCATGAGCTGCCAGCGCCCAGCTGGAATCACTCTTCAAAGCAGCCTGTCCTGCCAGACTGATTAAATGCCTCTCCTCGCGTGCGTGTGTGCGTGTGTTTCCTTCGGCCTCATCTGGTCTAATTTCTAGGCCCCCAGAGGACAGGCTGATAAATTGGATTGAATGATAATCCTGGAGGTTTGGAGGAGTGGGGAAAAGAAGACCTTAGCCCAGCCACAGATCAACACTATGGCTTTGAATTCAAAATAACCCACCTGATTTCATAGTGGCTCCTCCCTAGCCCCTATCTCTGCTCTCTTCAGGTGCATCTTCCCCAGGGGGGAGCGTGTCTCTTCCTTTAATTACCAGGTTCCCACCTCCTGGGGCGGGAGCTGCAATGCTGATTAATCGCAGGGTTAGACACCTACAACAGGCTGGACCATATGATTTCTGAGGTTGGCTCTTCGCTGGTTGCTGACTTGAAGTCACCCTAATCGGTAGCTTTTAGCTTGTCACTCTTGACACTCTGCTTAGACCAGGGAATGGCAAATGTGGTAAAAATAAGAATCTTTTTATCTGTGTCGCTCTTTCCAACAGGAGGCAATGAGCAGGGGTTATGTGTACAGAAACTGGGATAGGCCGGGCACCAGCAGCTCACGCCTGTTATCTTAGCTACTCAGGAGGCAGAGATCAGGAGGATCTCGGTTCGAAGCCAGTCCAGGCAAGTAGTTTGAGAGCCCCCCTATCTTGAAAAATCCTTCACAAAAATAGGACTGGTGCAGTGGCTTAAGGTGAAGGCCCTGAGTTCAAGCCCCAGTTCCGCAAAAAAAAAAAAATCGAAAAGGAAACTATGATTGGAGGATGGATGGAAGGAGGAAGTCTGGCATCTGGAAGATCTCTGTGGATCTCACCTGTGCAGGTGACGTTCTGAACAGGCAGGTGGTGGAGCCAGACTCAAGGTCTAGCAGCAGCACCTCTACACACAAGCCACATGCATAGGTCACAGACCCAGCTTTCTGGTCCCTCCTGGGTGCATGGCTGCCCTGCCAGCCTCAGCCATGTCCTGGAAAGTGCTCTAACCTCAGTGAGGCCTGGAGGGTTTCCAGGTGCCCAAACCCCTCTCCTCTGCCTGGGCCTGTGTTCCATCACGACCCGCCCTGCAAGTCTGTGAAAATGAGGACGGAGAGCCCCCTCGGGGCACATGCAGCCATTGCAGGGCACACAGCTTGGGATGATCTGCAGGTGGATCTTAACATCTTGGCCCCTCCCCCACTGAGTGAAGAAACTGCTGCCAGGTCCTCCCTTCCCCCTTCGTCTTCAGGACAGCTCTGTCTTACACACGGGGACTACTGCTGCTGCCTGTTCTACGGTGCACACCTGCAGGGGGCCCCCCAGGGCCTGGAACCCAGTGACCCACATCTTCCAGGGAGACACCCTGGCGAGCGGTGGTGGGGGGTATACCCGGGTCCTCCTACATCTGACAACCCCCTTCTACTTCCCGGCTCACCCCCACAGCCTGGCTGCACTTCTACCTCTGCCCTGGGCTTTTTGAGATTCTGACTTCATGTGTGTCTCAGAAGGAGGCCCCAGGGTGGGCAGACAGACGGGAGGGGTGACGTGCCAGCCCCTCCCCACCTCCATTGGCTTAGATTCCCCTCTGCCTCATCTGCAGGGCCTGAGCTGCAGGGCAGGGTGTCTAGTTCAACTGAGGGACCATCTCACTCAGGAACAAGGTGCCTGATGAAGCCCCAGGTTCGGGTGGCAGAGGACAGTGTGGCGTGGCACAGAGGCTTCTGTGATAGCTCAAGCAGCCTCTGGGGGAAATCAGTGACCAATGAATTCTGAGCAGGAAGGAGCTGGAGCCAGAGACCCTAGCAGATCTCCTGAACGGTGAAGAGCTAAATCCCTGCTCTTCCTCTTTCTAGCTGTGTGACCTTGATAAGTCATCGGACTTCTCTGTGTCTTAGTTCCCTGGTGCAAAATAATGGGAAAGAGTAGTCTGTATTCGAAAGCGTTGGTGCCCTGGATGTAAGGACCTAGCACAGACTCTAGATACTCAGTAGATGGTAAGCATGGTGGTGTGAATCCCCATGCACAAGTGGCTACATAGCACTTTGAGGCTCTGAGCTGTGTGACCTTGGCAAGGTGCATGCCCTCTCTGAGTTCATGTGAAAAAAAAAGAGGCTTAGAGAAGGAGAGGCTAAAGGCTCCTCCAGCTTTGTAATTTCTGGGCTCTGGATTAATGAGGAGGAGGCTGTATATCACTTACATGAGTTTCAAGACGGATGGGGTGGGAGGAGAAGGCAGGAGGGAGAGGAAGGAGGCAGCTGAAGAAAAAGGGGGTGAAAATCAGAAGGAAGTAAGAAAGGAGGGGACTTGAAGGAGAGGCAGTAGAAGGGGAGGAGGCGGGTAGAGAAGAGGAGGGGGTAGGGGAAGGAGGAGGGGGAAGAATAGGAAAGAAAAGGGGAGGAAGCAGAGAAGATGGTGGGGAGGGAAGGGCAGGAAAAGGGGAGAGAGAGAGAGAGAGAGAGAGAGAGAGAGAGAGAGAGAGAGAGAGAGAGAAGACTGGCCTAATTTGGTCTCTGCAGAGGACCCTGGCTTGTTGAGGGTGGGGCAGGCCTGGCTCTCCTTTGAGGGCTGATGTCCCCAGCCTGGCCCCTAGGAAGCCCTTTTGGATTCCAGGAAAAGACCTAGGCCTTGACTCCTCCCTGAGCCTAAGGGAAGCATTGGCCAGTAGAGAACCAGGGAGCAAGGTCAGCCATTGCTCCAAGGTTGGGTTCCTCGGAGACCTCCCCACCTGGCGAGTCCAGGCAAGCGGGAGCAGCCTCTGGCCGAGCAGCTCACCCTCTGGTTGACATTCCCTGCCCTCCGTCCTGCAGAGAAGGTAAGACCAGAGGCTTCAGGTCAAAGACCCTCGTGGGTCTCCAGTTGCACTTGGGAGCTGGGAGCCTTGGGTGCCTCCGGGAGAGTGGTACCCAAGGGGTGAACGCAGCGGCGTGGGTCCAGGTCTTACACACCAGGCTTAAAGGTGCAGGGAAGGAGGCGTGTTTCACTGTCCCTCTGGCACACTGTCCCTCTGGCACACTGTCCCTCTGGCACAGGGCAGCTGCATGCACTCATGGCACGTACAGGGACCCTGCAGGCATGTCCTCTGATCACTCCCCATCTGTACCCCGTTTCCAGCTGCTCTGGGTGGCCCACACTCAGTCCACTGCCTCCTCCGTGCTCTGCAGCATCTTCCAAGGGACTGGGCTTGGGAACAGCCATGTGTCCCGGCACGGGCAAGGGAGGACTGGGAGCTGCGGGTCCCTGGCCTGTATGAATGGCTGGGGGCCGGGGAGACGATGAATAGATCAGAAGTAGAGGGCCCGGGTCCTCAGCTGCCTCGGAGGGGCAGGAGGCTGCCATCTGGAGCCTGGGAAACCCTCTCCGGCCGGCCCACAGGCAAGGGTGGAAGTCAGGGCCGCAGGGGGCTTTGTACCCGCACAATTGCGGCCGCTCTTCTGGATAAAGGGGTGGACAAAGAGGCCTTCAGAAGTGGCCACGCTGCTAGGCACCCAGGGAGGCCCCAGGAAGTCAGCTCTCGCTGGCCGCCCACCCAGCATCCTCCCAACGCCCCCCACTGCCGCATCATGGGGGCCAGCTGGGCCCCAGCCACCCGCAGCCTGGGCAGCTGGGCCGGGAGTTAATGAAAGCCAAGGGAAAGTCTTGCTCTGGGCAGGGGCCCTAGGAGACCCAGAGGAGCCCAGCCGAGGAGGGGGGAGGGGGAGGGGAATGATTACCTTCTCTGTCCCCAGGACAGCGGGAAGAGGTGTCTCTCAGGGCCAGGTTGAGAGAAGCCTCAGGCCTGGGTGAAGGGTGGTTCCGAAGTAGGACCCTCACCCTAGGGGCGTGGTAACGCAGAATGCACCCCAAATTGCCACACCTCCAGAGAGCCAGGGAGACTGGGTTCTGCAGCTCTGACTCTGTGACCTCAACCAGCTTCATGACCCCACGGAGAGCCGGGTGTGGTGGTGTACGTCTGTAATCCCAGCTACGCTAGAGGTGGAGATTGGGAGAATCAGGGTTGAAAGTCAGCCCGGGCAAAAAGTTAGCAAGACCCCCCCAACTCAACCAATAAGCCTGGCATGTAGCATGCCTAGCATCCCTGCTATATGGGAGGCATAAATAAGAGGACTGTGGTGCAGGCTGACTCAAGCAAAAAAAAAAAAAAAAAACCAGAAAGATCGTATTTGAAAAATAATGAAAACGTTATTAAAAATAATAACGGGGCGTGGCTCCCGTTGCACCTGCCTCATAAGTGTGAGGCTCTGAATTCAAACCCCAGCAGCGGAAAAACAAACAGAACCTCAGAACCCCATGTACTAAAGTTTTGTCATCTCTAAAGTGAGCCTGTAGAACCAAGGTGCCGTGGCACACACCTGTAGTCTCAGCTAGTCAGGAGGCTGAAGCTCAGGGCTTAAGGCCATCCCGGGAAACCCAACACCCCCTGTCGAGCATAATGAATTTGTGGGATGAGGCGTGTGTCAGGTGAGCGGGAGGACAGAGCTCCTGGCATATGCGATCCCCTCCTGAAGTGCCAACTATGTATCTTAGGCCCTGTTTGAATGTGGAATGATTTAATTCTAGCGGGTGCTCCACCTTTCATTTTAAATTAGTCGTGCCTGATGCCAGTGCCCACATCTGTAATCCCAGCTATGCAGGAGGCAGAGATCAGGAGGATCATGGTTCAAAGCCAGCCCAGGTAAATAGTTCTCTTTGAGACCCTATCTCAAAAAAACCCATCACAAAAAAGGGCTGGTGGAGTGGCTCAAGGTGTGGGCCTCGAGTTCAAATCCCAGTACTGCAAAAATAAATAAAATAAAATAAATAAATTAGTTGTGTCTGAAAGCAGCCTGAGCCCAAGGCTTCCAGTGATCTGCTAAAGAAACAAAGCAGCTGGGCTGGAGGAGTGGCTCAAATGGTAAGAGCACCTGCCTAGCAAGCATGAGGTTCTGAGTTCAAACCCCAGTGCTGCCAAAAAAGCCAAATGGAACAATAACAACTTGTTTTACAGTCTCTACCTGTTCTTTTATTTTGGGATAACTTTGCATTTATAGATAAGCTGCTGACCATACAGAGTTCCTATGTCCCCCTCACCCCGTCTCCCCACCTAACCTAGGTGCCTGACAGAACCACGGTTCATTTGTCATAACAAGAAGTTAACATCTGTACAATTCTATGAACTAAACTCCAGATTTGCTGTTTTGGCTTTGTTGTTTCAGATGGGGTCTCACTATGTTTGGATTCCTGGGCTTAAGTGATTCTCCTACCTCAGCCTCCTGAGTAGCAGGGACTATAGATGTGCATTGCCACACCTGTCAAGATGTCATTGGATTTTACCAGCTTTTCCATGAACATCTTTTGTTCTGGGAGCCAGTCCACAGTGTCACATGGCATTTAGCTCCCTGTTTTGTTTTGTTTTCCTTGTGAACTAATTTGCACAGGCGGACTGTGAATCTTGGTTCTCCCGAGTAGCTGGGATTACAGGCGTGAGCCACAGGTGCCTGGTCTTGTTTTTTTAATTAGCATGTATTAACTGTACAAGGGAGTTTCATTGTTATAGTTCCATGTGTGTATATAATGTACTTTTTCTTAACCCTTCTCCCCCTTTTAAAAACAATTGTAACAGGTTTCATTATCCCATTTTCACAGATGCAAAATTACCCCCCCCATCACCCTGTCTTTTTGTCCTCCTCCCCGTAGGTTCCCCACTCAAACAGTCACCATTTTACACATCATTCTTCTTTTTTTTTTTTTTTTGCAGTACTGGGACTTGAACTCAGGGCCTTCACCTTGAGCCATTCCACCAGCCCTATTTTTTGTGATGGTTTTTTGAGATAGTGTCTCAGGAACTGTTTGCCCAGATTGGCTTTAAACCTCAATCTTCCTGATCTCCACTTCCTGAGTAGCTGGGATTACAGAGGTGAGCCACTGCGCCTGGCTCTATTGTATACTGATGTACATTCCTTTGAATACATGCCCAGGGGTGGTATAGCAGGATCATATGGGAGTTTTATTTTCAATTTTTTGAGGCCCCTCCATACTGACTCCCATAGTGGATGAACTAACTTACATTCCCAGCAGCAATGTACAAGGGTCCCCTATCCTCGCCAGCCTTTGCTGCTTGTGTTCTTGATGACTGGGGCCACTGAGATGGAATCACAGTGTCATTTTGATTTGCACTTCCTTTACTGCCTCCTGTTTATTAGTGGGTGAAAGGACAGAAGCAGGGTTCTCAGCTTTATTTGCTCCCGGAAGCACTGGACAAAGCTTGTTTCCACAGGGGACCGGGACCTACACACCTTCCACCCTTCAGTGCCACCCTGCCCCACAGGACATGGTTTCCTAAGCTCACCTGTGCACTGGGAGCTCTGAACTCCACACATAGCTCTGGACTAATGAAGGATTTCTGTGACATCTTGCTAGCTTGGGGTTCTGCGGGACCACACAGATGGGAGCTGGGACCCCCAAAGCGTCAGAGAGACCCTGTGTCCCTGCTTCCTTGTACACAGGTGCATGGCGTGCGCGCACACACACGCTGCCCAGGCCGGGCTTTCCTGCAGCTCACACATGACTCTGAATCCTGGCCGTTCTTCCCCCCCACTCTCCCCAAAACCCTTGCGTGAGCATGAGGTGAGTCCACACCGCCTCTCTTCCCACACAATTGGGTCCTGGTGTCTGGCTGTGAGTCCCAGCCCACCCTGGAAGCAAGGAGTCAGCCAGGCCCCCCAAGATCCATTGGTCCCAGAGGGACAGGACAATACTCCCTTCTCTGGGCAGCTGGCAGAGCTGCCAGGCCCTGGGTGTCTGAAGGCCCCTGGAGCCAGACACTGCAGTCTGTGTCCAGGGCGCCTGTGCCAACACCCGCCCCAACCCAGGAGAAGGGTTCTTTCCTCCCTGCTGGCCAAAGCCAAGGCTCCCAAAAGAGCATCAGTGGGAATGGGGACAGACCCATGTTCAGGGAGCGGGATTTCCTGCCCACTCAGCCTGGGAATCCCAGAGCTGGGAGAGAAGTGTGTCCAGGGGCCTCCCTCTCCATTGTGAGCTGGGCCTGCTGCACCCGCCAGGCTCAGCGGGCGGGATGCCCACCCCACTCGTCCATGGTGCTGAACGCCAAAGGCCTTGGAAGGGGCTTCCTTTGAATTCTGCTTTGGGGTACGTGGGGAGGGATTCCAACTGGAGTCTGTGCCTACTTTGAAGGTAGCAGAATTGGGGTCCATCAGTGCCTGATGAGCCCAGGGGTTGGGTCTCCAGGTGCCATGTGGCTTGCAGGTCACTTGCAGTAGGATTCGTGACCCAGCTCTGTGTAAGGGCGTGGACCAAGAAGAGGCCTTGGTCACTGCCAGGCTATTTGCTATCTACACCCACCAGCCTGATTGATGAAGTGCAGGAAGACATGTTGGGGATGCTAGGTTTTGAGGTGTCTTTTCCTACCAGGCCAGCCCTGGGAAATCCCTGGCCTGCAAACTAGGGGCAGTGACCCCACCCCTGCACTCCCAGGCTGGACAGGGGGGACCGGGTGGAGACGGTCACTGTGTGCTCCCACACCCACTGTAGGCTTGTGCAGAAACGTGCAGACTCAAGCCCCCAGGCAAACAGGACAAGCACACAGCGATGGTAAGTGCTGCCACCCTTGTCATGGGTGCTGGGAGAGGTGCACACTCCTAATAGCTCATTTAGTGTTCATATAACATTACACGCAAGTTACACACGTGTTAGATAAATCCCTCACTGACTCCGACACAAAAACAGGACGAACCAACCCTGAACCCACAAAGATAAACAGGCCAGTGTTGTCCCAGAGGCCAGGAGGTAGGACAGAACTCACCTGGGGGTAAACATGGGTAAAACAATGATAAAAAGCTGGGTATAGTGGTGTATGTTTTTAATCCCAGAACTTGGGAGGGAGAGGCAGGAGGATCGAGAAATTCAAGGCTGCTCTGGGCTACACAGTGAGATCCTGTCTCAGAAATAATAATGGTAGTTGGGTTTGGTGGTGCTCACCTGTAATCCCAGTTACTCTAGAGGTGGAGATCTGGAAGATATTGGTTCAAGGCCAGTTGGGGCAAAAAGTTAGCAAGACCCTCATCTTAATAAGTTGAGAGTGATGGTAAGAGCCTATAGTCCCAGCTACACGGTGGTAGGGGGTGAAGGTAGGAGAATTTTGGTTCATTGCCAGCCCCAGGCAAAAACTCGGGACCCCATCTGAAAAACAGCTAAAGTGAGGAGGACTGGGGATATGGCTCAAATAGCTCTTGCGTGAGTTCCTGGGTTCAAACCACAGGACCACAAATAACAATAATAATAATAATAATAGCAAAACCCATCTTCAACTATTTCTTTCTCACCTTGCACTGGTTATTTTTTAACCATGTCAGTGAAAAGCTACTCCTCTTCCCTTCCCAAATTATTCTGTTAATTCTAACCTCCTGAGTTTTTCAGAACTTTTTATTGAGGTAAAATATGTATAACATAAAATTTACCATTCTAACCATTTTCCCTCTTACTGTGATATTTTAACTTGTGTGTGTGTGGCTTGGGGTTGGACTCAACCCCTGAGCTACACCCTAGCTCCTATTTTAACCATTTATTTTTATTTATTTACTAATTTTTTAGCGGTGTTGGGGTTTGAATTCAGGGCTTCACGCTTGCAATGCAGGCACTGCACCACTTGAGCCACTTCACCAGCCCTTTTTTAAAAGTGTTGAATATTTTTGAGATAGGGTCTCATGAACTATTTGCCTAAGCTGGCCTTGAACCACGATCCTCCTGATCTCTGCCTCCTGAGTAGCTGGGATTACAGACAGGAGCCACCAGCACCTGGCAGAACTTTGTTTTATGACCCCAGACAACACACTTCTTAAACACCTCTCTGTTGCCCCTCACCTAACCCTGGGTAGCCTGCTTTCTACATCTTTTGAGAGATACACATATGAATGTGTGTTCTTCTGTATCTTAACCTGTTCACTTTAATAATAAATGTGGAGGCTTCATGTAAGCATATGTTTTATTTTGTACCCTTTAATTGAGTGGAGTTAATTGCAAGATTGCAAGAACTCCCAGCTCAGCATTTGACCCCGTACAGGTCCTGATGGTTGGAACATATGGAGTCCTTTCAGATACAGCTGTATCTCAAGCCCAGCTCTGAATCAGTGACGCTGTAGAAACAAAACTTGCATCGCTTCATTTTATTTGCGATTATATTTTTAAATGGGGAGGAGCGCTGGAGGTGTGGCTCAGTGGTAGAGCACCTGCTTAGCAAGCCTGAGGCCCTGGGTTCAATCCCCAGCACCACATTAAAAAAATTAAAGTGGGGGCTGGAGATGTAGCTAGCGATAGAGTATATGAGAGACCCTGGTTTCAATCCCTGGCGCCCCAGAAAACTTAAGAGGGGATCAGAGAGTGAGTGGTGATGCGCTAATGGTTTTTGTTTGCAAAATGCAAATTTTAGATAATACAGGAAATATTTTACTGTATTTGAAGAATATGTTTGAAACAGCAGTTTATTTTCAAATTGTATTTTGTTCTTATTAAATTGCAGTGTAACTGGGCACCAGTGGTTCACGCCTGTTATCTTAGCTACTTGGGAGGCAGATATCCGGAGGATCACGGTTTGAGGCCAGCCCAGGAAAATAGTTCTTGACACTCCATCTCCCAAAGAACCAGACAACAGTGGAGTGGAGGTGTGGCTCGAGTGGTAGAACGCCGGCTTTGCAAGTGTAAGGCCCTGAGTTCAAACCCCAGCCTCCCCCCACCAACACACACAAAATGGAATGTCCTGTTGTTCAATACCGGGCCAAGCCGTGAATCCATGCTCCTCCCTCTTTAAATCGTAATCTGAAATACCGCGTTTTCCTTTTTTATACTAAAGCAAGCTAGGAAGTTAGTGTTTGAAATGGCATGAGCTTCTACACAAAGGCGGTGAGGACTGTCAGCTGCCACCGTTTGTAACTGTGACACTCATGATTATCCGTGTCAATAATTTTGCCTCCTGGAGGACTGGGGCAGGGTCACCTTGGACACCAAGTGCCCAGAGCCATGGCTGGGTCTCCCCAGAGGGCCGGCAGGCAAGGTGGGGTCTGAGGAGGATGGACAGGAGGAAGAGGACTGCCTGGGTGCTGGCCATGCGGACCAGGAGATGCCTGCAGCAGGTGGACCAGCCGGCGGTCACCCCGCCCCTCGCCCCACGGTCCCATCCCGGTGCACTTCCGAGGCCGACCGCGAGGTGTCGCTATGGCAAAGCGCTCCGGCCCGAGGGCCCTTTGGACAGGCCACGTGCCCAGTCCAGGTGTGGTCTCTGTCCCCAGCCCCGCACAGGCCCCCCGGGGTGACAACCTGGAGAACTGGACTCGGGGAGAGGCTATCAGGGAGCGGGGCCACAGAGCCTTCACACCCAGCCTGAAGACTGGGCCAGGAACCACACATAGGTCTAGCTGGATGCATGCTTAGGAAGTATGGTTTGGGCCAGGTGTGGTAGCACACATCTGTAATCCTAGCACTCAAGAGGCTGAGGCAGGAGGATCTCGAGTGAAAGTCCAGGCTGGGCCATGTCTCAACAAAAAAGCAAAGCAAACAAAACAAAACAAAAAAACCCCTCAGCTTAGGAGCTTTTCTGGGGCTACAAAATAAGGAATTTGAAAACCAAAGCATGAACTCTAATTTTTTTAAAGAAACCTGAAATGCTGGAGGCATGCCTCAAGCAGTAGAGCACCTTCCTAGCAAACCAAAGCCCTCAGTTCAAATCCCAGTACCACCAAAAAAGAATCTTCTTGGATTTCTCCATGCCTACACAATTTAGCCTGGACTCCTGACCTGTCACTGCCTACCTGACTGGCCTCACCTCCTACCAGTAATGCAAAAAAAAAAAAAAAAATAGAGTTTCTTTGGGCTGGGCATGATAACATGTGTTTGTATCCCAACTACTCAGAAGCAAAGGCAGTTCAAGGCCAGCCTGGGCAAAAGTTAGTAAGACTCTATCAAAAATATAAAAATAAATAAACAAACAAGGCAGCTGCTGGTGGCTCATGCCTGTACTTGGGAGGCTGAGATCAAGAGGATCAAGGTTTGAGGCTAGTGCAGGCAAATAGTACATGAGACTTCATCTCCAAAATAACTAGAGCAAAATGGCCTAGAGGTGTGGCTCAAAAGGTAGAGTTCAACTGGGAAGCCCTGAGTTCAAACTCCTGTCTCACTAAAAAACAAGGAAGGAAGGAGGAAGGAGGAAGGAAGGAAGGAAGGAAGGAAGGAAGGAAGGAAGGAAGGACGGACTTCAGTGGCTCTACTTGGCTTTACAGATGCCCTGAACTCCAGGGACCCCTCTGCCTTCCACAGACAGATCTGCCTCCTGAAACACTGTGGGTGAGATTTAGGTTGTCTAGGCCCAGGTCCTGGAAGAGCTGTGCCTCCTGGGGAAGGGAGATGAGGGAGGGGAGAGCAGGTCTTGGTTTGGCCCCTGGACATTTGCCAAGGCTCCAAGAATCCACCCACATCACAAGCCCTGAACTGGCCAGCCCACCCCACAGTTTCTTCCTTCACATCCACACGTGAGAACCTCCAGCTTGTCCAGCTCCACAATCCTGCTGGAGTATGGATTTTCATAAAAATTTTAAACTTACGTGAAGAAAAATAACAACCTTATATGAAGTTATGAAAAGTGATCTATGGAAGAAAATGTTTATGATATAAATAAAAGAGGAATTCCTATAATACATAAGACAGACTTCCTACAAGATGTCCTCCAAATAAGGAAAAGGATGAAGAGCCCCACAGGAGGGAAGGTACAGTAAGGGACTAGACGGAAAGGGCATTCATGTGGCCCAAGTGTCAGTGTCCTGGGAAAAGTTAGAGGAGGGGGCTTGTTTTCTCCTGGGACACAGAACCAGCCCACCCCAGCTCTGCCTCTGCTGGAGGCTGAGTGTGAAGGGACCCCCACCTCCCCCAGAGCTCTTTCAGGGTCAGCACGATGGGATCTACAGCCCCTGACCCCTCTCAGGGCCAGGACCACTTCTCGTTCGTACCCAGACTCCAGGCTGCTGCTGTGTGTGCAGTCATCAGAAAAAAGGACTTGAAAACTTACCCATGTCTTTAAGGGGCCAAGTCCAAGATGTACTATGAAATAAAAGAAAATTGAGTCAGGTGCTGGTGGCTCATGCCTGTAATCCTAGCTACTCTGCAGGCAGAGATCAGGAGGATCATAGTTCAAAGCCAGCCTGGACAAATAGTTCACGAGACCCTATCTCGAAAAACCCTTCACAGAAAAGGGCTGCTGGAGTGGTTCAAGGTGTAGGACCTGAGTTCAAGACCTAGTACCGCAAAAAAAAAAAAAGAAAGAAAGAAAGAAAAGAAAAAAGAAAATCGAGGAGGAAGGGGGTTAGGGGAGTGTAATAGAGAGGTGAGTCTGGTCAAAGTACATCTATAGGAATGTCACAACATAACCTTTGTGCAATTAATTATGTCAATAAAAAGTTGAAAGTGGAGCTGGGCTGTAGAGTCTTTGCTTGCCATATGTGAGGGCTTGGCTTTGATCCCCAGCACTGCAAAATAATATAATAATAATAAATAATAATAATAATAATGAGGAGGAGGAGAAGAGGAAAGGAGGAGGAAGAGGAGGAGAAAAACTTCATTTAAATAATTTTTGGTGACATTTGGGATTGAATCCAGGGCCTCACACAAGCTAGGCAATCAGTCTAGTGCTGCCATACACTCCAGCCTCTAAAGTTTTATCAAAACTTCACAAGACAGAATGTGCATAAGAAATTTAAACAATGCGATGAGCAAATGTCGTTTTCGTAAGCTCGTAGCACTTACGCTTCTGAAATTATTAAAGCTTAAAACTGCAAAAAAAAAAAATCAGGACACAGAACAGGGCAAACTGTGTCCTAACTTTGTTGTATAAATGGGAAAACTTGCACTTGGACCCCCCCAGACCATCTCTGGACAGATACAAAAGGAAATGAAGTTAACAGTTGGCTCCTGCAGGAGGAAACGAAGGGGCTGGAGGACCTGGGCAGGGAACTTGCCTTTCTGTTTGTCCTTTGTACAGTTGCAATATTTTATAGTGGAATTTTTTTTAGGTCAGGAAGAAGTTATGATATCTCGTTAATTGACATGATAAGTTCGGGTCATGATGTAACCCCTCTTTTTGTAGAGAAAGATATATGATACATCTTGATAGAGGGGAAACTGAGGCAAGAGGGCTATTTTAACTGTGTTTTCTTTAATCTTCTTCTAATAAAAACGCTAACAGTGGAAAGGGAGTAAAGGAAAAAGAACACATCCTCCTTCTTTGCCCCTTGTAGCCTAGGTTCAGTTACCACACTGGAAATGGTAACTTAAGTCATTATGGTTTGGTGGGGGGGGGGGAATAGACGGCTGCAGGAGATATTTTCTTTTTGTGCCTTTCTGAGATTTAACTAAGCATTTATTACAATGGAGAGACAAAAAACACATTTTAAAGTGCTCTGAATAGACAAAGGCTTTGAGCCTCCACCCCTCAGCTGGGAAGAAACAGGCCTGATGTGCCTCCCTTCCCCATTTCCATCCATACCATCCCCCCCGGACCCCTCTCGGTTTGGGAAGCAGCATTTTTGGTGGGTGGGGCAGGGCCTGAGCCCCAGGACCTCATACTCGGCTCTACCACTTGAGCCACCCCTCCAGCCCTCTTCCTTCTCATTTATTTTTCAGAGGGGATCGCACATTTTTCCCTGGGACTAGCCTCGGACCTCCATCCTCCTGCCTCTGCCTCTTGCCTAGTTGAGAATATAGGCATGCCCCAACACACTGGCTGTTTTTTTTGTTTGTTTTTTTGGAGGTTGAGTCTTGTTAACTGTCCTCAAATTCTCGATCCTCTTACCTCTGCCTCCTGAGTAATTGCTCCTACAGATGTGCACCACCATACCTAGTCCAGAAGCAACAACCTCTAAATTCCAGAAAAGGCCTCCAGTTCCATTTTGAACAAAATCCCCCTGTCCCAGCATCTGTTCTAGCCTCAGGGCCTTCATACTCCTTCTGAAGCCTCTGCCTCCCAGCCTCCTTTCAGAGTGCACAGAGAAACCTGTTGCCTTTCTGGTGCTCAGAGGTACCAAACCCAGGAATCCCCCGTCTCCTTCAGCAGGGACTGTCTGGAAATGGATCTGACATACGGTAAAAGGAGGAAAACTCCCTCCTTCACATGGCTCTTAGGTTAAAAACGACTGGCCTGGTTAAAACTGCACCTTAATGAAGCTCCTTTCTGGCCTAATTGTCACCATGGCAATGACCCCTGGTGGCCATCTTTAATTAACTTGGAATCAGAGTTGCCAAATGAGCTCCTCCAAGAAATTGCTCATGAGCCCAGGCAGTCACGCAGCCCCTCCTCTGTCCTCTGCCCTCTCTCATCTGCAGAATGGATGATAGGGCAGGAAATTCTCAACCCTGGCTTCCTCTCTTCCTGCTGGATTTGCCTGGCATGGCCCGGGAGGGGCTCCGAGCTGTCATGGTAATAATAATAATTAATAATCATAATAATAATGGCAGCTATGATGCCTAGTGCGTGGTAAGCATTACCTCATTTAGTTAGTTTTCACAGTAATTCTAGGAGGGGCGAACTCTTACAGCCCATCATCGTTGCAGATAAGGAAACTGAGGCTAAGGCTGATCACTAAGTGCAGAGCTGGGGTTTAATCCCAGGCAGTCAGAGACAGTGTCTCTGGACTCTTCTGGAGGGGAAGTGCACAGGGTCCTCTGCCCCTTTTAAGCACAGTGAAAACCTGGACTTCTTTTCTATATCTGCTGCTTTCCAGCTGTGTGACCTTGGGCCATTTTCTTCACATGTCTGTACCTATCTCTACAACTGGAACAGGGATGGTGACATGAGCCAGGGCGTGGGTAAGGGACCCGAGCAGTCACGTCAATTCTGTTTAATATGATCCTTAATCTAGGCACAGCGCTTCACACCTGTAATCCCAGCCATCCTAGGCTACATAGTGAGACCCTTCCTCAAAAACGAAACAAAAGATCCTTAAGTCCACAAGAATGTTCCCATTGTCTTCACCCTGGTACAGTTTAAGAAGCAAGATGACATGGACTGGAGGTGTGGCTCAAGCAGTAGAACACCTGTTTTGAGAGCATGAGGTCCTGAGTTCGAAGCCCAGTCCCACCAGAAATAAAATTAATTCGATTTTTAAAATTTAAATGTGATCACACATTCTTTCAGGAGCTCAAACCAAAACGCCAGTCATTCTGGCTCTACTCTTCCCACACTCTCCTTCAATTGCTCGGCAAATCTTAGCAACTCTGTCGTCAAAATATGTCAGAAACAGGCCAGTTCTCACCTGTTACTCTGTCCTGACAGGTGTTTATGGTGGGAGACGTAGACAACCACTAGATTATTGAGGGAGAGAGTGGGACTCTTGGTTGTAGCAAGAACTTTACGTTTTATTCTGGGTGACACAGGAAAATACAGGAAGACTTTAAGGATGGTCAAATTTACCTCCTGAAAAGACCACGCTAGGGCTGGGAGGCAGCTCAGTGGAAGAGCGCTTGCCTTGCATGCAGGAGGCCCTGGGATGGATCTCTAGTTCTGAGAAGAGCTGAAGACAGAAAGAAAAGAAAAAGTAAAGACTGCTCGAGTGCTGAGGGGAGCATGGGTGGAGGGACCCGACTGGAAAAGATGAGATGGTTTAGGCTGCTGTTGAGGTTTGAGGGCAGATAATAATGATCCCTTGGGCTATAGAAGTTGCCCGTCTCCCAGGCAGAAGGACCCAGGTCTGTGGCTGAGCCAGACAGCTCCCATCGGTGGCCCCCGACATCCGGGCCGCGTTTCAGCACCGCTGCATGGACAGCTCTCACTGGCCTCCGAGCACAAGCCCAGTGCCTCTGCAGCAAGGCCAGAGCCCAGTGGTTCCTCGGGGTTCAACCACTACCCAGCGCCCCACAGAGGCTGGCAGCTTGGGGAAGGAGCTGAACTCCTTGCTTTGGATGTACTATTGCTTTGAAAACCTTTTGCCACCCTCAAAAGGGGAGCTCAATGCTGGGCACAGCCTCAAAAGACCACTGTGAGCGCTGAGGAGACAGAAACCTCAGACACGGGGACATCCAGGTTCCTGTGGCACTGTGCCAAGCCCTCTGCTGGCAAAACTCAGGGCCAAGCTGCTTCCCTGGGGAGTTGAACGGTGTGACTCATGCCAGACCCTGGCCGATGTCCTCCACCTGATAGTGCTTCTCTGGGGTGGGGTGGGAGAGCCCTGCACTTGGTCTTAACCTTTGTCACTGTCCAGGTCCACATGGCTACTGTGGCACCTAGTGCCCTCCCTTTCCTTTCCCAGGAGCCTCCTGGCACTGGGCTGGGTCCTGGTCCCTAGGCTGGCTTTTTGCTTGAAATGTCCCTGAAATTCCCAACCCCTCCTCCTCCCCCACAGACACCCTATTAAGGGATGGGGGCGGGGGATACACAAGGGAGGGAGTGCCTGGGACGAGGTTTCTTGGTGTGACAGCAAGGCAAGACCTCCACTCAAACCTCAGCTTTCTTTCTTTCCTCATTTACTTGGTGACCTGTGTAAGTCACGTGCACTTCGATGCTCTCTACCTCAGTTTCTCCACCTGTGTAATGGAAGAAAAGGTGGTTCCTCCCCAGGACCTGTTGGCAGGAGTTGCTGAAACTAAAAAAATGGACCTCTGATCAGAGCCCTAGAGAAGCTGTTAGTGGGAAGAGAGATACCTGAGGATCCATCCCAGAATTAAAGAACACTTCCCAGCCCCAACCAACCAGCCCATTTCCTGGTATCGCTCTAAACCCCTGCAACCTCCATTGAAGACTGATCAAATGTTTTCCCATCTGTAAATGGGCAAACCAGGCAGGCGCCAGTGGCTCACGCCTATAATCCTAGATATTCAGGAGGCAGAGATCAGGATTGCAGTTCAAAGCCAGCCTAGGCAAATAGTTCGTGGGACCCTAACTTGGAAAAACCCTTCACAAAGAAGGACTGGTGGAGTGGCTCAAGGTGTAGACCCTGAGTTCAAACCCCAGTACTGAAAAAAAAGGCAAGCCCATTTTTTTTTTGTCAATACTGGAGACTAAACTCAGGTCTTTGACCATGCTAGGCAAATGCTCTACCACTTGAGCCATGCTCCAGCCTGCAAACCCATTTGCAGATGGGAAAGTGAGGCCTGGAAGTCACTCTGCGCTGCCTGTGCTCCCACTTGAGTTCCTCAGACCAAGACCCCAGATGAAGGGGACCTCGGCCCTCAGCCAGTTAGGGTAGGTGCCTCTCCTCCCTCCCAGGGCTCTAGTACTCTGTTTCAGGAACTTCTAAAGGGACCTGGGGAACAACAGATGGCTTCCATCCAGCTGCCCCAGAAACAAGAGCGCACATCTCCCTTCATCAAGACTCTGGCCTCTTCATCTTTAAAGCAAGGAGAAGGAGAGTCCAGAGTAGTGAGAGAATTAAATGAGACAAAAATCCAGCAATGCCTGCATCACCCGGTCCAGGCAATCTTCTCCCAGGGGAGGCATCCTGCTGAGGAGCAGGTATTTGGGCTGCAGTGAGTCAGAAAACAGGCTCCTGAGCCTTCTGGGGCAAAGGTGGGGAGCAGGCAGGGCCTGGTGGGGGAAACCACACCGTGCCTGGAGCAGTTGGCTCCAGTCCTACTCTTTGCACCCCTCAGGCACATAGGGAACCAAGCAGAGGAGACCCTGGCTGAGTCCATCCCGTCTAGATCCTGCTGCCTGGCCCTCAACCGTGGAGTAAACGCGACAGCTCTGGGGGGAGGGGGGAGGGGGGAGGGGAATGTCCGGATCTGCTCTTCATTTTGGCATTTTTAAAACCCAGAGAGTTTGGGCTTTTTTGTTGTTGTTGTTCTGGGGCTTGAACTCAGGGTCTACCCCTTGAACCATTCCGCCAGCCCTTTTTTGTGATGAGGTTTTTTGAGAGAGGTTCTCACAAACTATTTGCCCAAGCCGACTTGGAACCGCGATCCTCCTGATCTCCGCCTCCGAGTAGCTAGGATTACAGGCGTGAGGCACCGATGCCCGGTGCAACTGAATTTTAATTAGCCACAATGACGGACTGCTGGGAGCTCTGATGGTTAAAAATATCTGTGAAAACAACTCACCCACATACCTAGTGCACGTATGCACACATATGTACAAACCACGCCTCCAGACAGAGCTGCCCACCTGCCACCACCGGGTAGATAGAGGTCAACAAGGCCCAACAAGGCTGGAATCAGGAACGCCAGTCACGGTCACTTCCCACGTGACCCTGCTCCGTGCCTCGGTGGGGTTGGGACTTCACCGATGCCTTGTGTGCAGGGTCAGGTGAGGGTCATGAATGGGCCCCTTGTGCTCACCCCCTGCGGGGACAGCTTTACTTCACTGGGTGACCAGCAGACACTGGGTGACCAGCAGACACTGGGTGACCAGCAGACGACACTGGGTGTCTGCTCCGAGCCTTGAGCTGAGGTGCAGCTGGAAAGCAGAGCTCTGGGCGGTCCTCCTCCGGAGCAGGTCCCCACCGTAGCCTGGGACAGTCCTCCCTCTGAACTTCCAGCTGCCCAGGAAGTCTGGCTTCCACGTCTGCATCCCTCCCCAGGGTGCCTCACTGCACCTCCCAGCCACCTGGCAATGCGGCGCCTCAGCTACCTGGTGGGTGCACTGCACACAGTAGGGTCTCTCTGGGGTCTGGGCTTTCCCTCTCTGCCTGGTCCCCCGTCTTCCATCATGTGGGCTCCCCCTGCTGGCGCCCCGCAGTAGCGACCTGAGCCTGCATCTGCTCAGAAAGTTTATTTTATGTATTTATTTTTTGCGGTCCTTGGGAGTCCAACAGAGAGCCTTGCACATGCCAGGCAAATTACACCGCATCCCAGAAAACATACTTTTTCAAACTTTTTCAAGGGAATCCTCACTTGGGCCTCCCAGCCTATCCCCTGTATCCAGCCAAAGTAACCCACAAATTCATCCTGAATGCAAACAAAACAAAACAAAAAATGCTTTCATTTACCCAACAAAGCTTAATGAGCCCTCTTAATATTAATATACTGTTAATACTGACTGACCACTTGCTGTATGCAAGCATGGGGCTCTTTTATAGGTCTGAGTGTATTTAACCCTCACTATAATCCCTGCAGGGTGGTACTGTGAACTATCCCCACTATATAGCTGAAGCCACCCAAGTCCAAAGAGTTGTGCCCAAGGTCGCAGAAAACTGGAAAGAAATCAGTTGTGGTGGCTTACACCTATAATCCCAGCTACAAGTAGGAGAATTTCAGAGACTGACAAAAACTTGAGACTCTATCTCAAAAATAATCTAAACCAAAAAGGGCTGGGGATGTGGTTGAGGTAGCAGAGCACTTGCACAGGGAAAAACCCTGAGCTCAAACCCCAGAACCAGGGGGAAAAAACCTGGGCGCTGGCAGAGTGGCTCAATTGGTAGAGTGCCTGTCTAGCAAGCTTGAGGTCCTGAGTTCAAGCTCCAGTACCACCAAAAAAAAAACAAACACCCAAAAAACAAAAAACACCAACAAAAAAATCTGGGAAAAGGCTTTGCACTAAGGAAAATGATGATAAAAACAAAAACAAACTGAAAACATGACGTGGGCAGTGACTTCAAAGAATCCCTTGTTCTCTGATTAACCTTGGGTACTTACTTTCTAGAAAAAGAAACAGATAAGTGTTTCACTTAGAGAGAGAGGCGGGAGATGTCAGGTTTTCTTTCCTGGGTGCCAGTGATTACAAGTGTAAGATGACTCCCCACATTTCCAAGGGAAGCATGCAAGCCCCTTCAAAGTTGTACCTCCTGGCTGGCAGCGGGGCTTGGTGGAGGCACCGGCCAAGCGTGGTCCAGGCCCTGGGTTAGATTTGCAGCTCTGCCAATGACAATAATAAAATTATAAAGCACTTCCAGAAGAAGAGCAAATGAATGAGGAGTAAGAGATTCACTGGACTGCTCTGCACCCCAAGAAGTCAAGGCCCACCTCTCTCACACCCTCTCCTTTGCTCCTAGGGATCTGAATGGACCCCAGCCACTGCCCTCCCCATGGGCCTGGGCAAAGCTCTGGTGTGGGCCATAAGTGCCGTGGCAAATGTCCTTTGTGCAATGTGAGTTAGGCAAGGGTGTCACCCCATGGAGACAGCCAAGGACACACATCGGGAGTCCAAGCATCTTAGAATGCAGAGGGCTTAGGGACCCATTCATCCATCACTTATCTATTACAGGGACTTCCAAGGTCCTGTGCCTTGGGCACGGGATGTTGAATGGCATACTCTAGTCTCTGGTGCAGATTTCCAGCATGGAAAGCAGAGGCCGATTGTGTGACCTTCCTCCCAGCCCAGCCTCAGCCCTGGACTTGGCACCAGGCCTGTACGTGAAGATCCTTTCAAGGTAGGCTTGTATGCTACACTGTGTTCTATGCCTGAACACAGGGTCTGACACAGAGCAGGAGCAGAACTAACTAAATCAGTCCTCCCAGCATCCCTGACTGGGGACATCCTGCCCTTGGTAGAATCCTCAAAGACTGCTCCCTGGGCTGCTTCCTCTGGGGTCAGTTAGGAGGCTGGGCCTTCCTTTCGTGGACTCTTGGAAGGAGTAGAACCCTCTGAGCCTCCCTGAGTCCTGGAGAAAGGTATGGACATACCAGATGCCTGTCTTCTGTCCTTGGAGCCCAGACCAAGTGGGAAATCTAGAAAAGGTAGATTTTGTCTTCCAGAAGCACCTGGGAGCTCCAACTGAGGCCCAGAGCAGGATCCACCCACTGGCACCCTGTGAGATGTGCACAATGTGTAGCTGGTTTGGGGCCATAGCTTTTTTATTATGATTTTGGAGACAGGGGCTCACTATGCAGCGCATGCTAACCTAGAACTCTTGATCCTGCTGCCTCAGCCTCTCAAGTGCTGGGATTACAGGTGTGCATCGCAACACCCAGCTTTTTTTTTTTTTCCTTTTCAGGTGCTGAGAATTGAATTCAGCGCGTCACACATGCTAGGCAAGTGCTTTACCACTGAGCTACATTCTCAGTCCACAAGGGGCTTATTCGAAGGTATTCTGCCCTGGAAATGTACAGGCATGTCAGTCCCTTACTATTTTTCTGAGATTTTCTTTTTGGCAGTACTGGGGTTTGAACTCAGGGCTTCACACTTGCTAGGCAGAAGCTCTACCACTTGAGCCACTCTGCCAGTCCCTTTAGTACTCTTCTGAGTTTCTACATGTCAGTGTGAGTCAGCGGGTGTGCAGAGTCCCGTGTGTACACATCAATGTCTGAATTTGAACACAGGTTAAGTGTGAACCCAGGAATGAGGCCAGAAGCAAATCTGTATTCTATCCTGGAGGAGGAGGGGTAGATCGCCACAGTGCACACAAACTGGTGGATGGCCTGCAGCCACAGAACAGACCTATAGAACCCTACCGGTGTGTGCACACATCCAAGCGTGTGTGTTTGAAAGCTAACCCCAGTCTGGGTGGTCTGTGTGTGTGTTGTGTGAGTGTGTGTTTACAAACATTTCCCAATCTGGTCCTGTGATCCTGTGGCTGAGTATGTATGTGTGCAAGTGTGCATTTCACAATGTAATTCCAGCCTGTATGTGAGTGAATGTGTGATGCGTGTGCTTGTGTGCTTAGATGCTAATTCGCTTCTTTATCTTTTGTAAATTCATTTCTAAGTGTGGGCCTGGGTGACCATGTCCCCAGCCCCATGGGTGTATGCAGGTCCTCTGTCCTCAACAGCTGAGCGCAGGAAGGTTGGGAGGCTGGTCTAGTATCTGGGGAAGTAGGCATAGGTGACTGGTGTTTGCTGGCAACCTGACTAGCTTTTGTCTGGTGCCCATTCCCCATGACCTCTAAATTCCTCACCCTGGCTGGACCTCAGTCATCCTTGGTCACAGACTGCATTCCCTGAGGTGTCCTTTTAACTCACAGCCCCTTTTCTGCCCAGGGGGCTGAGAGTTGGGGGATAGTCGCCTCGGAGAGTTTTTGTTCCACTTCATGAAAGGCATTGGTGGCTGGGCCCACCATTCTGATTACAGGGAAGCCCAGCTTATGTGGGTGACACAAAGGGCTGTGGTCTCATAGCAGCTCCTTCCATTCGTCAAATAAGGCTGTCTAATGACGGAGTGAGAGCTGTGAATGCCTAAAACAAACTCAAAAAGGAGGGAAAATAAAGCCGCCGGGGGCTTAAAATATATTAAATTACCCTGATTAGGAGTGGTGGCTTTGCAGGCACTGGCTGGAGTGGCTGGCGAGGCTGTGAGTCCCGCTATTCACATGGAGGGGAGAGGGGTCAGTAGGTTGGGGGTGGGGGTTCACAGAGCCCAGGACCATTCTCATGCTAACACCAGGGACACACTGCAGGCTTAGTGGGCTGGAAAATAGAAATGAATTTGCCATAATCCTCCTCCTTCCTCTGCAGCTCTGAAGCTTTGCCTAATCGTAGTTCTCAGAGCTTGCTTGGGCTTTGGGGCCCAGCCACACCCTGGACCTGCACCCCTTGGCCTTCCCACCCTCTCCCTTCTCCTTTCTGAGGAGCCTAGGAATGAGTGGGCTCCAGGGTTCATCTGAAAGATCAGTGGAAGTAGGTTGTGGGGTTTCAGTGGGGGAAGGTGCCAGGGTGCATGAGTGTGCACACACACCCGTTTGAAGATAGACTTATCCACAGTTCACAGTGACCCCTCTCCCCACAGGCACACCATCCACAGGCACAAATGTCCTTCACTCTTCCACATGAGCCTCCTGGGCTGGTGAAGTGGTTCAAGTGGTAGAGCGCCTGCCTACGAAGCATAAGGCCTTGAGTTCAAATACCAGTGCCACCAAAAACAACAAATCTTCATGCATTTGCATGTGCCCCCTTTCATGGGCAAATAAACAGAGCACCCCCACACTGTCACAGGCACCCACAGAGCCTTTACAGGCACCTACGCGTGGAGACATATCCCTTCCCAGGTGGCCCTATGCTGTCTCCCAGACATGAACACACATGTGTCCCTTCAGAAGTGACCTTGTCCAATTTCACTGTTTCACAGCAGAGGAAAGTGAAGTTAGCTAAGGCATGGGTCCCTTCCCAGCTTTGGTGGAGTCAGCCCCCTTTCTAAGGGCTGAAGGTCCCTTTGCTTGGTGGGAATGCGCTTTGAACTCAGGCTTTCTCAGCTTGCAAAGCGGGCACCCTGCTGCTTGAGCCACAGCCCCGATCCAGTTTTCTACTATTAAAAGCTAGGAAAAGCCTTCCCCAGGCTCTCCCCCTGCGTCTGCACACTCAGGGGTGTACACATGCACGCACGCTGTGCCACACACCTCCGGTGTGCAGCCCCCAGGTCCCTCCCACCCATCTGCAGCTGCGCCTCTGTGGCTCCATCCGTGCGCCTGTGCTCGTTAGGGACACAGGACACAGTAGTGTCAGATGTGGAGCCCACAGTGTGGCGCCAGGGACCCAGGATGGCTTTCCCACGCGCTGCTCCCGGGTCCAGGGCGCCCTCTGCCGGCGGACCGGGAATGGACTGGCCGGGCGGAGGCCGTGCGAGCGCACGTGACCGTCGGACCTGACCCGGGAGAGACAGCCTGGTTCTCAGCTCCGCGGCGGGAGGCGCCAGCGAACCGCACGCCAGGCTGGAACCGAGACCACGAAAGTCAGCTCCACCGAGGGAGCGTGGGAAGCGCAAGGCCAGGCCCGGAGGCCCTTTCCTTTCCCTTAGCGGCCTGGCAGGAACTCCCTGCCCTGTCCAGCACGCCGAGAGCCCACGAGTGCGGGTGTATGAAGGGCGCCAGGGCTGGGGGACACACGGGGGTGGGCCACCTGCTGCTGGCTAACTGAGCCGCTTGGCCTCAGCGTTGACATTCGTGACAACCAAAGAAAGCCAGGGAAAAGCCCCCAAAAGAGCGGATACCGTTGGCTCACGCCTGTAATCCTGGCTACTCAGGAGGCAGCGATCAAGAGGATCACAGTTCGAGGCCAGCCCCAGCAACAAAAGCAAGACCCTATCTCAAAAAATACCCAACACACACAAAAAGGCCTGGTGGAGTGACTCAAGTGGTAGGTACCTGCCTTGCAAGCGTGAGGCTCCCAGCTCCAACCCCAGTACAGCCAAACAGAAAAAGAAAAACCTACCCAACTCCAAGCAAAGAAGGAGAGGACCAGCGAGCTCCCAGAAGTCCACCCTCGGGAGCTCGGGGGCAGCGAGGGGGGGTTGCCACCTCTTTCTCTTGGCAAGGCTGAGCGATCTGGTTACCAAGAATCAGTGCACACCTGCTCTGCCAGTGAAAGGGTGCCACCGAAATCCTCCCGGCCTAGGCACCCAGTTACTCTAATTGGGGCAGAGTAGGGGGCCTGGGCCACCAAAGGCGAGTGACTTTGATGGAGGCACAGCCTGTAGACTGGGTTGTTCTCAACGGAAGAAGTTCCAGTAGGGAGATGGGACAAGGACCACAGATCCCTTCCTACCCCTCACAGAGGTCCAAACCCGGTGTAAGGTCACACATCCAGGGGCCACAGGGAGCTGCCAGCGCTCCACTGCTGGCTCTGCATGAACCCGGCTTCCTCCCAGTTCCGACCATCGAGGTCTCCTGGAGCTTTTTTGCGGATTTATGTAGGCTGAACCCGCATTGGCCTTCTTCTGTCCATTTCCCAGCTCTTGTACAGGACCCCTCCTGTCATAGGGCCAGGGAAACTCCTCTGCATTCCTCCCAAGAGTGGAGATGAAGTGGGAGGGAGGTTTGGGGTGTGTGGGCTGCGGTGGGGAGATTTGGGGAGGGTGGGGGAGTTGAGCTCAAGCCCCAGCATGTGGAGAGGGCCAGTCCTATGCCCTCCCCTAAGGCTGGGTCCAGCCTCAGGGCCTCCATAGGGCCCCAGCCTTTCCAAAAGGGCTGCACCACGCAAGTGCACCAAGGAACCTGCTGGGAGCTGCCCCTTGCTCTGCTCCCACCCCATCCAGTTCCTCCATGGCCTTGGGGGGAGTCGGATTGGGGCCCCAAGGGACACCATGTTGGAGAAGACTGAAAATGAGAGCGCAGAAGGAGAGGGGTCTGCTTGAAGTCCTTATGGCTCCTACAACTCCCCAGCTTACCTTAGTGGTCAGTGCCGCTGCTGCTCCAGGGAGGCCATGCAGGACCCTCTCTTCCCTGTCCCCCACCCCTTCCCGGAATCAGCCAGCTGCTCCAAATCCACACCCCACACCCACGCCATTAAGGCATTCAAGGCAAACATACAAGAGCTACGAATTCTAATTCCAAAATTTTCTCCTTATAAAATAAACAAACCTTCACGTGGGGCAGCTTAGCCTCTGGACCCCTGAGCTGGGGAGGTGGCGCAGGCGGAGGCAGGGCTGGAGGGACCCCCCACGGCCTGGACCTTACTCCCTTGTTCAGGGGCCCCAAGACTACTGGGACAAAAACCGAGCCAGGGTGGGCTGGAGACGGCCTAGAAGCCTTAAGGCAGAAATGCCTGGGTTCTCCCAACCAGGAGCTGCAAGGGCTGATTTGTCGTAGGAAAGGCGGGGGACACAGAAATGAACCATTCCTATTTTTGTGCCCATCTCCACACAAGCCACAGTCACCATTTCCGGGCTATCTACCACCTACCGCTAATCATAAAGAGAAATAAGATCATGTTTTTTTCTTAGAATATTCCCCAAATAAGAGGTTGTGTTTGGACGACTTTCACCGGGGCTGACCTTATTTTCTTGGCACGATGGCGCTGCCCGGGCTCGGGAGTGGGCCTGGCGCCTGCACGGTAATGGAGCTGGGGGCAGTTGGGGCGAACCGCAACCCGGAGTTCCCGCAGTAATTTCGAGTTCTCATGCCTTGTGAAATGAACCAAATCCAGTTGCAGGTCCCCATTCCCCAAACCTGGCCTGGCACAGCCGCCGCGCTACCCGACCGCAGGGCCCCAGGGTCCTCCCCAGCGTGGGAGGCTGGGTGTGCGGAGGCCGCCTGCGCTCGGTGGAGGGGGATCGAGCTAGGAAACCCCGACCGGCAGCGATTTTTCCGAACATCCCAAATCGTGATCCCCGCGTGGCCACCTTCAGGAGCCACGCAAGGGCTGGCTGGACAACAGCCAGAGCAGGCTGCCGGCAGTGGCTCTGGGCTTGTTTGCAAAACGCAGAACGAAATCTGGAGAGCCGAATGAAGACAAAACCATTTTTAATCGTTCAGATTGGCGAAATCGCCAACACTTAGCAAACACTTTAATTTTCGGGGCCGCCTGTGACTGCACGTGGAAATTCGGGGGTGAATCCCACTGTTGGAAGTCTCGGGAACACGCTCCCGTGTCCACAGAAAGCGCCTATGTTGGAAGGGATGTGTGAATGGAAAAGTGGGGCCTCGGAACGCAAACGCGTTTCTAGGGGTGCCTTTGTAGGGATCTACACATGCATACCTGTTTACCTCGTATTTATGCCGGGTGTGGGGCGGAGGGAAACCTCAGTTCCCTTTGAACAGAAGGAACCTCACCTGCGTCAGCCAGAAGCTGCTATTCGGCCCAGCCGGGTTGCTGGAAGAACCAGTTTCCCTTGTTCCGGCCTGAGTATTTGCAAACTGAGTTCTCTGGATTCTTCCCAAATGCCCACTACTTAGGGACTAAAGGGCTTAAGACTTAAGATATGGTGCCCGTTTGGAGAAAGAGGGGAGACGACAGACAGTGCTGTTGAGGCACCAAGGTTGACAGGCAGCACGTACACCTCGGAATACTGTTTTCAATATTTTGCCCAATGTTCGGAAGACCCACGGGACAGCATGTCCTCACATTTGGGCAAGTGTGGCCAGATCACAAGACAAGGCTTTCCAAAGGCCCTGCGTCGCCTGCGCTGACTTTTCCTATCAATGGAAAAGACGCGAGCTATTGACCCAGCGGCCTTCTCCTCTCCGCCTATTGTCGCGGCTCAATCACGCACTTACCGGAAGAAAAGCGAGTTTATCTTAGCCTGGAGGAGGCTCGCAGGGCGTGTGTGTGTGCGTGTGTGTTTTCAAGGGTGGGAAAATTCTGCAACCAGGGCTGTGCAGATGGGTGGATAGACACTTTCAGAAAAGGACCAATTTCCCCTTCACAATGAGCGCTAAGTACCTGATAAATGGGGCTGGTGTTTATTCATAAGCAGGTACTTTGGAGATGGCGATTATAACAGCCGCCCGCGCTGCCAAGCCAAGGTACTTAAAGCCGGGCAGGTGCAGCTCGGCGCGCGGCCCCCGCGCACAAAGCCCGCGGCCGCTGCGGCGCGAGGAGGGGGCGCGAGTGCAGGGCGCGCCCGCCCGAGGGCGCGCAGCGCGCGGGCACCTTTGTTCCTCTTTCTGAAGCCAAGGCCACTTCACCGAGGGGCGCTCCGGGAAAACCTCCCCTGTAATTACCCGGACATTGCCCTTCGATCTTCCACTGGGAGCCCAGTCGGGCAGCTCTCGATCAGGCGGATGCAGACCAGGCTCTGCATTTCCGTAACTGTTGCCTGTTGAGTTCGCTATTGGCTAACCAGCCGAGTAACTAACTAACTCGGCAACTAGGGAAGAAGCTGAACCCAGGCCTGGGAACCGGGCGGGCTCGCGGCTCTGGCTGCCCCCGCCGCCGAGGCGCCACCTCTGGCGGTGCCGACAACCTCGGGCTTTCAGTTTTTGTTTCAGCTCCAAGGGGAGAAAATTGGGGTCTGTCTCCTTCTACAGTTTCCTGGCGCCGAGGTCGTGGGACAAACCCGATCTAGCCCTCTAAGTGGCTCCGTGATCCCTAAGAATTCCCAGCTTTTGCTCAAGAGCTGCGGCCTCGCCTTGGCGCAGAGGAGAGAGCTTAGCGGGCGCCGGGCCTGGGATCTCCTGCGCTCGCGGAGCTCCAGCAGCCATGGGGAGCCCTGAAGCCTCACTTGAAGTCTGACACACCCCAGGTAGCCCAGGTGCTTGGTGTACAGAGCGTCATCTGGAGGGCTGAGGTGCCGGGATGCGCGCACTCCTGGACCCTGCCTGGATTGCTTTTGTTGTTGTTTTAAGTCATTTCAAAAAGCGATCCAAAATCATTTATCTCCAGCTTACAGAATCAGAGAGGAGAGATGTGTTTCCAACAAGTTGGGCTCCCCTGGGCGAGAAAATTCTTTGTGAATGATAGGAGAGAAGGGGTAGAGACCCGATGTCTGTCACCCACCAGGAGGCAGTTTTTCCACCACCAAGAACCCGACGCTCTTCCTTCTGGTGCGGATTGACCAGGAGACTGTAGATATTGACGTCCGTATAGATTTTCTTGGAACCTTGGGGTTAGAATAAGTTATAGATATATGATCATGCGGACTGGGGGATCTGGGGGGTAGAAATCCGACATTCTGGACCTAAGCGCAGCTGAAAAAGTGGTGCCCAGAGGCACAGCAGAGGCTGGCGGTGTGTTCAAGTCCGGGACTCCACCAACACCAGGCAGCATTCTGCTGGGCAGGGCTGGCAGAGGAGCTAGTGACTGCCATTAGGAAAGCAGGACCCCAAGAAATGCTAGGCTTCTCCTCGTGTTTCCTTCCAAGGCCTGAAGAATTCCAGGGTGAAACATTCTCTGGTTACGTCCTGTGCCAAGAGACGCTAGGGCAGGGAGTTGCTGGACTGCCGGCAAGCCAGGAAGGGTGGACACTGGATACGCAGCTGGCTCTAGCCGGCCTGGCGAGCACATAGCAAACCCCTTTTGAATAGCCTCCTGGCACCGAGTGCAGGGACAGGGTGGCTCAGGTCCCTATCCCCAAACGCTGCTGGCCCAACAAGGGGCTCCAAATTGGAAGTGGAAAAATATTTTAAGGGGGGAACGAGGTACACTAAAGATGAAAATCACAAAGCACTCCTAAAAGAGGTATGAGCAATCAGAAGGAATCCCACCAATACTAAAGCCCACGACCAATTTCCTTTTGCATTATGGATCTAGAATACATCATAAAAATATAATGAATGAGATTTTTAGGGGAATAGATATGCCCGGATGTACTCTTCACTCTCCCCTGGCCCTGCTCCTCTACTTGGCTCCCCACACATCTACCCTGTTCTGTTTTTCTAAGAAAGTCATTTGGGCAAATGCATTTTGGGGTATCTGGTTCTGGTGAGGCCCCACTGAGCTGGGGTCTTGAAGGATCTCCTCAGGCAGTCTAGTAAGATAAGGCCATGAGACCTGTCAGGTAGGAGCAGTGGGCGAGAATGGCCCCATGATCAAACCTAATGCACACATTTCCTATCTAGGATCCACCAGGGGTAGAACCCTCTCAACCATGAAGAGTTGGATCTGGTTTTGGAGTGGGTTAGTTTGGAAATGGCAAAACATTTTTCTTACTCCAGCTATTCTGTGACCAAAATGTGATGTATTTCAGTTACTTGATGATAGAACCTCACTCTCCACCAGGGAAAGTCAGTGTTATTGCTGTCAAATTCTAACCAGAAGGCCCCCAGCCCAGTTCACTCCTCACTGCACCCCCCTTCTCCTTGGGGCAGGAGGCAGCCCTGAGACAGTCGAGCCTGTATGGGGGAACTCTCCCCTGATCCTCTACCCTCTCTCTGGGTTTGTGGTTAAAGGGCAGGGTAGGAGTACTACAGTGAAGTGGGAGAGTGAGATCTCCTACCCACCTCGCCCTCTGCCAAGTGACTTCACATGTCACATCTCCTATATCACCCCCATCCGCCTCGCTTCCCAGGAAGGCACTGTCCACTTCCTTCCACCAACTGGAAACAGAAGCTAAAAGAATGGATTGCCATTGCTTGAAGATCCCTTAGCAGGGGGAGGCAGGGCCAGGATTCCTCTTGGGTTTCTGATTCTAAGTCCAAGGTAGTGTATGATATCTCCTCCCCGCCAAAATTCCAAAAAGAATGGGGTCATCTTTCAGGGGGGCCCTGTGGGTAAATATAGGGACCTGGCTTGCCACTCCTAGGGGAAGATGTTCAGTTGAATGCCACTGTCACCCCCATACAGGGCACACACCAGGAGTAAGGAGAGGCAACAAAGATGACCTCCATGACCTCGGACTCTGGGGTAATGGTTTTTTAGAGAAAAGGCTCCAAAAAGCTGTTAGGAAATCATTTTTCCCCTGAGGGCATACCCAAAAACCAGGCAGGGCTCTGGAGAGCAGGACCAGTTCTCTGGGCAGGACAGGCACGCAGCTCTCTAGGTGCTCAGTGCTACAAGTCCTCTGAGCCTTTAGAGACCACCTGACACCTCTGCAGAGGAGGAGGAGGGTGGTTTGCTTTGCTAATGCCAGGCTCCCCCCAAGGGTCTCTGGTCAGGAAGTCAGCTCTTGACCTGTGGCCCCAGAGTAGCAGTGAGTGAGGTCCGTGAGAGACCAGGATTTAGTTCTGGCATCCGTTTTGAAATGACCTTGGGTAAGTCCCTTCCCCATCTCCAGTTTCCTGGTCTGCCAAGTGATGGGGAGCTGTAAAAAGGAAGTTGCTAGCATCTCTAAGCTGGGGTTTCAAGAAGTGTGACAGAGTGGCCACAAGAAAACACTGGCAGTTTTCTAAGGACAGCAGAGAAATGGGTTTCATCCCAGGGAAGTGGACTTTTCTTTTTGAAACTCAGTCTCTAGGTAAGCAGTGAGATCCTGGAATTAGGCACATGCACCCTGAAACCATCCTGCCTGGGTTCACGCTCACCCAGATTTGCCACCTACTAGTATGTGACATGGACCACTTTATTCAGCCTCTGTCCCTCAATCTCTTTATCTCTAAAAAATTAATAACGGTGATGCCTCTCTCACAGGGCCCTGGGGAGGATGAACAGAACAGATACATTTAAAATACTTTAAAACATGCTGGCACAGGTTAGCTGCTAATATAATTTGCCTGGAGCTCTGGATGCAGTCTCAACTCTTCCCAATCCTCTTGGTTTCCAACACAGAAGATCACCCTTTCTGTCCTTGTCCACTGCCAGGATTTCAGCCTTCCACCCCTTTCTAGCATTCCATCAGGACAGGGGTGGGGAGAGCAGAATACCTGCCTGCTGACTGCTAGATGGATACTTCACTTCAAGAGTCTCTGCCTCGGTCCTTTTTTTGTGTGTGACTTTGAAAGGGATTGAACCTAGGACCTCATGCATGCTCGGCAAGTGCTGTACCCCTGAGCTATGCTCTCAGCCACCACCACTTCTTTTCTGATGGGGAAAGGAGTTGAGTCAGTCTCTCTGTGTCCTTAATAACACCCACAGGTGGAGACAGCAGTGTGTCCTTGGCTTTCAGGGGTGAGAGAGGAAGGCTGACTGACTTCTTGCTAGGAGGCAGGTAGGTCTGTACAGCGCAGAACTATTGTGTTCTCTATCCTGCCAAATGGTGCCCGTGTGGGCACACGCCAGCTCCCTGAGGGCATGTTTTTTTTTTTTTCAGTTTTTTCTCTGCTGCATCCCCAATGGCTAAAACAATGTCTGACACAGAACAAGCACTGAATAAATATTAATTCAACGAAGGAAGCAGAGGCATTCCTCTGACCTGATCTGCTTCAGTAGCAAGGTCTAGTCCTAATTATTTCCTATCAAGAGGTGATGGTCAGAGGCTACAACTAAGAAAGGAAACAAGAACTTGCGGAAGATTTCTCTCTGTAGGGGTCTTCCTTGGTCTCTAATTCCCACACTTGTCCACAGGGCTTTTCTCTCAACCTCTCCTCCCCCCACAAAATACTTAGAGCCCAGGTGAAACCAGAGTTCTAATGTCTGTATTTAAGGTATTAGGGATTCATGTGACCTCTGAGGTTTTGGGTTATCCCCCTGCCAGACAGAGCACCTGTCATTCCATAATCCCGGCTCCATCCTGCTCCCCACTGCTCGCTTTAAGTATGTAAAGACCTATTTGGGTCAGAATTTTCTTTTTTTCTGAAGGGGGAGGGGCATTTTTTAAAATGCAGAGCAACAATAATATTGCCATTAAAAGGGCTGGTGGAGTGGCTCAATTGGCAGAGCGCCTGCCTAGCAAGTGTGAGGCCCTGAGTTCAAACCCCAGTACCACACACACACACACACACACACACACACACACACAAATTGCCATTAAAGGTGATTGCTATTAACAATAACATCTGTGCTTCATGGCTAGATTTACTATGTCTTGTTTCACCTTCACAGTCCTTGGGATCCACTGGCAAGCCCATTTTATGGATGAGGAAATAGTGATTTGGCAAAAGTGACAGGGTTCATAAGGAAAAGAGCCAGAATGAAATATGATTTGGGTAAAGGGGCATTCATGACCAGCATAGGAACAAAGTTAGAACGTCTGTAATATAGTCAGACACAGAATCGAAAACAGACTACCTAAGATTCCACCTGGACCTATTTCCTAGCTGTGAGGCTGAAGACAAGTTGCATAACCTCTTTGTACCTCAATTTAAAGGGGCTAATAACAAGATCCACCTTCTTTAATTGGGAGGACTTAATATATAAATAATAGCACTATTGTACCTGTCTATTGCCAGGTAGTATTAATACCAGCCTTTGCAAACAGTGGCCGACTTAAATGCCCTCATTTCACCCATCCATGTGTTGGGGGTCCTTGGAGAAAAAACAGTGGGTTGTCCAAGGAGTCATAACCATCCAGGGAGAATCGGGGAGAGCTCAGGTCTGAAGAGAAAGAGTCTGGAGCCATCTCTGCAGATGGTTTTACCAAAAAAAAAAAAGTTTTGGTTCCCTTTTTTAAAAATGTAAACATCTTCCCAGGCTCCTTTGCCATCTGTATGTCAGCGACTTGACACACTGTCAAAATTCTAAAGATGGGTAGGTAGGTCAGTCTCCATTTTCGGACAACCTGTAAGGTCCCTTGCAATTCATGACACCTCAGCTCCTACAAGTCTTTGGGGGACCGAGTCAGGTGGAAAGGAGAGCTCTTTGGAGGCAAAAGCCTCCCTTCTGCCACTTCTTTAAAAAATATATTAAAACAATCTGCATAGAATGTTCTCCTTTCTTTCAAACAGAGCACATGGAACTGTCCTTTTCTTGCTGATCCCTGCTGGTGAATGAGACCTCAAAAATGATGGCACCAAGAACTCACGGGTCCCCAGGAATCCCTGGGGACTGCTCTCTTATGTTGAAGTCAATAATAAAAGCAAAACAAATGTAATCCTCAATGCTTTTCAAATTTGTGTGTGTCTGCTTTTTAAAATTCACCCATAAATAAATTATTTCTTTTACTGAATATCTACTAAGCACTTGGCAGTGCTGCTGACCCTCTCTGTGCTCAAGGTGCCAAAGAGAGGGAAAGAGGTGGTGGGAATCTGAGCAGGCTTCCTTAAGGAGGAGGCACTGGCCAAAGTTTGACTGAGAGGAGTGTACTCTTGTGGGCAAGAACTTCTGTGTGGATAAAATCCCAGAAGTGAGAAATTGGGGAAGAACCAGACAAGAGGGGAAGCAATACAGATGTGGAGCAGTGCAGCTGTGGGGGGAGGGGGGACGCTTCTAATTTGCTATTTCTGACTTGCTATGACTTTAGAAACCAAGGATCATGGGTGTTGGATGCTTCGAGCATCGCGCATAAAGGACCTCAAATCAAGCACTGAGTGAAAGGCAGCAGGGGGCCAATTTTGGGTCACCCAGAAGCAGCCCTCGGTGCCCTTTCAGCTTGGCAGTGAGCGCCGCCCCTCATAGAATCTGCAGAACCAGGTACCAGGAATAGCTTGAGGTCCTACAAGCAGAATAAAGCCCCCCCCCAACACACACAGTGCCACTAGATCATGATCCATCTTGCACCCACCCCAGCCACCACCATTTAGCCCGGGATTTAGGTGCTAGGGGTGAGGAGATGGGCGGTGTGGGCACAGCTGATTCCCTAATTGCTGAGCCGGGAGCGCTCGCTTGCACACACACACACACACACACACACACACACACACACACACAATTCTTCACCTCTCCCCGACAGGCATCAGGGCCTGGGGGGCTAGCCTCTAGTTGGGGTACCCTCCTGCCAAAATCTAAGAAAAGGCAAGGAAAGTGCCAGAGCCAGAGAGACACAGAAGTGGAGGCCAGGAGTCTAGCTGAGGAAAGGTGGGTGAGCCTGATGCTCTTGGGGGAGGCGGGCACCCCTCTCCCCTGTGTCCACCCCCTCAAGCCTGGTTACTCCCCCCGCCCCAGCCCTGGAGATGCAGCCGCCCCCCGCAGGTCCAGCCTCCCCGCCGCTCTGCAGCGGCTCTGCGCTCCTCCAGGTGGCACCGTCCCGGGCGCGGGGCGGGGCGCAGGGGTGCGGGGCGAACCCCGCCAAGGGTTCTTACCTCCGCGCGGGCGTCCGTCCGACCAAGTGCAGTTTGCCGCTGGGATTGAGGGATTGGGGAGGCTCCCACGGGCTCGGATCGCGCTTCCCGCCACCCCCCTCCGCCTCACCCTGAGCCCCCCAGACCCTTCGGTGGCCCTGAGCGGGGTCGCGGGGACCAGGGGACAGGCGCCGCGCCGGCGGGAGGAGGCGTCTCCTGTGGGGCGCGGTGGGGCGGGGCGGGGGTATCTGCGGCGCCCCGCCCGGGAGGGGGGGCGAGGGAGCGATTATCCCCGAGAACAAAGGCGGCTGGGGAAGCCCCCACCCCCCAACCCCCGCTCCAACCCAAGGCCTGGTCCTGAACTTGAACTTGTACTTGACACTTTGTCCGGAAGGTGGCGAGGAAACGCGTCTGGGCTGGGACCGGGCTCGTGCGCTCAGCTTCCATCCGTGGAGGGGCGAGCCCGCCCTCCTCCGCGCACGAAAGGGAGCTCGGCATCCCCAGGGCCCCAGAGCGCCCCAAACTGCCTTGGGGTTCGAGGGGGTCCCCGTGTCCCCTTGGAAAGTCCCCTCCGACAAGGTCTCCGGGGCCTGCAGGAGTAGCTGGCCGTGCGCCCGTCTCCTCCGCTCCACCCCCGATCCGAGCCCGAGCTGCGCGGGGCAGGCCGGATTCTCAGCACGTCGCGTCGCCAGCCACTATTCAGCGGCTAATTGAACGTTAATGGCAGGTGCGGATGAGGTCACCGGAGCTGGCTTTTCTCACACATTTTTCATGCAAATTCGCCAAACTCTAAACAAATTTGAATAAAAAGCTCTTTGTGCCGCGCGCCCCCGACTCTTCTCCCTCCTGCCTGGGGTCCTGGCTCCTCCCGGTGCCCCGAGGCTCCAGCCTGCCGCCCTGCGGGGGGGAGAGCCGGGCGCCCCAGGCAGCGCAGCCTGCCAGCCAGTGGTTTGGGCTCCGGTTAAACTTCGGTCTGGGCGGCTGTAAGGACTTTTCTTTTGGGTAGCAGGGCAGGACCAGGCTGATGGGTCACTAGCCCTTTAAGGAAGCAAGCATGGTGAGCCTGGCATTTGGACGTTGTACCTGTGCTGGCATCCTGGCTACACCCACACCCACAACCGCCACCTTGGAGAGCTTACCGGACCTCACTTCTCCCTTCTTTAGCTAGGAATAAGGACAGTGACCAGTTATGCACCCCAGTGTCTGAGAATTAGACCATGATTGCAAACATGGACAAGCACTAGATCAGGATTTTGGCACAGAAGAGTTAATTGTCTGAGTGTTCAAAGGCCTTGTGAGAAAGGGTTTTGTGCTGAAGGATTCCTCCTGTAAGTCCATTCTAGTCCGTAAAATGGGTTTGTCTTATGGGATCCTTGTGAGAATTAAAGGAAAAGACACCAGTGGAGACTTAGCTGGAAGGCTGGTTCCTAATCCAGAGCCTCCAGGACTCCTCTTTCCAGGGCAGGGCACCTATAATTAGCACCCTCAAAGCAAGGTAGGCCTTGCCTGGTCATAGCCCTCCTCTCTTTACCCAGATGACCCTAGCCCAGGTCAAAGGCGCAGACTTTCCAAGGCCTTGTGAAGCTTCTGGCTCCATTCTCCCCATCTGTACCAGAGTTCCTCCCATGCCTCAGGACACCAGGTGTTGCTGTCTTTGCTAGTGGCTGAGTCTTACTTTGTTCACTCACATCCACCCAGAAAAACTGACCAGAAACAGGGAAAGTTTAGCAAGGAATCTTTATTTGCTGTGGGCTGGGGCAAGAAAGACAGAAGGAACACAAGGACAGGAAGAGACAGACTTGCCCTAGTCTTCCCTCTGGACCGTCCATAGGGAGGGACAGAATGGCCTGGAAGAGTCCTACTGATTCAAGCTTCCTGGGTGCCATCTCTGCTTCCTGTACCTCCATCAGGCCAGCCTCTGGGGAGCACAGAGACAGGCCAGGAGCATCCTGACTTTCCCATTAGGTTCATTCAGGCAAGGACCCCAAGGAAGAAGTGAGGGCCCAGTGCATTAATCAGCAGAAGGCAGGAGCTCTCACCTGTACCACTTAACAGCAATGCTAACCAAAGCCCCGATCCACCCCGCCACACCTGTATGAGGAATCTGTACCTTCCCCCTCTCGCCCCAGTGCTCAGTGTCCAAGGCTGGACACATCCCAGTAAACAGCATTAGGTAGAACTGGGAGAAGACCCCAGGCAAGGGACTACCAGAGGTGACTTGGCAGGGAGGTGTTAATGTTGAGGCTGCCTAGCTCTGGGGGCTTCCTTTAAGTGACCCAGTCAGAAAGGATTTCTTTGGGGTTAGGAGTACAGGCCATAGCCATCAATGACACTTGGTTTTGAGTCTCAGTTCTGGTACTGTTAGCTGTGTGACTTGGGACCTTTAACGTAACTTTTCTGAGCCTCAATGTCCTCATCTGTATGAGGACTGTGCCAGTGGCACCCACAGCTCACAAAATTATGAAGAATCACTGAACACAGCACCAAAGCTCAACCTGGCACCAGGCAGCCTTGCCCTAACTGTAGCTCTTAACCTTTCCTCCCCAATCCCCCAGGCAGACAACTTGGGGTGACCTTAGCTGCTGCCCAGGTCCCAGGAGACCCCCGGGGTTTCCCAGATCCCTCTAGGCAGCTCAACTGCTCCACTTTTGCTTCCCCATCCCAGGCCATCCGGTGTCCAATGGAGGACTCTGCAGGCTTCTGTGCGATGGGGACCCCTGCTCTGCCGCTCCGTGTTGCCCTCACACTTTCCAGGCAATTTACTCTTTCAGGGGTAAGACAGAGGCGGTGCTGGCACATGGCCCGGCTTTGCCTCGGTGATGTCTTTCTCTCTGGACTCATGCTGCTTATGCAAATAGAGCTTTTCACAGCGCAGTCCACTCTTCCACCCCCTGCACAATGACACCTCCATTGGGCTGAAGCAGGTGGGGCATCTTTACATTTACAGCCCACCGTGTGGCAAACCTTGGTCTACAAGGGCCTCCACCCCAAAACGGGAAGCTCCTGGGGAGGTGCTGAGGTGTGAGAAAGGAGAGCTGACCTTCCCTAACCCCTCCAGGCCTCTGACTCTGCCCCTCACCAAGGAGCCTGTCCAACGAACCAATCTCTATCGCACAGGTGAAACTGGAAGAACCCAAAACAAAACCCAAAAATAAATCTGGCACTTGGTAGGCATTAACAGCATCCATGGTGATGGTATGAGATTATTAGACAAGAAAAAAAAAAAAAGCCATGGCAGAGGTCACCATTGATTCTGGGATGCTTTTTCCTGCAATGTCACCACCATCTTCTTGGAGGTCTTCCCCGAGCTGGCTGACAGAAGTGAAGCTCGTTACACAGGAGCTATAAAAGTATTCAATAAGAGCATTTCACAGACACAGAAAGAAAACACAATGGTTTAGGTGAGTCCCTCCATCCCCACTTCCCAGAGGAAACCCTCCAGAACATACTTTCTGAACTCAACCATACATAACCATACTTCTTAAGGCCGGCATGTCCCACCCCACCCTGCATCAGGAGATCAAACCCAGGTCCTCTTGTATTAAGCACATGTTCTACCTCTGAGCTGCGCTCCAGCCCCTATGGCTGACTTTTAAATAAGATCATTCTCTCTTACTGGTCTGCAGTTTATTACATTTGCCCAAGAATATGTACTGGCCAGTCTTCTGTATCAGCTCATAAGTAGAACCTACCACTCTGACTTGTACAGCTGCACAGGATTCCACAGTATAACACCTGCTGGCTCATTTCTGTTTTTACACTCTGGTTGGGAAGCCAGTTGCTCACACCTGTAATCCTCGCTACTTGGGAGGCGGAGATCAGGAGGACAGAGGTTCGAGGACAGTCTGGGCAAACAGTTTGTGAGACCCCCATCTCCAAAATAACCCAAGCAAGACAGACCAGCGGTGTGGCTCAAGTGGTAGAGTGTCTGCTTTGCAAGCACGAGGCCCTGAGTTCAAACTCTAGAATCACCTCTCCCAGAAAAAGAAACAATCCCAGGAGATCCTGGGAACTTTTACAACTATTCTTACAGAGTAAATTGCCAGTAGTGTAATTTGTTTGGGACCAAGTTTATATGCCTTTTACATTTTGACATTACCACATTTCAGAAAACGTTATACAATTTACACTTTCCAACCAACAGTATTTCAGAGTGTATTAAAATAGCCACATGTGGTACAGAAGTGAATAAAACAGCCAGTGAGATAGAAGCAACAAAGAGTCTGAGGATGGTACTGCCCTGGTCTGTTGTCCTTAGGACAGTGCCCAGTGCTTTCCTCCTATCCAGGCCTGGGCAAGCTGGTGGCCCAAAGGTGTCCTGAATCACAGGAGAGTGGGGCCTACAGAGGGTGGGGGAGCAGGGCAGGCCAGTGTGGCTGGGGTCCCGCCTGAGTGGTTTCCTGAAGCCATTGTCCTGCCTGGTCTCCTTGAGGGCAGTTTATTCAGAGGCATGTGTGGAGGGGGGTTGGGCAGGAGAAGGGTGTACAGTCCTCACCAGAGGCACCCAGGAATGTGTCACAAGAGGGAGAGAAAAAGGAATGGGGGGAACCCATCCCTGGGAGAGACAGGGCATCAAGAACCCCTGAGTAACGAATAGCGAGTTTGCCCTTGAATCTCACTGGGCTTCGCCATTCTCAGGCACAGAACAAGAGCCGAGACACGTCTGCGCCCAGCTGCACAGGGACGGCGGCGGTTCATCTCAGACACTTTGACAGGCTGGGCCTTTTCCCTGCATAGCTCAGATCTGCCTCCCAGCTCCCCTAGCAACAGCACAGCAGCATGGCTCCCAGGTCCAGGCCCTGCCTGCTGTGAGCAAGAGGAGGGAGGAAGAGGAGCACCAAGGGGAGGACAGCTGGGGAGAGGGAGTCATTAACTCCTAGAAGGCTGGAGCCCCTTCCTTTGGCAACTTCCCAGTGTCTCGTTCTTCCAGGCGTGGAACAGCTTCTCTTCGCCAGAGGCCAGGCCAGGACATTCCATAGCACGTCAGCCCAGGACAGGCTGGAGGGTGTGGCAAGGGCAGAAATGATGGCTGAGATGCTGCACCAACAAGTCAAAGGCAAAGTCCTGTGGGAAGGGTTGAAGCACATTGTCCCAGATCTCCTTCCAAGTCCCAGGTGACAGTCTCCTTCTTTGTCCACTGTAGCCTCAGGACAGCAGTTACTGCATCTTCCTCTGTAACCCTTCCATGACGTTCCATGGCTCCTTATTTCAATCCCGTGACCTTGGCGAGAGTCACCACTCCTCTTGTCTGTTTCCATAAGCTGAAAAGAGGCTAGCCCATCACTTCCCAGGACAATCTAAAGATAAGAAATAATATGTAAGAAGCTAGGTACTCTGGGGAGGAAGGTGTCCTGTAAATCTCATTCAGGTATTATTAGGGCTGAAACTAGGTATTTGTGTCCCCTGGAGAAGAAGGGACACGGGCAAGGGAGGAGCTCTTCCAGTTCTGAAACTGGAAGGCAAGAGGTCAGAAAAGTCAAGGGCTTCTGTCGATCTGTGGCCTCTGGGTTCAGCTGGGTTTAAGAGATGGAGAACAATCGTGCCATTTCAAAGAATTCTCTGTATTATTTCTGTGTTTCACTGCAACTTTCTGAGAAAAGTGTGGTTATTCTCATTTTAGAACTAAGGAAACAGAGGCTCAGAGAGTAAGCACTGGCCTAGACTCACTCCAGTCATACAAGTACCATGAACCCATGCCCACCTCACTGTATGCCCCGCCCCCGCCCCCGTCTCAGCTGTACCAGTAGCAGAGTCACCTGACTGGGGGTGCTGGACACTAAGAAGTAGGGCAGCAACAGATCACTTAGGGTTTGGCGCTTTTAAGTCTAAAGGCCCTGGGCCCAGGAAAAGTCCCAAAGATCCTGCAAACCCATCCTGAGGCCACCAGGACAGACACTGATCACAGCAGATGGAACTAGAGAAGAAGATGAAGCCATCCAGATTGCAGGCCAGTACACACCCAGCTGAGACTTATGCTCTCTGGCCCAAGCTTTGCTCCAGGGCAGGTCACTTCTCAGTCCCATGTCACTTGCTAACAGTGAGGTGGCTTTTCATTTTTCTAGCTCTGGGAGGCATCTCCTGCTTTCCAGAGCAGCTTGAACAAGACAAGGCTGGCTGAGTCCCTGGGAGTTAGGGAGCTGAGGGTAGGTATATTGGCAGATAACAAAGAAGAAAAAACAGGAAGAACTCCAAAATTATAAAATGTTAGGGCTGAGAGGATTTGGGTACCATCTTACCTACTGTTCCTTTTCCAGATCCAGAAAGGGAGATGGCTTGCTCAAGACCACTCTCTAGGAAGGTGGGCTGGAATCCAAGCCTCTGACTTCCAGCTAAGTGAGGCTATCTATGTCTTCTTATGCTTTTGTTTCTTTACCAGGCTTCCTTGGGCCTTCAAAGGCAGAGATTTCGCCCAATAAGGGCAAAGAGAAAGGTCAGGTATACAAAACCACTGTTGTCAAAGTACACATGTCCAGAGGTGGCCTCCAAAAGCCTGGGGCTAGATGCAGATGCTACCTTGAGGCTGGAAAGAACTGGCTCCACATTACTCCAGCATCAAATCTCTCCTCCACGGGCAAATAGCAGGAACTCACAACTGCCCCTGGAGGGAGAAACAGACACAGGAAGGTAGACTGGAGTGCACAAACCCCCTAATCCTGGCCCACAGTACCACTGAGAAGGGGCCTGAGGACGGACACAGCTCTAGGAGAAGCTGCCCACAGAGTCCAAGGGCAAGTTTGCAGCCAGCACAGAGCCTGACCTCTCCCAGGTCAGACAGAGTGCCCCATGCCAGGCAGACCTGACCCACTGAGAACAGAAAGAAGATCCAGGGATCCTCATCCCGTGACCTTGTCAGAAGCTGCCCTGGAGGGCTATCTGTGCCTTTACCGATGAACAGACACATGCGTGATGGAGCAGCGAGACACAAAGATAAATGACCGTATTTCAGCCCAGTTGTACCCTCCTCCCTGGGCTGATGGTTAGTGCCCAGGATGTAGTGGTTCAATATTCTGAATATCCCCACTGCCCCATGCCCCCCAAATCACAGCCTTGAGAAATTCAACTCCTCATATCTGCCCCACACCTAAGGGGGAAGGAAATCACCTCCATTCCTGTGTGCCTGGCCCTCCTCAAAGTAACTCCATAGGGAGGAGTGTTCCAAGACACTTAGAAATCAACCACCCAGTGATCCCGGGCTGGGCCTGTGTCCACAGCATCTCTTCCACTCTCCCTCCTCTCCAGCCAAGCTTCTGCCCCATCCTGCTGAGCCAGGAGCCTTAGAGGCACTTGGACTTGGTTGCATTCAGCATCCCGGCCTCAATTCCCTAACTCCCTGGCTTCTCTCCCAGCTGCTTAGTTCTAAAACAAAGCTCCACCCCCATCAGCTCTGACAGCAGTCTCCTGGCTGATGGTGGGGAGTGACTACCTGTGACACAGATTCTTCTAACTGGGACTGTCAGCCAGAAGATTTGGGGACTTGGTTAAAGTCGGGGTAGTGACTGGACAAAAAACCCTAGTTGTGCAGAAAAGGCTGGAATATCCCTTAATCTTGGGAACTTTCCTTCTGAGGAAGAAAGAGCAAGGTGCCTGCCGAACATGTGTAGAGCCTGTGCCTCAGCACTCCACTGGGTACCCACCACTCTTGTGGGGTCCAGCCCAGCAGGGGCTGCTGCCTCCAGAGGGGAAGCTGCGCTTGGAATGTGATTCCCCGGCTTGGAGACGCTCTGTTAGCAGAGTGAGACTCTGAAGATCCCCTGTCACCTCCTAAAGCCTCTGCCAGCCCACCCCCAGCACCACACTGATCACCAGATTAAGGAGCTCAGAGCTCAGAGCTGAGGTGGCAGCTGAAGCAGCAAAGAGTAGGGAGGAGTAGGGAGGGCAGTGGTCACTCCCCCAAGACCCTGCTGCTGTCTCTTCTCCACCCGTACTGTGGGCCCTTTGCTCATGTTCCTAACCTCTGTACTCTTCCTCACTGAGCTGACTTCACTGCCAGACATCTAGCTTGAGTGGGGAGCAGCCCAGGGAGGTAAGGGAAAGGGTAGGAAAAGGGGAACAAAAGTAGAAAGATGAGAGAGGTGGCCAGAGGAAGGCAGCCGGTCTGGGTGGAGCAAAGGCTCTGGTGTGAGGACCTGGCTGAAACAGTGTAATAAGGAGTAGAGGGTGCATGATGGAGGGCTGGCCCAGGCCCACTGCTGCTAGCTCAGTGGCCACCAGAAGCAGCACACCCTGTGGGTCCCTCTGGCCAACTGCCTATTCCAGAACAAGATATATCTATCCTACCACACCTCAGGAAAGAGAGGAAGGGAGCATCAGAGATGGGGGAGGCTGGCAAAGAAGGGACAAGAGGGGGAACCTGGGCATTGGAAGCTTTTCCCTAAGACCTCAGAATTTCCAGAACCAAAGGCATCCAACTCATTTAAAACCCACACGCAGTCAGGGAAGTTCCCCTGTCAGGACTGCAAGGAATAGGATGGGCTTGCTCCATCCAAGATAAAGGGCAGAAAGAAACTGGAAGTTCTACCATACAACGTGGACTGTGAGCAGTTCACAGCTTAGACTTTCAATTAACCCAGAGGCTGTGTGAAAAGAGGGCAAAGCCAGTGAAGCTGAGTACAAGGGAAAACCCAGAACAGTCAGGTCCCCTGGCCACTGAATCTTGATACCCGTGTAGTGACCAAGAAATGCACCATTCCATGCCTGCTCCTCACCTCCTGAAGCTCTGGGAGGGTTATGGACTACAGACATAGAAACTCTGAAAGCATGACCCACGAAAAAACTGTTAAGAAACCTGCTCTGCCTGGCAGGCATGCAGCCGTCTCAGTCCTGTACCCCATTCCAGGGCCTGGAGGAGACAACTGGGCCACACCCAGGGCCCCAGCAAGTAGCTGAGCTCCTTCCAGAAGCTGCACAGAAGCCATGGCCAAGCCCTCCTGCTGGGCCAGGGTCTGCTTCCCACCACTGCAGCGTGAGGGCCAGAGAAGCTCTCAGGCTATGGACTGGGGGCTCTGGGGACCTGGAAAGAAGAAAGGTTCTGCCCACTCCTGATCTGAAAACACAGGTGCACATTTGAGTGTCTACAGAGATGAGAATGAGCTCTTCCTGCAGCACCTCCATCTCTTGCCAGAATTCACGGCTCCATTCCTGTCACTGTGCACAGGTTTCAAATGGTTTCTACTGTAGCCGCCATCACAGACTTTCTGAGCTAGAACGAAAGTTCAGCTCATGCATCTTGCCAGTGTAAAGGGGGCGATTCAGGGTTAGGGGGTCTTTGGTCCATCTCATCCCAGGTCCCAAGGTGAGCCAGTGGCAAGGCTGTGCCTTGTGCCCTGGTTACCAGACCACTTTCCTTTTAGGCCAGGCCTCTGCATGGGCTGAAAAGGCAGCTTCTCTACCATATCCCAAACAAGATCATAGCCCACCATGGGCAGCAAGGGTCTGGGGACAGGGGAGGCCATAATGAGATAAGCAGACTGGCCATCTGGCTCAGGGACAGAGGACAGCCCAGACTGGCCGCTTCTGCTGCCCGGTCCCGAGGGGCCCTGTGTTGCGCGAGACAGACTGCCAGATGGACAGGCACTGGCCTGGGTCTGGGTGGAAGCCAGTGAGTTCCCTGTAGTCAGAGCTGACCAATTTTCAGATGTGTAGGAGTATGGGCGGAAAGCAAGGCCAGACTCTCCAAAGGGCAAAGGGACAGAACAACAGTCTGTGGGTGCCCAGACTTCCCACCAAGACCTAGATCCTGGTTCCCCAGTCCCCCTCGCAGCTCCACAGCCCCCAGACCAAGCTGGCCAGCCACAAACAGGGCCCCCTCTAGGGGGGAAAGGCAAACACATCTCCCCTGGCACCTTCTCAGACATGCACGCAAAACTAATTAACATAAGGAGACATGCAAGCAGCCGGCCAGCTCCACACCCTCCAGTCCACGCAAACAAGGCGAGCCCTTGTCCAGGGGACCTGCACAAAGCTTTGTTGCTAATTTAGGCATCTGTCTCTGTCTGGTCTGGTCCTCCTGCCTGCGCTGGGGTCTTTCCCAGCCCCTTGGACAATGCTGGGAACAGGCCTGCAGATCCCTTATTCAAATCACACCGGGGACAATGAGCTCATTGTGCAGTCCGCAGAAGGGGGATGCTGGCGTGGGGGGGAGTGTTTAAGGGGCATTGGGGAGTGGAGAAGGGTGGGGGGGCCCATGAAGAAAATGGGAACCCAGGAAAGTGTTTACTAATACAGTCGCTGCAGCTGCCTTGGGCCCCTCTCCTCTGCCCTCCTGGCTGGGCACTGGGGAGAGGTCTTGGGACTCAGGGATGGGAGGGCCCCAGAGTGGATGAGGGGAACTTGAATCTCTTGGTCCAGCAGATACAAACTCTGGCTCCAACCTCCATCAATGTGCCACTACCTCTGGTAGAGAGTGGTTTGGGGGTTCTTTTCTTTCTCACCTCAGGCTTAGCAGAGTAAAGCGCAGACCCGACTGTGGAGGAGACAGGGCTGGGGGGAGAGGTGTTGGCGGCTGTGCAGGGTGGGACCTGCTGTCTGGGCCATTGTCTTCAGGCAACATTTCATTTTCTCCTCCTTCCCAGCTAATAAATTAGAGAGAAGACGGTGGGCTGCTAAGGGACAGGCTCCCCATGGACGGATGGATGGCGGGCGGGAGGGAAGGCAAGTCTGTGAGCTCGCAGCAGATGGGGCTCCCCCCGGCCAGACAGCTGCTCATGCCACACCTGGCCAGACACTTGGCTACAGCCCCCACATAACGAGCAGCATGGAGAAAACCCTATAAACGTGCATCTATACCCATTTCCTGATGTCCCCAAGGGGGAGAGCTGGAAGCTTTGAAATACCTCCCTCTTCCCAACACCCCCCCCCCCCCCCCCCCCGCCGCCAGCTCCCTGTCGCTGAGCTCGCCTAGACAGGCCGACATAAATAGACACAAACAGCCTGACACTGACACGCAGACACAAAAAGAAACACACACACCCAGAGGCAGCCGCAGACACACGCACTGACAATGGTGTAATGAATGCCGGGTGGCGAGCGCATTCAGACAGAAGCTCAGGCCGCTGGCCGCTCAGCACTGGGGTGGCCAAAAGGTTATGGAGTGGCTTTGAGTCAGCACACTAGCAATGTCCTCCCTGTCCTCCCTGCACTGCACAGTCTCCAGGGATGGCCGTCAGAGACTCAGAAAGCCAACTAAAATACCATTTTGGGCATCCAGATAGAAGCAAATGCCTCAGAGACGGGCAAGTTTGCAACGGGTCTCAGCTCTTGGTCAGGTTTGGATGAGCTAGCCAGAGGCTTTAAAGAAGACAAAAAAGAGTGTTCAAAAGTCATCTTAATTGTCCTGTATCGTGAGATGACATGTCCTGGGATTGGGGCAAAGTAGAAACATGCTAGGGTAGTTTTGCTTTTTAGTGCAATCGGTAGGCTGCAGTGAAGTCTCCCTGCTGTTAAAATAACTCTGAGAAGGGCACTATAGGATGGAGAAGAACACAAATGGTTAACTGAGCTCTGGGGGCATTCCTTTCCACCTGCTCAGAGTAATGCAAAAGCATTAGCTCGAACCTATAAACAAACAATATTTGATTGTTTACTTGACTAAAGAAATTTTAAATGGGTCAACCTAACAGACAACTGGTTCCAAGAAGGAGAGTAACATCCTTTTTCTACTTTAAATTTTTTATTTTATTATTTGTCATTTGAGATGGGGCCTTGCTATGCTGCCCAGGTTGACCTAGAACTCCTGGGCTCAAGCAATCCTCCTGCCTCCATCTCTTGAGTAGCTAGGACTAGAAGTGCAAGATACCACACTTGACTTCCCCCTTTTTTTAATGTCCTCCCATCATGGAAAAAAATAAGCCAGGCACTGGTGGCTCACGCCTGTAATCCTAGCTATTCAGGAGGTAGAGATCAGGAGGATCATGGTTCAACGCCAGCCCAGGCAAATAGTTTTGGAGACCCTATCCTGAAAATACCCAATGCAAAAAAAGGCTGGCAGAATTGGCTCAAGTGGTAGAGTGCCTGCCTGGTAAGCGTGAGGCCCTGCGTTCAAACCCCAGTACTGCAAAAAAAAAAAGGAAAAAAATAACAGTAACTAAGACTTAGCTGTACCTTGGGCCTTCCATCTACAGCTACAGCCACAGCCACATCAATACATCACACAAAGGGGTGGAACAGCCGCTGGAAAGAATTGAATGCATGTGTGTGGCTGGAGATCTGTGCAGGAGGGACTCACCTCTGGACTCTTGCTTCTCTTTCCTCTGTCTTCTGACTCTTGAGCCTGTCCTGGAATAAAAACAAGGGACATGAGAAGAAGCCAAACATCAAACAGGACAACCATGCATCTGGCTTCCCAGAACAGAGTCGGTGCACCGCTCTGCCCTAGAAGAAACATCTCCCAATGGCCTTGTGACTAAAACACGTGCTGCCAACTGGCTGCCATGTTTAAATCCAAGGCTCATTTCTGTGCATGGGACGTTCATTCCCTAAACCACCTCCAGGAGATCTAAGCAAGGGAAGTGAGGAGGGAGCCGAGGTTACCTGCTCACTGGATATCCACTGGACCCAATGCTCCCTGTCACAGAACCCAGATCATGTTGTGTCTTCCTGTGAAACCACCCTGACCTCTCTGGTCTTTCTACAGAAGGAAAGGCTGAAGGTTTCAGAAGCAGAGTCCACTATCTGCTTCTCATCTGCTCATAGCAGAAAGCCGGTCCCATGCACTCTGTCCACCGGCAACACTGGGCCAGCCCATTAACGGAGCTGGGGACAGGAACTTCCCCTCTGAGGTTTTTGATGGCCAATAACCTGGAGTTCCATTCAAAGATCTAGAACCACCTTCCATGCAGCCAAAAGTGGCACGCTCCCTCCTACATCCTGCACAATCACTATGCAATATCTAAGAGTTTGCCTTGCTAACACACACACACTCAACCCCAACAACAAAACTGTCAAAGGAGCAGGAACAGTAAGAAACCTATCTGCCCTTTCTTTTCCTAGGATGCAAGTGACAGGGCTTTACAACTGATGGATTCATTTGATGGGCTGTGCCCCAATCCACAGTGTGAAGAGAAAGTGGCTGGGTGCCCACCCCTGCCAACCTATATGCAGGCCTGCCTGCTGGGATCTACAGACAGGAGCCAGCCTGAGCAGTACCAGGCTAGACGTGGTGCTCTGAACGGGACCTGCTTTCCTCTAAAGAAGAGAAACTGGTACATGAATTCATCCAGGTGTGACTTATCATTTGATTGCATTCAAGGTGTTTCCAACTGGTCTTGCACGTAAATCTCAACAGGTTACTGATATTCTGATTCTTAAGATCAAAGTTGTTTTTAAATGAAGAGAAGACACTATAGAAACCAACTGGAGTACAGACAATTAAAGTTCTAGCTGAAGTTAAATGACAGCTTAAGGTCACCAAAGGCAAAGCACAGAATGGCCTCTGACCTTGTTCTCCCCCAGGTTTGGGGGGCAGGAGGAGGGGCAGGGAAGACAGGAAGTCACGAACTGATGATAACTGTCACGCACCCCCTGCCAGCTAACTCAGCACTCCCTACTTTCAGTCTGGCCTTCCCGATCTGGATGGATATCTGAAATTCCACACTACACACACTAAGGAGCTGGGCCAGGGACTGTGGTTTCCTCTTCTGTGTCCCCAAGGCCTTGCTTCACACATAATATGCGGTCAACAAACATTGAGTGAATAAAATGAGTGCAGTGGAAAAAAGACAGTGTGTGGGAAGACTTCCAACTCCTGAGCTCCACAGTTCTGCTGCAAACTCAGAAATGGCTCCAGGAGCTCCTGGGGTCCAGGCCAGGCACCATGAGGTGACAGGCACAGGGTGGATGTGCCCACTCAGATCCAGCTGGTTTGGGTGGCGCAGGGCCACCCATCTTGCACATGGTGACCAGACCAGTTCCCTTAGCTGACTCCCCACCTTGTCATTCTCAGCCTCTACCATCTGACCTGATGTTTTGTACCCAAATCTTGAGCCCAGTCCAGTAGAACTCCTCTCTGTCCTCCCACCCCCACCTCTGAGTTTCTCTGGTCGGGAAGTTCTCCGCCCTGGCAGGGACGCCCTGTTTCTGGCTTCTTGATAGTCGAGAAAACTTGTTTAGATACAGTGAGGCTTCTCTGGTGCTTCCGCTCCAAACAAATTCCTTTTCTCTTAACTCCCAGGCTCTGAGTCAAACTAGCCCTCAATGTGTGCCCCTTAGGTTGTTCACAGCTGGTTTCTCAGCTCCTAGAGGTCAGGGAGCAGATCGGGGGTTCTCCCTGTGCTTTGGAAATTATGAATGGCAGCAAACACCAAGACTTGTGTAGAGTGACTGACAGAGCTGAGCTGGGTCCCTCACTCAGCCCCTTTCAGGGATTTCATTCATGACAAACATGTGACACGTCAGTGAGATGGTGATACACACTGATACTGCTTTTTCTTTCTTTCTTTTTTTGGTGGTTCTGGGAGGTGAACTCAGGGACTCATGCTTGCAAGTAAGGCACTCAACCGCTTGAGTCACTCCACTAGCCCTTTTCTCATTGGTTATTTCTGAGATAGAGTTTCACTTTATACCTGGGGCCAGCCTGCACCTCCATCCTACTGTTTCTGCTCTCCTGGATAGCTGGGCTGACAGGTGCACACCCACCACATCCAGCCATAGATGGAGATGGAGTCTCACAAACTTTCGCCTACAACTGAAATTCTTCCAATATTCACCTTCCAGATACCTAGGATTACAAGCTTGAGCTACTGTGCTTTTTCCTTATTTTGCAATACTGTGGGGAGGGGGGCGTTGAACCCGGGGCCTTGCACATGCTAGGCAACTGCTGTGCCACTAAGCTACATCCCCAGCCCCAAGTGATGTTCCTTGAGTGCCACTAGGCACGTATTACTATCTCCAAATTTGCAGATGGGAATGCTGACAGAGGGGAAACCGTGTGCCCATGGTGTCTGAAATAGGTCAAAGAGATTCCAGAGCCTGGCTCCCACTGAGCCACACTCCCTCTGCCTCACCACTGTGATCTCAAAGCCTGTGATCCAACAACAGAAGGAAGTATGGACTGAAACGGGGTACAGGAAGCTCCAGACTCACAGGGAAGGGGTGGCAGCAAACTTGAGATCTTCCTCTCGTTACTCTCCCTCTCTGTAGCACTTGCCAAGGAAATGACACTACCGGAAGCATTATCGGCCACCCCTCCTGTCCTAGGAAGCTGGCAGGTACTATGCTGTTCACCTGGGCAGACAGGAGGGGAGCCTGACATTCTCTGCTTAAGGACAAGACAGAAGCCATGCACCCCTCTGTCCTCCAGAAAGCAAAGGCCTACCCTCACCCTGAGCAGTCACAGTCCTGTGGCACTGTGTGAAGGCTGGTAGACCTAAGCCACACTGATTTTACCGACTGAGGCACAGTAAGGTCGTGGTTCACCTGGACAATGGAAGCAAGGCTCCCAGGGGCCCAGCATCAACCTCTCCCAGCTGATGCAGGAGACTACAGAGCACCCTCTGGCAATCCAGACAAACTTATGCTGCCTCCCAAAGCCCGGACTGGTTCTTTGATACACAGGGGCTCACTGGGGACTCAGACGCCCTCCTACCTCAGAACTAGCTTCTGAGACTCGCCCCATGCAATACCCACACGGCATTTGGCTTAGATAAGAAGGGCAGACTCTAGACTACACTGACCACTCTTGCTTCTCCCCCAAGAGCCAGGCCTCCAAGGAGACAGGGCAGGCTGTGTTAGCACAGCCTGGCAGGTGCTCAGGGATGGTTCCTGTCTCCTTTATCTGGGTTTGTTATGATTTCCTGACTGCCCATCCTCACCTTCCAAGCTCATGGGAGGAGTTGCTTTTCATAAACTCATGGCTTAGTGGAGCTGGAAGACCCTTCGCCCACTCCTGGGTTTCCTAGGCAGGAAACTGGGGTTTCTGAGAGGGGCAGGGGCCTAAAGCAAGACTGGCTCCACAGCCTGAGGTCCTCTAAGGTGAGAAGGCTGAGCGAGGCCCCTCTGCCTTCTGACAGCAGGATGAGCCCTGTCCTCCCCAGGAAACCTCTCTGAAGACAGAAGGCCTGGCAGGGAGCCAGGCCAGGAGTCCTCTCCAAGAAGACGCTGGCTGTGAGCCAAGGCGCGTCCAGAAGCTCCAGCTCCCACAGCAGCAGAAGCTGCGGGGAGGAGGGGCGGCCAGGAGAGGGGCAGTGGAGCCCTCCAGCCAAAGGAAACTTTCCCAAAGGGGCTTCTGCAGAGCCTGGGACACATGGCTGACTGCCCCTGCCCAGTGTTTCCCACACGTCAGAGTGACACTGCTGGGGGAGCAGGTCCCACCACTGGGACATTGAAAACCTGCATCCAAAGACTCTTCTGGGGGCAGGGGGTTACTCATTGGTCCTCTTGCACCCACCCTAAATGCTGAAAAACACAATGGTAGCCTGTAGATTCAGGCCACAGCTTCTGCCTCCGAGGATTGAGGCAGACTACCTATTGAAAGGGTTCTCCTAAAAGTCCCCCAGGCCTAGCTCCATCACCTGGCTTTTCCATGACCTAGCAGACCTGTCTGCGGCCAGAGGCGCCCCTGATGTGGGAGAGCAAATCAGTTGCTGAGCACTGGGGTGGAAGTCTTGGTTTTCTAGCTGGACATCAGAGATGTCCAACAGAAATACAAGGTGAGCTCCATGCATAATCTTAAATGTTCTGGAAGCCTCATTAAAAAGTAAGAAGAAACAGGTCATTTCAGCGATCTATTTTATTTAGTAAGATATCATCATTTCAATGTGCCACACTGACCACATTTCCTGAGATTAACGGCACATGTCTGGTGGACAGGACACACAGGTCTCCACTGTAGCAACTTCTCCCCATTTTTGGGTGAGGGTATGGCTCAAGTATTTCTGGGAGGGGCAGCAGAGTAGAAAGGGAGGCTCCAGACTCTGCCCCTAGCTGGGCCCAAAAGCCTTACCTCTCAGCCTCCAAACGTACAGCCATGGCCTATGAGATAGGTAATTTTATGATCAAACTCAAGGAGGCCACATCTGACATCTATTTGAGTAGAAATGGACCCTACTTGACATGACAAGGCCGAGGAACAAAGACAACAGAAAGGAACCAGAGGGAGGCGTGGGAGACCTCTGCATCAGAACCAAGTCTTGTAGAAGCCTCTGTGCCATCCTGCTCACAGCCACCTGGCTCCCATGACGTGTAAATACCCACACTCCAGCACCGAGTCTGGTGAATTTTCCACCACGTCTCCCTGGAAGAACTACCCACAAAAGCGCCTCTCTGCTTTAGAAGGCAGGAACAAGTCGTGCATTTACCCAGCGCTTCTAGTCTTCTTACTCTGAGTCGCCATGCCAACACACAGTCATAATTACTGAGGAACACGTCAATAGTGCCTGCACTGACAAAGACACTCTATCAGGGCTGTGAGCTAAGCAAGGTCAGGCTCCTTGCAGCCCCCCCAGCTTCCTGCCCAATTCCTTTATTCCACTCTGACCCATCCCTTCCCCTTCATGCTTTCCCTCCCACCCAGATGGTCTGGCGCTTACATTTTCTCTGCAGAGAAAGAAACTACAGCTCAGCATATAAAACACTTTTATAGCGATTGGGAGACTGGTTCTCCTTTGATTCCTGATTTTTAACTTGTGGGAAAAGTCACTTTAACATCCCAGTCTGTTTTTGTTTTTTTTTTTGCTGGGAATGGGGGAGAGCATTCAAGACATTGCCTATTCAGCAAGTGGGCGCCTGCATTTAATTTGCCTTCTGAATTCAGGGGCCCATAAGTATCTAGTCATCTCTGAGACCCTCTTTAAGATGCACCCGAAGTACCAGAAGCTCAGGGAAAACAAAAGAAGGTTCAGATCAGAGAGGGAGTTGGTTCTATCACCCAGGAACAGCAGGACTGTGTCTCCTTCCCACCCCCTCCCTACTCCCTCCCCACCCCCCCTAAGGAAGGGTGAAAATCTCAGAAAAGGAGCCAGGAGCAGCTGAATGGTGGGCTCTATCAGTTTATGAAAAGAGGAGTGGGAGGGATGAGAACTAGCAAGCTAAGTGGCAAGCATCCTGAGGCCCCCAGTGAGAAACAGGACATGCACCCATTTAAAATGAGAGGCCAAAAAGAGAAGGCAGACAGCCATCACTGGAGCCCTACCCAAGAGCGCCCCAATTTCCGAACACCCAGTGCACCAACATGTGAACTTACAAAGGAGATAAATCGGAGGCCGGTGATTAGCATCACAAAATGATTATTCCCTTTGTAAAAGGCTTCACTGCAGGACTGCTTTAAATAGTGCATTTAAACCATGATCTGATTTGCTAAATTCGATTTATACACATCTACTGCCTAAGCTGGCGTGCGGCTGTATTTACATGTCTTCCCTTGGCACAGAGGAGGAGAGAAGCCAGCCATTATTTGGGGCCTTTAATCCTTGTAGACAGTAACTAATCTGGGGAGCTGAACCCTGTTTTTCTTCCACAGCTGGGCTTTCACTGCAAGCTGCCCACCCCCACACCCCCATTCTCCATTCTGCTCAAAAGCAAGTTAGGATTTGGACAGGATCTACTGGACCCTTTCTGGCATTAGGGGCTCCCCACCAAAAAGCACACCCCACCTCACACCCAGGGATGACACCTTTGTGGTACAAATTTCCAGAGAATTATGTCAGTAGCAGGGTCACTAAGTTTATTTTGCACCTGAGGTCATCACACCAGGGGTTCAAAGCCTACCTTCCAGGGAAGCCATGAAAATTTACTAAACTGGGCCACATTCTTACGCCATGGGAAGCAAACCTGGCAGGTACAGAAAGGAGGCTAGCTCTCCACCGAGGACAAAAGAATGGGTTTGCCAGGTGTCATGGCAACTGTGCACCTAAAGGGTTCACCTAAAGGGATTTACAGGTGTCACTGACAACATGGTCCCCCAAGGGACAAATGACCCTTTCCTATGAGGTCCAATAATGCAACAGGGTAGTTAGGAGTCAGACCACAGCCTAAAGGAGAAATATACTACCCAGTTCACATCATTTGCAGAGAGAGAGAGAGAGAGAGAGAGAGAGAGAGAGAGAGAGAGAGAGGTGTTGAGAGAGGGGGGTATTGAGAGATCAAGGGAACTGATAGACTCAGGAACTCAACATTCAAAACCAAAATCTCCCCAAAACAATGAAGTCAGGACCTCCACTGCCACCTGCACTCTTATCTCAGTAGAGGTTTCACTCACTCACTTAGCAAATACTTACACATACCCACTCTGATAACCCAGCCCAGCACTAAGGACTGGGGGGCAAAGAAAAGAACAAGACAGCATCCACGTCTAAGCGCTTTGCAGTGGGGATATGGTCCCTGTTGAGAAGCGAGGAAAGGCTGGTCATGACAGAATGGGGACTGGCTAGGATCACTGGTCCCCATCCTTGCTCTAATAACTAAGTTTATGTCCTTGGGGAAAGTCGTTTAACTGTTCTGGGCCCAGATCCCCACCTGTAACACACACAGGCGACCTACATGATCACCAAGCTTTATAGATGTACTTTTCTGGTGCTGGGCATTGAACACAGACCTTTGCACACTAGTAGGAGGCAAATACTCTACCACTGAGCTACATTCCCACACGGAGCTTTAAATTTTATAAGCCTTAGGCAGAAAAAATGTTCGCCTGTGTGAACTCTTGTGGTAGCTTCTTTTTTGAGCAGGGTTATAAACCATCATGCTTTCTTTGTCTTGGCTGCCAGGAAGCTCAGAACAACGACAATATTCTATCAAAAAATCTACTTTAGGCAGGGGCATCAGGCTAAGAGGTGGAAGAGTGGGGACTTGGATTCAGGGCAGGCACGGTAACTGAGCGAGAAGACCCCATGGGGGATGAAACCCTGTGCTGGGCAGGGCCTGGACGTGAGTCCACATTCCCAGCAGTGGCAGAACTCACAAAAAAAGAGAATCATCAGACGAGGTTCGAATTCGTGGGAACTAGCGCCAAGGCTGGCACAAGTTTTTTGGTCACGCTGCCCATGAACGCACAAGTGCGGACCTGCTTTGGGGCATTCGTGGGTCAAGTGGATTTACTGGAACAAGACCGATTGCTCACTCGCCGGGGGGGGGGGCGGGGGGGGGGGATGCGGACACAGGAGGCAGAACTCTGACCCCTGGGCCAAGGTCTCTGGGAAAAAGAGGGAGAGCTCAAAGACACTGTCCAGGCGCCAGCTCCAGGCCACCTTCATCCCCAGGTGACTGCATGTGACCGTGAGGGCCCTCAGCTGTTCTTGCCTCGGGACCACACCACGCTCTCCTGGAGGGCAGCCCGGGCCTGCTGGTCACCTCTGGTCTCGCGGTTTCAAGAAAACGCCGCACACCTCTGGAACAACTCCGATCGCTCGCGGTTGCAAGCCTCCAGAGCACCGCCATTGTTCCGCACGGGCCGGGCGGAGCGCCCCGCACCGGCGGCCGGCGAGGCGGGCTTGCGCCCCGCGCGGTCTTCTCCGCAGCAGCCACGACGAGCGCCGCGGCGCGGGGACCCGGCTGGGCGGGCGGGAAGCCGGAAGGAGGTCGGCGCCGTGCGCCCTGGAGGCCTCCCGCGTAAGGCGCACCTGGCGCGTCCGCCGGGCCGCGCTCCACGTGGGCCGCGCGATCAGGGCGAGTGCGATCGGAGCTCTGCGGGCCAGGCGACGCCGCCACCTACCTCGTGCCCACGCAGCCATCTTGCAGCCGCTCCTCGCTCTCAAAATGGCCTCCCGGGTCCGCGGCGCGTCCCAAACGGACCGCGGTGCAGAGTTAGGGGGACGCCGCGGACCCGCCGGCGCCGCGCTCCTACGTCGGTCTGTCTATCCATGCGCCTGTCCGCTAGTTTTGCGGCCGGCACTCTAGGGCCTTCTGCAGTCAGAGCATGTTGACCAGGTTCGCCCCTTGCCTGAACCCGGCTGAGGACACTTCTGGTTCCGAAGGCCCAGGGCGTACGCGGGTGTAGACGGGATGTGAATGCTTAGAAAGGATTCTTTGCTCAGGCTCACTCCCCACTGCGATTTCACCGTCTGGGCTGGTCACTGCCTTTCCCGTAGCCCGGAGAGTGGGAGGCGCGCAGGCTTCAGATCCTCAAGCCATTTCTGGGTCAGCCTGACCTCGGGCTGGCGGGAACGGGTCACTCCATACCCAGCCGAGGCTCTGGCCACTGTGCGCCTCCGACTTGGGTCGGGGAGAAGTCCGAGGGATCCGAGTAGCTACCTCGGAGCCGGAATCATCAGAGCGCATTTGGTGCTACACGCGCTGCAGAATTATATGGCAAAGCGCAAAAGCCAGCAGTGTATATCAAAGCCATGGCACTGGTGGAGGTGGGAATGACCTCGGATCGGGCCTAGCGAGGGAGGGGGAGGTCACCTTTCAGGTGACCATGGTGAAAGCACAGTCGTCCTACTAACCCGATCCTGGAATCTTTCAATGTCCAACACGCGGGCGGGCCCTGAGACACCGCAAGACGGAGTGGGGTGTGGGATCCCGGCTTCTCCTCCCCCCCGCGCCGACTGTGGCCACTCACCTCTCCCATGAGCCATGCTCACCGCGAGTTTGTGTACAGACTGGGATCGGGAATCTCTCATGGAGGCTGGAGACACCTGGAGGGGAGGGGCCGTAAAACAGAGCAGAGACGTCAGTTGTCCCCCCCACGTCGGTCCGGAAGCGCGCACCAGGTCATTCGAAGGAGCGGGTGGTAGTGGCCTGAAGGTGGGGACACACGTGCCTTTCAGGTCACGACCACAGTATAGAGGGACTACTGGATGCTCTCTCCCGCCCTAGGCTCGGGAGAGAAAACGGGTGAGGTATCCGCGCACCACCCTCTGTCCCTCCAAGCTAGAGCGCGGGAATGGAGGACCTGGAAGGCAGGACATTTCGATTAGCCTGAGACCCAGCTTAACGGGAGAGCCTAACGCCGTCACACCAGGGACAATCTTGCTTTCCCTGAACAACGCTAACAGCGAGTCCTGGAACTTGGACCCCAGGCCGCTTTCCTTAAGGGACAACTGTTAGAAATCCCATACCTGGTAAGCAGAGCTAACATGGCCCTCTTTGCTGGGCGAGTCAGTCCAGATCCTGTCCCTTCAAAATCTCTGAAGACACTTCTGTGTCCCCCTTACTGGTCAGGCACACTCAGAACTTTACACTGGTTTACTGCCACGCGCCTCCCCCTCCACACACACACTGGGTGCTCCTGAAATCCCGGTCCTCCTGGATCCAGCAGGTATGGCATTTGTAGGGGAGAGGGGCAGCAGGTGGGCCCTTCCGTGAAGCTTTGAGCATCTATGCTACTCAGTCTTCTACCCATGGAGTTTTGAACTTCAGACCTGGATGTTATGTGCACCTGCCATTTGAGCTACCTTTGCCCACTGCCCACAGTGTGTCAGGCACCTTATTTGTATATTTTACTAATTCTCATATGAAGTCCTGGAGGTACTATTGTCCCCATTTCACCCAGAGAGATGAGGGTGACACGTCCAGAGTTCACTGAGTTGCAAACGACAAAACTTGTGAAGGAACCTTCCCCACAGGCAGGCATTTCTCCCCTCCCCCAGCCCCACCCCCTGCCCTTTCTGAAATTTGCAGTGTGAGTTTATTAACTCAGTTCTGGATGGTCCTGGGTCTTCCACCCTAGTGCCTCAAACAGGAACTGTTAGTCCAGGGGGGGCGGAAAAAGCCACACAGGTGAACCAGTCCTCCTGTCCTCCTTATGATGGGGGAATTTCTGCAGCCCTTGTGGGCTCCACCCTTGAAGGAACCTGGAGAAGTCTTGCACTGGCCAACAATCCACTCCTGGCTTTTAAATCCCAGTCTACACAGTCAAAGAAATGGGTGACCTGTGTTATTACCAGGATGATTCCAGCAAGAGAGGAGGAGGAGGAGCATTGGTTGGAAGTGCTGGATATATTTAGACAAGAACCTTAAGGGAGACCCGAGGGGATTTAGGAGGTAAAAGGAGCAGGGGAGGGAAGCTCTCTCTGCTTCCCCGTATATTCAGGCAAGAAGCTGTACTCTCCCAAGCTCCACGCTGAGAGGTGCTTTTTCTTTAAATGACGTTAACGGGGTGTGTGTGTGTGTGTGTGTGTGTGTGTGTGTTTTAATGATATACCTCTATAAGAGACGACCTCCTTTTTAAAAAACATACATATCCATTGGTCCTTCGGTGAAACAAGCAAAAGAGAAAAAAACAGGCTTTTTCAGAAGAGGGCCAGCAACACAGCCGCCACGCCCAGACAGCAAAGATGGTAGCTGTAGGGTGAGCTGGAGTGCATACAAGCAGACCTGAGAAAGGATAAGGGTCTGAAAGCATACTCTCCAGCAGACAGAGCAGAGAGGTCTTTTACAAAGCAAGCACAAGTTGATGGTAAAAGACCAGCCTACTGCCATGGTGTCCAAACTTCCAACTTTCAGTCCAACTCCAGCCCCAACAAGAGAGAACACTGAAATACCACCAGTGTATTTCTGCAACACACGAAGAACAGAAGACCTGGGATCTGGTTAGACACAGAGGAGAGCAGCTCTGCTCACAGCTTTCCCTATTTCAAGGTGGTAGTTGTGGGGGGGGGGTGCTGCAGAAACTAGGTTGCAAGCTGGGGTGGGGGCGGTGAGGCTGACCAGTGAGGGGCTGCAGTGCCTGCACAGATGGAAGCTGAAAGAAAGTTCTAATTAGCACAAAGCCGGCACCTTCCATTAATAGCTCACCACCAGCTCCTGGATGCTGCTGAAGGCAGCCAAGTTGGAATGTGTGAGGCTCACCTGTCCCCAGCTCATTAACAGAACTAGGGTGAGAACTGGGCTTTCCTGCAGGACTAGCCCAAACTGGCTCCCCTCCCCCCAACACATCCAGATCTAATTATGGGTTTAACTTCTGGACCTATCCTGGGGGGGACAGTGTTTAATCCAAGACCAGAACTCACAGACACTTGCTCAGCCAGGCCTCGGAGGACAGAACTCCCTCCAGACCTGAAATAAATTCTTTAAAAGTGCTGGCACACATTCCATTCATGTGAGAAGAGATCCCCAGAAGGGGGGCAGGCAGGGATTGGCTGGGAAGAAGAGGCAGGAGAGAAGTTTCTGGAGAGAGAGCTGTGCTATCTTGGGTATTGGTTCCATAGATGTAAAACCCATAGAACTGTACACCTATGATCTATTTCTACATAAAAATTTCACCTCTAGGCATGCTGCATGTATATCCAGCTATACATATGTCTGTACATCACACACTTACGTGACAAAGGTCTTGTTCCTTAACTCATTGCTCCAGAGCCTGTGGTCTTCTCCACGCAAAGGTTCACACCCTTCCCAAGGGTCACAGTGGAGAAAGGGGCCAGAGCAGATGGGGAAATAGGGCTGTAAGCATCTCCAAACACAGAGCCTTGGCTGGGGAGGAGGAATGTCTGAATTGAATCAATTAGCTGCAGAAAACTTCAGAAAAGAAGTAAGGCCCTTCATAAAAACAAAGCCCACTTCTTAATCCCCAAAGGCAATCCTCATTCCCAGGGCGATTCCTCAGTAAACAAAGAAATCCCTCCTTCCACATCCACACCTCAATATTCATTATGAGCTGACGTCTGAGGCTGCATTCCAGCCTCCCAGAGTGCCCTAATGACTGGACGCCCAAGGGCAGATGACTGAAGGGCTTTCCCCTCTCTCTCCTTTCTACATCTCCTCTGCCCTTCCCACGGCAGTCTGTTCTTTCTTTCCTCCTTTTCTCTTTCTTCTTTTCTTTAAATTAGTGAATAAGCAAACCCACAGCAAGCAAATCAAAGCAAAGACATCACTAACTCTACTTCGTTCATTTATTTTGACAAGTGCAGTTTAATTTTAATTATTTATGATAATACTTCATAGTAGACGAGTAAATGTGCCAGGATATACTTGGTGACATTAATGAAGTCTGCCTAATAGGAACCTTCACTCCAGCACCCCGCCTGGAGAGCTGCCTGCTGGAGGAGTGGGGTGAGACCAGTGGTCTGTGGTAGGGTTTGTCATTTTTGTGGGGGCGGGGAGGGGGAAATTTAATGGGTTTGAGGATTAGCCAGGGGAAAATTAACCCGATTCTACAGAAGAGGCAAATACGTAAGCCCGTAGTCGTGTGTCGATGTGGATTGTATTTAAACAGAGAGAGAGAGAGAGACAGCGAGCACACTTGGTGATAAGGAGGCCCAGGCATGCACACAGGTCACATGCATATTTACACATGAATCTCAAATGTGCAAATCAGCAGAGGTCCAAAGAAATTAGGCTCTGGGCAATTAAAAATTGAAGTAAAGATAGAAAATGGGATACACAGACTTCTGTATCTCCTCAAAGTACCTCTCTCCTACTTATATGGCTCAAGTAGGCAAACACAGGGAAAAATCTGGAAGATAATAAAAAAGGTAGGCAGTTTCTTCAGCTGGTAATTACATAGGCATGCTCCCTTCAACACACAATAGTCCGTGAAGCACAGGTCTCAGTCAATGCCATGTCACTTTAAATCGCACTGGGCTGGGACGTAGCTCAGTGGTAGAGCACTTGCCTAGAAGGCCCTGGGTTTGATCCCTGTCGCGCAAAAATAAATAAATAGGGCTGACTTTTATAGCCACCTCCCACAATGACTATTAATATAAAAGTGTAGGATTCTGTATAGAGACTATATGTATATATGAACACACACACACACACACACATATACATATGTATATACATGCACACACACACGGGTATATTACACACAGGACTGTGCAATCATTTGGTCTAAACAGATAGGTACACTGCAAAATACATTTGGGAAGCATTTCCAGTTAAAATAGATTTAAGTCATAGCACAATTAATGTTTGATTTTTGAGACTGTTAAGGAATATGTGACCCTGTTATTTTTTTCTTATGTATTTGTCCTGTGCATTGTGTCCTAGAAGAGGCAAGAGCAGACATCCTTGTACATTTGGATCTTAATTTTAAAAAAAAGTACCAGGGCTTCCTGCTTCTTATCTCTGATGTCTGCCAGTGCCCAGGGGGGATTTAAGGACATTTCAAGAAACAGAGATGGATTTAAAACAAATTTTTTTTTGAGACAAACTGCACTACTTGGTCCAGGACAGAGCCAAGGATTCTCTCAGAGTCCAACAGCCTGAGTTTGGACTAGCTTTTGGGGAAAGAACTATTAACACTGTCATTTCTGGTTTCTTTCACTGGATGACCCCTGCAGGGAGGGCAGGAACTCTCCAGAACTAAGGTGTGCCAAAGGGTAAGAGGAGGGGTTCTTTTTTTTTTTGTGACAGCCATGTGGGTGAAGTTAGTCACAGTCTGCAGAATCCGCCTGCCCTGAACACAGGTGCTCCACAAATCCCTACTCTCCAAGCAGAAGAATTACATAGGATTTGGCCAACAGAGCAGTGTCATAGCTGGGAACAACTGTCTCCCAGCCCTCTCCCCTGGTCCCAAGCTCTTCCAAACCTTCTCCTTAAAGCCATGGCCTGGCTCTGGCGTGGGAAAGGCCGTTTGGAGCTTTTCACAAATCCACTATCCCCTTGAACCAAAACCAATTAGCCTGGCCCAAGGTCCTGTCATTGAGGGCCTGGCCCTCTTTTCAAACCCCTGCGGCTCAATTGCGGTGAGGGGCTGGCCAGTGAATGCCCGGACCACTTAAAGTGGTGCTTAAGCCGGACCGGGCTGGAAGGAAGGAGCCAGCCCTATGGGATCTGCAGTGGCCCATTCTCAGAGCCACTGACCAAGGTTTTGTTCTACCCACAGCCCTCACCCTGCTTCTGTTTTTAACGACCCTCCCCAGCTGTCTGGAGGAGAAAGAAAAAGCTGCATCTGGGAAGCTGTGAGATACCAAACTTGGCAGCCCTGGAGAGAAAGGAAGGACATCCCAGGTTTTGAGCCCTGCTCCTTCTGCTAAGTGAGAAAGAGCTCTAACAATTAATTACCCACTGTATACTCTCCTTGGATGAGTCTCCCCAGCAGCCCATCTTCTAGATAAGAAAACCAAGACTCAGAGGGGAAGTGACTTGTCCAAAATCACAGGCTCTAACAGCAATGCAGTTTGGGTACAGACCCTGGGGAGCTCCTGAACACCATGTTCCCAGGAAGAGAGAAATGGAAGATGACAGATAGACCAAGATGGACCTCTGGACAAAGATGAGAAAGACAAAGGGAAGTCATGCTTAGGAGATGGAAAACTCATGAAAAATGGGCTTCAAGACAAAACACATCCCTACCAAGGCCCTGGCCACACCAGTCATTTCCTCACTTGACCCAGCTGAATTGACCCTAAGCAGAATGAGATGTTAGTGAAGGTGAGGTACCACTGTTTCCCTTACTCCGCACTTGTCCCCACCTTTTCTTCACACCCTTCCAGGTGGAGTAAAGATGTGATGGGTAGCACTACCAGGGCGCCCTGGCCGTCGCCATGGTGACACGCATCCCACCCTAGGCCAGAGCTGATTGGTCACTCTATCCAGGCTGGAGGGAGGGGGAGCTCAAGTCAGGTGGGATGGGGACAGAGACACCCCGCTACACAAACGCGCAGTGGGGGAAAACAAGGCTATGAAAATGGCGCCGCGGCCTCCAAAGGGCCGCTCCTGCGGGTGCGCACACCCGGGTTGGAGAAATCCTGGCGGCTTTCTGGACAGCGCCGCCTGGCCTGGGCCCTGGAGGGCGCAGAAATCCCGCCAGCGCCGTCCCAGGGCTGGTGGCTGCGCACTCCTCGCCCGTCCCCAGAGCAGCGCGCCCATGCCGAGCCTGGCGCACCCCAGCTGGCCGGGCCCACCCCGCGGCGCGATCGGGCCAGGGCGCGCGGCGCAACGGCTTAGCCCGGAGTCCGCAGCCCCGAGGGCGCGGGGCGGGAGCGGGGTGGGCGCCGCCGGGGTGCGAGGGCGGGGCGGGGCGGCGGCCGCGCCTCTAATCCCCGCGCTGCGTGTGGGAGCGGCGGGATCAGGGAATTAGCGCTGTAACTTCGGATTAGTAACGCTCGCTAAATGAGCGCCTAATTCCAACCCTGCATGCTTTTCAGCGTCGCGGTTGGGTCCTCTGGGGCCTCCTGGCCTGGCTCCCTCCGCGCTCCCGTCCCATTTTCCCGGAGGGAGATCGAACTGGCGGAGGAGAAGTCCCGGGCCTACTGACATCAGCTTTTTTTTTTTTTTTTGGTCCGGCATTGGCTCTCCTGGTTCTACGGCGTTCAAGGTCGGGACTTCGTGGACCAGGGAAAAAGAAGCTTCGCACACCGCGGTGGCTGCCCTGATCCCTGCCCTGCCCGTGGCCTGCTGTGCCACTTTTGGCGAGCCATTGGCCTTATCACCCGCCATATTTCTCAATGTGAAATGAAAAGGGATGAATGACGAGCATCTTTGAGATCGCAACCAATCCTAGCTTCCAAGTTGCGGTGCGTTCTCAGGATCCCCAAAGCCTGGTTTGATGGAGAGATGCACCAACTGCAAGTAACAGTAAAGCCCACATTTGGGGAGCCACAGGCCAGAGGAGGTTTGGGGAAGGCACGGGCATGGAGAGGAAAGGCTGAGGAGGTCCCAAGGCCCTTCAAGTTCCTCCAGGCCCAGGCAAGCCAGAGAGGCTGAAGAGGAAGGAAGATGGCAATTTTGAACCTCTGCAATGGGCCTCAAGTGTCCAGAAGGGCTATGAACATCGCTCTATTAGAACTAAGCCTATTATCCTGAAGCTGGTGGGTTGGTCTGTCTGAAGGCCTCTTCTGGTGGGTGTGGGATCCCTGTGCTCATCCCACCGCCACCACCATCCACCTTGCCATCCCTGCCCTTTCCCTAACCCAAGAAGTTCGCATCAGGAGATTTTCGCAGAAAGCGGAAAAAAATATCGAATTCTCCTAGGCTCGGATTTTTCCTCCACTGCACCCCCCCCCCAACCGGGGTTCAGGCCTACCCAGATGGCCTGGCCATCTGGAGAACCTGGCCATTTTAAAGTAATACTCAGTTGAACTGTGCAGTCACATCTGTAAAGTTGCAAATCCACCCCGGCTTCTGAAAGATTGGTTCTTGCAAAACAGCAAAAGAGTGGGAGTAGTGAAAAGGAAAACTCTTAAGTCCCCAGGTGGAAAGCCTGCCTACCTAAACCCCAGCCTGCCAAGGGAGAGGTGGAGATAGGGCATGCAGGGCAAACAGGCAGGAAGTGCTGCTCTGGTTTCCACCAAAATGAGGTCACCATCAGCACACAGGCTCCCAGGTAGCTGAGAGGGGAGGGCAGGCCCAAGGGATGCTGCTCAGGGTCTCCCCAAACGTGACCCTCTGCCAGCCTCTAGCAGAGAATGAGACTGGCCTTTCAAGATAGAAGGGGACTACACCAGGATTCATGAAAACCTTCCACCCAGTGGATACTTTACCTAGGAGGAGGGTATGCAACAGAGGTAGGAAAGCAGCTGATTTGTGCTGCCCAATCTTTTGTTTTTATTTTGATTTTATTGTCATTAGCTACACATTCCTAGGGTTCAAAATTCAAAAGGTAACAGCACAGAAATACCCTTACACCATCTACCTCAGCCATAGAGTTCTTCCCCAGAGCCAGTGGGATTCCTTCTTGTACCATTTGGATTTTTGCCTTTTACACATGTAACATGTTTTTTTTTTTTTCAAAATAATTTTGCTCAGCAAAGACGAAAAAGGGCTTGGAGGAGCAAAGACAGGGAAAAAATTCTATTATTACAAGGGGACTAAGCAGGTTCTGGGTAGAGGCTGGGAGGAGACCAACCTTCTAAGTAAGGATGCAGTGGCTCTGGGGAATGAAGGGTGCAAGATGGAAGTACGATGACCTAGGCTCCAGCTCTGCCCTTCTGAGCTGTTTGACCCTGGAGGAGTCACTTCCAACCCTCAGCTATGTCCTCAGAGGTATGGGAGAAAAGGAGAGGGGTAGCTCAAGTCCTTCCCGGCCTGTGTGTCAGAGCACTTACACACCCACACACTCAAAAGCCATCTGGGAGTGCGATGAACCTCCTTTGGTTCCTTTCTTCCCTGCATCCTAGCAAGGTTCCTAGCTGGGTCTACAGCCACTTGGGCAGGAGCGCAAGGGGTTTTCCCAAGCTGCAGGAGCCCCAAACTTCAGGACAAGCCAAGGGAGGACAGTGTCAGGAAGGAGAGTGACCTGATGGCAGATAAAACCTCAAAAAGGACCTTAGCCAGGACCCCCATGCATTGAGCAGTGGCACGTCCCACTCCCTGCACCCAGCTAAGAGGGACCAGGAGCCTGCGTGGCCGGTGTGCAGCATTGGGTTGCCATGGGAACGGAATTCAGATTTCCCCCAATTGCTTTTTATTTGCTAGACATTGTAATACATCTTATGTTGCCACTTCTTGGGGTGGGGAGGAGGGGCGCTCCAGAGAGCCTTGCCTGCTTCGGGAAGTTGGGGAGGCCCGGCAGACCGGCCCAGCCTAGGCTGGCAAAGAGGTAACCGGGGGCTGGGCTTGATCCCTCCCGCCCACCCGCAGGCGCTTGGTTTGTATGCAGGGCAGGGCCGGACGGTCTGGGAGGGAGGCCCCCGCCTCGGCCCCTTGCCATTGAGCGCACTCCCCGCCAGTTCTGCTCCGCTTCACGGTGCACACAGACCCCCCAACTGCACACAAAGGCAGCTGCCAGAGCCGGTGAAAAGTGATCAAATTATCAAGAACTTGACCTCACCGAGGGGCGAAGCTACAGCAACCCCCCAGCCGTATGCTAATGGCGCTCAGGGGCCGACTCGTCGAATAATTCGATAAAGGCCGCATTGTTAGCGGCAGGGCAGCCCCCTGTCCACCCCTTCACTACCCCCACCCCACCCCCACCCCCTGCTCTCTCTCTCTCTCTCTCTCTCTTCTTTCCTCTTCTCTCTCTCTCCTCTCTCCCTCTCTCTCCTCTCATCGCATTTGCATCCCAAAATATTCCCGTCTGCAGCTCTGGGCGCGGATTGTTCCAGCCTGATTTATGGGGTGAAGGCGAAGGCCGGCGCCTTCCCCGCCAGCGACTCCTTCGCAACCCCAGACCCCTCCCTTCCCCTACTCCGCTCCACTTTGGGGTTCCAGCTCTCACGCTGGAGGATGGCGATGGGGGGACGCGGAAAGAGGAGGAGTAGGGGGAAAGCTGGCAAGTTCCTCCTGGGCACCGAAAGTGTCTCCGGAGCACCGAGGTCGGTACCTGGTCCGGGCGCGGCCGCTCCGTCGGGCTGGGGTCCTCTGGTTCCTCTGGCTCTGGAGGGCCGGGTCGGGCGGCCGGCGGGCGATCGCACGCAGAAGTTGTGAGAGTCATTTCTACTTTCGGTTATCTAGCTTTATGACGGCTCTGTGGCACTCATACAGCTAGATAACCAAAGAGAGAAACGGGCCTCCCTTCGCCACCGCAGCTGCCGCGCTGTGGGCCCCTCGTGCCGCCGCCGGCCCGGCGCGGGGGCCTGAGCGGGCGCAGCTCCCGGAGTCCGGGGCGCACGCGGAGAGCCAGAGGGGACAGACGGACACACAGACACGCTGACTCCCACAACCGAAGCCGGCAGCCCCCGCCCAGTTCCCTCCTTCCCTCGCCCTCCCGGCTCGTTCGTCTCCGCCTCCCCGTTCCGTGCGCCCGCGGCCCGCTCCGACGGCCTCCCGGGGCGCCCTGAGGGCACCCGCGCCGTGCGCTTAGGCAACCTCGGGCGCCCGGGCCGCCCCCGGCGCACTGGACCGCCAGCCCTCCTCTCGCAGGCTAATCGCCCCGCGGGGAAGTGACGTCAGTCCAGGGATCGGCCAATCGCAGGATTCCATTCAAATCCCAGCCCCCTTCCCGCGCTCGGCACCACCCTGCCTTACAATGGCCTCGGCGTTCATGGCTTCCCCGCCCCGAGGGCAGGGGAGCGCCGGCTCCGCGCTCTGAAGCGTTAGGACTGCGCGTCTCGGATGCACACTGTCCGGCCTTTCTCCCAAACTCCTCTGACTCCCCCCCCCAAGTACTAGGATGCCCGGCAACCACCGCGGACCATCAGAGTTAGGGAACCAAGGGTGCTCGGATGAAGAGGTTTGGGTACACGAGTCGTGGGGCGTGGTGAAGGTCTCTACAGAGCAAACCAAATGCGCGCTTGGGAGGTGAGAACCGGAGCTACTGCATCTTCAAACTTCTTTCTCGATCCCTGCCCAGCACTTTGCAGTCCACGCGGTGGAAAATGAGGTAGGAGAGAGATTAAGTGTCCTGGTCGTGTAGGGTTCAGTGTCCCACACAGATCAGGCTTACAGATTCCTAAGCCATGCTACACTCGGACCAGGCCCTGGCCCTGGCCCTCGGTACCACTCCTCTGGGTCTCTTTTCTCTGGGCTGTTCCTAGACACCACTAACAGTGTGTAATCAATTGTGCCCTGCGCCTTCAAGATATTTCCCGGAGAAATGGACACACAAGACATGCCGGTGCCATCCTTCTGCTCTCAGAACACACCTGACCCACTCACTCCAAGTGGCTGCAGTAGGACAAAAGGATTGCTCCCTTGGATTCCCCAGAGCTATCTCAGAACTGAGCCTGGCCGCAGAACTGGCAACCTTCAGATGTGAGTAGCCCCTGGGTGCCCCTTCGTGCTCACTCTAGCCACCACTCCCTTTCTCCTGGCTGCTGTGGCTACCCTCCCACTTTGGGCCCCTCTGATTGCCAGTCAGCCCGGAGAGGCAAAAGATTAAATGTGAAGAATGCAATATATTTGCTCCTAGAGCCCCCGAAAAATCTTAAATCAAAGAGCTTGGGAAGAGATTCAGGCATGGAATAAGCTGGTAGATTCTTGGATTCCAGCAGTCAATATCAGGGAGCCCCAGAGAGTCCTGCTGCTACCCTATTACCCAGAGCACCACAGGCTTGGGCGCAGGTACTCATTCTGATGTATTTTTGCAGGTACCTGGGGTGCTCGACCATTCTCAGCCAAGCAAACCCCTGCAGGATGGTTTTGAAAGAAGCAGCTGAGAGGTGGTGGTGTGGAAAGGATTTCACAATTTTTCTAAATAACCCTTTTTCCTGTATTCTCCCCTCAAAATGACACATATCTGGATTTTGTCAAGCGCGAGGTTTTGACAAGCACCTCTTCCCCCACACTGCCACTGGCTTCAGATTTGTTCTATTTTTGTCCTGACCCTAAATCCAAGGTGGGCTGCCTTCTGCTACCATCCTTACCAGCCTGTGACCAACCCGGCCTATGTTAATACGCCTGCCCCTAAACCCACCTCTCCAGAGGGTGAACAAGGGCCAGATAGAGCAGAAACAGCCGAGAAACACAAGACTCGGGAAGGAACCTCCCGAATTTGGACCTGAGACAGTTAATTCCAAAGGATTTCCATAACTGGGAGCGCCCCTTGCTTCCCCTCCTCCTACAGCTCCAGGAACCCACACCCTCTTCCCTTCTAGATGTGTGTCTGTACATGTGGGCGGCCTCCTGAGCCCCAGTCCTTCTGGGCCACCCTGGGGTGGGAAGGGTGGGGCTGCAGAGGCAGGGAGAGGTGTCAAAGCAGGGTTCACCGGATAGAGAGGGAGGGAAGAAGGGGAGCAAGGGGAAAGAGAGAACGAGGATCAAGCCCCCTCCGAGTGTAAGTTAAGCAGACTGCTGCACAAAATGGCTCCTCAGCGAGCCTCACAGTAACAGCGCGCGCGGGAGGCCGGGCCTGCAAGTCTAGGGCTGGTTGAGGCTCTGGGAGAAAAATTAAAAGCTCGATTTGGATTCAATTCATATGTGGGAGGCCATCGTCACCAGCATCACATCTGTGTTGCCTTTTTGGGAAACCAAGTCTCTTGGTGGGTAGCAGGTGAGGGCAGCCAGGGAGAGGCTCCCACGCCCTGCTCCAGACCGGTCCTAGAATCAGCGACCTCTTTGCTCTACCTTCCAGTGCCTGGGTGCACCCAGGAGGCATTGTAGGCTCACTCTCAGGAAGGAGACCACAGTGAGACTGGGCCTTAAGGTTCAAGGCTGATCTGGTGGGGCAGGACAGCTGTACTGTCCATGGTCACTATCCACATTCTCCTTAAGAGGACCTGGAAAAGCCATCCAGGTCAACAGCAGGCAGAGGCATTTTGTGTGGGGCTGGCACTGCCTGGTAAGGGCAGCAGGCTGCTGGGCGGGCCAATTCCAAGCGTGAGCAGGAAGAACCCAACCAACCTTGGTCCTGATTGCCCCTTCACCTGCATTTCGGACTGGGTCTGGGTTTCCTGTACTTCTTCCCATGCCAAACCCTTGGCCTTGGCTACAGCCCCAGCAGTGACTAAGTCCCAAAGAACAGCCAGTGGGTGCTCAGGCCAGCACACTGGTAGTTGCTAGGCCCTGGCCATGGTCTGAGAACCACCCATCAGGTCTCTTTCTCTGCAGTTTCACTTGCTGGAACTTCCAAGGTCTCCTTGCTGTGGTCCCCAACCTGCGCTCCAGAGGCACCTCTGGATAGTAGCAGAAGCAAACAGCCAGAGAGAGAGCCCAGAGATGAGGCACCAAGGCACCACCACTGAAGGCCAGAGACTCCATCTTTCATAATCAAACCTCCACCGAGGAACAGGGAACTCCTTGGCTGTAAATTCCCATACCCAGATCTACAGAAACACCCAGAAACCTGCACAACACTCCCTCTCACACGTGGCCCATACAGCCAGCCTAAGGCAGGTGACTGGTACCTTGCTTGTGCATGCATGTGTGTACACAAGTACCCTTGTGTACACGTTGGCCCTATCAGCTACATGAACCCCCAGCTGGCTTTGGCCCAAGTTTCCACACAGCTCAGTGCAGGGGCCCTGCCAACCCACAGGAGTGTGCCTTCTATTTCAGGATGCAGCAAGTTAAAAGGTTAAAGGGAAGGAAAGGAGGCAGTTCAAACCTTAGCCAATATCCTATGCAGAAAGACACATTGTCTTGTAACCAGTCTTGCCCAAATCCAGAAGCTTGGGAGGCTGAGGCACAGCAGCTGAACAGCTTCAGCCCAGAACTGGTGGCTCCTTTCTTAATTAAGACACTGTATCTCCAGCCACAATCCAAGCTAAGTCTAGGTACCCTTTCCCCACTGCTCCCTCCCTCTCTCAATGCTTCATCAAGCCCAAGCTTTCATTAAGCTGATCTGCCTATTGTCTGGAGGCTGGAAGGGCTGCTAGCTGAGAGACCCAGGTTAGGGCAGCTCAGATGAAGTCCGCTCCCTGCACCCAGAGGGGCTGGCTGGGCCTCCACCTTCGTGTACATGTGGCCAATTGGGCTGCAGTGCCCTCTCTGGCTTCCACATCCAGCCCCTCTCCTCAGCAGCCTAGGGGTAGGAAGGCAGGGTGTGGGCTCCAGGGAGGTCTGGGCTGAGCAGCAACCTGCCTCTTGAAAAAAAGGCCTAGGCAAAGCAACACCCTTTTTAGGGGTCTCCAGCAGCCAACATCAGTAATGCAGGCTCCTGAGGTGCAACTTTCATGACACCCCCCATCTCCCCACCTCGGTACCCACTTAGCCTACCTCTGGCCTCCGTCCAGAAGGAGGACAGAGGTCTGAAAGCCAGACCCTCAAATCCCATCCTCTTCTTTTCCATGACTTAAGAATTCCCCTCCTCCACAAAAAGGGTCTCCCCTTCAGGCTGCTTAGCACCTCCACTTCCCCCCCTGCCACAAAGGCTCAGTGTCTTTTTTTTTTTTTTTTAAATCCATGTTCTGCTCCTTGGATCTGATCTCCTGGTCCCTCCCAGCTCTGCCAGGGCCAGCCTTGACCAGACTTCTTTCTCCTCAGAAGCTTCTCACCCCAGTCTCATTCTCCCCAGCTCAGAGGAGCCTAGGCTGGAAAGGGCTGCAAAGGTGCCCACAGTCAGATCCAAAGGCCCGTTCTAGAGCACAGAGTGGGGAGTGGAACAGAAAGGGTTTCCAAACTTCTCATTTCAGAAGGGGAAAAAGCACGCCATAAATCTTGTCTAGAGTGGGTGCTGTGTGTTGCATTTTTCTCAAAATATTTTTTTCAGGAAGCCACTTTCTTGGTTATTATTTTTGTGGGGGAAGGGATGAGAAGGCAGAGGGAAGTCTGAAATAGGAGTGAGAGAGGGGGAACTTCTCATTCCCCATTCCCTGGAATTTCACTCCGAAAACATTCTTCTACCCCAAACCTGTCTTCAGTCCCACAACTTCCATCGGACCCCTTTCTGCACACCCAAAGTCCTCACCTCGGATGCTTCCCACTGTCCCAAGACCCTTGACCTTGGTCTTGACAGGTTTGCCAGGGATGAATGAGTCCCGTCTCTCATCCGCACCCAGAGCTCACCCCTCAGCAAACGGAAGCCCCAACCACGCGAGCTGCCCAAGGGTGCCGGGCAGCGATGCCCCAGCCCGCTCTCCCAGTCCAGCCCAGCTCCCTGCCGCTGCTTTAGCCGAGGCCACCGCCCTGGCGCCCTAGTCCTCTCTCCCCAGCCTAGCCGAGACCCAGCGGGCAGTGGCACTTACGGACCCGGAAGGGGGCCGGGGCCCCAAGAGGCGACGGCGGGGGTGGGGCGGCTGCCGTGACGGTGGCTTCACCGCCCCTGATCAGGCGAGTCCCCAGGCTCAGGCCCAGATCGGGCCGCCCTCCAGGCTCCCCTGCCCGCACCGGCGCATGGCCGAAGCTGCGGGAAGCAGGCATGGGCAGCGGTGGCGCCGGGGGCTCCTGGCTGCGCGCCGCTTCTCCGGGCTCTGAGCGGCTCCCAGCGCCGCCTTCTCGAGCGGGCACGGCCCGCAGTGACGTCAGCGCGGCTCCCCCCGCCCCCCTCCCGCTCCGTTCACCCCACCAGTGCGGAATGGAGGGGGCGGAGGCAGACGGTGAGGGGCCCCAACCCTGCGCCCCGGCCTTTCCTCCCCCAACCCAGCTCGCGTCCTGGCTTTTCCCGGGTAGGCGCGCGGCGCCATTCAGCCCTCCCCGCCCCCCACGGCCCGCACCGCCGGGCTCACCCATAGGACCTGGGAGGTGGTGGCGAGCTGCGGGTTGGAAGCCTCGCTGGCAGCTCCAGGCTTAGGGATCCCAAAGAATGGATGGAGAGCCGAGGAGACGAGGGGCGTCTACGCGCTGGGCGGAAAGGGGGCGTTTTATGTTTTCCCACTTCTAAGTGGGGGCTGAGGGTATCCACGAGGGATTGGTCGCTCCCGGGGTCCCCCCCACCCACCCCCCATGTGAGCGCGGAAGGGATCTTTTAGCTCGAGGAAATGAGTCTCATTCGGAGCTAGGGATGCCTTTCAGGCTGGGTCGTGCTTGTTCAAGACCCAGCGCCATCCTCCCACCCCCACCCCCGGGCTGTGCACCTGCGAACTCGCTGGGCCGCAGACGGCCCCGGGTCGCTGTCCAAATGCTGAACCTGGGCTCCCCAGGCGGACTCCCGGCGCCCGGCTACTCCCCGCCCAGCAGGCTCCGCTGGGGCGGGCTAGGGTACTGTCTGGGACGTCCAGCGCGGAGCCTCTGCAAACTTTACTGCTCCAAGATGATATTGGGAAGCGACAGCAAAGGGGGGCGAGAGGTCAAGAGGAGGCGCGAGCAGACAGCGCCTGCCACGCTGAACCATTCCCTTCCTCGCACGCCCCTGTGGCTCTCCCCGGTCCCCTCCTGCCTGTGTATGTTTCTCTGAACCACCACAGCAGGGGAGGTCCCTCCGGCTGAACTTGTCAGCGGGTCTCACATCTATCACGAGCCAGACAGACAGGCCAAGTTCACGAGCAACGCTGTTAACCCCTTGCAAACTGATTGCCTCCCAAAGAAGGGAGCTGCCTGGCCAGAGAGCGCTCAGCCGGGTTCCAGAAGCACCGCCTCCCAGGAGCTGTGGCTACCACCGCACTTTTCTTCTTCCCGGTTTCTCTCCTAATCTTTTATACTCGTTATTTTACGGTTTTGGTTTTTTTTTTTTTTTGGTCTCCACAATCTCTCCACTTTTCTCCTCTTTTAAGTTATTTTGATATCAGTATGATTGCTTTTCTAGATGTCTTCTCTCCCCCTTCCCATTTTATGATTGTGGTCATTGTGGAAAAATTAGAAAGTTCAGAAAAACACGAGATAAAATAATAATGCGTCTTAATTTCTACACCTGGAGGCCTGACTTGAAAAGGGAAAAAAAATGAATATTGTCATTGGAAGAATATAGATTTCTGGCTGCCTGGAGTGGGGTGAGAGGAGAGGAAAGGAGAGGCGAGAGAAAGAGAGAGAATGTGATGATGAATTGATGAATTCAAGGTTTCTCATTCTCAATTGAAAGGGGAAAGAAAGAAAACCAAAAAGAAACGCTGGGAACAGAAAGGGTGAATGGTCCAGAGTCCCGCTAGAGGGTCCACTAGTAAGATGCAAGGATAGACAGGGGGATCCAGGGGGGAGACTGCACTTAGACTCTCTGGTTGGAGAACCAGGGCAGGGCCCAGACACACCCCTCCAACCCCCATGCTCCATCCCTTGGTCCTGGTCTAGCCTCCAAAGGCAAGAGAAGCGTCTCCTGGCCTTTTCAGTCAGGTCAGCTTAGGGGTTGACCTATAGTGTGTATTGGAGGGACGGAGGTGTCCTTGCCCGAGACCGAATCTCTCACATGCTTTGGAATCCCCTCCATCTACCCAAGAACTTTCTCGGCCTCTCCCTGCGGTCGGTCAGCCTGGGCCACTCTTCCCCTCCCCCATTTCCTATTGAATTCCTGGCGTCTGGTAGCTGGCGGCAGTGAGGGCGACCTACCAACTTTTCCCCTGGGCATTTTCTCACCCCCTTCACCCCCCAGTGCTTTCTTTTCTTCTCCCAGAGCTCCTTTTGAAAGGAGGCACCCAGGCCCAGAACGTGTTCTGCAGTTTAACTACTTCCAAATTCTTTGTTCTGGTCACTCCGGGACTCCATTGTCCGCTATTGAGAGCGCGGGCAGGCCGGCGGGTGCGCCTCTGAGACGCAGGCCTGAATCCATTAGGCCGCCGCTCGGGCCCCTGTGGCCCATTGACGCGCCCGCCTCACCCGGGAGCCTGGCGGCCCCCCTCCTGTCCCCTCCGCTCCCGCCCTCAGCTGCCTTTTTTGGTCGCAGTGGTGGAGTCATAGGACACAGCAGGTCAGCGCGGGTTTGATCTGGGCCTCACCCTGTCTGGAGGGAGTGGGCGCAGCTCAATTTAGTAGAATCTTGTCCACTCAATGCTAGACTGCACGGCCTCATCGGGGTCCTGCCCAGACTCTGTTGCTTGCTGCTGGGTGCTCGGTTCTTCTGGGAAGCTTAGGAGGCAGCCACAGGAATGGAGGTGGGGAGAGCAGCCTACTGCCTCCAACCTCTCCAGCTCTCCAGCCGTGCTCCTATGCTAGCATGTCCCCTTTTCGTCCCTCCAGGGCCCACACCCAGCTTCCAGTATCTCAAAGCCTTTCCTGAATTGAAGAAGTGAAAGAAGTCTAATTTCAGGGGGAAGCATAGCAGGGCAAGGCCATTCAGCCCTGTGCCCAATCTGTGCTGTCACACTCAGGCCTGTCTCCCGAGCACGGTGATTCTAACACTGCTCACTGCAGAAGGGGCCAGACAGTCTCCAGTGATGCCTTCCAGGCTCTTTGGGTAGGACCGCTCTGCAGCCTCATCCTCTCCTCCCTCAGGATCCAGGGAGGGACAGAGGTATGAATCCAGCTGGGAACTCAGCTCAGAGATGTGTGTCTGGGAACCGGTTCCCAGGCTCTGTGCCCTAGGAACACTCCAGCAAGCATCTTCTAGGCCAGCGGGGAGATAAATGCTCTTTCTCTCCCAGCCAGAGGAAGACCTAGGAGAAACCTAGGTCTGAAAGAGTGTTGGGGCTGAATCCACAAAAGAAAGGTGGAGGCTCAGGAGGACAGCGGCCCATAGCCAAGTGCCCATGAAAGTGCTGGGCTCTTCCCCGCCCCAGCACATGTTCCCCGTCACACCACTGCCAACCTGACCATCCTGGGATTATCAGGTCACTGAATCCAGGGTAAGCGTTGATGCTCAGCTCCAGAGCGTGTACACAGCACCCAGGCCTCTGATCTGCTTGTCAGCACCCAGGCCTCTGATCTGCTTGTCTTGGGAGCTGCAGAGGAGTCCTGGGCAGGCAAGGGTACCAAAGTAGGGACCATAACCCCTAGTAAGGCGCGGATAGGGGCGCAGGACACAGAGGGAGAGCGCAGGATGGTGCATGCAGCTCCCTGTACGTGGAGGAGGGAGGGAGTGAGAGGGAGGATACAGGTCTCGGATCCCCCCAGCCCGGACGAGCGAGGTGCACAGGCTTCGTGGAGCTAGCTGGGGCCTGGGTAGGTCGTACTGTGCCACCCCACTCCGCTGGGTACTAGCCTTGAAACTGGGGAACCTGAAGCCAGAGCATAAGCAAGACCTAGCCCGATCACACCAAGGTTCGTGCAGGACACAGGAGCTTTCGAAGCCTCCCACACTCCAACCTCCATCCTCCTCCTTTCCTTCCTACAACAGGACCCAGATCCTCCAGGTGGCTGTCCTGACCTAGCGACTGACGCGCGGTGGCGCGGCCCTGGGCGCTGTCCAACAGCGCCCTCTGGCGTGAAGCCTCGGAGTTGCAGGCGCGCACGACTTGAGCCTGCAGAGGTGGGAGGAGGTGGGGGGGGGGGACCACTCCCGACCTGCGAGGATGGGCGACGCCTGCTTGATGGTTAGGGACCAGGATGGAGCGCAAAGGATGCAGTAACCTAAGAAAAGCTGTGCATGTCTTTCCCTCCAGGCCCCTCTTTGCCGTTCACGCTCTACCAGCCAAGAAACATCCTCGGGCACTAGGGACACCAGGACTGAGGAATGAGGTCCTGGTACTGCAGGACCCTGTTCCCCATTTGTTTCTGTACTCTCTGTCCCAACCTCAGCGTCACTCCCTTCCCAGCTTTGCCTTCTCTGTCTCTGTGACTTTTCTTTCCTTTTCATACCTGCAGGACCTCAGAAAGTTAAGAAATAAAAAGGAAGAAATGACAGGTTGAGGGGCAATGCCTTGAACTTGAGGGGGTCTTGAGATCCCCCATCCCACATGGCCCCCCCCAATAATTCTAGTAGCAGGAGCATTTTCCCACACTCAGGCACGGTGTTCTGTTTTCTGTCTGGCCACAGTTCTGATGGGTTCATTTTTTTTTTTTACTTTATTTTGGTGGGAGTGGGATTTGAACTCAGACATTCCCGCTTGCAAAGCAGGTGCTCTATGGCTTGAGCCACAACACCTCCAGCCCTTGATGGGTTCTTGACATTCATTTATTCAACAAGTATGTGCTGAGTTCCTATGATATGCCACGCACTGTTTGTGATAAAGTTCAGAAAGGGTAAGTACCTTGTTCAAGGTCACACAGCTCGAAATCAGTAGAGCCAGGATTAGTCATGCCCTACCTTACCTCATCTCTCCTGTCTCACTTGGATGGCTGCACAAGTCTCCACCCTTAGCACTCAGTCTCCACCAGTAAATGAGCTTCCAGCTGGGGCGTGGCTCAAGTAGTGGAGCCCTTGCTTAGCAAGGGCAAGACCTTAAGTTCAAACCCCTGTCAGTAACAACAAAAAACAACAACAAAGCACCTTTGAGCTGGAGGAATGGCTCAAAGCCCTAGTTCAAATCCCAATACTGCCAAAAAGTACGTAATCCTCATCACTAATAAGAGAACCTTTTTTTTTTTTTCTTTTTTTAACAGTACTGGGGTTGAACTCAGAACTTTGCCCTTGGTAGGCAGGCGCTCTACCCCTTGAGCCAAAATCTGATCGTATCTCTTCTTTTCTTGAAATCCTCATCTCCTGAACCCATGCTGCCTTCTCAGACACTCCTGCCATTCCAGGTGTCTTCCTTCCCCCAAGGTCAGGGTCAGTCACCCATCTCTTCCTTTGTGCCCACCTCCATGTCTCTCGGGTGCAAGTCACTCCATGAAACCCTACCTAGAAATATCCATATGCTCCCCTCTCCACTAGATCAGATGGGCCTAAGTGGCCATGTTTGCATCTCTTGCACTGAGCCCCCACCCCAATCACCAGTTGGTTGAATCTGGCATGGTCACCTGGCCCAGGCTGAGGCTGCTGGGGTCTCTCCTGAGCACCGAAGGGAGTCCTGGGTAGCCTCATGGGTGAACATGAGCTTGGTCCAGGTGATGAGGGAGTAAAAGCCAGAAGAGAGGGAGAGGGATAGGGAGGGAGGAAGAGAGAGAGTGGGAGAGAGAAAGAGAGAGAGAGAGAGAGAGAGGGAGTCTGAGACTTTCTTAGATATTCCCTGTCTCCCCTGGAAGGACAGTCTTGCCCCTTTCTCTTGGCCTGCTTTGAGTGACATGTCTCTGTCTCTGACCCAGAGATGCTCCTGACAAGCTGGATTGTCCTTTTTCAAGTGCCTTCTCCAAGGCAGCACTGGGCCATGCAGCAGGATAATACAGTGGGCGCTTCCCATGGAGCCCGGCCTCTTGAAGACCTGGCCTTGGGCACATCACTGAAAGGTTTCCATCCAGACAGTGGCGGGCACGCCACCATGTGGCAGCGGTGTCAGACACAGTTTACAGTCCACTTGGAGGCCAGCCCAGAACGATGGGCTTTTTGGTAAACGTGGAAAATGTCTCAAGGTTTGCATTGCTCCGATTGTTCACAAGGTGAGATTGTGCTGGCCGTTAGCAGTTGTCGGGGGGTGTTGTGCCACACTCAGTGTTTTATCACTAATCTTTGTAGCGGGATTTATGCCATGGATGCTGTCCTGATCTTCACCCAACAGATGGGAAACCCAGGCACAGAGAGGTTAAGGAACCTGCCACAAGTCATAGCTGGTCGGAGGCTGAACCAAGATGAAAACTCAGAGTCTCATTGTGTGTGTGTGTGTGTGTGGTGCAGGGATCAAACCCAGGGCCCTGCGCTATACAAGTGTCCCACCTCTGAGCTACAGCCCTAGCTCCAGAGCCCACATTCGTTTTTTCCCCTTTTTGGTGTGTGTGTGGGGGAATAGGGTCATACTATATAGGCCAGGCTGGCCTCAAACTCAAGATCCTCCTGCCTCACTCTACTGGATGCCGGGATTACAGGTGTGTACCACCACTCCTGGCTCCTGTATTGCCTCTTAGTTATAGCTTTTATATTATGCTATTTTCAGTTTGAATAATCAAATGCCCAGAAAACCAACGTTACAGTTCTTACCAGACTCTCTCCTAAGCTGTTCTCGCCCATCTCTTGCCTCCATATGACTATGGGCCCATCAAGGGAGGAAATCTTTTCTCACTCTCCCCACCTTCCCGGCTCTTGACAGAGGACACACTCACCATTTAACTCATGGGAAAGCTGTGCCTTCCACACCTGTAGCTGTAGGAAGACCCAGCATACTTCTGTGTGTTTTCATTCGTCCCATGGAGACACCTGACACCCCACTTCCAGACACAGGAGCAAAAGCACTGGCATCATTGTACAACACCCCGTGCAGTGTACCCCGAGGTAAGTTCTGGAGAGGAAAAGAAATCTGAGTTTTCTTATGGACCACAAGTTAGTCGCAAACCAGCAATTTGATGGCAAGGACGCTGACAACACGAACAGAATGCCAGGCTGCAGTGTACAAACTGGCTCCAGACTCCCTTGAGGCTAGGACTCCATATAGGAACTGGAGGCAGTCAGCCGAAGGAGACTCAAGGGCACAGTGTGGGCAGGGGGCGTCTTTCAGCTGCCCTTGAGCAAGACACTTCAGTGTCTTGCTTTCTCAGTACTGAGAGGCAATTTCTTAGTTGGCCATGGTCCTTTTTGGACTCCTGGAGCACAGCAGTGGCAGTTTCTTTCTTTTCTTCCTTCCTTCCTTTCTTTCTTTCTTTCTTTTCTTTTCTTTTCGTTCTTTCCTTCCTTTCTTTTTTCTGTCTTTCTTTCCTCCCTCTTTCCCTCTTCCTTCCTTCCTTCCTACCTTCTTCCTCCCTCCCTCCCTCCCTCTCTACCTCCCTCCCTCCCTCTCTCCCCTCTCTCTTTCTTTCTTTCTTGGCAGTACTGAGGTTTGAACTCAGGGCTTTGTGCTTGATAAGGCAGGTGCTCCACTACTTGAGTCACACCCCCGGCATGTTTTTTTTTGTTTGTTTGCTTGGCGGTTTGGGGGTTTGAACTCAGGGCTTCCACCCTGAGCCACTCCACCATCCCTTTTTTGTGACTTTTTTTTTTTTTGAGGTAGGGGTCCTGAGAACTATTTGCCCAGGCTGACTTCAAACCGTAGTCCTCCTGAGTGGCTAAGATTACAGGCGTGAGCCACCAGCCCCCAGCTCCCCAGCTTGTTCTTGAAGTCAGCAGTTTCCTGGGCCCCCTCTTAGAATTCCTGCCTCCCAGATAGGCCAGTTCACAGCCCTCTGCCTGGCCCACACCGCCTTCTCCAGTCCTTCTAAGGGTTTAATTATCCACTTCCCTGTGTTAGATTCTACCACTGATTCCTTTCTGCCTCCTGTGCAGATAGATTCTGATCAATATCATGTTTGTTGCGTGCTTTGTTCATTTCCCAAGCATTTCTTGAAAATCTACCTCAGGTCAGACTGTGCTGGGCACTCAGGCCGTGGACTGTGCTGGGCACTCAGGCCATGCCAGCACAGTGGTGTAGCAATGGCTCCTGGGCTCTCTTTCCGGCCCATGTGCCATGTGTCACCACACTGGGGCACACCTTCAGGCTGGGTGCTGTAATGGACACTAGGGCTTCTCCCTCCAGATCCCATCCCAGATGGGTCTGTCTGTCCATCCCCAAGCACTCTTTGAGGACCAGAGCTTCGTCAGCTGCAGAGGGAGAGCTGAGTGTCCAGGAGCTGAGCCGAGGCCCTGACCCCAGGCCCTGGCAGTCTGTAGTCTTGAAGATATGGTAGAGAAAGTTCAGTCCCCGGACAGGCACTCTGTGCTGTGACTTTCACTCGGGCTCTTGATGGGCTCAGCTGAGCCTGGGGCTTTTCTGGAAGTCCCATCCTTGCTTGGCTTCTGCCCTTCCCTGCCCAGCTTTCCACCTCACCCCCTTTCCACTTCTCCTGAGTCCTTCCTTAATGTGACATGAACATGCAAATCCATGTCTTGGGGTTGCTTGGGAGGAAGCTAACTCAAGGCAGGCATCATGGTTTAGAAAGGGCACTGACCAGCTCTGAGAGGGACTAAGCCAGTGAGGAAGAGAAGGCCAGAAGAGCAGGCAGAACCGTCAGTCCTTCCAGAAGCCAGGACTGTTTCTGTGTGTGTCAACGTGGCTAGGCTATGGCGCCCATTTGTTTGGTCAAGTAGTTCAAATGTAGCTGGGAAAGAATGTTTGGCAGACACTCTACCACTTGAGCCACTCCACCAGCCTGGGAAAGAATTTTAAAGATATGCTTAACATTTAAATCAGCAGACTTTGAATAAAGCAGATCGTACTCCTCAGTTTGGGTGGGCTTCATCCAATCAGATGAAGGCCTAAAGAGAAAAGACGGAGATCTCCAGGGGAGAAGTCGGCCTCCAGGTTGTGTTCCAACTGCAAAGTCAACTCCTGTTGGGATTTCATCTGCCGATGTGCCCTGAAGACTTTAGATTGCCAGCTCCATGGTTGTGGAAGCACACTAACAAATTCTGTCTCTGCCTCTCTCCCCATCTGTCTTTCTGTCCCTCTGTCATCCAAACATCAATTCACCCATCTATCCATCTACCTATCTACCTATCATCTATTATCTATCTTTCCTTCTATCATCTATCTATCTTATTGATCTATCTATCATCTATCTATCTATTATCTTTCTGTCTATCTGTCTACCTATCCTTTATTCAGTAATGTACCACGTAAGGACATTTCAATCAATGACAAGACTGCATATATAACTCCAATAAGGTTGTAACAGAGTTGAAAAATTCCCATCTTCTTGCATTTTTACTGCACCTTTTCAGTGTCATGTTTTGACACACGAATACTCAGCATTGTGTTGCAGTCGCCTGCAGGAGTTAACACAGTGCTGCACTGTGTCACTCTGTAGCCAGGAGCCGTAGTCTATCCCAGGTGGTCTGGGTGTATGGTGGGCTGTTTGCATAAGTGCACTCTGTGAAGTCACCTAACGATGCATCTCTCAGAAAATGTCACTGTCATTAAGGGATGTGAGCCTACACACACACACACACACACGCACACACACACACTATTGATTCTGTCTCATACCCGCTCTAAGCCAGTCAGGTGGTCGGTTGCTAAGCATGAGGAAAGGCCCACCACTGAGGCAGGCAGGCCAGGGTGCTGGAGGTCTGAACTGGGATGGGGGAAGAGTGAGAACCAAAACCCCAGAGGCACATGGATTGACAGCAGGAACCCATCCAAAGGCTGAGGACAGGCTGCCACCCCAAGCCCCCACCAAGCAGCTGCACAGAGATCACGAGGCAGTGGAGCAGGACACCACTCCAGAGCCTTTCCTGGTGCCACCAAGGAGCGTGCTGGCCTCCCTGGTACCTGCCGGGGGTGGGGGTGTGGAGGTCCATTCACTCTGCTGAGGAACCTGAGCCTCTATGAAACCAGTGTTCCATATTCCCCACTCTTATCTCCACTCATTTGCTCTGGGATTTAGGGCAGCTGATAATGTTTTCATACTTCAGTTTTCCTATCTTCAAAATGGGACTGGATTCCATGGGGGTAACCGTTAGCCAGTGTTGTGGACAAGGCCTGCTCAGTGAGGAAATAGGCTTCTTGCAGGGGTAGTGAGCTGCCTGTCACTGGAGGTGTGTAAGCAGAGCCAAGGGGGTGGGAGAGCCAGGCAGGGGGTGGCCCTAGCTGTAGGTCATCTGGGGTGCCAGGAACCAAGTGAAAGCTGATGATTCTGTCTCGTCCAAGCCCCTGTGACTTGGTGCCCTCTCTTCTCTGCTGAGTGAAGGTCGCCCTGAGCCAAGGCCAGCACACACAGTTGTGCAGGTTGGGTACTGCCTAACTCCGGAAGGGACGATCACATGTGTACTGGTCCTTCTCCCAGGGGACCATGTTATAGATAGAGAGCAATTACGGGGAGAAGGGGGTCATCAGAGCCTTCAGGTGAATGAATGACATTTTTTCTTTTCTTTTCTTTCTTCTTTTTTTTTTTTGGTGTTTCTGGGGTTTGAACTCAGGGCTTCTTGCTTGCAAAGCAGGTGCTATACTACTTGAACCACACCTCCAGTCTATTTTGCTCTGGTTATTTTGGAGATGGGATCTCTCCAAAATAACTATCTCCCCACTATTTGCCTGGGCTGGTCTTGAACCTCTATCCTCCTGATCTCAGCCTCCTGGTGTGAGCCACTGGCGCCCAATTTTTTTTTTTTCTTTTACTACTCTGTGAATGTCTTTGAATGACTATGAAAGCACCCTGAGTACTGATTTTGAGGTAAATATTAGCCAGTAGGCAGGTTTGGGTACAGAATGGATGAAGAATAAATAGCAACTGTATTTTGTGAATTTTTTTCCAGTTCTGGGAAGGGAACCCAGGCCCTAGTGCACACTTGGCAAGTGCTCTACTAGTGAGCCACCTCTCCAGCTTGACTTAAGTGTATTTCCTAAAATTTCTACAGTTAATCCTTTTTGGTGTTGGCTGTCCTGGGGTTTGAACTCTGGGCCTTGTTCTTGCTAGACAGGTCCTCTACCACTTGAGTTGCGCCCCCACCCCCACCCCAGCCCTTTTCTGCTTGAGTTATTTTTCAGATAGGGTCTCATGTTTTTGGCTGGCCAACCTCAAACCTTGATCCCTCCTACCTGTGTCTCCCACAGAGATGGAATGACAGACATGTACCACTACGCCCGACCTATTTGTTGAGATGGGGAGTCTCCTCAACTTTTTGCCCAGTCTGGCCTCAAAACCTGCTGCTCCCAAACACCACCTCCCAAGTAACTGGACTTATTACAGACGTGAGCCGGGGGGCCCAGCCCCCTCTACAGTTAATCTTTTTTGAGGGAGGCTGTTTTTGGTAAGCAGCCGAGAAATACTGGTTACTGAAAAGGTGGTGTTGAGGGGAACCAGTAGCTTTCACTTCTGTTAACCTAATTACCTGCCCTGGTCCCTAGGCAGAGTTGAAGTAGCCGCAACCTGACTGCCCAGGAGGTGGCCCTTGGTGCAGGCAATAGCTCAGCTTTTCCCAAAGGTGCCCAGAATTCTGACATCTCCAGGGAGCCACACCGCATCCTCTCAGCCTTTCCAGTCTGAGGGTCACCAGCAGGGAGATAGCAAATAAGGTATTTTCTCCTTGCAGTGAGGGCATAGGGGCTCTCTGAAGTCCCCTGTGTGGGACCACGTAGCAATGGGTGGCCTAGGTCTTCCTGGGCCTTGGTGTCCTCAGTGGGACGATGGAGGATTACGGGCTCCCAGGGAGCCTGTGAGGTTTAGCCGTGGCTCAGAGGCGGCTTCCTCTGGTGTGTGCTCACCCCACGCTGAGCTGGCTGGCTCAGCAACAGGTCAGCTAATGGCAGGATAGGGCCAGAGAAGGTAGCCAGATGCCTTTTCTTCATTTGGCCCAACCTCCTCAATGCAGTGTCCTCAGCTGAACCACTCTACTTGACATTGAGGGGGATGGTCCATTTTGAGCTCCCTCTATTCTGATCTGGGGCAGCCACAGCTAGACCAGACCCTAGCTTATCCCAGGGATTGGGGACAAGAGTGTTGGAAACACTGACATCAAAGCTACGGACCCCTCCCCAAGTAGCCAGTCCTGTCCTAGTGTTTAACAGAGCAGAAGATCAAACACTTAGGGCTCGTTGGCTACGAGCACCAGAAACTGGATACAAACCAATTTTGGCAGGCAGACGGGGAATTTATTGGGACAAACAGCGAAGCTGCAGAGAAAGAAGGGACAACAGGAACCTGACGTCATCAGGGTCTTGTCTGGCTCCCCTCTCTTCTTTCTGCAGGTCACACCAGCTTTCTCTGAATCACAGGTTCCAGCAGACACAGGTCTGATGGCGGTGCATCTGACCTTCTCTTCTTGCTAGCTCTTAAAATTCCAAGCAAAGACTCTCACAGGGCCCACTGGGATCACCTGCCACCCTTAGATCGGTCCCTTTTGCTTACATGGGGTCTCCAGCTCTTTTTGGATCGCATGGGGGAGGCAGGAATTGTGTGTTTTGGATGGGGACAGTGACACAGGTGTGGCTGGCTGTGAGAGGTGGGCCTTGCTGCTCTTTTCCTTCCTTTTTCCTTTTGTACCCCCTTAGGTATTTGGGGTAAACCTAGGACTTCACGCATGCAAAGTGCTCTACCACCGAGTCATATCCCCAGCCCCTGTTGTATTGTTTTTGAACAGATGACAAGTTCCCAACTGCAAATCTGAAAGCTATAGCAGATCTAAGTGAAGGGACCCCCGACTTTGTCCTTCCACTTGGAGCCATTGCTGGCGTTTTGGGAAGGATGGAGTCTAGAGACCCCTCAGGAGTTTCAGGGTGGAGTTTCAGCCATGGAGATGATCAAGAATCAGCATTGTCTGGCTCCAGGGGGATCTGCTTCCTGATGGACTCTACCTTTCCTTCCTTGGCCTGTCTTTCCCAGCTGAGCCCTGGGGTGCCCTGGGGACCGTCCTGCTGCTCTTGACAAGGACTGGATGTGTGTCATTGACCTTTGCGATGCCTTCCCCTCTCTGGCTCCATCTGGTGGAGCTCAGGATCAGAGGTGGGACTCCAGTCTCCCCATCTCCAGGATTCCCATTGGACCTAGGACTGACAGGAGGCTAGAGAACCTTCAGGGGTCTGCGGAGGCTGAACTCTGCCAGGGTTGGATCCCTGACCCACCCAGGAGGCCCAGAGTGAGGACAAACAGGAGCAGCCAGAGTCCATTGAGGGGTAGGGGTGAGGCAGCTCCTTTTCTCTCTGACTCTCCCAGGGGGCGTGCAGTCCTCAGCAGGTTGTGTCCCTGGGTCCCTGCCTCTCATACACTGGCCACACTTCACTGGCCTTTCTGACATTTGGGAACCCCTGGGTCTCTCTGCAAACCAGTGGAGGGGTGGCTGATCCCTTTTTTCTCTTCCTGTGGGTTCCTGGGATCACATATCTTGTGTAAGCTTCCCACCCCCACTGAACTTACTGCGTGCCTGGAGCCGCCAGTCTTCATCAGTAGGATCCCTAGGGTGCCTGTGTCTGTCTGGTCCAGGCTCCCCTAGCAGACATATCTTCCGCTTTCCAGGATGCTGCTGATCTCTGAGGTGGACATGGTTCAGGTCACTGCCCCTGGCATTCAGCCTTCCTCCCTGTGGCCACTGAACTCCTGGGAGTAGGGTCGTGGGATGGTGGTGGGTTGCTGGCAGTTCAAAGGGTAGCCAGGTAGCACCTCTCTGCCTCCCTATGTCTGGGACCCCCCCGGGTAACAGAGCAGTTGGCCAGAGACATTGATGGAGCGCTTGTTCTCTGATAGGCCCTGTGCTGGGCACAGGAGGGTGAAGGTGATGAAGAGACAGTCTCTGCCCTCAGTGGTGAGTCAGTGCAAACCCTCCCACATCCACGGCCATATAGAAGACGGTGCAAATACAATTGTATAGCTGTGTCTGCTAGATACTGCCCACTGGAATTGGCCACCATTCCTATCCCCTCTTCTTTGTACAGGGACTAGAAGCCTAAGAACTACATTTCCCAGATGTCCTTGCAGCCATGGTCTGGTTGTGATGCTCACATTTGCCTATGAAGAACCCTTATGTGGCCTTGGCACAGGTCAGCCAGCTCTGGCTAGCAAGCCCAACCCCTTGTGTCACTGTGATCACTGGCTTTGTGTCGTGGTGGCAGTAACAGTAGCCTTCTGTCCTCTAGACTTTGTATCTAGATCATAGCTGTATGAACTTGAAGCAAGCCACCATCTGATGTCCACCTCCTCAGTCCCTTCAACCATCTTTATTCACGTAAAAGCTTGTGTTCCATCTGTTTTTGCTTAGTTCCTGCTCTGAACTCTGAATGATGGCATGGAGGTAAAGAAATCTGTTCTCACTGGGGAGATTCAGCGGTTCATTCGACAAATAACGACTGGGAACTTCCTTGTGCGGGCTGTGTGCAGGTAATGGGATGGAAGAGAACCCAGACTCATCTGCCTTCTGGGAGCATGTGCCAATCAGCCAGATGTGGGGTCATGTGCCTGCTATCCAAGCACCCAGGAGGCCGAGGCAGGAGGATGGCAAGTTTGAGGCCAGCTGGGGCTACTTAGTAAGACCCTGTCTCAAGGAAAAAGAAAGAAAAAGGAAGGAAGGAAGGAAGAAAGGAAAGAGGAAGGAAGAAAGAGGACGGAAGGAAGGAAGGAAGGAAGGAAGGAAGAAAGAGAAAAAGAAAGGAAGGAAGGAAGAAAAAAAGAAAGGAATAAAGAAAGAGGGTGGGGGAGGAAGGAAGGAAGGAAGGAAGGAAGAAAGAAAGAGGGTGGGGAAGGAAGGAAGGAAGGAAGAGGGTGGGGGAGGAAGGGAGGAAGGAAGGAAGGAAGGAAGGAAGGAAGGAAGAAAGAGGGCGGGGGAGGAAGGAAGGAAGAGGGTGGGGGAGGAAGGAAGGAAGGAAGGAAGAAAGAGGGTGGGGGAGGAAGGAAGGAAGGAAGGAAGAAAGAGGGTGGGGGAGGAAGGAAGGAAGAAAGAGGGTGGGGGAGGAAGGAAGGAAGAAAGAGGGTGGAGGAAGGAAGGAAGGAAGAAAAAAAGAAAGGAATAAAGAAAGAAAGAGGGTGGGGGAGGAAGGGAGGAAGGAAGGAAGGAAGGGAGGAAGGAAGGAAGGAGGAGGGTGGGGGAGGAAGGAAGGAAGGAAGGAAGGAAGGAAGAGGGTTGGGGAGGAAGGAAGGAAGGAAGGGAGGAAGGAAGGAAGAGGGTGGGGGAGGAAGGAAGGAAGGAAGGAAGGAAGAGGGTGGGGGAGGAAGGAAGGAAGGAAGGGAGGAAGGAAGGAAGGAAGGAAGAGGGTGAGGGAGGAAGGAAGGAAGGAAGGAAGGAAGGAAGAGGGTGGGGGAGGAAGGAAGGAAGGAAGGGAGGAAGAGGGTGGGGGAGGAAGGAAGGAAGGAAGGGAAGAAGGAAGGAAGGAAGGGAGGAAGGAAGGGAGGAAGGAAGGAAGGGAGGAAGGAAGGAAGGGAGGAAGGAAGGAAGGAAGGAAGGGAGGAAGGAAGGAAGGAAGGGAGGAAGGAAGGAAGGGAGGAAGGAAGGAAGAAAGGGTGGGGGAGGAAGGAAGGAAGGAAGGAAGGAAGGAAGGAAGGAAGGAAGGAAGGAAGGAAGGAAGAGGGTGGGGGAGGAAGGAAGGAAGGAAGGAAGGAAGGGAGGGAGGAAGGAAGGAAGGGAGGAAGGAAGGAAGAAAGGGTAGGGGAGGAAGGAAGGAAGGAAGGAAGGAAGGAAGAGGGTGGGGGAGGAAGGGAGGAAGGAAGGAAGGAAGGAAGGGGACAGGGGGATGGATGGGAGGAAGGAAGACAGACAGCTGCAGTGTATGTGATCACCACAGAAGGTGCAGTGGGGGCCAGAGGAGGGCCCTGGGAGCAGAGAGTGATCAGTACGAGGAGACAGGGGCCTTTTCAGATATTTTAATTAGACAATGCCCTACAGCTGGCTCTATAGCAGCCACACCTGAACCTGGTACCACTGACATCACTGCGTCTCCCAAGCACTGGGGCAGAGCTGCCTGAGCCTCCCAAGCTGGGATGACCTGCCGTGCAGCTCTGGCAAGCCTGGGCTTGTTCCCTCAGACAGGACAACCTCTGGTCCTTCTCAGCCTTCCCAAATGAAGACACAACTGGGATGCTTTGTCACCCTCATCGCCCCTGTTGGCTGATTCTCACTTCATTGTCATTTAGTCTTTCAAGTCTGACTGGCCCACAACTACCTGGGCTCTGGTTCCCTACTGGGCCCAGCCAGCTGTGGCCAAGGGAGCACCACCAGTGTCCTGGGGAGTGGGGCCTGCAGGGGTGGCAGGAGATGCCACCTGGAGCTGCAGCCCTGGTTTACGCTTCCATGATCACAGCTAACCAGTGTCACCTGAAAGTCTTTTTGGAAGAAGGCAGGGAATAAACACATATGTACAAACCAATCCAAACAGAATGGCACTTTTCGACCACCAAACAGGTCCATGGTTTTTCCCTGAAGGACGAGACAGAATCTTCTCTTCAAATTCTGAAAATTAAATGCAAAAGCAGCACTAGTCATTTGATCCAGACACAGGATGCTGGACTACAAGTTCCCCAACCTGTAAACACCTGCCCAGAAAGTGGTATCGTCAATTTTTCCTGTTGTATGAATGAGTGACCGAAGCAGTTTTTGCTCCTTGGGTGGATGGGATGGAGTCTCATTAACAGAAGGGCAAGACCATTTTCACAAACCTTCTTGATCCTGAGAGTTTAGCTCAAGCCGGTTCTCAAAGGAAATGTCTTTCTTTGCAAGACTGAAATACACGTTTCTCTCCATTCTGCTTTTACTGCAATCAGCACCGTTGGCGTTTTGAGCTGAAAACCCGTGACCTCCAAATTGCAAGAAGCCTATTTACCACCTTGGGCATGAGAAATGTCTGCTGCAGACCCAGGCAGAGACTGTAGGTCAAGGCTGTCCTCCGGCGGCACCATGCCTCCCTTACAGAGGGCACTGCTGTCTGGCTCAGCTGGGCTTTAGTAGGTCAGGACAAAACGCACAGTTCTGCAGCTGGCAAACACAGGCCCTGGCCAGATCTCGGAGCCCAAGGACATTTCAATCCTCCAGGAACAGAGGGTTCCTCCCTTCTGTTCAGAAGGATGCGTTGACTGATAACACGGCCCCTGGGATCCTTGAATTCCAGTGTCCTCATTTATGGAGACGTTTTTTCAGTAATTGGTAGAAATGTCATGTCTACACCTTGCTGGGTGTGGTGGTGCACACCTGTAATCCCAGCACTTGGGAGGCTGAGGCAGGAGGACTACCAGTTTGAGGCCAGCCTGTGCAACTCAGTGAGACCCTGCATTAAAAAAAAAAAAGCAAAAACAAAAAAGCCAATGTTTGATTAGTATGTGAATATACAAAAGTGTATCAGAGTCGACAGCTTGATAAACGTTTTTCTTTGTGTGTGTGTATGTTTTTGTTTTTTTGTTTTTGGTGGGACTGGAGTTTGAACTCAGGACTTCACACTTGCAAAACAGGCACTTTACTACTTGAGCCACACCTTCCAGTTCCTTTCCTTTTTCTTGACACAGATATGTAGTTTGAGATTCTTGGAGCATCATCAAAAAATAATTTATTTTACTCTAAGTACATGCTCTAGCATTAGCTCCAGCCCTATCAGTGGGTTTTTTAATGAAGCTGTCTTGTGCAGCATTTCATCTTTAAAGATATTCTCTAAATAGCTCCTCATTACACTGTTCAGAAACTCTCATTCTTCTGATGGAAGAATTTATGGCAGTTACGATTTTGTTTTTTAAAAAGCCCTGTCCTTGACTCCGAGGACTGAGTCGACTCCGCACTCCTGGCCAGGAGCCAGCAAAGGCGAGTGTGATGGTAGGAATGGGAACAAGAACAAGTGTCACCTCTGTGTGTCGGGTTCCATGCTAGGGACATAACAGTGGACAGGGACCAGCACCCTCCCTCAGGGGCCATCGGCATCAACCATTTTTGTCCTTTCCAGCAGACTGGTCTGAAGCAGCCTTCTGGGAAGGCTGGCTTTTGTTTGTTTGTTTGTTTTTGCAGTGCTGGGGTTTGAACTCAGGGCCTACAACTTGAGCCACTCCACCAGTCTTTTTTTGTGTTGGGTTTTTGCCAGAGGGGCTGTGAACTATTTGCTTGGGCTGGCTTCTAACCACCATCCTCCTGATCTCTGCCTCCTGAGTTGCTAGGATTACAGGTGAGCCACCGGCCCTAGCAAGGCTGACATCTTGATGGCTGCCTTCCTGAGGCTGACCCCAAGGTTTTTGGGATCATTGCACCCCACACAGGCCCAATAACAGCATCCCTTCAGATGGGACAGTCAGGCCAAACGACTTCTAACACATAAAACACACAGAATTAACTGGAAACCAAAGACACTGCAATCCTAAGAGGTACCAATGGTGACAAAATCATGCATGTGCTTTTTAGTTAACTCGTTAGATCACAGGCCCTAGTGGCAATCTCATAACCATGGGTATTTTGAAGTACAAAAAAGTATTTTGAAAAATCTGCAGTAGGTGTAATGTCCTAGGAAAATATCTGTGATTGCCACTGGGGACAAAGTGGCAGGTGTGGCTAATCCCAGTGTGGCTGCTTGATAATGAATGTACTACTTTTAGAAGTAAAGATGTTAGCCCCATCAGGGACTTGCATTTTGTAAAAATGTCAGTGGTACCGGGTCGGTGAAAACAAAATTACGTAAAATTCATAAAATGAATTTCCGGCCAAACAGGAAACACTGTATACTAAGCACACCTAGAAAAATGCATGAAAAATACACAACTTCAAAGGGAACCTTACGGAGGAATCAAGGCTCACGGGCACTTGGACGGGGTGAGCGGGGTCCTCTCTGTCCCTCCGGTGGCGGGAGCAGGTGGGGCGCCATCAGCTCACAGGGCATGAGGAGGAGATGTTTTCCGCACACCCCAGGCCTGAAAAGTGCCGGTCAGTTTCTCAAGAGCACAGGGCACAGCGTCCGGTGTCACATGCACGTCCGGTCTGTGACATGGGGTGCCTTTCAGCGAGGCCAGAATTTTGTCCCTAATCAGTGCGCGACCTCCGGTGGGTCCCAGACGTCGCTGAGCCTTCTTTCCTCATCTGTGCAGCCGGCTCTGCAGGCTCCGACCCCAGGTTCCTGCTGTGCACGCCGGCCTCAGTTTACCAGCCACGGAGCGCGGGGATCAGGAGCACCTGGGGCGGCGGCGGGGCGCGCGGACTTGGGGGCGATGCGCCGCGTGGGGGGCGCAGCCGGGCGCCAGGAAAGACCTTGGTTTTCAGCATCAAACGCTCGGGGTGCGGAGGGGCAGCAAGGAGAGAGGCTTTGCTTCAGCCGCCGGCCCCTGCTATCGCCTGTCACTGGTTGAGTGACTGCAAAGCGGGACCTGAGTCTCCGCTCGCCTCCCTCTCTATGGGCTTGGTAGTGGCTGGTGCTTTTTAAAAATGTGCCACGGTGCCCGGGACACGTAGGAGTGCCATCCCGCAGACAGACGCTGGGAGTGGTTGTTTTTCCGCAGGTCTTAAGTTTCAGAGAGGGTAGAAATACACCGCCAGTGCATACTGTTTCTGTATTCCAAATATAAGTTAAAAGTTAGAAGCCCCTCTCGACCGCGGCAGGACTCGAACCTGCAATCTTCTGATCCGAAGTCAGACGCCTTATCCATTAGGCCACGCGGCCCCCTGGTAGCTACACTGCTTTGGGTACCTTATAGTACCATTACGCTATAGGCTCGCCCGGGACCGACCCACTTGCTTCTTGAGGACGGGGATGATTGGACCTTGACTCCTAGCATTCCGCAGGGAGAGCCCACCCGGAAGTCTCTTTTCCCCCCCGCAGGCGGACCGTTCCATTGGCGGCCCTCCTATTGGTCGCGCTGGGAGGCTCCCGCCTGCCTTCTCGGGTAGCCGCGGGACGGAGCGCGGCGCAGACGGGAAGTTGCGGCTGCCAGCGAGGCGGACTGGCCGGTAGGAGGCCACACGCCACCCCGAGGCTGCTTAGGCCGTGCAGAGGGGACGTCGCGGCGTCAGCCCGGGGTCGGGGGCACCGCAGACCGGGAAGCAGCGCGAGGTCTCCGGCGGGCTCGGCGGCGTGTTGAGGGGGTGGGGAGGCCGGTCGCCGAGCAGCGGCGGGAGCGAGGCCCGGAGCAGGGCGGCGGCTCGTCCCAGAGCGCACCGCGGCGTCGCCGGGGACAGCGGGGGACCGGGCGGCCCGGCGCGCGGGGGTGGCCGCCGACGCCCCCTGCAGGGCGGCCCGCGGCCCGGGCGTGGGTGGGAGCAAACGGCGGGTTCGAATCCGAGTGCTGGCACCTCTGGGCGCTTAGGCCCTGAGGCCGCGTCGGTCGCTATGAACGGCAGCTGATAGCTGCCATCTGCCGAGGGCAGGGCCGCGCGACTTGTGCGCCCCCGTCACCCTCGGTCCAGGCCTCTGTGACAGGTGGACTGTAACTGTGACAGGTCCCCCTGTGATCCCATTTTGCAGAGTAGGAAATTGGGCATTAGGAGCTCGCCCAGGGTCACCCAGCTTTGAGAGCCAGAACCCGGGCTGAAGCCTGCGTCGTCCTACTCCAGCATCTGCGCTCTTCCAGCCCCGGCTGCAGCCGCCCCAAGTTCACCGGTGAACTCAGGTTCCCTAAGGTTGTCTGGGTTCCACAATGCCTGGCCCACTGCCTGGCATGCCGTAAATCAAGGCCTGACGGCTGTCAGATCAGCACTCACCCAGATACTAAGTGACACTTTATGTCATCTGTCTCCTGTAGGATCTGTGGGAGGAAGGCAGGCATGGTCGGCCCCACTGAAGTGACACGAACCCAGACACAGGAGGCGTCTGGCTCCAAGTTTTCCAGCCAGTAGAACAGCCAAACTGGAGCCCAAGGCCAGGTGTCCTGGCTCCCAGCGGGGGTCTGCCTGCACCAACCATGAGTCGCCTGCTATGGAAGAAGGTGGCCAGCGCCACCGTCGGGCCAGGGCCGGTTCCAGCCACGGGACGCTGGGTCTCCAGCTCCGTCCTCGTCCCCGTCCCCAGCGACGGGCAGCCGCAGCCGTCGCAAGTGCCATCCTCGGAGGGCGGGCAGCTGCGGCACAGCCCGTTGCACATCCAGATGCTGTCGCGAGGGCTGCACGAGCAAATCTTCGGGCCCGGCGGGGAGAAGCCCGACGAGGCCGCGGTGCACCGCAGCGTGGAGCACCTGCAGAAGCACGGGCTCTGGGGGCAGCCAACCGTCCCCTTGCCAGACGTGGAGCTGCGCCTGCCGCCGCTCAAGGGGGGCAACCTGGACCAGCACTTCCGCCTCCTGGCCCAGAAGCAGAGCATGCCTTACCTGGAGGCGGCCAACTTGCTGTTGCAGGCCCAGCTGCCGCCCAAGCCCCCCAGCTGGGCCTGGGCGGAGGGCTGGACCCGGTACGGCCCCGAGGGGGAGGCCGAACCCGTGGCCATCCCCGAGGAGCGGGCCCTGGTGTTCGACGTGGAGGTCTGCTTGGCAGAGGGAACTTGCCCCACATTGGCGGTGGCCATATCGCCCTCGGGCTGGTAAGTGGGGGCCAGGGACGGGACTTTAGCATGCATGGGGGCCCAGATTAATGGTTTGGTTCAGTGACATTTACTCTTTACTTACTGAGCTCCCGCTATGTGCCGGGTGCTCCGTTTGGGGGCAGCTGGTGTGGTGAACTAAGCAGGCTTCACCCTGCTTCTGTGGGGCTCACTTTCTGGGGGGAAGGTAGAGGCAGTCAGCAGATACCCAAGCAGATGTCAGGTGTTGATGAGGGCCGTGCAGAGAATCCCATAGGTTGTGTGTGAGATTTGCCGGGGACACTTGAGATTACCTTGTTTTGGTGCCTCTCCCACTTCCCTGGTAGCTTCATGAGAAGTTAGTCTGAAAGACATTTGAGCAGTGTTTCTGTTTGGGTTGTTGGTTGTTTTGGGCAGAGAAATCTCCTTTTGTGGGACTGTCCCAGGCAGTCTAAGCATCCCCCGTTTCTTCCATAAATGCGCAACCAAATTCTGCCCAACGTTTCCAAATGCTGCGTGGATGCTGTTGACCATATGCAGCTGAGAACCATTGCTTCCTTCCCCCAGCCTCTCAAGCAGGCATTTTGGTCCTGAACAGGAATAGCCAATCACTCTCTGCAATTTAAATAACTTTCTAGTGCTACCTGAGTTTCTTTTTCAAACAATGATGGCAGTACTGTTTCTCCCCCCTTTTTTATTCTTCATTCCAGGATTAAAATACTATTTACAACATTAATGCTTTCAGGCATGGCCAGCAAAAACGTTGGCAGTTTCTTTATTCCTATTGGAAGCTACATCTTTGTAAAGAAAGCTGCGAAATGTTACATATGCAGTTGAAAGTGGTGAAAGCATGGCTAAGTAGCTAAGGTAGGCATCAGTGCTGAAAGAGCAAAGCCAGATGATCGCGCATTGATTTACTTCCAGTTATAACAACAGTCCAGTGCTGCTTATGTCATGTGATGACGAGATGAAGGGGAATACCAGCCATCATTTGAAAAGATAAAGTAGCTTTGGTGGCTGAGAGAAAATTAGGAAACCAATGACAAGATTTATTTTTGGTCTGTTGATCACTTTTCAGCTAGTTAAAGTCTTTTTTTTTCCCCTCTTCCCTCTCTTCACTTCTCCTTTCTCTCCTGTCCTTCCCGTCCTGCCCTCATATTCATCCCATTCCATTCTTGACTGTGGTACTGGGGCCCTGCTCAGTGTGCCTCATGGTGGAAGTCATTGCTGACCATGGTGGGTGGGGGTGGCTGCCAGATGGTGTCCCAAGAGCAGTCCACTTTTAACCTGGCCTGCCCCTCTCACGTGGCCGTGTGTGCCTGACCAGCCCACAATTTACAGGGGGTTGGGGGAAACCTTGGACAGCTCTGAGCCTCCCACAGGGTGACTTCCCAAAGGTTGTTAAAAGGGCCTTGTCATCAGGCTAGAGGACCATCACACAGGCTTTCAGCCTTCATTTGAGAGTCACAGGAGAACTGGCATGGCTTCCAACTCATCTTAAACCCACCTAAGGTGTTTGTAGTTTGACTTTCATTTTTTGAATCACAAGTTTATTGATAAGGTGGCTTCATGCACAGCCGCGGGCCTGTATGGCTTTTTATTGTAACTAACGTCTCTGTTATCACCACAGCCTCTAATACTTGGCGTTCTTGAGCCTTCTGTGCTGTTTTTAAGGTCTTTGACATGCTGAATTAAAAAGGGAGGGGTGGCAGCTTGAGTCCCTTGTATGCCCACTGTTTGGAGGACAAATTTGATTTTGCCAGGTTTGAAGCTAAGAACCACTTTTCAGAACAGTTAGCCTGTGGTACTTGAAGTGGCTAAGGCAGGTCACTTTTGCTCCCTTCCCTAATGGTTGCAGGAGCTCCTTCACAGCTGCCTCAGTCACACATGTGGCCTGGTCATGCTGATGCTGAGAGGACCTTGACCCTTTGCCATGGTCTGTGGCTCGTGGCAGGCGTCCGCTCATTGGCCATCCCCCCTTTGGCTCCTGGGCAGGTGCAGCCTCTTCCTGAGTCAATGTCAGGCCCCTGTTAGGCAGCACTCATCTGTCTCATATGCCATCGTGGCCGGCACGTGTGCATATGTTCTCTCATTCTGGTACTTTCCCTGGGCTTTGGCTTCTATGAGGTGCATGCTTTGCTCTTTGAACTTCACAGTCTCCACAGCCATCAGGTGATTCAGCCTGTGTGCCTGTGCATTTGTCTTTTTTTTTTTTTGCCACTTTGAATTTAAAAAGTCACTCCTTTAGGTTCTGTGATTATCTTCTAACTCCTTTTCTAGCTTTCTGAGCAGTAGCTCTTGTGTTTAAAGACACAAGAGGTCAGTCATGTTCATAAAACACCTCAGAGCCAGCTGCAGACTCAGCACCAGGCCCAAATGCCTGTCTGCCTGTGGCACCTAGTACTGTAGCACCCAGCTCCCTTGTGTCTGTGGGAATCTAAAAGTAGAGAAGCTTTGTCACCCCCCCACCAACCGCCCCCCCCCCCCCCCTGCCGCCCATTGCACCGCCCTTGGGGGTGAGGAGCACCCATGGTCCCACTCGTGTCCCCAGCTGCTAGTGCAGGCCTTGGCATGTAGTGGCACTGTGCAGGGGTGACGTGCAGCAGAAGCTAATTCTCCATGGTTAACCTGCCCGCCTGTCATCTCTCTCAGGTATTCCTGGTGCAGCCAGCGGCTGGTGGAAGAGCGCTACTCTTGGACCAGCCAGCTGTCGCCGGCTGACCTCATTCCCCTGGAGGCCTCTGCTAGTGTCAGCAGCTCCACCCAGCGGGATTGGCAGGAGCAGTTAGTGGTGGGGCACAACGTTTGCTTTGATCGAGCCCATATCCGGGAGCAGTACCTGATCCAGGTAAGTCCCTGAACTGTAGTCCTGGCCAAGGATGGGATAAGGATGGTCTCAGTGGCTGGAGAAGGCATTGCTTTCCTGGCGCTTTCTCCACCCCCTCTGCAGTATCTTCAGGGGCCCTGCTGACCAGCTTCTGTCCCCTAGGCAAGTCTGGAGCCGAGAGCTGAGTTGTCACAGAGGAGTGATGGCCCGCCCCTCTGTGGTGCTTTAGAATTTAGTACAGATCTTGGAGGCTCTGAGCCACAGTCTGCTCACATTCTGCGTCAGCCACTGACGGGCAGTGTGAGCATGGGGCATCTCTAAGCCTCGGTTTCTGTGTTTGTAGAGAGCTAACAGAGGGCTGGAGGGATGGCTCAAGTAGTAGAGTGCCTGCCTAGCAAGTGCAGAGTTCCTGAGTTCAAACCCCAGTACTGCCCTTCCCCCCCTCCCCCCCCACCAAAAAAAACCAAAACAAAACACTAAGCGCTCACAGAAGCTCCATCTCAGAGTTTTTGGGAGGGTTTGAACAATGCCCATGTGTCAGACACTGAGAACTGTGCCTGGTATGACCATTCTGAATTTTATGGAAAGTGCTTTTTCATGGTGTCCTGACAGCAGCCCTAGGAGAGCACACCCTCAGCCTGCAGCTGCAGTGCTGAGGCTCAGGCAGCCTTGCTTGCACTGGCCCCAGGGCTTGTGAGTGGCGGGGTGGGGGCTTGGGGCCACACCCAGACAGAGAGCTGAAGGTAGTTTTGGCATTCTGTACTCAGTTGCTCAGAGCTGTTGCTGGAAGCTGGGGAGAGCTTGCATGTTGGGTTTGAGCAGGCCTGCGTGTTGGGGGGCGGGCCCAGGGCAGCGTGAGTGAGCTTGAGTGCTGAGGCGGGTGTCCATAGCTCTGAAGCCGTGGTGCTGGCCTGGCTGCAGCTCCCCCCCCCCCCCCCGCCAGGGCTCCCGCGTGCGCTTTCTGGACACCATGAGCATGCACATGGCCATCTCGGGGCTGAGCAGTTTCCAGCGTGGCCTGTGGATGGCCGCCAGGCAGGGCAGGCGCAAGGCCCAGCAGCCCGCACCGCGAGGCCAGAAGCCCAGGAGCAGAGCCGGCGGCCCAGCCGTGAGAGCGCCCCGGGATGGGCAGGAGAGGGATGCCCGCGGCCCCAGCCCTGGCCACCTGTCTGCTCTTAGCTGCCTTGCCATGAGCCTTGCTTTGGTTCTCCAGATTTCATCTTGGGACTGGATAGACATCGGCAGTGTCAACAACCTGGCAGATGTACACAGCCTCTACGTGGGGGGGCCTCCCCTGGAGAAGGAGCCTCGGGAACTGTTTGTCAAGGGCAGCATGAAGGACGTCCGTGAGAACTTCCAGGTATGGTGCAGAGCTCTGCGGACAAGGACTGTGGCCTACCTGCAGCTAGACTTGGGGAGGTGCTGCTGCCAGGCCTGATCCTGACAGCTGGCAGTGGGAGTGGGTGGCTGCCCCCCAGCGCCTTCCTGTCCTCTTGTGCCAGGACCTGATGCACTACTGCGCCCGGGACGTGTGGGCAACCTACGAGGTTTTCCAGCAGCAGCTACCACTCTTCTTGGAGAGGTGAGGGGGCCTGGGCAGCATCTGGTACCGGTGGGTCCTGGTACCTGGGCCCCTTGCAGATAGGGAATGCTGACTTTTTCTTACGCTGGCGCTGAGCTTTTCTAGGCTGAACGAATGGTCTGTTTAGAGGCGCGCTCGTGCTGTTGTCTAGTTTCCTGCCTGTGTTTATTAGCGAGTCAGTTGTAAAACGTGGTTGGTCAGAAGCACTGGTCAGACCTGGTTCAACCTTTGATGTCTCCTTCTCACTTGACCTTGGGCTCCATTGCCTGGTTTCTCTGAGCCACAGTCCATCGTGAACTTGTACAGACATACTTTCCTCTCCAGTTGTGAGGTCCATGATGGGCCCTTGGTGTATGTAACTGCCTGACACAGTGTTGTCACTCTAGGGTAGTCATTTCTTTGTGATCTGTCTTCCCACATCACTCCTGAAATGGATGTTATTTCCACATTATAGGTAGAGGAACTGAGGAACACGGAGTTTGGGAATGGACACAGGGCTAGGGACCTATGGGGATGACTGTGAGCCTGACTGACTTCAGAGCTGTGCCTTGGAGTGAACTTGCCAAACTGGCTCAGGGATTGGACAAAGGTCTTCCTGCCTCCTGTGGTCACTATGGTGGCCCTGGTGTCTGTCCCTTAGGTGCCCTCACCCAGTGACTCTGGCTGGCATGCTGGAGATGGGCGTTTCCTACCTTCCTGTCAACCAGAACTGGGAGCGGTACCTGACTGAGGCACAGAGCACCTATGAGGAGCTGCAGCGGGAGATGAAGAAGTCACTGATGGACCTGGCCAATGATGCCTGCCAGCTGCTCTCAGGAGAGAGGTAGTCAGGCCTTGGGCAGGCAGGTCAAGCCAGGGGACAGGCAGGCAGGAGGCCTGGCTTGTAGCTCAGTCTTAGCCTTAACCCTGGTGGACTGGCTCTGCAGGTACAAAGAAGACCCCTGGCTGTGGGACCTTGAGTGGGACCTGCAAGAGTTTAAGCAGAAGAAAGCAAAGAAGGTGAAGAGGAAGGAACCAGCCTCAGCCAGCAAGTTGCCCATCGAGGGGGCTGGGGCCCCTGGGGATCCCATGGATCAGGAAGGTGGGGAGCATGGGAGGGAGGTGGGGCAGGGTGGTCCCTGGGATGGTCCTGGGACCCAGAAAGTCATTGGAAGGGGTCGCGCCAGTCTTCTGGAGATGAGCAGGATAGATCTTCCTGAAAGTCCTTCCCCTGGTCCTGACTGTCCTCACTTGCATAGATCCTGGCCCCCCCAGCGAGGAGGAGGAGCTTCAGCAAGATGTCACGGCCCGTGCCTACCTGCAGCAGCTGAAGGGCACCACAGAGCTCCTGCCCAAGCGGCCCCAGCACCTCCCTGGACACCCTGGGTAAGCCCTGTCCCCTCTAACACACCTAGAGGCCAACTTGTGCCATCTTCAGGATTGCCCCTGTCTGGGTTGCAGTCAGTCATTCTGTCTTCCGGTGCTGGACACTTGTGTCCACTCTGACCCTGGCTTCCTCGACTCACTCAGTACATTGTACGAGGATCTGCTGCTCACAGCAGTGACATAGGTGAAGCACAGCTCCTCCTTCCCTGTGAGGAGCAGCCGTGCACAGCAGCCAGCGCAGCTGACTGTAGGTCTGTGGTGACACATGGAGTGAGCCGTGTTGAGGCCATTATGACTGCCTGGGGAAATCAGGTGGCTTTCTTGAGAGGTGACCCTTCATTTGAGCCTCAGTGTCAGAGATGAGGAAAGGGCAGCCAGAGGACCAGCAGGGTGCTGACTTTAAGAGTGAGTGCCCTGGCAAACAGCCTGTGAGAGACAGAGCCAGAAGGACCTGGTGTGTGTCTAGAGCAGTAGGAGATCTGACGGGAAGGGCAGCCCTGTCCTTGGGTTTAGAGGTTGCGTAGGAGCTTGTTAAAGCCAGCTTTGGGTTGGGGATGGTTGTCTTGCCTTCTGACTAGTTTTATGAGACTGACACGGGGTCTTTCCTTTTGAGATGTTTGAACTGTAGATTTCATGGGGATCCTGACCAAAGTGTCCCAGAGACCATGACTTGTAGGTCTTGGTCACCAGAAAGCCCAGAGGCCTTGGAGGTTGGGCAGGTACCTCATGAGAGAGAGAACCTCCCTCGCTCCCTCCTTCCCTTCCTCTCCTTGATACCGCTTTCTTCCTGGTGGGGGATAGGTGGTACCGGAAGCTCTGCCCCCGGCTAGATGACCCTGCATGGACCCCGGGCCCCAGCCTCCTCAGCCTGCAGATGCGGGTCACACCTAAACTCATGGCACTGACCTGGGATGGTTTCCCTCTGCACTACTCAGAGCATCATGGTTGGGGCTACCTGGTGCCTGGGCGGCGGGACAACCTGGCGAAGGTGCCGGGGGCCACCACCCCGGAGTCGGCTGGGGTGGCCTGCCCCTACAGGTAAGGCTCAGGCTCCAGCTCCAGGGAGGAAAGGGCTGGAGAAACCCTGTCAGCTTAGGAGAGAGCTGGTCCAGGAATCTGAGTTCTGGTTCCTTTTCCATGGCTTCCTTGACACTCCAGGCCTCAAAGCCCTGGTGGGGACATTTAAGGCCTCAGAATGGGGGGATGGAGGTCCTGCTCCTGGGCTCAGCAGCATAGCTGCCTTCATAGAAACAGGCAGAGGGAAGGTTGGCGAAGTGGTTGGGGAGGGGACTTGTTTTCTTTTAATTTCTCCTTCAGTGTAATTTGAGTGCTAAACAGGCACTGTCACTTTTGCATTGCTTACCTCAAGAGATAGGATGTCCTCAATTTCTTATTTTCATTTTTTTTGGTGGTACTGGGGTTTGAACTCAGGGCCTTGGACTTGCTAGGTAAGCACTCGATTCTTGTGCTTTTTGCCCGGGGCTGGACTCTGACTGCAGTCCTCCTACCTCTGCTTCCCAATTAGCTGGGATTATGGGCATGTACCATTATGCCTGGTCCCTAATCTTAAATTTTTTTTTTTTTGCAGTGCTGGGGCGTGAACTCAGGGCTTTGGGTATGCTAGGCAGGTGCTCTACCACTGAGCTACATCCCCAACTTGGAATCTGTGTTTTACAACTGGCATAGATCCAGGAAGTTAGTTGAGCTATCTGAGGCCTTGGCTTTTGACAGCTGAGTGTTGTGGAGAAGCGATGGCACTTGAGGTGGCCCATAATTAAGGTTCCTGGCTCCACAGGCAGGACCTGAGTGATGTGTGTGGCCTTCAGACAGAAGGTGCTGAAGTGGGCCTTGCTCCTTGGAGCCACATGTGCGTGAGTGGGCAGGCGCCAGGCTGGAGTAGGCCTTTGGTCCTGTTGCCCAAGTGCTCTGCATCCAGAGCGCTCAGAGGCAGCTCTGTGGTACCAGCTCAGTGGTCAGAAGAGTTTGGATTTAAATCAGACCAGGCTTTGAGCCCCAGCCTGCCACCAATGTGCTGTGTGCCTAAAATCAGGGAAAGCTCTGTCTGCCTCTGCCTAGAGCTGACTCTGAGGACTAAGAGGAAGGGAGTGTGGGAAGCCCTGGCAGGCTGCCCAGTCATGAGGCTACACTCCCCGATGACAGGGCCATCGAGTCCCTGTACAGGAAGCACTGTCTGGAACAGGGGAAGCAGCTGGAGCCCCAGCAGACAGGTCTGGCCGAGGAGTTCCTGCTCACCGACAGCAGTGCCCTGTGGCATACGGTGAGGGCAGGCTCTGAGCCTGAGCTCTGGGGCTGGCATCTGTGCTCCTCTTGGGGAAGGGCTGCCTTTCAGGTGGGGGGTTGGCACTGGTTGCTCACTCCAGACTGGCCTGGGCTGAGTGCCCTGCAGGGACAGGGCTGGTAGGAGCAGCCCACATAACCATTGCCTACCTCTCCCTTGGCCCATCCAGGTGGAAGAACTGGGCTGCTTAGACGTGGAGGCTGAGGCCAAGATGGAGAACCTGAGCACTGCAGTGCCTTGTAGACCCCCAGCTCTGGTGAGCAAGGTGTCTGCTCGGGTTCTCCGGGTGGATACTGGGTAACACAGTCTTCCTCTTGCTCACACAGCTCCTCCCCACCAGAGTTCCCTAGGTCTCGGGGGATGGGTTGGAGATGTTACCTGCCCCACTGCCCCATGGTCCCACATGTGTTGACAGGAGACCCAGGGGGCGGGGCGTCTCATACCTCAAGCCTTCCTGTCACTCCCCAACTGACCTGCTCAGTTTCAGGCCCTTTTCCCACCCCTACCCCCTGGCCCTTGCTGAATGCAGGTGCTGGAGCAGGGAGCAGGGCCTGATCTAGGTGTGTGGCCCCCCACAGCCTGCTGCTTGTGGTCCCAAAGGCAGCCAGCCCTCTTATCACCATGGCAACGGACCTTACAATGATGTGGATCTCCCCGGCTGCTGGTTTTTCAAGCTGCCTCACAAGGTGCGTGTCCTGGTTTGCACCTGTCCTGAGGTGTCCTCACAGGGAGATCAAGATCAGATGTCCTTTTTTTGGGAATGACAGTAGTAGCAAGACAGAGTGTCTTGGGATGGAGGTTGTCATATCTCTGAACTTTTGTTCTTCTGAGCATTGGATAGCAAGGGCTGCAGTGGTAGGATTAAATGACACAGCGCATGGCAGGTGCCTGTCCCCACATCTGGTGCATGATGGTGCTATCGCCTGATTGCTGTTAGAAGCCAGGCTTGCTTGTGTCTGTGCCTTCGTGTCTGCCTGTGTGCGTCCGAGGTGCAGTCAGGGACTTGCCTTCCACTGCTTCAGGTTCTGGGCTGGGTTGGCAGAAGCCTAGGCGCTCATGTCTGTTGATTGTCCACCCGGCAGTCTGCACCATACTTTAGCCCCTGCTTCCTTTGTCCTTTCTAGGATGGTAACAGCTATAATGTAGGCAGCCCCTTTGCCAAGGACTTCCTGCCCAAGATGGAGGATGGCACCCTGCAGGCTGGTCCAGGAGGTGCCAGTGGGCCCCGTGCCCTGGAAATCAACAAAATGATTTCTTTCTGGAGGAATGCCCACAAACGCATCAGGTGGGTCACAGTAGGAGGGCAGAGAGGCCTGTTTGTATCCTTGGTCATCTGGGACCCCTGGCTTAGCCTGTGGTCTGGAGGCTTGCTTGCTTGGGTGCCACAGACCTTGGCGAGTCTTTCCCTCTCCAGCTTCCATTTATATAAAAAGCGTGGCATTATAGGACCTTGGTGGCCCTCCCAGCTCTCACTGAACCCCTTGGTTTTTCACTACTGGAGCCATGGATGTGGCAGAGGACTCCTAAGCTCTGTTGGGAGCTGGGAGCTGGGTTTGTAATTTGGGATGGCAGTTATATTCATCAACCAAGGTGGTTGTGGCCACGTGCACTTTCTCGTGAGTAGAATGCCGTGACGGAATGGTACAGTCTGCCCTGGGTGTAGGGAGAGGGACAGAAGCTTCTTGGAGGCCTGGCTTGTTCCCAGGTGGCTCATACTCCAGGCAGTGTTGTGGGGCCCAGCCTTTGGTGAGCCAGGGCCCACCCCGAGTCAAGTTAGCAGAAGAAGGGGCAGGGAAGCCCTGAGCTGAGCAGCTGCAGGTGCTGGCAAGGCGGGATGGGGTAGATTGTGTTTCCCATGGCTGGGCTATGCTGACCAGACACTATCTCCACAGCTCCCAGATGGTGGTATGGTTGCCCAAGTCAGCTCTGCCCCGTGCTGTGACCAGGTATGTGGACTGTGGTTGGGGTGTGGGGTAGGAGAAATGAGTGGGATGGATCCTAGAGCCAAAGCAAGCTGCTGATACTCCTCTTCCCCTCCTGCCCCCATCCAGGCACCCTGGCTATGACGAGGAAGGCCGCTATGGGGCCATCCTGCCCCAGGTGGTGACTGCTGGCACCATCACCCGCCGGGCTGTGGAGCCCACGTGGCTGACTGCCAGCAATGCCCGGGTATGTATTGTCTACCTCTCTGCCCTACTGTTCTGAGGCCTGTGGAAACCAGGATTTCAGGGACCTTTGAGAATTTAGCAAGAAGCATGAAAGGGAGGTCTGGGTCAGGCAGGACTCTAGTTCACATCATGACCCTTGACCATTCTTTACCAAACGTGTTCTGGGTGCCTGTTCCTGACCAGACAATGCCCAGCCTAAGAGCCACTGGTGAAGGGCTTGGTAAACGGTGAGGCATGGAGGGTGGCGTCCTTACTTGCAGGCCCCATTGCTGACAGGTGACCGTCTCTGAACTGTGGTTAGGACACTGCTGTCTGGATTCTCTAAAGCCACGCCTTCAGGAAAGGCTCCAGGACCCCCTGGTAGGAGTGGCTATTTAGGTGGGCCTGACTTCACTCTTCCTGCAGCCTGACCGCGTAGGCAGTGAGTTGAAAGCCATGGTGCAGGCCCCTCCTGGCTATGTCCTTGTGGGTGCTGACGTGGACTCACAGGAGCTGTGGATCGCAGCTGTACTTGGAGATGCCCACTTTGCTGGCATGCACGGTGAGCAGGAGCTGTGTGTGTCTGGGGCAGTGGTGACAGCTGCAGGCACAGGTGGCCATGAAGCATGTGTTTGAGTTTCCTTCTCCCTCCTGCCTGTCCTCAGGCTGCACGGCCTTCGGGTGGATGACACTGCAGGGCAGGAAGAGCAGGGGCACCGATCTACACAGTAAGACAGCTGCCACGGTAGGCATCAGCCGCGAGCATGCTAAAGTCTTCAACTATGGTCGTATCTACGGAGCGGGGCAGCCTTTCGCTGAGCGCCTGCTCATGCAGTTCAACCACCGGCTCACGAGGCAGGAGGCGGCTGAGAAGGCCCAGCAGATGTATGCGGCCACCAAAGGCCTCCGCTGGTGAGGTCCTGGTCCTACCCACGCTCTTATCCAGGGCCTTACCCCACTGTATCACTCCCAGCTTCCCCATCTTTGCCTGTCACCTGAGCCCTCTCCCTTCAAGCCACTGGATATTTGCTGTTTCATAGCCAGTGTTAAATAGTCTGTCCTTGTGGGGTAAAGCTGTACGTTGGGAACGCTGTCAGCAGCTGTCAACCACAGCGCTGGTCACACAGCATAAGCAGTAATGTAGGAGTGTTAAACGTGAATGCCTGCAGAACAGTAAGTGGGTTGAGACGGAGCTGGCAGGAGAGTCGCATGGGAGATCAGTGTGTGGATGATGCTGATGGGAGAATGCCTGCCGGGCTTCCAGTCTCCTGTCCCAGCTCTAAGGTCTGCATCCTCTGGTGGTGTTAGAGGAAGACTTACGAATTAAAGGTTGAGCTAGTGACATGGTGTCATGTAACTGCTAAGCTAGGTGACGGGGATGCCCACTGGTTTGAGCCTGGTAGAGTCAAGGGTAGTGATGAGGAAGGACATTGGCCATGGTTAGGTGGCCTTTGAAGGCTTCACAGGTGAGTTTGCATTGTAGGCCTGGGTGGTAGGGAAGCTGAGCTCCTTCCAGCAGGTGAGTGGCATGACTCTGGACCCCTTAAGGAACAGGTCTGGCAGTGTCTGCAAGTTGGATTGGATCTGGGAGTCTCCAGATGCCTTCCCCCTTCAGGGAGCACCCCATTTTCATGCCACCAAATTTGGAGTGACTGCTGCTGGTCACAGGGTACTTCAGTGACTCAGACATAGGTCAGTGCAACCAATGATGGCTCTGTGGGAATCTGTCCTTTTTTGGGGTATCATGGTGTAGCCCAGGCTTTGGGGGCACAAAAGCCTGAGTTCCTGTCTGTGCTGCACCTTTTCCCAACTGTATGACTCCAGTTAAGTCACAGCCCCTCTGAGCCTGCTCATCTGAAGTGAAGCCTGTAGGGAACAGACATGCCCCAAGGGGGTTGGAAATAGGTATGGCACAGAGGCAGGCCCTCCCATGGTGTGACATTACTCCCAGGTATCGACTGTCAGATGAGGGCGAGTGGCTGGTCAGACAGCTGGACCTCCCTGTGAACAGGACTGAAGATGGCTGGATTTCCCTGCATGATCTGCGCAAGGTCCAGAGAGAAGCTTCAAGGAAGTGAGAGCCTTCTGTGTTCAGGATGGAGGACAGGTGCAGGCTGGCCCCAAAAGAGCTGGGGCCTTATTTTAGCCTAGAGCTGCTGCTGTTTCTGGTCCCCAGGTCACGCTGGAAGAAGTGGGACGTGGTTGCTGAGCGAGCATGGCTGGGAGGCACAGAGTCAGAAATGTTCAATAAGCTGGAAAGCATCGCCACCTCAGACAAGCCACGGACCCCGGTGCTGGGCTGTCGCATCAGCCGGGCGTTGGAGCCCTCTGCTGTCCGGGGGGAGGTATTTTGCTACTCTTGCAGCATGGAGAGAAGGGGATACAGGGACAGCAGGGCTCCCCATGGACCTCACCAGTTTGGCAAATGGGGCCAGTTTGCCAGTGGAGCACCTCTGGGGCTCCTGCACCATATTCCCCCTAGAGCTAATCTGCATGTGCTGGAGCCCCTCACCTGTACCCCTCTGTCCCCCATAGTTCATGACCAGCCGTGTGAATTGGGTGGTGCAGAGCTCTGCTGTGGACTACTTGCACCTCATGCTTGTTGCCATGAGATGGCTGTTTGAAGAGTTTGCCATTGACGGGCGCTTCTGCATCAGCATCCATGACGAGGTTCGCTACCTGGTGCGGGAGGAGGACCGCTACCGCGCGGCCCTGGCCCTCCAGATCACCAACCTCCTGACCAGGTACTCAGGGCCTGTGTCCAACCATGTGCCACGTGGGCTTTGGGTGACACCACCTAGGGCCTGGCTGAGCAGTTCTCACCCATCAACACAGAAAGTGAGAAATCCTATGCCAAGACTAGATCTCTGAGGTGGCTTAAGTCAGGGGTGGTTTGAGTAATTTTCAAACCTTTCTGTTTTGAAAAATCAAATGAGTAAACTTCTCAATTTATAATAAAAGTGACATTTTTTTTTTCCCTAAGTGCCAGAAGTAGTATTCTGACTGCTCATTGTTAATGGGGAAACTCAATACTCCAAAAATGTATTTTATTTCTTGTAAGTAAAAGTCATAGTTCATGTGGCTGAATTAAGTTATTACCATTCAATGTTGATCTGCCACTTAGAACCAGTTTGGGAACCATGATCCATCCTGATTCATGAGTAAGTAACACAGGCTCGTAACAGTCATCCCCTGGGGTTGTACTTAACAAAGTCATTTATTTCTCTAATTCTGGCCCAAGAATGTGTACACATCTGGAAAAAAATGTTTGAGCCTTTTAACTGCATTTTAGTCTCAGCAGGAGGTAGGCACTGTATGGAAATAGTGACGGAGTGAGGTTGGGTCTCTTTCAGGTGCATGTTTGCCTACAAGTTGGGTCTGAACGATTTGCCCCAGTCGGTCGCCTTTTTCAGTGCAGTCGACATTGACCAGTGCCTCAGGAAGGAAGTGACCATGGATTGTAAAACCCCTTCCAACCCAACTGGGATGGAACGGAGATACGGGATTCCCCAGGGTGAGCACGGCCTCTGTCCCTCAGCCACGTGGCATGCGAGGTCAGCAGAAGCTTGGGGCCCGGGGAGATCCACTCTTGTGCCAAATGCTAGGCTGTTTGATTTTACAAGGTGATGTTCCGATCACAAAGGGAGGTATGATTCTAGAAACTGGTTCATAAAATGAAGGGAACACCACGACTTCAAATAACCCCCCATCTATGCTTACCTCCCTCAAGCACACCAGGAATATTTATAAAGATTTATTATGTAAGTCAAAGTGCATTCTTGGGTAAAAAACACAAAACTCCCCAAACCAACCAACTACGTGCTGAAAATGTCAACGAAGTGAGCCCTTGGATACAGTTCTTGAGGCAGCACCCTAACCAGTTTACCCTGTCTTTCAGGTGAAGCACTGGACATTTACCAGATAATTGAACTCACCAAAGGCTCCTTGGAAAAACAAAGCCAGCCTGGACCCTAGCTCTGCCTGGAGGCTCTGAATTTGCTCCCGTGGAGCTTCGTGGGGGTGTAGGCTCCCAAACTCAGGCTTTCAGCTGTGCTTTCTGCAAAAGGGCTCGCCTCGGGCCACCTCTCAGGAGCTATGAAGATGCCAGCGGGGCTCTAGGACAAGGGGCACTGTCACCTGGGTACGATGGCAGCAGAAGCCCCAACGTTCACATTAACTCAGGCATTTCAGTTTTTTCTTTTCTTCTTGGCTGGTTCTGTGTCCTGTCCCCTGTGCTCTGATGCAGTGCCCTAGAAGAGAGAGTAATGCTCTATTGTGATAAACCTGCTCTACGCAGAAATAAAAACAAAACCCTTTACCTTCTCTTTAAGGCCTGGATTGGTCATGCTTTCTCCCTTTTCCACCCATGGGAGGTACCTATGTTGGGGGACCTCTACCTCCTCCCCTTTGGATTTTTGTTTTACTGAGGACATTCATGGGACAAGATTGACGAAAGGAACCTCAGGCATCAAAATGCTATGTATGACCCTCAAATGCCAAGGAGGTAAAGGGTAGGACCAGGTACATCAGGGCCTGCATCTAAAGAACTCAGGTTCAAGATTTTCTGAGAAGCCAGAAATTCAGGGCTGCAATTTTGAAATGGGAGTAGGGTCACATTGACTTGCTACTTTTTTTTTTTTTTTTTTTTTGGTGCTAGGGATTGAACCCAGAGCCAAGCACACACTGAGTCGCTACCTCTCTCTTAAGCAAACCTAAGATGATGAAAAATTTAGGTGCCACAGAAAAGGAAATCCTGGGCTCTGCTTCAAAGATGCTGCAGGGAGGGAGATGTGGCACTGTAACTGGCAGAACTGAAGGGAGAGGAACAAAGCAGGAAGTGAAGGAAGAACGCCTTACTGAGATGTTCAGAGGAAGTAAAAACTGCTTTTTGAGCTAGAAAGCTGCAGCTGGCTGTTGTCAAATGGTTCAAAAAGAAACAGGACCCACAGCAAGACACTGTTGCTGCCACTCTCTTGCTAGATGTGTCTGCAAGCCTGGACAACTTTGTAGGGGTCTGTTCAGTTTAAAACCCTTGTCTGGACATTCTTTGCCCACCACTATCTGCCCTTTCTCTGCTGGTGACTGCCCTTCTACTGATCTGTGGCTACTGTAGGTGCAGCCTGGCAGCAAGCAGACACTGACCCCCGCGCTGTCGCCCTCCCCGTCCTCCTGGAGGAGCATGTCCAGTATGCTCCCTCTGATCTTGAAGTCCCGGGAGGTGCTGACCTTCATGTGCTGCATCAGGTTCACCTGTGACAGATGGGATCGTCAGCTCTTGCTGTGACAGTGTACCTCATAAACCCTCCCAAAAGAGCACACACCCCAACCTCCCCTCCCATCACTTTCTGCATGACCTTTGGGTTGGGCTATTGGCAGAAATAGCAAAGAGTAAGGAATGGGTCATAGCTTATTCTGCTTCCCAGATCCCCCTCCCTTCCATAGAGTGAATGGCAATGGTGACTATAGCACTTCACCTTGGACTTTTTAGAAAGGTGGATGAGAAATTTTTCGTATTGTTCAATGGCAAAGATGAGGTTAGGGATTGGCTTGGTTTCCCGAAGAACTCTGGCCTAAGGGCAAAGACAGAAGACTTAAATTTCACTTTTGATGGTTTTTGACCTTTTCCCCTGGAGCTGTCATCAGCAGAACTGCACCTGACTCGGGAAAATTTGTCCACCCTCAACCAAATGCACCAACTCTTCCTATTTAGAGTTCCTGAGTACTCACCTCGAGACTGGCCGAGGAGGGCAGGGCCATTTGCAGTTTACTTGCCTCTCTGACTTCATATTCTTAAAACAACAAGCCCACTGTGGCACCAGATCTATTTTCTTTTTCTAGTTGGGTTTTCACGGGTCTTTTTCCCTCAAGTTGAATTATAAATTGTAGGCCCTTCCAAATGTTTATATGGGTATGTTTGTATATTTCAAACCACAAGTGAGGACCACTACATGCTGGTTCTTTTTTTTTTGGTACTGGGGTTTGAACACCTTGAGCCACTCCACCAGTCCTTTTTATTTGTAATGGGTTTTTTGAGATAGGATGTTGCAAACTATTTCTCCAGGTTGGCTTTGAACCTCGATCCTCCTGAGTAGCTAGGATTACAGGTGTGAGCCTCACACCTGGCTGTCTCTCATTTAAAATTTAAACAATGTCTTAAGAGATAATTCTACAGATAAGCGTCAGGTTTCTATTTTCCCATGTCACACAGTATTCTCCAGTGTAAATGCACTGTAACCTATCCAGCCAGTCCTCTGTTAATGAACACCACAGTTATTTCCGGTATTTCTCTTTAATAAAGAAGTTGTGAAGACCATCTGTACCCAGGCCTAAACAATATCTACTTGTAAAAGTGGACTTGTTATTTCCGTGTACTTCCTAAGGTTTAGTAATTAGTGCCAAACTGCCCACTTGAGGCAACACTATCATCTTTGCCTCTGCCAGCAGTGTGCACTCCTGCACCCTCACCAGTTTTACAGACCCTTCAAGGAGCACCTCTTGCCTTCACCTACTTTTCCTAAGAACAGTTTTTACTGACCAACGCTGAACGGTCAGCAGCTTACCATGGCTGTGGCAGTAGTTTTCTCCTTGTTCTTCTCTCCCGGATAACTCAGGTTGCTGCTCTTCTTATTCTAAAGAAATGGAAACACATTCTGTCATTCCCAGTATTTCTGTGTAGAGCCAACAGGCTGGTAGTAATTTTCCTACAGAGATTATAATGGGACCAAGTTTTCATGAATAGTACTGCAACAGACGCCACAAGTTTGTGATGTCAGATGATATTTATCTCCCTCCTTGGGAGGTGGCACGTGGCAACTGGTGGCAAGACAGCCATTACTGTGTGAGGCCAGCCAAGGGACTGATGGGTGAGGTACAATGATGGTTAAAATGGTGACTGTCAAGGTAGCAGAAAACAGGCATTTCCTGCTAGGCAGCTGAACCACCACCAGTTGTACAGTCGTGTGTACTGTGGCTGTCGTGCCTCCTGCCAAGGGTGCAGATTACTGGGTGATAAAGAGTTCCTGGAGAGGAAGAACTGATAAAAAGAACCAAGAAGTAAAGATACTGACAAAACAGAAGCAAGACCTGAGAAGACCTGGGCGGAAACCACCTAAGTGTGAGGTACATTAAACACAAAGCTTTTCCCTCAAAGGAAGTTCCATACCGTCTAGGACAAGAATATGCCAGGGCCCACAGTGACGGCGATAAAAGAACCATGACCTGAAAATGTAGAGGAGCTAGACCATCAGAGCCAGAGAGAAGCAGGCAGCTTGTTCCACGTGCTACGTTAAAGCCACGTTCTGGAAAAACCACTTGAGAGATCCGTATAAAGAAGTCTTATGTCTGGCCATTGAAGGCAGGGTAGAGGGTGAAGCTGCATTAAAACAAAGGAAGAAAAGCAGCCATGGACAGACCTCACCTGACCACATGGGAAGTGACCCATCTTTTTTTTGGTGCTGGAGGGTTGAACTCAGGGCCTTGCACTTGCTAGGCAGGCACACTAGCCACTTGATCCACACGGCCAGCCCTGGAGAGCCAGCTTTCCAGAGGATGTATCTACCACAGCACCTGCTGAGAGTAGACCCTGTCCACTGCCCATCCCTACTAACTCAGGTAGGACTAACACTTAAGTAACAAGACAAACAGTGGAACTAGAAGAGAAGCATCTTTAAAAATGTAGTTCTAGAAAGGAAACTTGAGTTTGGAGCTATGGTTTTCATGGCTTTCTTTTCATCAAAATCTAAGGCAGCTCTGAAAAGTGTGGCAAGTACGGCCCTCACTTCTACATGAGCTTGCACTACGAACATGGGGCTCTGGCCCAGGATCTCAAAAGTATACCTCACAAAAACAGGGAATGTTTGCCTGTGGATATAAGGCAAATATGGACAGGGGAAGAGGAAAATACCCAGGGAACTGGCTTTTATGTAAAGTTAGGAAGAGCTAGCTGTCCAGAGGTGCCTGAATCCACAGAAGCAAATGCTTGAGCATGGACCCAGAAACACACTCACCACAAGTAGCAAATACTTCGTGATGAGGGGTTAGTAAGCTGCTTCCCATAGCCAAATGCAGCCCATGACCTGTTTTGAGAGTGCTTCAAGAGAACAGAAGCACATTCGTGTCTGTGAATACTATCTACACCCACTTCACACTACAACTGCAGAGCTGAATGGCTGTGACAGACCACATGGCCAACAAAGCCTAAAACATTTACTATCTGGCCCTTTATGGAAAGCTGCTGACTCCTGTTGTTGAGTCAAACTAGCTGGGGTTAAGGGTCAGCTATGTCTCTTGCTGGCTGGCTGTTTTTGGCCATTTCAATACAGGAGTAACTTCTGATCACAAAGTATAGTTAGGATGAATGAGGTGATACTTGAAAAAAACAACACAACAGGCACAAGGTAGGGCTCTAAATGTTTGCTGTTTAATAAAATGAATAAAGTAATCTGGATTAAAACAAGGGTAAATATGGCCAGATTGCAGTGTTCTGAAGTTGTAATCTATGGAACACTATTCTGCCAAACAGTAATATTTACTATTAAAAAAACAAACAAAAATAACAGGTTTGGAAATAAGTACTGGACACACACTAAGGCCTCAGCACCTTTAATATGCTAGTGGATAACCGTGGATCTCTAAGATGAGGGCTATAGTATGAATATTTCCCACAGAATCCTCCTGTTTCAAAGACTGTGTCAGTCTCTTCAAGATCCTTTGTGAAATGTGGCCTTACAGCATCATTAAGATAATGGGGGAATTCAAACCCCAGTGGAGGAATTGAGGAATACTTCCTATTCAGACAACAGGCCTGGCATAATGGCACCCTGGAAAATGCGTAAGCTTGAACCTTAAGCATGCCTACAATCATCTGGGTGAGATACAAAGAAAGGACCAGAGATAACCGCTGATGAAAGTGGGCTGTAGACGTGGACAGAAAATGGATGATGCATTCCTGACACAGATCCCAAAACTGATACAGAGGCCAAGTTAGAGAAGGCCTCAATGTTAGCACGCTGTCAGGAGCTCCTTCAGTCAAAGCCAGATAACAGGTTACCTTGGGCCACTGATCATCAGGGCAGGGAGGAGGCATCTTTGATAAACACAAGGCACGTTACCCAGACATGATGCAGAAATCAAGAGCAGCACCCTAGCAAAGTAGTCACAACCAACTGCTTTAACAATTGGTTCTAGAATCTTGGTCAAGATAGACAACCCAGTGGGCCCATTCTCTGATACATTAATGGCAGAGACTAAGTAGCCTTAGGAGACAGGAGGTCTCCCACCATCAATGGTTCTCTACTGGGGATGATTTTGCCCAGTAAGGACACTGGACAGTTTCTGGACAATTTTTGGTTGTCACAACCACCAGGTAGATAGAAGCCATGGATACAGCTAAAAATCCTAAAGTGTACAGAACAGCCCCATAACTAAATATTACCTGGCTCAACATGTCAACAGTGGTAAGGTTAGCAGCCTCTGGCTCAGTCAGACAGTACGAGAGTCAAGAACTGTAAGAATCTGATAGCACCTACTATCAGATGGCACTTAAAATGTCTCCAAACACGAAGAGCCTTCCTTCCTCCCCTCCCTTCTCCTTTCTTTATTTTTATATTTTTTTTTGTGGTACTGGGGGTGGAACGTAGGGCCTCATGCATGCCAGGCAAGTGCTTTACTACTTGAGCCACATCTCAGCTGGAGAAAGTCTTTTTATTAATTTAGAGGGGGGAAAATAAAGGAGTCTGGGCAAATGATCCAACAAGCCTACATCCCTGCCACCTCCCTGGGAACACTGCTATTTTATCTCAGCCTTCTCCATGGACTTGCTGTTACTTCACTGGCACTCCAAAAGGATCCTCATGGCATGGGATTTCAGGCTCCCAGGAATAAACCAAGTCACTGGGCCCAAGAATACTTGTTCCTTCCCAGCCCCAGGTGCAAGCACATCAAATCCTTTCTTTCTCTAAATTAAAATGGTTTCTGGGTGATAGGAACAAATGTGATTGAAGCACATTATATATATGTATGAAAATAGCGTAATGAAACCCATTAAAAACTGGCAGAGGAGGAAGAGAGAGGGGTTAAGAGAGTAATAGAGGTGGTGAATTTGATTAAAGTACATTATATGCATATATGGAAATATAATGAAACCCCTTTGTACAGTTAGTTTATGCTAATAAAATTGTTTATCAAAGATCCAAAATAAGGCTATTAATAAATTTTAAAAATGATTTTTTTTGGTATGAATAAAGACCTGCTGCAAAGCCCTTCAAGTCTGGCTTGGTATCAGATGGGCACCATGACTTAGGGAATGCAGGGAAAAAACTTTATATCCACTTAAACTTGGGTAATCAAGTAGCCCCTGGGGTCCTAAGAACAGCTTTCTTGAAGATCTATTTGGGTGCTGCCCCTGAATCACTTACCTGTACATAAGAAATGAAAGAATAACATAGTGGGGTCAGATGAGAGCCTGACAGCTTCACCTGCAACAAAGGAGAAGGAAACCAATGTAACCGGAGCAGTAAAATCCTTCCCCCATTCTTAGGAAAGCCACTCTCAACTTACCAGCTTTTCCATATTTTTTGGAATTCTTCTGGAGCGCCGACACACCTGGAGATACTAACAAAAGATTTCTAGACTTAGACCTTCCTATGAAAACAAAGGTGACTCTTGCAGTGAGCCCATGGAGTGCAACTCATTGCTCTGACTGGAGAGGGAAAAGGAGAGTTCATAAAGGAGCTAAGGCATAGGCTGACTTGGCTATTTATCCTTTTAAAATGCCAGTGAAGAGGCTCTTTAAAAAAGCAGAGGCTCTGTCTAGGGATAGCAGCATGGCTGTCTGGCACACTGTCGGGGGGGTCTACTTCTTTCTTACTATGGGTCACTGACAGAATCTAAACTCTGTAGTTCCTAACATTTCTAAATCTGTTGAGGACCAGAGAAATTCTGAGTGCAAGAAAAGAGTTTCTTTGAAAAAGACATTCACTCTTGGTCAGGTGTTACATGCTCACATGCTGAGGAAGTAAGAGATTCTGAAAGCAGATGTAGAATTATGTCATCAACTGTTTCTGCCTGGCCTGTGAAAACCCCTGGCAATCTTCCATAACTTGCAAAGATGTGGGAAGAACTCTGTTCAGATATTCCACAGCCAGCTCACTAGGGGAGAAGGAAAGGGTGAACCGAGTGTCTCTCAGATACTCACATATCTGACAAGTGCTGTAAGGATGGTATACATTTTGCACAGGTCCTTTAGTAAGGTGTCCACACAGCTGCCTGACGGCAGGGCTGTTTGCACGAGCTCATGGAAACATGTAAGCAGAGTTCCCAGTTGCATAATGATGGCTTTCTCAGTGGGATGACTTGGTGGGGAAACTTGAGAAGAGGCTTCTTCTGAAGAGAAACAAAACTGGCTTATTTCAACCTGTCTTACTTTCTAGTAACAGTAAACAAGAATTGAAAACCAACTAAGAAGCTGGTGCAGAGTGAACGATCATTATGTAGAGCTGGACTGGGGGAGGGGCTCAAGTGATAAGAGCACCTGCTCAGCAAGTGTGAGGCTCTGAGTTCAAGCCCAACTGCGCCCCCACCAAAGATTGTCTCACTATGCAGAATGAACTGATTATTAATGCCATCATAAGCCACACGACTTTCTACTTCTTTCATCACATCAGAAATCTTGTTCAAAAACAAACACCTAGCCACTGTGTCTGGATGGGAGATGGCCACGTGAAGTGTTTATGGACTGGAGGAGGGTCTGATGTGGACCCACTGAGGAGTTTAAGCAGCTGGGAGCTTGAGCAGTGAAAGCACAGTGGTCAGTGGTCCCACTCTCTGTAGCAAAAAGAAAGGTTGATTGCCTGAGAATTACTGTGGAAACAGAGCTCCAAGCCCATAGCTGGCAAACTGCTCGGCCACTGGGAGCTGCCTCCTGGCTGCATGTAATTTGCTGCTGGGACATTCCTCCGCCAACGAAGAGATACAAAATATCACATAGTACCACTCCTCCATAAATCAACAATTGTACAATAATGGGCTCTAATGATAGTGAAGTGGATGAAATCCCAAAGAATTCAAAAGAATGACTGGAAGAATGATCAATGAAATTAAAGAGGACACAAATAAGCACAAATCAATTCAAAGAGAAGACAAAGAACTGAATGAAATAGAAAGACAATGCAGGATATGAAAGAGAAATTCAATGAAGATATAGAAATCCTGAAACAAAATCAACTTGAAATTCTGAAAATAATAATCTCAGTAAATCAAGAAAAAAAAAACCTCTAAGTCTCACCAATAGACTGGATCAAGTTGAAGACAGAACATCAGAGCTTGAAGACAAGGTAGAGCATTCAAACAATAATTAAGAAAAAGTATGAACAGAAAATATAAGACCTCTGTGACAACATTAAAAGACCAAACGTGAAAACATGAATCACGGGCACAGAAAGAGAAGAGGTACAAGCTAAGGGCAGAGAAAATACATTCACAGAACAGTAGCAGAAAATTCCCACAATCTTGAAAGAGATGGTTATCAGGTACAGGAGGCTTTTCGGAACACCAAAGAGACCAGGAAACAACCACTCCACGTTATATTATATACAGAGCAAGGAAAGAATATTGAAAGCTGTGAGAAGTGCAAGTCACAACTGATTTCTCAAAAGAAACTCTAAACCAGGCGTGGAATGATGTTATGTTAAGCCCTGAGAGAAAATAACTGCCAACTTAGATTACTGTATCTAGCAAAGCTATCCGAAATGGAGGGAAAAATCAAAACTTTCCATGATAAAAACTAAAGGAATTCACAACTACAAAGTAAGCACTCCTAAATATACTTAAAGGAATCCTACACAAAGAAGAGGAACATACAATCATGAGAATACAGGTAAGAATAAACCTCACGAGATAAGTAGATATAAGTGACAAACCAAACATTATGAAAACAACAAAGTGAAAGAAATTAGTACATACCTTTCAGTAAAAACTTCAAATGTTAATGATCTCAATTATCTCTAATTAAAAGACACAGACTGGTGGACTATATTAAAAAATAAGACCCAACTGTTTGATGCCTCTAAGAAGTGCCCCTGACTGGCAAAGACAAATTCAGGCTCAAAGTGAAAGGATGGAAAATGATATTCCAAGCAAATGGAGCCTGAAAACAAGCAGGAGTAGCTAAGCTCATATTTGACAAAGCAGACTTCAAACCAAAATTTGTCAGAAGACACAAAGACAGTCATTTCATACTGATAAAGGGGACAATTCAACAGAAGAAAACAGTTGTAAACACAGACACACCAAAGGCTGGCACATCCAAATTCATAAAACAAACACTACTGGACATAAAAGTAGACAGACCCCAACACATTAGTAGTGAGTCACTTTATACCCCATTCTCACCAACAGACAGGTCATCTAGATTTAAAAAAACTAACAAAGAAACTTCAGAATTAAATGATACTATAGATTACGTGATCTTACCAGAATATTCCACCCCAAAGCTACAGAATACACATCTTTCTAGGCAGACCACGGAACTTTCTCCAAAACAGATCATATTTTAGGACATAACATAAAGCAAGTTTTAACAAATAACAAGAAAAATGAAATAACTTCCTTTTTTTTTTTTTTTTATGGAAGTACTGAGGTTTGAACTCAGGGCCTGTGCTCCATATATATGCCTCAGTCCTTTTGCTTTAGGCATTTTCCAAACAGGTCTTCTTATTTATGCTCAGGCTGGCCTGGACCACAGTCCTCCTACTTACACTTCCCAAGTGGCTGGGATGATAGGAACCTGTACCACACCCAGCCTTTACTGGTTGAGATGGGGATGGGGTCTCACTCACTTTTGGCCTGGGCTGGCCTCAGACTGTGTCCTTCCAATATCTATCTCCAAAGTAGCTAGGCTTACAGGTGTAAGCCATCCTGACTAGCTGAGGTAACTTCCTGTATTTTATCAGACGCAGTGGAATAAAATTAGACATCAACAGCAAGAGGAACTACAGAAAATACACAAACACATACAGACTGAAAATATACCTCTGAATGACCAGTGGATCGTCAAAGAAACAAGGGGATATCAAAAAATTTCTAGAAGCAAATGAAAAGGAAAACACCACCTAATAGAACCTATGAGACAGAGTGAGAACAGTTCTAAAAGGGAAGGGTATACTATGAATGCCTGCATCAAAAAATCAGATCTCAGATCTCAAATAAATAACCTGATGATATGCCTCAGTGACTGAGAAAAATAAAAACAATTAGTAATAAAAGATTTGAGACAAAATTAATGAGACACAAATAAAAGACTTCAAGATCAATGAGCCCAAGAGCAGGTTCTTGGAAAGAGTAAGTCAGACACGAAAAAGGTGTAGTCACAGCAGATACCATAGAAATCCAGACCACCAGGAAACATTTGAAAACATACACCCCAATGAACTGGAAATGACCACCAGGAAACATTTGAAAACACACACCCCAATGAAATGGAAAATCTGGAAGAACTGGATAAATTTCTTGACACATATCATCTTCCAATAAGAAAATATACAGCCGCAGGCTCAAGCTGTTGAGCCCAGCAAGCACAAAATCCGGATTTCCAATCCCAGTACAGCTTAAAAAAAAAAGATATATAAATAACTTAAACAGATCTATAACAAATAATAAGACTGAAAAAAACAACAGAGATCTTCCCAAGGAAGAAAAGTCCAGGACTGGATGAATTCACTGTTGAATTCAAGACAAGGGCATCCAATTTCTCTACTCTTATTCAATATAGTGCTTAAATTCCTAGCCAGAGCAATAGCGCAAAAAAGAAAAAGAATACTAACAGGGAAAGAAGAAATCAAATTATCCATTTGCAGGGATATGATCCTATTTACAAAAGACCCTAAAGACTCCACCAAAAAACTCTTAGATCTGATAAACATTTTTGGCAAAGTAGCAGGATACAAAAATCAACATTCAAAACTCAGTATCTGTTCTATACACCAATAATGAACATGTCGAGAAAGAAATCAGGAAAATAATTCCATTCACAGTAACCTCAAAAACAAAAACAAAACTTAACTAAGGAGGTAAAAGACCACTACAATGAAAACTAAGACACCAAAGAAAGAATTGAAGATCGCTTCTCAGCCTTTTGGCTAAGATCAAGTGTAGAAAGAATTGAAGACATTAGAAGATGGAAAAAATTCCCATGATTCCCATTGTGAAATAGCTGTATTACCAAAAGTGATCTGCAGAGTCAATGCAATCATCAAAATTCCAGTCATTCTTCACAAATAGAAAAACCGATCTAAAGATCATACAGAAGCATAAAAGACTCCTAATAGCAAAAGCAATCCCAAGCAAAAAGAGCAATGTTGGGAGTGTCATAAAACCTGACTTCAAATTATACTGAGAGAGAATTCCAAGATGGTGGCTAGAGGTAGGAAGCAGAAAGCGACCCTCCTATAGTGAAATCTTGGAGAGACGCTGGAGACACACTTTGCAGGCATAATCACCGAGAAAAGGCATAACTGACTTCTCCACATCTCCAGCTGGTGCAGAGAATCTCCACTTCACGTTAAACGGAGAAACAGGAGGGTCCCCGGGTGGCCAGTGGCCGGCGCCCATATGGCTTAGGAAGACGCGGACCAGGTGAGCTTCACGGTACCGCGGTAGCCCCACAGACAAGCCTGGGCCAGAGCAGCATAGCCCCCTGGACAGACTGACCTCCACCGGGGAAAAAAAGAGAAACTGAGTACTAAGCAATAAGAACAGTTAAGACATGCTGGAAAGAGGGTGGGGCACCCTGAGCGCTGAAGATTGGGGGAAGGGAACCCTTCCCGGGACTGTAAATAAACGAGCCGGGCAGGCCGGAGAGGCTCTGGCGGGAGCGGGGCACGCCCAGCAACCAGGAGCGGGGACGCTTGTGAGAGGAGGGAAGACCCACTTCCCACGTGAACTGTAAATAAACACGCAGGCCTGACAACGCGGGGCAGTGGCACCTTTCCCAGTGCTTGGAAAGGGGAAAGCCTGTAGCAGAGGCTCCCGCAAAGGACAACTCTGAGCAAACAAAGCCTGTGGGACCAGGTGAGCGCTAGCTCACCCCAGAGATCTGCATAAATAACGCCGCCAGCTACAGGCTGAGAGCAGCAGGCAGGCAACCCACAGTTGCAGATACCACTCTCAGAACTGTCTCCAGATGCTTTTTTTTCTTTTTCTCCCTACCTTTGATGAGAGAACAACCAAATTACACCTGCAAGCCGAAAAACTTACTGAAACTGTATTGCATTTGAACTGGGGACACTTGGTGGGGCTTTTGTGTGTGTGTGTGTGTGTGTGTGTGTGTGTAGTTTTGTTCTATTTTATGCATCCCCTTTGATGAGACAACTACAGAACAACATCTGAGGCACCAACTCCAGGACTGGAGATTGAGACGGACATCCAAATTATTAAGACTGAAATTGCATTGCATATAAACTTGGAAGTTTTTTGGTTTTTTTTTTTTTTTTTAATTTTCTTTTTTCCATTTTAATTCATTTTTATATATAGATATTACTTTCATGTACTTATTTTTTATTTTTTTATCTTTGATTTTTCAATCCTCTGTCTCTCTAATGTCTGTTCAGCTTACTGTCGATTAGTACACTAACACTCCCTGTTTATACCTTTGAAACTCTCTTGTCTGATACCTTGTTCTGCTTTCTCCCTCTTGTCTGTATATTTGTTTTCCCCTTTTCTTTAACTTCTTGCTTTCCATGTCAGCTCACTCTTCCATTCTAAATATTACCATTGTTATTATTACAAGCTAGGAAATACTTAATTACACACAGTACAGGGACAGTAACAACACCAAGGACAATGACGGGAAGACAGAAAAAACAGGGAAACCAGTTTCCCCACAGCAAAAAATTAGTACAGGAACCAGAGGGGAATGAAGAGAACAGAAACTCAGATCCAGACTCCAACAAAATGAAGATAAACTATGCCAAAGGACCCAATGAAGCCCACAAGAATAATTTAAAAGAAGACATACTACAAGTACTCAATGAGAATTTTATAGAGATGATACTGGATAGGGTCAACCAAAATGTACAGGAGACACGCAAGAAATTCCAAGACAATAAAAATAGAGAATTTGAAAAAGCAAAAGAAGAAATAAAGGAAACCATAGAAGCACTGTATAAACACCAAAGTGAAAGAGAGAACACAATGAATAAATGGATAAATGAACTCAGGACAAAAATAGACAACAATAAAGAAGAAAACTGCCAGGATATGGAAAACCTCAGAAAAAAGAACGAAACAGAACTGCAAAACAAAACGGAAGGCCAATCCAGCAGAATAGAACAAACAGAAGACAGAATCTCAGAACTTGAAGATGAAATGGTAATTAAAGGAAAAACCAAAGAACTATTAATTAAACAACTCAAGACCTGTGAAAAGAAAATGCAAGAACTCACTGACTCCATCAAAAGACCAAACTTGAGAATCATGGGCATCGAAGAAGGAGAAGAGGTGCAAGCGAAGGGAATGCGTAATATATTCAACAAAATAATAACGGAAAATTTCCCAAATCTAGAGAAAGATATTCCCATACAGATGCAAGAGGCCTCCAGGACACCAAACAGACCAGATCAAAATAGAACTACTCCACGACATATCATCATTAAAACAACAAGTTCAGAAACTAAGGAAAGAATATTGAAGGCTGTAAGAGAGAAAAAACAAGTAACATACAAAGGTAAACCCATCAAAATCACACTTCTTAACAGAAACATTAAAAGCAAGAAGAGCGTGGGGTGAGATCTTCCGGGCACTGAATGAAAATAACTTCAACCCCAGGATACTCTACCCAGCAAAGCCATCATTCAAAATAGATGGAGCAATAAAAGTCTTCCATGATAAGCAGAAACTAAAACAATATGTGACCACAAAGCCACGATTACAAAAGATTCTGCAAGGGATCCTGCACACAGAAAGTGACACCCAACTTAACCATGAAAAGGCAGGCAGCACCAAACCACAGGATAAGAAAAAGCAAGACAGTAGAGAGTAACATCAAGTTAGGTACACACAATCAAACCTTCAAACAACTAAGATAACTAAATGGCAGGAATCACCACATACCTATCAGTACTAACACTTAATGTTAACGGACTTAATTCACCCATCAAAAGACACCGTTTGACAAAATGGATTAAAAAAGAAGATCCAACAATTTGTTGCTTACAGGAGACTCATCTCACCGACAGAAATAAGCATATGCTTAGGATGAAAGGCTGGAAGAAGATTTACCAAGCCAATGGCCCCCGAAAACAAGCAGGAGTAGCAATACTTATCTCTGACAAAGTAGACTTCAAACCTACATTGATCAAACGAGATAAAGAAGGACATTCCATACTAATAAAAGGGGAAATAGACCAAAAGGAAATAATAATCATCAATCTGTACGCACCCAATGTCAACGCACCCAATTTCATCAAACATACCCTGAAAGACCTAAAAGCATATATAAACGCCAACACAGTGGTTGTGGGAGACTTTAACACTCCATTATCATCAATAGATAGGTCATCCAAACAAAAACTCAATAAAGAAATCCAAGATCTAAAATATGCAATAGATCAAGCGGACCTAGTAGATGTCTACAGAACATTTCATCCAACCTCTACACAATATACATTCTTCTCAGCAGCCCATGGAACCTTCTCCAAAATAGATCATATCCTAGGGCACAAAGCAAGCCTCAGCAAATATAAGAAAATAGAAATAATACCATGCATACTATCTGACCACAATGCAGTAAAAGTAGAACTCAACAACAAAAGTAAAGACAAAAAACATGCAAACAGCTGGAAACTAAATAACTCATTACTTAATGAAGAGTGGATCATCGATGCAATAAAAGAGGAAATTAAAAAGTTCCTGGAAGTCAATGAAAATGAAAACACAACCTACCGGAACCTATGGGACACAGCTAAGGCAGTCTTGAGAGGAAAGTTTATAGCCATGAGTGCATATATTAAAAAGATTGAAAGATCCCAAATCAATGACCTAATGATACATCTCAAACTCCTAGAAAAACAAGAACAAGCAAATCCCAAAACAAATAGAAGGAGAGAAATAATAAACATAAGAGCTGAAATCAACGAAATAGAAACCAAAAAAAACATACAAAGAATTAATGAAACAAAAAGTTGGTTCTTTGAAAAAATAAACAAGATCGATAGACCCCTGGCAAACCTGACTAAAATGAGGAGAGAAAAAACCCAAATTAGTAGAATCAGGAATGCAAAAGGGGAGATAACAACAAACACCATGGAAGTCCAGGAAATCATCAGAGACTACTTTGAGAACCTATATTCAAATAAATTTGAAAATCTTAAAGAAATGGACAGATTTCTAGATACATATGATCATCCAAAACCGAACCAAGAGGAAATTAATCACCTGAATAGACCTATAACACAAAATGAAATTGAAGCAGCAATCAAGAGTCTCCCCAAAAAGAAAAGTCCAGGACCTGATGGATTCTCTGCTGAACTCTATCAGACCTTTAAAGAAGAACTGATACCAACCCTCCAAACACATTTTATGAAGCCAGTATTACACTTATCCCAAAACCAGGCAAAGACACCTCCAAAAAGGAGAACTATAGGCCAATCTCCTTAATGAACATTGATGCAAAAATCCTCAACAAAATAATGGCAAACCGAATTCAGCAACACATCAAAAAGATTATTCACCACGACCAGGTAGGCTTCATCCCAGGGATGCAGGGGTGGTTCAACATACGAAAATCAATAAACGTAATAAACCACATTAACAGAAGCAAAGACAAAAACCACTTGATCATCTCAATAGATGCAGAAAAAGCCTTTGATAAGATCCAACACCATTTCATGATAAAAGCTCTAAGAAAACTAGGAATAGAAGGAAAGTTCCTCAACATTATAAAAGCTATATATGACAAACCTACAGCCAGCATTATACTTAACGGAGAAAAATTAAAACCATTCCCTCTAAAATCAGGAACCAGACAAGGATGCCCACTATCTCCACTCCTATTCAACATAGTACTGGAATTCCTAGCCAGAGCAATTAGGCAAGAAGAAGGAATAAAAGGAATACAAATACGTAAAGAAACTGTCAAAATATCCCTATTTGCAGACGACATGATCCTATACCTTAAAGACCCAAAAAACTCTACTCAGAAGCTTCTAGACATCATCAATAGCTATAGCAAGGTAGCAGGATATAAAATCAACATAGAAAAATCATTAGCATTTCTATACACTAACAATGAGCAAACGGAAAAAGAATGTATGAAAACAATTCCATTTACAATAGCCTCAAACAAAATCAAATACCTAGGTGTAAACCTAACAAAAGATGTGAAAGACCTCTACAAGGAAAACTATACACTTCTGAAGAAAGAGATTGAGGAAGACTATAGAAAGTGGAGAGATCTCCCATGCTCATGGATTGGTAGAATCAGCATAGTAAAAATGTCGATACTCCCCAAAGTAATCTACATGTTTAATGCAATTCCCATCAAAATTCCAATGACATTCATTAAAGAGATCGAAAAATCTACTATGAAATTTATATGGAAACACAAGAGGCCACGAATAGCCAAGGCAATACTCAGTCAAAAGAACAATGCAGGAGGTATCACAATACCTGACTTCAAACTATATTACAAAGCAATAACAATAAAAACAGCATGGTACTGGCACAAAAACAGACATGAAGACCAGTGGAACAGAATAGAGGATCCAGATATGAAGCCACACAACTATGAGCAACTTATCTTTGACAAAGGAGCTAAAAATATACGATGGAGAAATAGCAGCCTCTTCAACAAAAACTGCTGGGAAAACTGGTTAGCAGTCTGCAAAAAACTGAAACTAGATCCATGTATATCACCCTATACCAAGATTAACTCAAAATGGATCAAGGATCTTAATATCAGACCCCAAACTCTTAAGTTGATACAAGAAAGAGTAGGAAATACTCTGGAGTTAGTAGGTATAGGTAAGAACTTTCTCAATGAAACCCCAGCAGCACAGCAACTAAGAGATAGCATAGATAAATGGGACCTCATAAAACTAAAAAGCTTCTGTTCATCAAAAGAAATGGTCTCTAAACTGAAGAGAACACCCACAGAGTGGGAGAAAATATTTGCCAATTATACATCAGACAAAGGACTGATAACCAGAATATACAGGGAACTTAAAAAACTAAATTCTCCCAAAACTAATGAACCAATAAAGAAATGGGCATGTGAACTAAACAGAACTTTCTCAAAAGAAGAAATTCAAATGGCCAGAAAACACATGAAAAAATGCTCACCATCTCTAGCAATAAAGGAAATGCAAGTTAAAACCACACTAAGATTCCACCTCACCCCTGTTAGAATAGCCATCATCAGCAACACCACCAACAACAGGTGTTGGCGAGGATGTGGGGAAAAAGGAACCCTCTTACACTGTTGGTGGGAATGTAGACTAGTACAACCACTCTGGAAAAAAATTTGGAGGCTACTTAAAAAGCTGGACATCGATCTACCATTTGATCCAGCAATACCACTCTTGGGGATATACCCAAAAGACTGTTACTCCAGAGGCACCTGCACATCCATGTTTATTGCGGCACTATTCACAATAGCCAAGTTATGGAAACAGCCAAGATGCCCCAGCACTGACGAATGGATTAAGAAAATGTGGTATCTATACACAATGGAATTTTATGCAGCCATGAAGAAGAACGAAATGTTATCATTCGCTGGTAAATGGATGGAATTGGAGAACATCATTCTGAGTGAGGTTAGCCTGGTTCAAAAAACCAAAACTCGTATGTTCTCCCTCATATGTGGACATTAGATCAAGGGCAAACACAACAAGGGGATTGGACTATGAGCACATGATAAAAGCGAGAGCACACAAGGGAGGGGTGAGGATAGGTAAGACACCTAAAAAACTAGCTAGCATTTGTTGCCCTTAACGCAGAGAAACTAAAGCAGATACCTTAAAAGCAACTGAGGCCAATAGGAAAAGGGGACCAGGAACTAGAGAAAAGGTTGGATCAAAAAGAATTAACCTAGAAGGTAACACCCACGCACAGGAAATCAATGTGAGTCAATGCCCTGTATAGCTATCCTTATCTCAACCAGCAAAACCCCTTGTTCCTTCCTATTATTGCTTATACTCTCTCTACAACAAAATTAGAGATAAGGGCAAAATAGTTTCTGCTGGGTATTGAGGGGGGGGAGCGGGAGGGGGTGGAGTGAGTGGTAAGGGAGGGGGTGGGGGCAGGGGGGAGAAATGAACCAAGCCTTGTGTGCACATATGAATAATAAAGGAAAAATGAAAAAAAAAATTATACTGAGAGCCATACTAACAAAAACAGCATGGTACTGGCACAAAAACAGACAGGTAGACCAATGCTATAGAGTACAGCACCCAGAAATAAGCCCATGAAGCTGCAGTCGTATGATTCTCAATGAAGTATGCAAATCATATGCTGGAGAAAAGACAGCCTCTTCAGAAACGGTGCTGGGAAAACTGACATACACATGTAGAAGACTGAAATAGGACCACTATCTCTCACACTGTACAAAATCAACTCAAAGTGGATGAAAGTCCTTACTATAAGAGCCGAAAGTTTGAAACTACTACAGGAAAAGAAGTGTTTTCTTGACCATGTAGGCACGGCCTTTCTGAACAGGACTCCCAATAGCTCAGGAAATAAGAATAAGTGACAGATGGAAGCACATCAGATTAAAAAGCTGCACAATAAAAGAAACAACTGACAGCCTACAGGATGGGGATGGGGACGGTGGGGGGTGCGGGTGGGGTGGGAATCTTTGCCAGATAGTCATCTGACAGAGGATAATATCCAGAATATATAAAGAAGTCAAAATGTAAACACCAAAATAATAAATAAATCAATAAATGGGCAAATGAATGGAACGCTTTTCAAATGAAGAAACAGAAACGGCAATAAAGACGTTCACCATCCCTAGCCATCAGGGAAACGAACATCAAGCACAGAGGTTCCACTGCGCCTCAGTGCAAATGACTATCATGAAGAAAATGAGTAACAATAAACATTAGTGAGGATGTGGGGGAAAAGAAATGCATATTCACCACTGGTGGGACTGTAAATTACTGCAGCCACAATGGAAATCAGTGTGGAGGTTCCTCAAAAACTAAAAACAGACCTCCCCTATGACCAGCCGTGCCATTTCTGGATACATACACAAAAGAGCCAGTCAGGTTACTATGTGCACACCTGCACATCCATATTTACTGCAGCATTGCTCCTAACAGGCAAGCTGCGGAATCAGAATGGGTAAAAGTGTGGTATATATGCACAATGGAGTTTTACTCAACCATTCAGAGTAAAATTATGTCATCTGCAGGAGAGTGGATGGTAGTGAGATCATTACGATAAGCGAAATAAGTCAGACATAAGGGCAAACACAACATGATTTTCACATTTGTGGAAGGTAGGGGAAACAACAAAAATCCAAGGTCATGAAAGTAAAAGAGGGAGGTTGAAGGGGAAGGGAAAAGAGGAATAAGAAGGAATAATAGAGGGGATGAACATGATCAAAGTGCATTATCTATGGAAATGTCCTGATAAAACCCCCTACTATGTACAATTTAATATACACCCCCAAACCAAATCAACCAACCAAGAAAAACCATAGGAAACTTAGCTCAAGCTTTATGTGGTAGTCCAATTTAGATTTTGGTTGACTTGCTCTCATCACAATTCCTGGATCTCCACATGAAGTCACTTTACCTGGTGGGATTTCTTGGCTCGCTTGTCCCTTAAGCTTGGTGATTAGCCAGTCCACTTCTTCAAGAACCTTTTCAGCCTGATTCAGGACAAGTAACTGTGAAAGAAAAGACTGCCTGGCATGGTTCTGTACACACCCACTAGGGTAACATAAGAACCATGGCTTTTCCATCCAGATCAGTTATAGGCTCAGGACAGAAGTCACTACCATGGACTCCTCACATGGAGTGGAAGGAATGACAGGCTGTATGCCATGGATTGGTATCAATACTCACACAGACAGTGGGGGCAGCTGTTCTCAAATTCACCATTGCAAAGTGGTTTGTTTTCTCCACCTCTACATCCTGGGAAGGGAAAGAGAAGTAAGACCTAACAGCAGCAGACAACTCCTGTGACCTCCACCCCCACACAGGAAGTTGTACTTGAAAGCTCCCACAGTACCTGGTCTACGTCTCCCAGCTGCCCGTGGATATCCTGGGACAAGTCACGCAGCAGAGTGACAGGACTCTTACATAAGACATGCAGACTGAAGAGCAAGTTCATCAAGCTCCTGCAAAACGAGGCATCCTCTAGGAGTGGGAAGGACACAGAATTTAAAAGGAATTATAAACCAGGCAGGTGCTTCAAGTGTGTGTGGGGGGGCCCAGGCACAATATACTAATGCTAATCTCAGATGTCAACCAAATGGCTCTACTGAAATTGTGTCTTTTTACCCATGTACCCAAAGAAGGAAGACGGTTCCCATTATTAGCCATGAACACTGGGTAACAAGCACTGACTCTCCCCCTCCTGCTTACTCACCCCAATAAAGAAACTGCTACCCCAACTTCTGACAGATTCATTTTGCCTCATTCTGGATTTTATCTAAGTGGAATCATACAGCGATTTTTTCAGCATGTCTGGCTTCTTGTATATGTGTGTGTGAGATCCTCTCCATGCTGTCTGGGTGTGGCTCATCCTCAGTGCTGTACAATGCTCTCTGTGGGATATCACACTATACTTTGCGATTCCTTTCCCCATTTGCTGAAGAACAGTTAAGGTTCACTTTTACTTGTTAAAGTAGTAATGCTATGAGAATTCTTCCACATCTTTCTGTTGGGAGCAGAATGTTCAATTTTGGTTCAATTTCAGATATTGCCAAACAGTTTTCCAGAGTATTACACCAATTTACACCTCCACTGGCAGTAAAGGAGAGGTTCAACTGCTCTACAGTCTTCTTCCTCCCCCCCTCCCACCTTGACAGACTCTGTGTACCCTAGGCTGGCCTTGAACTCATGGTCCTTCTGCCCTCAGCCTTCTGAGTCTTGGGATTACAGGCCTATGCCACCATGCACTGCTTCCAACTGTTCAACCATCTTGCGAACACTTGGAACTAAGTACCTTTATGCTGCCACTCTGGTGAATGTGTAATTTTTTTGGAGGTGGGGGGTGCACCTTTTCTTCTCTAAATGCTATTTGGTGATGATAACTGAATGTGACAGGAAACTTACCCCGGCTATTTTCCTTGCAAATCTTAGATGTCCAGGATAACATCTGCATGAACTAAATGAGAGAGCATTCAGACATTAAAGACACGAGCTAAAGACAGGTACCAGAGTCCTAGACCTTTCCAAGTCTCAGCTAATGACCTGCCTGGATTAAAGTGGGAAAGAGTGAAATAAAAATAAATCCAAAATTATTACAATTATTGACATCATTCTCATAATACAGCATGTGATGTAATTCTCTATGCCCTTATTGAGGGTCAAACGTCCTGGGGTCTGCATCTAAGTTCTTACCCCCAGGCTTCCTCTGTGGAAGGTGGTCTAGCACTAAGTCTCCTTCTTTTACTTCTCAAGATGTCTTTAAGGCTAGCAGAGGGTGTGGGAGAGAAAGATCCTGGCATGAGATCAGTAAGATAGAGAGGGTGGAAAACAGGAAAATAAACAAGAAAAAGAGAGGAAAAAAAAAAAAAAAACCAAGACAGGCTTCTTTCTCTAAGGTGAAGGAGATTTAAGGTTTGGGGACAGCCGGAGTCTAGGGTCTGAATCACCAGACACACACTCAACTTTCTGCTTCAGCAGTGTTTTCAAACAGGCTTTTAGCCACAAAGGCACTGAGGTGCAGTGTTCTTAAGTGAGGTGACTAATAAAGATTCAATTTTGATTTGTTGGGGATAAAAGGGGTAAATTAAGAGGCTAAGACTAGGCTCTCCATGAACTGGTATTAAAAAGACCCCTAGCACAGTGTGAGGGAACGGGAATAAGAATCTACATTCATGTTTGCCTGCATGGGAAACTCTTGAAAGATACTCAAGCCTTCAGGAAAAGTGACAGGAAAGCAAGTATTTTCTTATTTGGGAAGAGGAGGAAATGAAACAATGGGGGGCATGAATACAGGAGAATGTTGACTATCAGGATATTTATAACTTCTGGTTTTTAAATCATAGGACTTTATTACTCATTCAAAATACTGTAAAGACACTGTCTGAGGTTAAGGGGGAAAGCAAAACGCAATCTAATTAGCCTTTCTGAACACATTTATTTTCCCCCAAACTTCCCCCCATCCATTCTGCTTGTTTCTTCCCCAGTCTTTTTTCTCAAAAGCAAAAGTAGCAGTGGAAATTAAAGTGGGTGTGAGTTTGGAGCTGGGATAAAATGAGTTGAAAAGGGCAGTACTAGGGATTGAACCCAGGGCTTCCTCTACCACTTGAGCTATGTCCTCAGTCTTTAGTTTTTGAGAGTCTTGCTAAGTTTGCCCAGTCTGGCCTAGAACACAAATCCTCCTGCCTCCATCTCCCAAGTAGCCAGGATTACAGATGTGTGTCACCATGGCAGTCCTTTGGGCCAGGACATTAGGAAAATCAGGTCTGCTCTCCAAAGCTCAAACAGGCTACACGCAGGCTATAGTCTCCCAAAGAGTGAAGGGTTCACATGAGGAGCCTTGTACCTGAGAGCTTCGCTTGCTTCCTTATAGGGCAGGGAGTAGACGTGGTAGGTACACAGCCTTTCAGGATATTATTCCTAAAAGGAACAGACTGACCAAATGTGACTTCTTCTCTTTTGAGTGTGTGTGGATGCTCATGTGGACACACACTTCTACGAATATATACACATCTGCTGCTACTGGGGAACTGCAGTCACACCTCCTGACTTACTTGCCCTTTGAGGAAGTCTTCCCAAACTCACTACCAGGCAATGCTGACAAGTCCAACTGCAGAATGTCAGCTACCTTCTTATAACAACATTTTCACTTTAGAAAAGTCAGGGAAAACATCAAGAAAACAGGGGAAGAACACAGGTTAAGGCACCAAAGATAAACATAGTTATAGTGGCCAACAAACAAAAACAGTAAGTTCTTGGCCTTATATGGCTGCATGTATTATGGGAGAAACACTATGTAAGAAAAGACATCTTACAGTCATGTTATGAACTTGGGTGCACAACTAGATTGTATCAAATAAGGCAGACTTCAACAGGATGCTTAGCCACACACTTTTATAACGTAATAACCCTCCTCTGTGCAATGTTAAGCAGACTGAACAAGCAATCCTGGTACCTGAGGGGAGGAGGGCTCCAGCAGCTTGGACAAGTTGGTGAGCACAGCAACTAGTAGGAGAGCTTCTTTACTATGAAAACCTTCGTCTTCACCACTGAGTAAATTCAACAAGGATCTCTGTGGAAGTGAAGCAGGCACAGAAACATTAGCAGACACATTTCTTATGAAGAAGAGACATCCAACCATAAGTTCCCAAGACTGGGACAGAAACAATTCACAGCTGTGAAATTCCAACCAGATAAAATGTGAAAATAAATCAGGATTGAACAGTAAGTAGTTCCTTGTTTTCAACTACATTCTTGAGTATCCCCTTGAAAACCATGGACTTGTTCTCTTCCATCTCTGACAAGCGTGCACCAGGAATAAACGGTACGGTTTCTGGTGAGTCTCATCTTCCTGGAGATACCCACTGACCCAGGTTAGCCCGTGCCCCACACTCAGCATCCTGACACACCTTCTTTCCCATTAACTGTAATACTCTATTTTATTGTTCACTTGTCTGTCAGTGTTTCTCTATTGCAATGTAAGCTCCATGAAGACAAGAATTCTTTGCCTCTTTTGTTCCGTTATATTCCCACAACAGATCCTGACACACAGTAGGTAAGAACTTTATTTCATTAAAGAAATCCTTGTAATAGACCATCCCAATATTTTGATCACTACAAGTCAGAAATGACCAGCCTTTATTGTTTAGTCTTTACACAATTTGACAGGCAAAATCAAATTATACCCACGGACTCAAAAACACAAACTCCATACCTTGAAGGGCTCCTGGCCACCTCTTTCTGTCACCTCAAACAGTGACTTAACTTAGAGGCAACAAGTTCTACAAGTTGGAGATGGGGAGGACTAAATACATATACTCATTAGATCCTTCTAAATGTTATCACCTTTAATTCTAAGAGCTGAGTCTTGTTGCTTGGATAACCTAGAATTTCCTGTCCAACTTGCTTCTGTCTACCCTTTGCTAAAACCCTCAGGATCAGCAAGCAACCTCCCGAGATGTCTCACCTGAAACTGCCGGATCTGGAACGCAGCTCTCTGGGTGACACTGACGTCTTCAGCTTCTCCCTCTTCTCCCTCCTTATCTGTGACATCTAGAAACAGAAAAGATTTTTATCTTCTTTTAAACTGACTTTTAAAACCTAAAATTTTAGAAAGCCAAAAGGGTCTGGTGGCAGATTTAAGCGTATTTCTAAAATTCTGCAACTTCTTAATACTACATTCTGTTTTCCAGTCACTATTTGTGGTTAAACGTAAGCTGGTAAGTGCCAATCCTAAATCCACTAGCCATCACTCCTTAGTAGCATTAGGACTGTCCTCAGGTGTGCTCTGGTAGGTAAACTGCTACAACCAAGGGGCTTGATTAAGAAGAAACCCAGAATGAGCAATGTATTGACATGGAGTGCTCACCCAGAGCCCTGAGAAAGTCCTGGGTCTTGGACTGGTAGAACTGCTGCACGACACTAAGTATCTTCTGCAAACCCTCCAAGCACAGCAGCGAGATGCTCTTTCCCCTCTCTTTCTTTCCCGACTCTTCCACTGAAGTAGGAATTGAAGTATATCTCCACAGCAAAACCCTGAAGTGCGGGAAAAGGGTTTTATTTTTAAAGACTGGCTCATTAAGGTAAATTTATATATAGTAACTTTGTACCCTTATAAACCAACAGTTTTGTGAATTTTCAAAACTTGTCCAGGTGTGAAATCTCACAATTAAGAAATTTCCATCACTTCAAAAATTCCTTTGTGGTCCTTGGTAGTCAGTTTTCTCCCCCAACTCCAGGCAGCTACTGATCTAATGTCTGTCCCTGCAGTTACTTTTTATAAGCTACTGTATGGAGGTGGTATCACACAGTGCATAACCTTCTGATCCTGGCTTTCTCAACCTCACGTATGCTTCTGAAAGCTACCGATCTTGTTGTATGTATCAGCAATTAGTTCCATTTTACTGCCTAGCAGAGCTCCACTGTGTGGGTGCCAGCCTTTCTGTTCACGAGTTCATCCATCCATCTATTGAAGGACATCTGAGTTCTTTCTGGATCTTGCTGTTACTAATAAAGCTGCTATGAACCTTTGTGCACATGCCCTTACACAGATATGCTTCATTAATCTTCAGTAAACATGTAAGCATGTCACAGGTAGATCACAGATAGCTGTCACACTGTTTTCCAGAGTGGCTATACCATTTTACATTTCCACCAACAGTGTGTAAAAGCTGAAATTCCTCCACATCACACTCACAGTAATACTTTGGTTTGGTCAATCTTTAAACTTTAGGGTCTAGTAAGTGTTTAGTTATGTCTTATTATGGTTTAATGTGCATTTATCTAATCACTATGGTGGCCATCTACATCTTCTCTAGAAGTTATCTGTGCAAATATTTTACCCATTTTAAAATTTGTTTTCTTATTAATAAATTGGAGTTTTTCTTATTAGTAAATTTGAGTTCTTTATATATCCTGGTTACCAATCCCTCATATCAGACATGTGTTTTGCAAATACTGTATCCTGATCTATGGCTTGTCTTTTCATTTACTTCAAAGTTTCCTAGAGCACAGAGTTAAGAATACTTTTTATTGTATGGGTTATGCTTTGGTGTAACAGCTAGAAATCTTTGCCTAAAAGAAGATCAATACTTTTCGTATGTTTCTTTTACAAGTTTTATAAATTTGGTTTTAGATTTAAGTTTCTGGTCTACTTCAAGTTAATTTTTTGAATATTATGTGAGAAATGGATAAGTATTCCTCCTAGCTCCTTTACTTTACCACACAAATTTTAGAATCATCTTGTCAATTCTTACAATAACTAAACTTTACAGGATTTTTTTCATAGTGCTAGAGATTATTAAGCCCAGGGCCTCAACTGTGCTGAGCAGGAACTATAACACTGTGCTATGTGCTCGGTCTCTCGATAGGATTTTGTTTTTTCTTTTTTTCCTTTGCAGTACTGGAAGCTGAACTCATTTTTCACAGTCCCATGCATTTTGCCTGGACCAGCCTCAGACGCAATCGTCCTGCCTCTGTCTCTCTGGTTCCTTCCTGACTCCCTATCTACTGCTCCACTGATTGCTGAGAGAGGATTCAACATCATAATTAAGGGTTTGTCTATTTTTCCTTCAGTTTTATTGGGTTTTTTTGCTTCAAGTATTTAGACTATCATAGGATGCATACACATAGAATTTCTGTGTCCACTTGATCTATCATTAAATCATTATGTAATAACTTCCCTCCTCCATTCTGGGAATACAATTAAGATTTTACATGAGGCTAATGGTTCACACCAAAGCAAGACTAGAAAAAAGACTCAATACCAGAGACTGGACTTACATTCTGAATACATCACCCTCCCCTCTTCCCACAAACTCCTCTTCTGGGGAACTCACAGCAAGCAAACTAGCAGGCAGGTTTCTGAGGCTGAGTGGCTTACCGGGTTATGTCACAAAGGTTCTGAAAGATCTTGTCTGGGTTTTGACCATCAGGGCCACTCACACGCCCTGTCTCTTGGAGCTGCTGCACCTTCTGCAGAGCTACACTCACTGCATAGCGCATAAACTCCGTGCTGGACCTGAGAACAGACAGGCTCTCTTCGTGGCTTTGGATACTATCCCTGGAGAAAGAGGAAGGGAGAAAAAAGATACCCCTACTGCTACTGGGATCTGGAATCAGGCGTTCTAGGGACTACTCAGAACAGTAGAACGTTAGCAAGTTCTCAATGATAGACCCAGGGCAGCATGTGCCTGGTCACTGCCATGGTTGCCCTTTGACAACCACTCAGTGCTGGCACCTCATTTTCTCCCTTCCTCAATTCCTTAGCACTTCAGTAAAATTTAAATGTCAGTCTTAAGTCTTTTAGTTTTATGGGTTGTCCCTTTGTGGTTTTGGGGAGAGGGTTAATACTGGGGCTTGAACTCAGGGTTTCGTGGTTGCTAGGTAAGCACTCTACCTTGAGCCATTCCTCCAGCCTTTCTAGCTCTGGTTATTTTGGAGATAGGGTCTAACTTTTCAGGCCTATTGGCCTGGCTTGTGACTCTTCTACATTTCCCACAGTAGCTGAGATGACAACTCATCAACTACTACCACCATCATCCCAGCTTTTCCTGTGAGATGTGGCCTTTTTTGCACAAGCTAGGATCAAACTGTAATCCTCCCAATCTCAGCCTCCCAAGTACCTAGGTTTACAGGCGTGAGCCACCACACCCAGCTCCTTTGTTTTTTTAACTTAGCTTTTTCCTTTATTCCCTTTTTATTTGATGTTATGTTCAAACTACTTAGGAAGATTTTCTTTCTTTCTTTTTTTGCAGTACAGGGGCTTGAACTCAGGGCTTTCACCTTGAACTACTCTTCCAGTCCTTTTTTGTAATGAGTATTTTCAAGATAGGGTCATGTGAACTATTTGCCCGGGCTGGCTTCAAACCATGATCCTCCTGATCTCTGTCTTCTGAGCACAGGAAGATTTTCTTATAACACTATTGGAATTCATGCCTATCTTTTCATTCATTTCTTCACTGTTGCTGATTTTTGTGTGCCCCACTACTTGCTCTGATCTGTTTGTACACACTCAAGCAGAACCTTACCTGAAAAGAGCAGTGAGAAGATCAGACACAAATTTCAGGGACAAAAAACTGTCGTTTGTCTTGTTGGTCACTTTCAATTTGCCTTTACCTGTTTTTTCACTAAGGATGTCAGAGAGCTTCTTGTAACACATAAACAAGCTCAGAACCTCCTCAAATTTATTCTTACTGTAAAAAAGGAAAAAGAGACCAAGGACAGGCATCAGTATCTCATGGTTTAGTTTTAAATACAGTAATAAGGAAATGACAATGCTTCGTCAAAAGTCATGCTTTATGGATCCCATTATAAACAGACCTTCGTTTGCATGGCATTCCCAGACTACAGCAACCTATCTGGACCCTTTCCTTCTTCTCTCATTTACACCAGTCAAGGCAGAGAGCGAAGGCCAACACGGCTACCAATAGGACTTCTCTATTGAAATCAGGAGTACTCGAGTTTAGGGCCTGGGAATTTTGAATAAATGAAAACCTGCTGCACAGGCCTGACTGGCAAATACTTCAGTGCGCTTTGGAGGAAAGAACACAGTTTTCTCTTAGGCTAGATATCCATTTAAGAGATATTATGCCTGGCACCTCTGGCTCATGCCTGTAATCCTAGCTTCTTGGGAGGCTGAGATCAGGAGAATCAGGGCTCAAGGCTGACCAGGCAAACAGTTCATAAGACCCCATCTCCAAAATAACCACAGCAATAAAAACTGTATGGCTCAAGCAGTAGAGCGCTTGCTTTCCAAGTGTGAAGCCCTAAGTTCCAACCCCAGCCCCACCAAAAAAAAAAAAAGAAGAGAGATATTATAGTCCATGGTCTATTTAGTGCTTGATATGGTGCATATAGACAGGTATATAAACCGGAATATTCATCAAGCTACAAGTAAAGTCCCAGCAGTGTCTTACCTGAAATTACATATGGAGAAATTATATTCTATTAGAACCTCACAAACTCCCAGCAAGAGAAATGCACAGATATTATTTTTGACGCCGATGCCAGTGCTCTGAGAAAAATCTGCTGATTTATCCTAAAAGACATATGATACAAATTAATAGGCTGCTAAAGACTTCCATTTTTCACTACAGTTGAGTAGTTAGCAATTACCAGTTCAAAGTCTTCCAGTTCACTCTTGATCATCCTGCTAGTAATGGACTCCAGCATATCATCTAGCTCTTGGTAGAGCCCCTCTTCTTCCTCCTCTTCGTTGCCCTGTTGTAAGGGCATCACTCTGTTCTTATACCAGGCCAAACAATGCTGAGTACAACACAGCAGATAATCCTGTAAGAAAGTAAGTAAATTGAGTAAGTAAATAATATTCTTTTTTAGGGGAAGGGGGCAGTGCTGGGGATTGAATTTGGGGCCTCATGCTTGCAAGGCAAGTGCTCTACCACTTAAGACATGTCTCCAGTCCTTTTGTTTTCAGTTTGTCTTTCAGATGGGATGTACTGCTTTTGCCCTGGCCAGTTTTAGATGGCCATCCTCCTTCCTGTATCTCCTGAGTAGCTGGGATCACAGGTATGTACCACCATACCTGATTTGTTTTTTGAGACAGGGTCTGATAACTTTTCCCAGGCTGGCCTCAATCTGTGATCCTCCTCTCTCTGCCTCCTTAGTAGCTGGAATGACAGGTATGCACCACCACATCCAGTCCATTAAGTGATATTTTTGAGTATTAAGGGATAGCCTATGAAGCTGTTATCAGTAAATAGTTCTTATTGATGAAGCTTAAGTCATTTATAAGCATCACATATTAAATCCATCTGAATTAATAGAACTGAAAAACATCACTAAACTAACAAGTGCTGTTTTCTAAGCTTTTCCCAGAGGAATTGGTCTTGTAAGTAGGTGACACTTCAGAGCAAAACATCAGACGTGCCCTGTCTGCACTGATACAAACACCCTTGGAGCCAGGATATGAAGTTAAATAGCTTTTGGTTCCTGAGTCCCAAAGTTATTCTGACAATAGGCGTTTATGTTGAGGGAATCTTTGGGAGACAAACACAACATGCTAGACCTAGGCTGGGGACATCTGATGGCATAGAAGGTGTACAAATGAAGACAGAATGACAACTGAAGAACTCCTCTTTCTCCTGCAATGAGTTCTAAGTCTCGTTCCTGTCTTTCTGACGCTAGACAACAAGAGTAGAAAAGCAACCAATCCTAGATTCTGTGAAGACTCAACAGAGTGCCCTTCTAGCTCAACCTAAATCACGTACTCCCTCCAGACTAAGAGGCAGGCTCTTGGGTTAATCTCCTCCATTCTAAAGCACACTTATCATGTGTCTATAGTCAAGAATCCACAGATGAAAGAGAAAATGCTCCTGGGGGAACTGACCAATGGCTTGCTTTAGTAAAGTGCTACCATCTACCAACAGGTCGGAGGTGATAACGGATCAAAAATGACAGGTAGGGAAGACTGAAGGTAAAAGTTCACTGAGAGAACTAGAAGTTTCACAGGGAAAGGTAGCTCTGTCTGAAAATCACCCTTATTACGAATGGTAAAAGTAACATTTACAGGAGGAATAAAAGTTTTACCAGTGGTTCCTGTAGAGAGATTTGACTTCCTTGGGTCAGAACACAAGCTTCTAATTTCAGAGGCGGCAGCAGATCAGGTTTTGGCTCATAGAACTGTTTTAACTTTATATAGCAAGGGGAAAAGAAATCACCATGACTCGTAAGTACTTTTCAAACTATTCAAAGCAATGGTACCTTTAATATCTAATACCTTCTGAGACATTTCCCAACCATCAAAGAATGGCGCAGCAAAATTAGCACTGTTTTGGCTTGCCTGCGTCCTTTTGCCCTGGCTTTAGGCATAGTAATGGTAAGAATCATCTTTCCTATTTCACATCAACCTACTCCTTTTACACCAGTTCATAATCTTGCCTAGGCAATTAGCATTTTCAGGACAGCTTGGTGAATAAGAATACAGGCTCCAGAATCAGACTGGCTGAGTCTGAAATACCACTTCCAGCACTTTTTACTGATTTTGATAAGGTTATGCATATCTTGGCTCTTTATTTGCAAAATGAGTATATTGTTAATATGAGTGCTAGCTAAGGATTAAACATTACAGTATTCATAAAGTACTTCAAACACTACTTGGAAAATACAGCTGACAAAAAGTTAGCTGTCACTTATTTTCTTCCTTTTACTTCTGGTGTCTACACAATTTTACTGGTCTATATGTTAACCCAAGTCAGGAAGCACTGTTCAAAGCTTTCAAACGTGCTTTTATTCTTGTTAAATGTACAAATGTAGATTGGTTGATTGTTATAGTCTGAAAAACACAATACAGCTAACGAGGCCCAATGAAAAGTTTTCTGGATAGCAAAGGACCTTCCAGTGATGTCCACATATCTGAGACCTTAACTTCAAATGGTCCTCTTTAGAATTATCACCACACAATAGCTGAGACAGAAAGAGAGGGAGGGAGAGAGCAGGGAGAGAGGGAAGAGAGAACAGAGAGGGAGAAAGGGGGAGAGAGAGAGAGAGAGAAATATGAGAATGAGCTCAATTCTACTTCTAGCAATATGATGGCCCAGGGTCTAGATGAGACCTCTGGGTAGGGAACTCCAGACCTTTTATTTCAGAGATAAAACATAACACATACAGTTCTGACAGCCCCTGTATAAATGGGTCTTCAATTTTGAAGACCCTCCTTCTGACTTAGGATGCAGACTGTTAACTCACAGGGACAACAGTGACATGGTGGCCACATGCCTGATGAGTGATGATTGAAATAAAACAAACTGGAACCGATGACATCCCCCAAGCATGTTCACAATGTACCAGTGTACTCATTGGGAATTATTTTGTACTTTCAAAAGTCTGGAAAACATCAATTACCTCTCAGTGCCTCATTACCTGATTTCCCGAAACGATCCATAAAAATGTATTTTACCTGTGAGAGCAGAGTCTGCATGATCGAATTAGCCAGCTGAGAGTTCCTTCGAAGAACATCATAGAACCCCTAGGAACAATCATGCAGAGAGTGAGCTCTTCCTTTCTTTATCCCATTCTTTGATAAACATGGAAACCATATTTGCTAGAGGGAAGAACAACTCAGAATGTTTAGGTGATTTGTCTAAACTAAAAAAAGATATCTCCTGGGCTCGTGGAGTGGCTCAAGTGACAGAGCACCTGCCTAGCAAGTGTGAGGCCCTGAGATCAAACCCTAGTACTGCTTAAAAAAAAAAAAAAAAAAATCACTGAGAACTGAGTTAATAATCTTATCACAGTCTTCACAATTTTAAGCATAGGGTCATTCTGGCTTTGGGATTATTTTGTCCCTTCACAGCCAGCGATGTTCTAGGCCGTATTTTTATTTATTTATTTATTTATTTTTCTCAGACACTGAATTAACCGCCTTTCTTTTTAGGACATTCTTCCAGTGCTTCATGGGCCTAACCACCTGAACATGAATGATCGTGACATTCCCCCCCCCCCGATCCTGAATTTCCCAGTCTTCATCAAAAAATTAAAATCCTGTCAAGAGGTTATACAGTTCATCTCTGAGAAAAAGCAAATGAGAACTGATCAGAGAATTTTTGTTTAAAGAAAAGATGTATGTTTTTGGTGGCACAGAACCTCTTGCTTGCTAGGCAGGCACTCTTACAGCTTGAGCCACTCCACCAGCCCAAAGAAAAACTGTTGAAGGAAAATTAGCCCTAACAGGCATTAAAATATTTTACAAATGTATAACAATGATAAAAAGACCATTTGTCTTGGCACAAAAATCAACACGGATGGCATACAAATAGCAAACATAAAGCAGGCAACTAAACACCTGGTTAAGCTGGGAAAGTTAGCTCTAATATTACAGCAAATTGCAGGTAAGTTAATAAATAGTTAAATATAAAGCCAAAAGCATTAAAAGCCTTAGAAGAACATGCTAGTGAATATTCACTTAAAGAACAGACTCTATATACAAAAACTAGAAGAGGAGTTACAGTACTGTGGCTGCACATTAAGATCCTAGAAAAAAACAAAAAACTAAAAACAACAAGAAACACCAGGAGACACCTCAAAGGAAAAAACCTCAACAGATCTAATAACCTAAAACGACTACTTCTGCAGATCTGAAATGATCGTCATGCTTCACAAAAGCAAATGAAGAGCCTTTGCTGCCTCGGTTGCATGTGGTACCATTAGGCAGAGCCAGAGCAGGGCTGGTGAGGTGGCTAGAGCCAGTGGGTGGGTGCCAGTGTCCTCGCCGGTCCCCTGAGAGTCAAAGAAGTAACTAACAACGGTGCTCAATAATGTGCATAAGATGACTTATCTGCAGGAAAACACTGCCAACACCAGGAAGATCTGTGTTTTGGCTCATTTAGTCCAGGAAAAAACTACTCTTCCTGACTGCCTTATATGCAGTAATGGGATTGTCTCTAGTCACCTGGCAGGCAAGTTAAGGGACACAGACAGCAGAGAAAACGACCAGGTCTGAGGGACCACCATGAAATCCAGTGCCATCTCACTGCATTATGCAAAGAGCCAAGCTGTCCAGGCTTAAATACAGATGGAGACCTGTGACTGGCTGGAGGGCACAACCGGCAGGTCATACCTGCCCCTATCCACCAGATATATGGATTCCTTCACAAGGAACGTCAGGGGTCCTAGGACTTTGCAGGCTCACCCTAGTGTATTTCCTGGCTGGAGCCTCGTCCTGCTCCATGGCCTGCACATTAAATTCAGTCTCATTTCCTTAACCGTGCCTTGGTCAATACTAGCTTCCTATCCCAAGTGAAGATGTTACTTTAATAGGAACACTTCTAGGAATTTCTGACAGAAAGAGTCAAACGAGTGTGTGCGATGTATGTTCAGCAACAATTGCCAAAATGTTTGTACTAGTGAAAACCACGCCAACAACATAAATATCAGAGGAGGAGAGGTGAGGTAAACTGTGAGGTAAACTGTGATGTATTACGCAGCGATTAAACTAGTGCTAATCTATATGCGGTTATACAGAAAGAATGACAGATTAAGAGAGACAAAGCAAGTTACAGAATGCCTTTGTGAGATGCAAAGGTGCTTGGGTAACAAAAACACGTATGCAGATGAAGGTATCTGGAAGGATATACATCAGAATTTTTTTTTTTTTGGCAGCACAGGGGTTTGATCTTGGCCTCACGCTTGAGCAAGTCCACCAGCCCTACACATCAAACTTGAACAGCTGTGAAACTTGTACTTTTCTTTTTCTTTTTTTAATTTATTTTTTTATTATTCATATGTGCATACAATGCTTGGGTCATTTCTCTCCCCTGCCCCCACCCCCTCCTTTACCACCCACTCTGCCCCCTTCCTCTCCCCCCCACCCCCTCGATACCCGGCAGAAACTATTTTGCCCTTATCTCTAATTTTGTTGAAGAGAGAGTATAAGCAATAATAGGAAGGAACAAGGGTTTTTGCTGGTTGAGATAAGAATAGCTATACAGGGAGTTGACTCACATTGATTTCCTATGCGTGGGTGTTACCTTCTGGGTTAATTCTTTTTGATTTAACCTTTTCTCTAGTTCCTGGTCCCCTTCTCCTATTGGCCTCAGTTGCTTTTAAGGTATCTGCTTTAGCTTCTCTGCGTTGAGGGCAACAAATGCTAGCTAATTTTTTAGGTGTCTTCCCTATCCTCATATCTCCCTTGTGTGCTCTCGCTTTTATCTTGTGATCAAAGTTCAATCCCCTTGTGTTTGCCCTTGATCTAATGTCCACATATGAGGGAGAACATATGATTTTTTGTCTTTTGGGCCAGGCTAACCTCACTCAGAATGATGTTCTCCAATTCCATCCATTTACCAGCAAATGATAACATTTCATTCTTCTTCAAAATAACTATTTTTGAATTGTTAGAAAACTTTACACAAAACATTTATTTCTATAATTTGAAGAAAATACTAACAATTTATTTCCCTAAAAAAACAAAGTAACAAATGAAAACCTGGCACATACTTACAATATGATAAAAGTTGTTTATTCCAATACAGAGTTCATTGTTATTATTTTTTGGTGGCACTGGGTTTGAACTCAGGGCCTCACGCTTGCTAGGCAAGCATTCTTACCCCTTGAGCCATTCCACCAGCCCTCAATGGTTTTTTTCAAGATAGGGTCTCGAGAACTATTTCCCTGGAGCTGGCTTTAAACAGTGATCTGCCTGCTCTCTGCCTCCTGAGTAAAGCTAGGTTTACAAGTGTGAGCCACCAGCGCTGGGCTTATAAAGTTCTTTATAAACTAATGACGTACAGAGTAAGTCCTTATGAATAAACGAAATCCAATAACCTAAAAGATTTAGGTCTATGAGCCATATCAAGCTAAACCGTTTTTTGGTGGTACTAGTGGGGACAGAAGTGCAGAAGAGATAACACAGAATGTCTGAGACTGCCTATCTTTAGTCAAGCCTGCTTGCAAGGTTGGCGTTTCCAAGTTGGTGACTGGAAATCTGACTGAAAACAGATACACTAACACAAACCTTTCCCTAAACAGTAAGGAGTGGCTCACTTTGCCTAAACTGTCTGTAGAAGCGACGTGGCTTATGGTGAGCATGTTTTTCTTTAGAATTTTTGTTTGGAAGTTTTGGTGCACACTAGACAAAGGGCGGCTACACGACCAGCCCCAATAAAAGCCTTAGGGGCCAAGTCTCTAAACATCTTGCACACATCACAAAGAAATTGCTGAAGGAGTTACGTATTTCTGGTGCAACCTCTCTTGGGGGACACTTGAAGCCTGTACCTGTTTCCTTCTGACATCGCCTCCGCAGCTCTTCCCTGCTGACTTCGCTTTGTATTCTTATCCATGAGAACAAGTATGTGCTAAGTTTTGAGAGACCTTCTAGTGACATCTCAGACCTGGGGGACGCCCACCATAACGTACAACTGCCCCTTTTGTGAAACAACTACCCTTTCCCCATCAAACTGCTTTGGGATCTTTGTCAAATCTCTGCTGACCAACTTCAACTTCATACATGATCGACTGTTTTTGCAGTTCGAACTCCTTTACATCGATGTAAATTTAGAATCCTTTCCTTCTGGTTTCCTTCTCTCAGTAGTATCCGAGATCTTCCACATATTTATCTTGCATGTATTTTGATAGGTCTATGCTTAAGCGTTTTGTTTTCATTTATTAAATATTTAATTTCAAATTTTGAACTCTTCAATGTGAGCGTATAGGAGTATGACTGACTTTTGCATGGTTTATGAACTTAGAAAATGACTGTGACATGCTAGGAGATAAAATCTATATAAATTTCATTCCAATTGTGTGTGTATGTATGAGTGGTGTGATTAGAATGTTAAGGCAATTTCTTTATTCTACATATTTTCTACAATAAGCTTAAAAAATCTAGTACCTGGCAACTCGGGCTCAATAAATGTTACTTTAAGATATCAAATAAAGGTATTGCCATAGCTGCTCTCTGAAATAACTTCCATTTATTCTGCTTCTTTGATTACTTGACACTCTTCTTCCTTCCATGTGACATACTAAATGTTAGATACAGTAGTGTACCCTCCACGGCCACGCACTCCTGCGTCTACTGGCTGAGTCTCAAGTGGTAATTCTATTTGTCCTCGGTTTTAGCTAACTGCCCTATCATTTCATGATGTGATTTCATCAGTCCTATCAACACCTGAAAGCCAAGTGCAAAAATAAAAAGTAGTTGTTTGCACAGCTGAGTGCTGTGCAAAGACTTACTAAAGGAAAGTTTCTAAAGCTTAGAGACAGAGCTAAGACAAGTGTAAAGGGAAGAAACTGAACCCGTCTGGAAGGTCCCCACATGGCATCTGCATGTAAAGTATCCTGAAAGTTTTCTGTTTTTACAGCCACTTCAGCAGAACAAAAACTTAAAATTTGAGGCAATAAGTTAAGGGTGTGGTTTATATGAAAGTCAGAAAGTTACAAACGACAAACTTGGTGCTGTATTAAAATACTGGCAAGTTAATACCACATTTCAATATTTAAATTAAAATAGGTAGGTCAATATATATCAACTATTTTTTGTGTGAGTTTGAACTCACGGCTTCATGCTGGCAAAGCAGGCACTCTAACACTTAAGCCACACCTCCTACCCATGTTGCTCTAGTTATTTTGGACAAAGCCAACTATATGCCTTGGCTGGCCTTGAACTGCGATCCTCCCAATCCCAGCCTCCGAAATAGCTAGGATTTACAGGGGTGAGCCACCAATACCCAGCTATGTACCAACTATTATTTATGACTCCCACCTTAACATTGACTCGGTATCACTACCTACTAGTCCTAACTGCATAAGGGCATATGTAACTGTACTCTTATAATCAGGAAAAAAGAGAGGGATTGCTACTTTTCTTGCACTCTCCTGACTTACCTCGTAAAGCATGAGCCGAACGTCAGCCTGCTGTCCTAAGCATCTCCTCAAACTATCCATGATCTCAAGGCACAAAGTCTCATTGGCAACAGAATTGTAACGGCTGTGAATATCCACATGCACCTGAAAGGAAGAGAACCAGCTCCTGTCGAATTTACCAAAGAATTTCAGTAAGGGGTAAGACAGCCCATGTTCTGGTCAGAAACTCATGAGACTTAGCTCTCTCACGCTAACACCAAGCATGGAGGCACACACTACTTCAGTGTCATGCAGTGATATGTGTCGTTCTGGTTCTGATTTGGAGTAAGACAATTTTCAAGCATTTTAACAAAATTAACTCTTTCCTCTTCCTTAAGGCTTCCTGGACAATGTCATTTGCTTAGAAAAGGCACACTGCTTAGTTTATGCCACTAGAATTGGCAATTACAGTATGCCTGATTCTATTTAAATGACCTAAGATTCCATAGAAGAATCTAGATCTTTACTCCCACAAATTCCAGAGGTTTAAGAGTTAGGCAGTGTCTTGCTTAGAAATGGACACGACAAAGAACTGATACCCTTTGTTCAGTTTTAAATAAAATGGGAATTACAGACCAAGAATTTCCTCATCCTACCCCAGGCATCCTAATGATGTAGTTCACACCATCTGACTGTTCTACCCTTTATTGGTTAAATGACCTTGGGCAAGTTACTCAGCCTCTCTCAGCCTTAGCTTCCTTACCCTAAATAAGGTAACACGCACAAATGATCCCTACTGTTCTTAACATTTAACCTATGCTTATAAACAAAAGTTTTATATACTGTTCTACAACAATAAGGATTCCTAATGAAATTGTTAAAGATCTACATTGCTAAATGTATAAATGTTATAGTACATCATTAAATCAGCAGGACAATTTTATTGTTCTAAAGCCCAGGTGAACAAATTCTTGAAAAGTTTTATTTTTTCAGAAAACAAGGTTTAACAGATGTGCATGTGCAAAGCAAGTACACTGACTTATTTTTTTCTTTGTTAATGTTTGTTTTCTTTTATACTGACTTATTTTCTAATTGGGTATAGTAACAAAGAGAATAATGACTCTGGAGACCAAATGATAATGGATATGAAGTATTAAGTTGTGTCTAACAGTGCTATCCAACAAAGACAGTATGAACCACAAGTGCAAGCCACATACATCATTTAAAATTTTCTAGTAGCCACATTAAAAAAGTAAAATGAAACAGGTAAAGTAAGTGTTAATATTATTTAACTCAATATATCAAAATATAATCAACATAAAATAATTATTGAGATTTTTATGCTCTTATTTCACACTAAACCTTCAAAATCAGTGTGAATTTTACATGTACAGCATAACTCAATTTGTATTAGCCACATTTAAACAAGTGTTTACTTCAATAGCCACACTGAGGCTAGTTGCTACCACACTGGCTAGTACAGTGTAGTGCCCAGAAAATCTGTTATTAATAAAGACTAGTTGATATTATCATCATGAAACTTTCTTACGACCGTAACAGGAATAAAAGAAATGGCTTACATATCAGTGACTCCTGCACCAAAGCTCAGTACTGCAGTTAGTGTGAGCCATCCTTACCTGACTGAGCCCAATGGACTGACTGCACTGAGAAGAGGCCAGGCTGCCTAAAACTTTAAAGTTCTTCAGGAGCAGCAAAAACCCAGCAACCGCAGATTTTCGGGCATCAAGATGTCTAGCTCAGGAATACACAGAGAAGTTAACAAACAGCACTAACTTCAAAGGAACATGCAGAAAAATCCAGTTAACTCCACACAAAGAAGGAACATATATAAACAATGAAGCACAAAACTAACCGAATTTATATGCTCAAAGTAAGGCATCAGCTGTGCAGAGCAATTAGCAGTACAGAATTCAGTTCATTTTTTTCATTACCGACTTAACCTCATGACTCTAACTGTACTTTCTTCTCTCCTTGTCTCCAGTCTTTGTGGGGATAAGAATGGGAGTACTAAGGGGCTGCATGATGGAGTGGTAACTCAAATTTGAGTACTGTATGGCAAAAGTAGTCACTGAGTTCTGCTGTGTCTGAAGGAGAGCTTTCCTTCACCAGCTACCTTTCTACAGTATGTTGGGCTATGCATGTAAACCCTCCATCCAGAAGAATGAAAGTTGAGGCTCAATGATTAAATACATATTACGGATGATATACCACATGAGCTCAGTCTATCAGGCATTCCTTTGGGTGGGGAGTAACAAAAAAACGTCCACTCTAGAACAGAGATAAATAGCTACTTGCTAGCTGTTCCTCTGAACATCCGTAATGGATTATAATATGGTTGGTGTGATATAAACTGTGTGTCTTCTCTGCAAAGTACCTAGCACTTTCCACACACTACTGTAATACTATAGTTTTAGGAGACAGCATTATCACCTCCAGTTCATACAGTAAGCAGTAAAAAAAGAGGTCAGGAGGCACTAGATGAGCTCCGAACGGCACTCGGGCTCCTCACAATTCACTGGGTCACTAGCCACTAGACCACGATTCTGATGATCACTGAAGTGAGAGATTTTTCAAGTTTATTCTTAACTAAGGTTCTTCCCGTTAAGAACTGTTGCCAGCTCAGGTTTTAGAGAATGTGGCAATGGAACTTCTTCCTGGAGCCTATTCAAGGGGTGGCAAAGCACTTGAGATCACAAACTCTGAACTTAGATTACTTCCACCATCAATTACTGTTTGACCTTGTCTAGATCTCAGGTTTTTATCTGTAAAATAGGAACTGCAGTAATTTTCACTCCACAGGGTTGCTCTGAAGACCAAATGAAGAGAAGCACACAAAGCACTTGCCATCATGCCCACTGGATCAGAGTGCTCTGCTGGACAGGAGTTCACACCACCTCTGTGAACAGGAGACACTGGGACATGGCAGAGTAAATTGAGTCCCAACGACGGGTGCAGAATTTCTTACGACCTAAAGGAACTACTTACCTGGCAAACATGGCTTTGCGAAGGACAAGGATCAGGGAGTCTCTCAATGACATGCTGACTTTGAGAAGCGGCTAAAAGGACAATCCAGTGGGTAAAGACAGAGCGAGTTAGCTTATCAGTTTTAGCTCATTTCTACTCAATACTGCTAGCATTTGACATATATAATAATCTTTGGTTCTGTTTTACTACATGTTTCGACACTGACTGCATTCTAATAAGGGTAACAGTATACTTTGAAACAGTAAGTTGAAACTGGTTGTGAATGCCTTTGTACTCACTAATTTCCTTAGAGACATCAGTCACTTCACTAACTTGAAAATGAGTCAAAGGAGGACCATGAAATGAAGAGGGGTCAACTTGGAAAGCACTATAACTCAGTGCCCTTGACCTTTTAATACAAGCTTTTATGTTTTGGACTCAAGGGAAAAAGAATTTATTGTAAATGTACATCTGACTTCCACTAAACAGATAATCCTCAGTTTTGGCAAGTTAACTAGGTGAGAAGACTTACCTGCACTGCCTTAAGCACCCCTTGTACAGTTTGAAGGGGTAGGAAGGACAAATAGTCAAAGGTTTCTGTGATTTTAGAAGAACAGGTCTGAAGAACTAAGGGTGCATACATGATGATATCTGAAAGCAAGTCTAAAAAACAGAATCTATAATCAGTTGCTTCAAATATCTATAGGTATTTAAAGCAAACTAAATATGGGAAGATTGTAAAAAGTCTTTTTTCCTTTCTAAAATAAGTCACATATGCTTTAATTAAAATTTTCACTGCTAAGCATACATAACTTTTTTTTCCAGTCAATGTAACCAGGATACTTTAACATTTTTTGTTGCTAGTTCAAGACTACAAAATTAAGCTGTCTAAAAGAAGAAACCCATTACACTGCCAAGACAAGGAGCAAGTTTTTGTATCTCTAAGCTAAACCAACAAATATACTCATGAATTATTATTATGCAAGCATACAGTCCTATGGAACATAGAAAGCATAAAACATGGGTCATTCTTCCTTCAAGAATTTTAATCATTTAGTGCTGGGGGCATGGCTCAAGTGGTAGAATGTCTGCCTAGAGGCCCTGAGTTCAAACCCCAGTACTGCAAAAAGAAAGGGAGGGAGGGAGGAAAGAAGGGAGGAAGGAAGGGAAGACATTTAACAATTTAGTTGTAAGAAAATACATTTCAAGAGAATTAGGTAACAGAACAATACCAAATATCTAATAACACCAAACATTCACTACCTACTAAATGGTAAAGAGAGAGTTTAAGCTGTCGGAGTGGCTAAAGTGGTAGAGCATCTGCCTAGCAAGCATGAGGTCCTGAGTTCAAACCCCAGTGTCACCAGAGAGAGTGAGTTTAAGCTGGAGTTCCGAGCAAGAAGAGATCACTTTGGGTTCGTTACTTCAGAAAATCAGTGAAGAGAAAGAATGTGAACTTGGATCTGAAAGGTGAGTACCATTCAAAGCACAAAGAACCAAAAAGGCCTACATTATATAAAATACAGGAAAGGAAAGAATGGTCACATATTCAGAGGATGGTGAGGAAATCAGTAGAAGTGGGATGAAAGGTTCAGAAAAAGCAAATAATCGGAGTTAATGTGGGGAAAATACGTGAGATCAAACTGTCAAGAACCTGAAATGCAAGAAAAGAGCAGAGGTAGGCGGGCCTCAAACTTGTGATTTGCCCACCTCAGCCTACCAAATGCTACAACTGCAGGCTTGTGCCACCATGCCTGGCGAGAGCTCATGATTTATAAAAGAACATATTGATGATTTTGGAGCGACAGATACTAACCTGGTGGAAATATGCAGGTGGAACTGCTGCAGGGAGAAAAGAAGGCTGGGAAGTTAGGAAGCTGCAGCTCAGTAGACGTTAAGAGAACCACCCTCAAACCAGCCATGCTCTCTGACCACAAATGAGAATCTTCCTCAGCAGGCTGGAGAATTTGTTTTAGATTATTGTATCTTTTATATTATTACACCTGGTTATAATATTTCAAATATATCTCAAAGTTGCAAAGAAAGAAGAAAAAGTAGAATAAAGTGTTAAGTATTGAGTTTTGCAGAACACTAACATTTAAGGATAGAAGGAAGAAAGAAAAATTACTGTCACGGGAGAAAGAAAAACATGATCCCATGTAGGACAAGAGGCAAGCTAGCACAGTGGTCAGAGTACCTATCTAAAAAACTGCAGCGTGTGAACAGTGCTGGATGATAGAAAAAGTAAGGAAACTGGTGGTTTAGAAAAGGGTAGCTGAATTACACATTAGGAGATATGTATAAGACCAGAAATTAAGAGAAAAGTATTGACTTAGGAATGGAGTAGGAAACTAGGAGGTCAAAAAGTGGCAGAACAGCACTCATTTGATAAGATGGAAGCCAGGGCCTCAGGCATGCTGGGCAAGCCCTTTGCTGCTCAGCTACAGCACAGCTCTCATGAGAAGTAGTAAAGAGAGAGAACACTGACACAGAATGGGAATGCTGCCCACTCAGACAGCAAAGGAGACTTTTATGTCTTACTGGCACATAATCAAAGATACTACATTAAATTCTACTGTATCACTGAAGTTTCTTTTCTAGGACCAGGTCATTATGACACTTAAAATATTCCTAAGAACTTTTCAAAGTTTAATACCTAAGAAATGACTGATGGGAAAGGACGCCCTGTTAACAACCCTGTTGAGGACTTGCTCCAGAATTTCCTGTCGGATCATCTCGTGGATCTAAAAAGAACAGAGGGCAAAAAATATTCTTGAGTGACCTTCAGCTCATAAGTGTATCAACGCATGTTAGGCAGGAGGGGAAATTTGCTTCTCAACTGTTTACTTCACATACAAATCAGAATACCACGTGAACCATCTGGAAAAGAAAGCATCACAACTCTCCCTCATTCTGCGCTGGATTCAATCAGCAAGGCAAATACCACTTTACCAGCCCAAAAGTACAAATCACACAAAGTAACAGTGTCACCCAAAAAGAGCAAAAGTCCAAGACCCTATTTGAAGAAACACTCATTTCTCTTAAAACTCATTTTTCTTACCAAATACACTTGACTCTTGTGCCTTCCACGCCACAGCTCTAGATTAAAACACTAAATTTACACTTTGATTACCTCCAGACAGCGTTCTCAGCAGACCAGACCCTTCTGGTATACAAAGACATCAAAAGACTGCATGTGAAACAGGTAACTTAGGGACTCAGTGGGAAAGTTGCTCAGCGTCAGGTATGACCTAGTTTTTCTTCCTTTGTTGCAGAAATTAAGGTTGAGTTGATCATCATAATTTGGTAATGAGTAAAAAAAAAAAACATAAATTCTCCACTTGGATTCAAAAAACAATGAACCAATAAGTATAAGTCTTCAAGCTTGATGTTGTACAACAATCTAAAAAAATTCTATTTTGAAGGCTGGGGTACAGCTCAGTGATAGAGCACTTGCCAGCATATTCAAGGATCTGGGTTCAACCACCAGGACTGTGGTGGAAAAAAAAAATAGCATTAAAACAAAATAAAAGCAAAAGTGCTTTACTGCCTGTGGTTAACCCTGATCGTCAGATAGACTCAACTAAGAGGCTCCCAGGAGATTATAAACATTTCTGGGTGTCTGAGGGTGTTTCCAGAGTTGATTGGTACGTGAGACTGCAAGTGAGGGAGAGACTGCCCCAAATGTGGGCAGCAGCATCCAGCAGGCTGAGGGGCTGGATGGCAGAAAAGGTAAACATGAGGAAGTCCCAGGTCAGGCTTGTATGCGCTTGCTCTCATGCGGCCTCTGGCCGCCATGCTGTGACCAGACTGCTCTGCCATACTTCTGCCTCAAGTCCAAAGCAATGGAGCCAGCCAACCATGAACTGAAACATGGAAACCATGAGCCAAAACAGAGCTTTCCTCCTTTGAAATCTTTTCTCTCAGGTTTGTCCAAGTGATGAAAAGCCACCTAACACACACTGAAGGGAGAAAAGAAGACCATGGAAAAGCTATCTTACATTCAAACTTCTAAGAAATGGTCAGAAACAATAGCGGTGAGTACAATACGAGAGACGAGCATGAAGAAAGGATAAGGAAGTAAGCATTCCATCCTGGACCTGAAAAGGTTCAGTGCCATCCCAAGCGCTGAATAATACTCTACCAAATTTCCTCACCCACCAAAGGCCCCAGTAAATGTCCTGCTCTGTTTATATTTCTTAAACAAAATTAGGGTGTGGCTGTGAAACTAGAGTCTCACCTTAAAAGTTTCCAGCAGTATACTCGCTCCGAGCCTACATGCGTGCTGGTGAGGCGTTCTAGAAAGACTGGAGCTGCTTCCAGTCATTTTTCCATCAACAATCTTCTTTGAACCATATGAATCCATTAAAATGAAACCAAATTCCACCAGGCCCTGAGTTACGTGATCCCAGCTATGAACACTGAAGAAAACAAGGTTTAGTTAAAAAAAGCTTAGTAAAATACCTACCTTTACACTCACTGTGAAGTTACACATTTCTTAACCAAGATAACCAACATGCTTCACATCTGAACTTTCCCCCCATGCGTCCTTAGACAGAATTCTGAACTCCTGTTTAGAGTAATGGAAATGGTAGGCAAGTGGACTCCAAGGACAGACAGAATGCAGAGAAAAATCCAGAAACTATAGCATCTTCAAAAATACGTAGAAGAGCCAGGTGGGGTGGTGCAGCCTGTAATTTCAACACTAGGGAAACTGAGGCAGGAGGATTGTGTGTTCCAGGCCAGCATGGACTACGTAATGAGACCTGTCATAATCCCACCATACCCTCTCCCTACAAATAAATGTGTATGTGCATGGCATATAGCATATTATTTACATACAGATGAAAAAGTTAGAATATTTCAATGTGATGACTATTTGAGATTCCCATTCAAGATTCATGACCAGCTATTAAGAGTTTTTTCTATTCCCCCATAATTGACAAGACATATCACGTACAAGCTTACAAATCTTAGTCTCCCAAGAGTGATATTCTCTAGGATTGAGGCCACGGCACAGTCATATTTTGACCCACAAAGTCTAGCATAAGGCTGGTACACAGAAGGTCCTCAGTAAATATTTTCTAACAAGAACAATCTGGTTTCTTCAATAGCATGAACTAAAACTACAAACAAGCTTTTGTAAAGCAGTGCAGTCCCGGATGACTGTATCCTTAATGTTACCTCGTTTAGTAGAAGTAGTAAGTCTCTATCATTATATGTACAGGCAAACAGCACCAAGTTGCAATGCAGCACTACAGAATAAAGAAGAGGCGTGCAGAGTCTCACAATACTTTTACAGATTGAGCAATATTCACACATGGAGCTCTGGGATCAACATAAACTGTGTACACGCTCATTCTTCCCACTCCAGTATGTACAGATGACATACTCTGGTTTCTCTTCAGATTTCTGTGTAAATCTTTCCCCTTTAAATATGTGTACATACAATGTGTATGTACATATATGATATAGCACATGTATATTATGAATGCTGTGTATGTATATACACACACAATGTATAAATTGTAGAGAAAAAGTATTTTTGATTGACCAGAAATTATGAAGACTCTGTAAATGAAAAGAATGTAGGATAAATGTGAAAGAGGAAGCACAGACTATGAGGTGCCTGCTACATGCTGGGTAAGCTGGAAGCCCTGAGGCTTTGTGATGGCTGCTGGGAACTGTCACATGAGCAGTTCGGTGCCTAACTTCCAAGTCTACCTTCTCCTCCAAGGCTCCCCTGCCAAGGCCCTAGTTTATGCCAAGAAGTAAGTAATAGAGACTCGGCCCTAGATGGTATCTGCAAGTAGAGGAACTTGAGACTTGTTCTGCCTCTTTGAGAGGCAGAGCAGCACCCTTCAAGAAACAACATGCTGGAAGATTAGGAAGGTCCCACACTCAAGATTACTATCCCCAAATCAGAGGTAGATGGTGTTAAACAGATACAGTACTCTCAATCTAATGGGGAACACAATGAATAGTAAGACAATAAATAGTCACCAAATACAATGCCACCATGAAGGAGAAGCACCAAAGTCAACCAGGAGAACTAACACCTGAAGACCTGAAGGTAAAGATTAATAAAAACTTATTTTTTTGAGGGGGGTTGGTGCTGGGGATCAAACCGAGGGCCTCATACAAGCTAAGTAGGTGTCCTACCCCTGTGCTACATCCCTAGACTGGGAAAAGATTAATAGAACAAACAGAAGAGCTTAAAAGTTTAATGAATATTTTCAGAGATAAGAGAGTATATTATAGAATGAACAAAAATTCAGGTTAAAAAAATCACGAAAAACAGGGCTGAGGCTCTAACTCAATGGTAGAGTCCTGACCTGGCATGCACAGGTTCCTGGGTTTGATCCCAGCACTTCTAAATCAATCAACCAATCCATTAATCATATACACACAACAGATTTGAGGGCTGGCAGAGTAGCTCAAGTCATAGAGTGTCTGCCTAAAAAGCACAAGGCCCAAGCTCAAACCCCAGTACAACAACAAAAAAAGAAAAATAACCAGTTGAAAATTCTGGAAATGACTAACATGATTGCTGAAGTAAAAACTCAATAGATGAACCTAAGAGTAGGTTGAACGCAGCTGACAAATTAATGAAAAGAAAAGTTAGGGGATTTTCACAGAACTTTGACAGAAAGAAAGAAAAAATATGAAAAAAACCGACATGGCAAGAGACCAAGGAATTCCAACATTAATAGGTGACAGAAAGAAAGAAAAAATATGAAAAAAACCAACATGGCAAGAGACCAAGGAATTCCAACATTAATAGGTGAGAACAGAGAAGAAAGAAAATAACAGAATATTAACCATAAATGAAAGGGGCTGCCCCAAAGATCAGGCAGGAGGCATGAAAAGGAACTTAGTAACTGTGTTAAATTTCAGAACAGCAAAGATTAAACAGAAAAATCTAAGCTTCTATGCAAGAAAACAGTCATAGATGGAGAAAAGAAACTGTCAGATATAGAAAACAGATTACTACAGTAAATAAAAACAAAAAAGCAGGCAGACAGCCTGCTTTTTTTGTTTTGTTTTGTTTTTGGTCCAACTGGGGTTTGAACTCGGCTTTGTGCTTGCAAAGTTACAAAGCCAACAATCACAAAGCAGGTACTCTATTGCTTGAGCCACACCTCCAGTCTATTTTGCTCTGGTTATTTTGGAGATGGGGTCTCAAGAACTATTTGGCTGGGTTGGCCTCAAACGTCCAAACTCCCAACCTCAGCCTGCTAAGTTAGGATTACAGGTGTAAGCCACCAGTGCCAGTCATAGAGCCTGCTTTGTAAGTTTGAAGCCCTGAGTTCAAATTCCAGTATTGCCCCCCCAAAATCAGATAACCATCAGACTTTTCACAGCAATTCTAGATGATAAAGAATGAAAAATGATTATGAACTTAGAATTTTACAGCTGGCCAAACTATTGTTCAAGTGGGAGAACAAAAGAAAGGTAATTTCAGAAATGAAAAGACTCAGTTTATTCCCACAAAGCAAATCAGAAAAATTACTGCAAAATCTATGTATTTATGACATATTTACAAAAGAAAAACCTATGACTAAAAAATAGCAGTGAAGAAAGAAACCAGTAAACATCAAGTGTAGTTTAATAATCCTAACATGAAAGTGAAGAAGGAGGACTGAGGATGTAGCTTGGTGGCACAGCACTTGCCTAGCCTGCATGAGACCCTGTGTTCATTTGAAAACAGGAAGAGAACTAAGTGTTATGAGGATCCTTGTCATGGAGGGGACAGGGTTATAGGTGTACTGGTTCACAGGTGGCTCTTTTCTAATTCACTAATGCTTTGCATCTCGAAAGTCTGAATGGCAAGCTAGCACTGCTGAACACAGCAGACCATGGAAGGACACGATACAGTTCGTTGTTCCCATTACCTCGTTTCCTCCCTCATGGCCTAGTCCACAAACATACCAGTATCTCTGAAGTGTTTATTACATAGTTCTCACCAGCATTTGTGCATTTTGTCCTAACCCCCATAATTCAGCAATCTTGAAACTCCCTTCCCAGGTCACTTCAACTTGTTGCTCAAGGTAAACTTGTGCATTTATTACAGAACTTTTATGTTAAGAATATATATTATCTTTAGTGCACGGGTTACATGTCAAATATATTTTAAGTCGGTCCTACCTTATTCTCCCCACAAGGTGCTATTATTTTTAGAGTACAATTTTCTAGAACAGAAGGTTTTTCAGGAATACATTGTTTTATGGCAGAAATGCCTCTATCTGTGAACTCTAGATACTAACAAACAAATCTAAGTCTACATAAAATAAAATACTACCAAAAAATGTAGGATTTACTATTTTGAGGTTAATTAACTAACAGAGAAAAACAAATATACCTAACCGGCAAGTTATTTTAGGGGATCTAATAATGTTATCCAAGTCCTTCTCCACCAAGCTCTGATCCCACCTGGTGTCAAAAACTCACTCCAGGCTATTTATAGATGGAGCTGCCTCTACGTCCTATGGCTAACGAGATTTCTCCAGAGATGGGCCACTTTTTGGGAATCTCCTTATTACTTACTGCCTGTTTCTTTAACCCATAAACTTTAGGGTAAAGAATACCAGGTACAGAGCAGATAAAGAAGTTTTAGAGCCTACCAACTGGTGAGCACTCAGAAATAATGAGTCCCAGTTTCAAATTTGCCCTGTGTGCCAAGCTCACATAAATTCAATCTACATCAGAATTATAAGACGTGGAAGAGAACTGCCTTAAGTATGGCTTAAACTATAAAACTTTAAAATATATTTAATCCATAAACAAAGAAGGTATGATAAAATAAAGTTTGTTACAACAGCTAATGTTTATCCTAAAATTAAAATAAAAATGAGGATGGTTACTGGTGTTTTCCATGTAGTTTTAAATGAATTTTTCTAAAACAATTAATCAATAAATCAATTCCAACTTGTCAGCCCAAACTTCAAAAGTCAAAGTAATTGAAACTTTGTATTTTTTACTGGTGTAAGAAAGAAATCAGTAAAAACTCAGGCCCATGAAGAGTTGCAACATCATGGAACAAAGAAATCTACTTCAGTTTCATCTTGCTATCAAGGTGGTCAACAATCAGGCCCTGAAATGGAAGGAGTGCTCTACAAAGAAAACCCTTGCTTGACCAAATTAAGAGTTAATACCTTGATAAATGAAGTCGACAGCTGTAGTTGTTGTTTTGGGTTTTTGTGATGGGCCATAAGTAAGGCACCACACTGCATTTCTACCTTTGGAATGTGGTTTTACAACTCACCTGTTCTTCACCACTTCCAAGATTGTGGTGGACACACAACCTCTCTGAGGGACTAGATTCTGAAGAAACTTTGAGCTTTGAAGGAGCTGAAGATCCTTAAAGCTTTTCATAACCAAAGTCTTCAAAAGATCAAACACCTAACATAATCAGAGAAACAGAAAATGAAGCAAAAATCTAGTTCACGCTACAAGTCTGAACCATTTCCATGAGCTGTCCCTCACACGTATCCCCGTGACAACTGCTGAACGAGGTGGAGATGGTACACAAATTATGATTTTCAGAGTTGGAAGACAGGCTTTCCTTTGTGAGAAAAGGGCTAAAACTCAGTATGAACAATACACACAAGGCATAATGACTCATGCCTGCAATCCCTGTTATTTGGGAGGATCACAACTTTGAGGCCATCCTGGGCAACTTAGCAAGACTCTGTCCCAAAATTAAAATGGCAAAAAGGGGTGGGAGAGTAGGGAAAAATTTTCTTATCCACAATCTGGGAACCATACAATTAAAAAAAAGGCAGCCAGGCATGGCTCACGCCTGCATGCCTGTAATCCCAGCTACTCAGGAGGCAAAGATCAGAAGGATCTCAGTTTGAGGCCAGCCAGGACAAATAGTTCTTGAGACCCTATCTCAAAAAACCCTTCACAAAAATAGGGCTGGTAGAGTGGCTCAAGGTGAAGGCCCTGAGTTCAAGCCCTAGTACCACAAAAAGAAAAAAAGGCAAAGGATTTTATATGTTAGTCCCTGCATCTCCTCTATTCTCATTAACTTCAATCAACTAGGGACAATTTCTTGGCAAGCTGTAACATAATAAAACTGCTGGTGAATATCCAATTGTACTCCCCTTTCTTGCTATTTTGGGCCATTTGACATGATTCCACTCTTATTCCCACCTCACCACTGGCTTATTACACAACAGGAAATGGGAGGAATAAACCAAGTATCTAATGTCTTCCAGCAGCCCAAGAAGAGTGGAGCCTGCATATTTTTGCTGCTGGCAGGATGGGGGTGCAATTGTTTAGGAAACGTTAACAAGAAAAAGAGGAGCTGGGCATAGTGACTCACACCTGTAACACTACCACTCAGGAGCCTGAGGCAGGGGGAACATGAGTTCAAGCCAGTCTGGGCTACACAGTAAGATCCTGTCACAAAAACAACACACGCATCCAAAAACAAAAAACAACAAAACCCCCAAACAACAACAGAAACCAAATCCAAAACTCCCCAAACTGGTTCTTATATGCTTTCCTCTCATCAACTACAGAAGGAACAAAAATGTCATTAAAAACAATACCTGTTCCTCAAATCTTTGTATTCTTGTTACAGAGAGAAGAAGAGCAATGCTGAAAGGGCTCAAGTATTTGCTAGAATCTCCTTGCTGTCCAGCCTAGAATGTAAACCAAAAAAGGAGTCATTATTTACACTGTAAAAGAAAACACAGCCTACTTAAAATGAGGTGTGTGACTGGATCAGAAACCTAAATGTAAGCTATAGAACATTTAGTAGAAAATATACAGAAAATTTTTAGGACTAGAAGTGGATTTCTTAGATATAATACCAAAAGTACAATTCATACAAGAAAATTAATTTAAAAAACTGGGCAAAAGATCTGGATATTTCACCAAAAATATTAGAATAGCTAATGAGTACATGGAAACATGCTCAATTATCATCAGTCTTTAGGAAACGCAAAGTAAAACCTCTATGAGATACCATTTCACATCCCTTTGAGTGGGTACCCTAAGAAAGAGGTAGCAAGCTGGCCAAGATGGAGAACAGGAGCCCTCATACAGTGATGGTGGGACTGTGCAACAACAGCCACTTTGAAAACTGTTTGGCAGTTTGTTGAAAACGTAAACATAAATGCGTGACACAAACCAGCAAATGAGACATGTACACAAAAAAACGTGCACACTGTTTGTAACAGCATTACTGAAAACAGAAAAAAACTCATGCCCATCAACTGGTAAGTAACCAAACAAAACTGATTTATCTATATAATGAAATAAATTCAACAATAAAAGAGAAAGTAAGTACTGATATATGCTACAATATGGATGAACTCTGAAAATATTACACTAAGTGAAAACACCATACTCAAAAGACCACGAATTATATGATTCCATTTACATTAACTGTCTAAGAAAGACAAAACCTATAGAGACTGAAAATAGACTGGGGGGTTGCTTGGGACAGGCACAGAGATGATGTGAGAAGGAGTGACATTATAAGGTGATAAAAATATTCTAAGACTGGGTTACAGTGGTAGTTTCAAAATAGGTAAGCTTATGAAATGCCATTGAATTGTGTACTTATAGTGGATAGATTTTAAATTATGTAAATGTACCTCAATAAAAATTTAAAAAAAAAAAAAAGGTCTTTGAGGTCTTGAAGAAATGACAACAAAACAACAAAAGAAAAAAAGGAGGGTTGTGGTGTATGCAATTCAGTGGGAGAGTGCTTGCCTAGCAAACATGAGGCCCTGGGTTCAATCCCCAATACCAACCCCCCTCCAAAAAGAGAGAAATAAATACAAAATCCAAGATGAAAGAAACAAAAAAATATATATACAAAACAAAGTTCTTTTGAACAGGCCAAGAACAGTTACCATGAACATAAAGAGTGAGTAAACAGAGATGATAAGAGGGTTTCAAAGCCCAGATCACGGCCCCTAAATATTCTTTCCTACAAAATGGACTCAGGGCACCTTGAGAAATGGCTGGCATCAGGATGGGGAAGGAAAGTGCCAGCAATCCTTAGCTATCTTGTGCCACAAAAGTGCTTGAGGACCGATGTGGTCACATCAGAAGGACATACAAGCCAACCTGAAGGATCCAACTGGCCACTTGTAATTTTGAGCTCAAAACAGAAAACTGTAGTGAATCATGAGTACACAAAACTAAAAAAGGCTCATCAACATATAATGACATTCAAAACAATGAGAGGGAAGGCTTTTATAGAAGAAGGCCAGCTAAGAATGTATGAAGAATGACACAATTAAAATTTTCTAATTTTAATTCTACCACTTTGCAATTCCTTGAAAAACTACTGATTTAGGCCAAGAATCAATAGATGGGAAAATGTGGGCTGAAGATGTAGCTCGGGTAGACTGCTTACCTAGCACATGCAACACCTTAGGTGGGCAAACAAAAACCATCACCTAAAAGGCTGGGAAGGGACTAACGTGCACTCAAGTGGTGATCCCATACATTATTTAACTCCAAAGAGATACACGTGTCTTTAGAAATGAAGAAAACTGCTAGTCATTACCTTAGCCAGGCAGTTTGGCATCACCAGTAGGGGAGCCTTAGTACTGTGTGTCTCCTAGCAAACTACAGCCTGTCAGTCAAGTGCAGCTCAACACCTGTTTCTGCACAGCTGTGAGCAGAGTCAGTCCTACATTTTTAAATGGTTGGAGGTGACGGAGATCAAAGAATAATATTTCAGAACATGACAACTAAATATAACTCAAGTGTCAATGTCCATAAACATAAATTTTTTGGGACACAACCACACTTACTTGCGTACTATGGCTGAGTTCGTGAGTAATTGTGACAGACCGCCTAGCCTGAAAAACCTGAAATATTTGGTATCTGGCCCTTTAAGAGTTTGAGGGCCTTTGCAAGGGAGAGTAAAAACCAAGGTTGAAGGTCATGTGAAATACAGAGTTAAAATTAGATGGAGTTTCCTGCACATTCTTCAGTTTTTTTTTTCCTTCCTTAGAACAGTTTTTTTTTTTCTTTTCTTTTTGGCAGTACCAGGGTTTGAACTCAGGGCCTCACACTTGCTAGGCAGGTGCTCTACCACTTGAGCCACTCTGCCAGTCTTAGGACAGGTTTTAAAATGAAACTTTTTGGTTTGCTTGTGGGTGTGAGGACATCATATATTTTCCACTTCAAAATAAAGATCCTGTAGACTCAGAGTTCTGCATTTGTGCTTCCTGTCATTAACTGGCATAACACAGGCTGAAGCCCAGACACTGCTGTTTCATAGAGACCTGGTGCTACCTTTAACTGCTTCACAAGTTCTCGGCCTAGTTCACAGTCCAATTTGATGGCAAACACAGTGTGTAGAATGACGGTGCCTTGCACATGACGAAGTTCACCTGATGGCACAGTAACAAGATCCAGCAGCCTGGAAGATTCAACAGAAAGGTGTAAGCTATAGATGGAGTGACAAAGCGCAGGTCCTTTGCTCAACAAGGAGACCAAGTCAAGCTGAACTCACATGAGCAATGGATGGTAAAGAGAGAACCCCTGTTCTCTGCTCCTTTTTACAGCAAAATTTGCCAAGAAAATTGTATGTAGTCATTATTTCCACTTCCTTATCGCATATTTTTTCTCCTGTTCAGCTTAATTCAATCTGGCTCTGTCCTCTCCTACCCTCATTCCCAATGTCATTGACTATTCTTGTAAGGGTCACAAATGACCTCCATGTTACCAAAAACCAAAAGTCCCATCTTAATTAGCACCTCAGCAAATTTAACAGTTAACCATATTTTCCTTGAAAAACTCTTTTTTTTTGAGACAGGGTCTTGCTATTTAGCCCAGGCTGGCCTTGAACTCAAGATCCTCCTGCCTCAGTCTCCCAAGTGCTGAGATTACAGGTGTATGCCATCACACCCAGCTTCCTTGCAAAACTTTCTTCTCTCACCTTCCATGGCTCAACTGTTGTGATCTCCTCCCAATTATTTTTGGGGAGAGGAGTGTGCTTCTTTAACTTCAGGACACCTTGGTGCTCATTCTGGGTTCTTTCCCTTCACACATTCCCTGGACGATTCTACCCAGTCCCATGGTTTTTAGTCCCTTAGAATCTGTGCTTCTAGTTCAGACTTCTCCCCATAACTGCAGACCACCTGTTCCACATCTCCACAGGGGAAGCTAATATACACCACACACCTAAAGTGGTCAACACTGAGCTCATTATTTTCTTGGAAACCTGCTCCATTCTAGTCAATTTCCTAAGCCAAGTAATTAGAAATTATTAGATGAGAAACAGAGTTAGGGTGTGGATCAAGTGGTAGAGCATCTTCCTAGCAAGCATGAGGCCCTGAGTTCAAACCAGAATACTGTCAAAAAAAAAAAAAAAAAAAAACCACAAGAAGCAGTAGACTGCACTGGAGTTAACAGCTCAAACTTCTCTCCTGCCAGAATCTTGGCTTGATCACTTTCTAGCTGTGTAACTTTGGAAAATTCCTTCATTTTTCTGTCTCTTGGTTTTTACACACATAAAAAACAGGCAAAAATAGAGTTGCAAGGATTCTAGTCCTTATAGCAGCAGCTGGAACAAAACAAGCACTTTAAAATGTGTTGCTTAAGATAAAAACATAAAAACAGCAATCCTCAGCACTTGGGAGGCTAAAATAGGAGGAAACAGGAGGACTGCGAGCTCAAGGCAAGCTTGGACCACATCTCAAAAGACAAACAAACCCTCTTGTCAGCTACGCCACACTGAGCATTGCCTTGTGCCACCCACCCGCCCCAGGATGCTGTTCCTGACCTACATGTTGTGGTTCTTATAATCCAGGCTTCAGCTAAAGCAGCACCTTCCCAGGTTTCCCTTGATCCGATCTAAAGCAGCTCTGCTATCACTGCTGCAGTGCTTCTTTGAATTCTTTTCACAGCACTTTCTGCTCACTAAAACTTAAGCTCCACAGCACAGAGGTTTCATCTGATTGGTTCATCACAGCAGCCCCAAGGCCAAAGCATTACTGGTACAGTGTAGACACTTGATCAAGAGTTTTTAAGCCTGCATTTCACAGGATAATTACTGCTCTTTTCCTGGAAGGTGTAAATGAAAGAACTGGAGAGGCTGCATTATTCTCCAAACTCTACTGAGCAGCTAGGAGGATTAGAGAAGTTCCGGTTGAGGTGAAGGTAGGGTGAAAGGGAAAGTAACAATGACATAGCTAGAACACATAATGGAAGGAAGAATGTATAAAATTATCTTCACTTCTTTTTTATTTATTTATTTTTTTGATCTTCACTTCTAAACAGTATTACTCACTCATCACCACTCTGATCCTCACTGTGCTGCTGATCTAGCTCACTGAAGAAGGATATGATTCCATCCAGAACACTCTTTCTGCTTCCCTGAAAAAAACATAATAGGTTAATTCTTCCAATTAAAGGGTAAAATAACCAAACTGAATTTAAAGTACTTTCCAACTTTAAAGACTATCAGGTATTAGACTGGAGGTGTGGCTCAAGTGGTAGAGCACCTATTTTGCAAGTGTGAAGCCCTGAGTTCAAACCCCAGTCCCGCCACAAAAAAAAGAATTTTCAAGTATGGATTTAAATAAACAAGCTACAACGTGGAGCCACAGTAAGAATGTATGGAACACTTTCAAGATGAAAAAGGATTTGAAATACCTCTTAAGAGTTGGGCTTTAAGAGGCCTACAGTCCAGCTTTTCTGAGATCTTTCTATTTCTCTTACAAAGAAATTATGGTAGAAGAGATAACATGAGATAACATAGCTGAGAAGCATAAGCTTTTTACTAGATCAAATCATCATAGATGAAATAAAAACATCTATGTCTCATATGCAAAGCAACAGCACAACAAAGCTGAATGGCCACAATTGGTCATGTTATAAGAATTGAGAAAGAACTTTCTACTTATACCTTTGAGGACAAAACCAGAAGCTGATAGACTAAAGGTGGTATTTCTTGAAGATTCAACTTGGAAAACATCTTCAACACTTTTTCCACCACCAATTCCAACTCTTCTGCAGTCAAAGGGACATCCCTGTGGATCAAAGATTCTTAAAGTTTCTGTCCAGAGCTTACCAGCCTTGTTAGAAATCCATTTTAGGGTTTTACAGTAATTAAAATTCCATTAAACATTTTTTCAAGAAATAAAATTTGGAATCAGAGAACAAAGGAAGTATTAAACTTTTGCAACTATTTCTTCTGATTTTTCTCATGAAAAAAATTTAAGGAGATCAATAACCTTACCTAAGCAAAATCATCTTGGAAAATCATAGTTATACATTAAATGAACAAAGCCAAAAAGGGGATGGAAGGGAGCTCCATACAAGAAGATGGTGTTGGAGCTGGCTGTTTCGATATCCAGCAGACGAGTTCAGAAAGTAGGATATAAAGAGAAAAAGGAATGATAATACTTACTTGAACATGGAGGTGAGCTGGATTACATACTGCTGATCCCATCTGGATAAAGACAGTGAGGATGAGTTTATTTTATTTTAACTTATTTACATGTGACTTTGTAAGACCAATGAGGAGGAAAAAATTGGTCCCTTTCAAGTTTGATTTTGCAATCGTGGCAACAAGATAAAACAAATACATGAAACAATAATCAGTTTTTAACTTTTCAGATTGGCAAAATCAATTTAAAACCCAATACTGGTGAGATTATGGAAAACAAAACACACTTCACGTCCTATTTTACAGAGTGTACAGGAAGTTGGCAATGCTGTCAACCTTAAAAATGCATATAACCACAGACCCACCTAACTTACTATTTGAAACATATCCCATACACATGCTTGTATGGTCATTTAGATACATAAACACATCCATTACAATACTTTTGTAATACTAAAATATTCGAGCCAGTTATAGTGGTGCATGCCAGTAATCCCAGCACTTGGGAGTCTCAAATAAAAGGATCTTGAGTTGGAGGCCAGCCTCAACTACATATAGAGTTCAAAGACAGCCCAGGCTACATAGCAAGACCCTGTCTCAAAATTAATTAATTGATTAATTAAATAAATGAGAGAAAAGGAGGGAGGGAGGGAAGGAAGGAGAGAAGGAAGGAAAGAAGGAAGGAAGGAAGCCTAGAGGACTACATTGTTATGTTAAGATGGACAGTCAAGTAAATTGAGACTATGTAGAGTTTTACAACAGAGAATGTAGTAATTACCTCTTTCTTGAAAACTGACTGCAGACTGAATGTTTCATGGTAGGCCAGGCACCAGTGGCTCATGCTTATAACCTAGCTACTAAGGAGGCAAAGATCAGGAGGATCATGGATCGAAGCTAGCCCAGGCAAAGAGTTCATGAGACCCTATCCAGAAAAAAAACACAATACAAAAAAAACCAAAAACCAAAAAACAAAACCAGAGCTGGTGAAGTGGCTCAAGTAGTAGAGTGCCTGCCTAGCAAGGGTGATGCCCTGAGTTCAAACCCTAGTGCCACCAAAAACAAAAAAATACATACATACATAAAATGGTTTATGGTGGTATACCCTAAATGACAATAAAAGAATGGACTAAACTACAAATCTAAGTTCCTGAAATAAAGGCAGCTATTGTTTTAGCCACGTGCAGTCCTGAGGAAGTTCTACACATTCACAAGAAAGGCTCACCTGCCAGAACAGAGAGTGTTGATCAGCTGCTTCTTACATTCTTCTCCACTGGATTCACCTAGAAGTGCAAAACACACTGAGAAACACGCTGATGTGTGAAGAGAGAATGGCTACTATAACTGGAGGAAAATTACCTTTTCCATAGGCCAGATTTTCCTTCTTGGTAGCCAAGGCCGTGAGAATAATGGGCAGTAACTCCAAAGACTTTCCACTGATGAGGCTGCCCTCTTTGATAACTCCAATAAACTCATTGGCCAGTTCAACCAATAATGGTCCTGGAAAACGGTGAGCCTTAAAGTCCAAGAGATGAAGAAAATCTTACGCACGAATGCAATGTTTGAAATCTCTTTCCAAGAAGTAAGTCTTTTGCTGAAATAGTGCCATTGACACTGAGACCCAGAACTGGTACTGAGAGACTCATGGACTCTGTTCTTCTGTTACAGATGTACAACTGTGAAGGCCTTCAAAGGAAAGGCTCCATCACTTCCCTAATGTTTGCAAATTCTTCAAGGCGACATGTCCATGGTACCAGAAAAGCAAAGTGTACATCTAGGTGGTTTATAACTCATTCACCAACTTTTCTGTTTTTAATAATAGCTCTTATCCATACACAGAAAATATGGCAAGTTTGTATTTAAGCGTTCCTTCCCACAACAAATTATAGCTACCCGGAAACAAGTAGGTTGGTTCAATCTTCCATCTTACCTCCAGCATTAGTAATCCCATGATCTCAGATGCTACTTGTTTCTGTAAATCTCCTGATTCCACTAGATGGATACAACAAGTGTATATCTTATGTCTCCTAAGGACTCCATCCTCCTCAGAGCAGGGGGAGCCTTGTTGTTTGAAACAAGTGATACAGAACAAAGAAAGGGAAAAGGAAGAAGTTTTAACAAGGCTGAAGGGTAAACAGGAAAAAGAAATTTGTAATTCAATATGGAAACTGGATTATAAAACTACTGATTATTAATGGTGGACAGCAGCATGGAGGGGCTTTGAAAAAGAGATTAATTTAGCCAAAATAAAGGGACTAGAATATCATCTTTTGCTTATTAATTTTAGTAATTATATAGTACAGGAGGAGGAAACCATCTAATTTTAAGACATTTTGGGAAGGGAGTACTCAGTAATTAATGCCTTTAACACACTTCATTTCAACTGATATCAAAAGAATGACAAAGTAATGAGAACCTCTCAAAGTAATGAGAGGAAATACCTCTCTTCCATGAAAGACATGAGGACACTGTCAAAAAACAGCCAAAATCAACTTCTTTAGACCTCTGGAAACCAACTAAAGACTTCAACAACACAAGGAGTGTGTGAGACCCTGGTGGATCTCACATGTGATCCTAGTTACTGAGGAGGAGCATAGTTCCAGGCCAGTCCAGGCAAAACCATTGTGAGACCCCATCTCAATGGAAAAGCTGGACATGGCAGTGCAACCTGCCATCCCAGTGATCCTCGGGAAGTGTCAAATAAAAGGACCACACCCAGGCCAGCCTGGACGAAGTGAGATCCCCACCTCCAACATAACCAGAGCAAAAAGGGCTGGAGGTGTAGCTCAAGTACCAAAATGCCTGCCATCACAAGCACAAAGTTGTGAGTTCAAATCCTGGTACCACCAAAAAAAAAAAAGAGAGAGAGAGCATATGCGGGCAGGAGAAGTGGTGTCTGGCCCTTGCCTGTGACAGGAAGGCCTTGCTGAAAACACAACAAGTTGCGGCAGCTACACATGGTGACAGCAACACACTCACTCAGCCAGGAGCACACCCACGCTCAGGGAGCTAAGGTGGAAGCATAAAAGAGGAGAATCAGAGTCCAGGTGCCTAGGCAAAAAGCGAGACCCCATCTCCAAAATAACCAGAGCAAAAAGGGCTGGACGTGTAGCTCAAGTGAGAGAGCGCCTACCGTACAAGTTTTAAGCCCTGAGTTTAAACCTCAGCACTGACAAAGTACACCTGAATCTCAGTGAAAGCCGCAAGCTGTCTGGCATTTATCCCTAGCCCAGCCCAGCAGCCATACAAGTGACAAGACATTCAGACAGCAGTATTTCCCAAATTCATGTGTAGATTCAACACAATCTTCACTAATACATCAGCTTCTTCTGTTTTGCAGAAACTGAAGCTTATCTTAAAATTTATATGGAAGCATACAAAATCCACAATATCCAAAACAATCATGAAAAAGAAGCATTTCTTACCACAAAGTTATGGTAAGTAAGACTGTGTGGTACTGGCATAAGGAGAGACAGACAAATCAAGAACAGATCTGACAGGCCAGAAATAAACCCTTGCATTTACAGGCAATACCATATACAAAAATTTACTCAAAGTCAATCAAACACTTAAATGTCAGAGATAAACTAAGCTGCGTATGGCAGTGCACTCCTATAATCCCATTACTCAGGAAGCAGAGATGAGGATTATAAATGCAAGGCCAGCCTGGGCTATATGAGACCTTGTCTCAAAAACAAAAACAAGGAAAGAGAGCTAAAGCTATAAAACTTTGAGAACACAGGTATAAATCTTCATGATCTTGGATTAGATAATTGTTTTAGCTGTAACACCAAAAGAACAAGCAACTAAAACAACAAAACAGATGAACCGTACATCATCAAATTTTAAAACATTGTGCTCCAAAGAATGCCATTAAAAAGGCAACCCACAGAATGGGAAAGAATTTCTGCAAATTTTATGCCTAACAAGAGACCTGTGTAGGAATCAGTACAACTCAGTATTAAAAGACGGTATGATTTGGAAAGAGCAAAGGACCTGAACAGACAGTCCTCCAAACAACGGCCAGTAAGCTCATGAAAAGGTGCGTGATGTCATCAGGCACCACAGCAATGCAGATCAGACTCAGGAGACCCACTCTGCCCTCACCAGGATGGCCAAAATGAGAAAACAAACCATGAGTATTTAGAGGCTGTACAGCCACTCTGGAAAAAGTTTGGCAGCTCCTCAGTTGAACATAACCTATGACCAGCTAAGCTCCCCAGTTAATAAATGTACCCTGTGACTAGCAATTCCACTCGAGATTTACTCAAGAGAAATAAAAACTTCCCACAAACAAATACACAAATATTCAGACCAGTATTATTTATAATGGCCAGAAAGTAGCAACAACCTAAACATCCATCAATGCATAAACAAAGATGTGGCATCTCCATACAACGGAATGTCACCTGGCAGTGAAAGAAAGCCCGCTACAACACGGATGCACCTTGGGAACATGAGGTGAAGAGTCAGTCTCAAAGGACTGCGTGCGGAGGGACTCCACTTACAAGAAACGTCCAGAGTAGGCAAATGTACAGACAGAAAAAGCAGATCAGGGTTTCTTAAGGCAGGGATGGGTGGGGGCTTTAGGGAGATGACAACTAATGGTTCAGTGCTTCTTTTAGGAGTAATGAACTCTGAATATACTAAAAGCCACTAAAGTGAGTATTTTAAATGGATAAACTGTGTGATAGGTCAACATTCTCAATGTGATAACAAGAGTGTACTTTAAAAGGGTGAATATTTTATTATGTGGATTATGTCTCAAGTTTCTTTTGGTTTTTTTTTCTTTTTTTTGGTGGGGCTAGGGTTTGAACTCAGGGCTTCCTACTTGCAAAGTAGGTGCTCGATTGCTTGGGCCGCACGTCCAGTATATTTTGTTCTGGTATTTTGGAGACACTTCTGCCTAGGCTGGTCTCGAACCGAGATCCTCCTGATCTCAGCCTCCCAACTAGCTCAGATTACAGGTGTGAGGCACCGGTGCCCAGCTTGTATTCAGTCTTCACAACTATGGGTTATATACACAAGCAATTTAACAGGACTAAAATGATTTGAAGGTAGTTTCCATAAACACTTGATAATGCATGATATTTTAGGCTAGGCTTTCCAAATGTGCTTCTAACATGGTTGGTCATCAAAGTAAGAGTCGTGCTAAGTTGTCCAGGTTTGTCTGGCCAAGAAATAAACTATCCTTATCTCTTCTATTTAGTAGTGCAGATAGGCAAGTGCTGCTACTTCGTTATTTCCTTTGCTCTGCTATTTCTGAAGTATTCAGCACATTTCTAAGAAAATTGACTTGAGGGATTCTGAAGGTTCTTGTTGAAGAGGAAGAGTATTCTGTGCCCTTCCAAAGGAGACTCAATTTTTTTGTGGACCCAGTTAACATAACCATTAGGAGTCCAAAGCCACTTTTCATTTTGCTTGTAGAATTTTACACTGCTACAACTTATAAAACCACGAGTCACAATCTGAACACAGAACTGACCCTTGTTTAAGGCAGGGAAACAAACAAGACTCATTGGGAATTCAGAATCTCTATGAAGGCACACAGATATTCCATTCAACCCCAGAGCTCCTTGGCCCCTTGACAAATGAGCACAGTGAGTACTAAACATGGTTGTTCTCTTCTCCACAATTTCAAAAGCACAACTAAACCGAAACAGGCTCCAAGATCTGCACTATAATCGCTGGTAGTCACTCTACTGCTTTAGTTATTCTGTAGAATCCCCCAAGCACAGAAACGTTCCTGTGCGATTTCAACAGTAAGTAGCAGCAGTGCCCAGAGTAAACAGATCTACCAATGAAACCAGTGAGAGAAGCAAAATTAATGATTACCTTTGAAGATGGCTCTCAGGAGGGCTCCAGTGTGTTTTCCTTTCACTGCATGAATCTGAAGGAGATTAGTCAACTGCAATCAAAGAAAGAAAAAAAATCACAAGTCTCTGGAAATAGGTCCTTTACCTAAATGACCTGTACACACACATGAAAAGGCACAGTCAGGTTCCAATCACTCAGAGAACCCAAGGTTCACAAATACTTAAATTTTTATTTAGACAGACCAGAGCAGATCTTAATAGGATCCTGGGCCATCAAGACTAAAATATACTCAGAAATTCATTCGACACACACTTACTGAGTATTTAGTCAGCAATAGTTATTTTATGCTATATTTTTGGGACATATACTCATCTTTTTCCTAGGTACAATGTAAGGATGAACAAGATGGACGTGGTACTTCAGTTTATAACAGGATGGGAAAGGGTGACAAAAAAAAAAAAAAAAAAAAACACCAGAAAAAAATTTGAAAAGGAAACAAAAGAGAGACAATCACTGAAGAAAGGGAGGCAACTTCAGCTAGGGTAGTCAAAGTTTCTCAGGAGGTGACATTTAAGCAGAGACATGGAGTATGAGAAAGAGCTATTTATGCAAAAGAGAAGAGGAGACCAAGGTACTCTGTGCACAAATGCCCTGGAGGAGCGAAGAGCTTGGCATGGTTAAGCACTTGAGGTTAAAAACAGGACCAATATGGCTAGTGAGTAAGAAGGAAAACAAGGTGAGTGTGCAGCAATGGGCAAGGATCAGGCCATGAAGAAACTTTGGCCATGGTAGAAACTTAGACTTTGTCTAAGTGCAAGAGAAGTTGCTAAAGAAAAAGGAGTGAAATGATAAGACAGTAAGAATCAATCTTGCTCCTTATATAGAGAATGGGTTGTGGGGAATTTAAGAGTAAAACAGAAATACCTGTTAGGAGATGCTACTGTGTTCCAGTGAGAGAGGAAAGTGGACAAGCCCAAAAAGACAGCAGGGGAGATGCATGGGTTGTGCTGTGTCTCCCTCAAATCTCCTATGTTGAAGTTTTAACTCCCAGTACCTCACAATGTAACCTCATTTTGAAGTGAGGTTGTTGCAGATGTAATTAAGTTAAAGTTATTAGGGTGGGTCCTAATGATTGACACCCTTATAAAAAAGGAAAAATCTGAACAGACAGGTACATAAGGAAAATGTCATGTGAAGACAAAGGGAGGGAGCAGGCGAGCCAAGGAATGGCAAAGATGGCCAACAAACCTTCAGAAGCTAAGGGGTAGGCTGGGAACAGATTCCCACAGCCCTCAGGAGGAGCCAATACTACCAACACCTTGATTCTAAACTATTAGTTTCCAGAATCATGGAAAAAATCATCTTTATTTAAGCACCCCAGTTTGTGACTTTTGTAACAACAATCTTTATGAGCACACTAATATAGAAAGAGAGATTCGAGATACGTTTGAGAGCTAGATGTGCAAATTCCTCATCGTTTGGAAGTGAAGCGGGTACAACGCTAAAGGAAACAAAGATATCAAGGCAAACTCCTAAATTTCTGGCTTAAGTAAAAACTGAATGGATGGTGGTTCCACCCATCTAAATAACCTTGAGGGCTTACAACAGCCTGCTAGATCCCACCTACACTTTCTGCGTCAGGAGGTCTTTTGTGGATCTCAGAACCACCACTCTGAGATATCCAGGTAGAAATGCCAAATAGACAACTGAACATGCCAAACTAGAGGTCAGAGGAGGGTTCAATGAAAGCAGATGAGACTATCCAGACAGAGAATATAGTATGAGAAACGCCAAACATGAAGCAGCTGCCAGCAAAGAGCATTGCGAAAGTGAGACCAATAACATAAAAGGATAATCCAGGGAGACGAGTATCCCAGAAACCAAGACTAATAAAATGATAAATTTGATTTCTTCTACAACTTCCTGAGCTTGGTCTTTCTAACCCAGGTCCATGAACATGTAATAAGAAAGTTCCTGACAGCTCTTGCTCCAACCCTCCAGACACTTGGTGTAACCCTTAAGGCAGGGATTCTCAATCAGGAGTGATTTTTTTCTCCCTCAGGGCTCACTAGACAATGCCTGGAGACATTTCTGGCTATCACAATTGGAAGGATGCTACTTGAATCTAGTGGTAGAGGCCAGAACAACAGAATTATCCAGTTCAAAATGTGAATAGGTTGAAAAACTCTTATTGGAAAAGTTCATTTTCATCAGAAGGCAATAGAGCATACAAAGAAAATAAAGAAGCTGGCTCCAGAATCAGACCTGGCTGTGAACCCTGGCCAGGCCATTTACTAACTATGTAACTACAAGCAAGTTATTTAATCTGTCCTGTGGTCCATTTCCCTACCTGAAAGAACTAAAATAATGGGTACAGGACCGTCCAAGGCTTAGCACACAACATTGATTTCCTTCTCTTCCCTCTGTCCTTTCTTCCCTTTTCTCCTCCCTCTACTTACTAGATCTTCAGTCTTCTGAAGATCTGGAGGGGAGGATCAGGAGTTCAATGCCAGCCTGAGCTACACAGTGAGTTTAAGGCTAAACAACTCTCCCTTTCCAGTGTTTTCTATTTCTGTGTATGTTTTTTTCTTTCTTTTTTTTTTCTTTCTTGGTAGTCTTAGGTTTTGAACTCAAGGCCTCATACTTGCTAGGCAGGAGCTCTACCACTTAAGCCACAACCCCGGCCCTTAGTCAGCATTTATTTCTTCCTGTTTTACCTTTTTTTGTTACTATTGTAAATGTGCATGAATGAGATTGACTTTTGCGTACTAACTTGATATTCTGCTACCACAAATTCATAATTTATAGATGATTTTTATCACCAGTTCTCAAGTTTTGTAGGTATACTATCAGTTCATCTGCAAAAAGAGATGGTTTTACATCTTTTTCCTGTTCTATGCCTCCTGAGGCTAACTGCAATAGCTTGCAGACCAGATCAACATTCAATAGTACTGGAGGCAGTAGAAATCACTGCCTTGTTCCTGGACTTGGTGGAAATAGGCTAGGGCTCCCCATTAAGATGCTGACTTATATGTCGTTTATCATGTTAGCAAATACCCAGCCATTCTTACTTTCTCAAGTTTTTGTTAGGAATGGGTGCTGACTTTTGCCAAAGGCTTTCTCTGGTCAATGAAGATAACCATACGGAATTTATAGGACACATTTTCTAATATTGAGCCTTCATTATATTCCTGCTATTAAAGCCACTTTATCATGTTTTTTTATTTTGTAATATGGTGTTGAAATTTGTTCACTGATGTAAGATTTCATCACTATTTGTAAGTGGTATTAGTCTGTAGTTTCCTTTTTTTATGCTATCTTTATCAAGTTTTAGGGTATCAATGTTATGCCTGCTTCATTCAAAATCTTCTTTTTATTTATGCTCTGAGATAATTTATGTAGTATTAAGACTACCTTTCTGATCTCTAAAGATTAGAAGTCTCCTGTGAAAGTGTTTGGGTGTGGCATTTTTATTTGAAGTAATTCTTTGATAACATTCTTTTTTTCTTCATAATTGGTCTGGTTATACTTTCTATTGCAAATTGGGTCGATCTTATCAAACTGTATGTGCCAAAGAAATACATTTCCAGAACTTGGGATGTAGGTCAGTGGTAGAGGGCTTAAAACATTCCTCAAATTCCTTTTAGAAAAAGGTAGAAAACAGATTCCAAATAAATAAATAACTTAAATGCTGGTTTTAATCAACTCTGGTCTATCAAATGATTTAACTCACTCAAAGAGCTGTCTCAAAAAACTGCTACAAAACTAATCGTGGATAATTTCAAAGAAAAAAAAAGATCAAAGAGTATACCTACATAAATTCCTGGTTAGTACACTGGATAACTGAGATTAAGCTGCACCTAGTTTCAACACTAGCACTAACAATTTCCTTAAAAATACAATAATGTCCTAACTTGCTTACATATATGTTAATGCTTAAGGCTCATGTTGAAGAGGGATTCTTTTCCAGGCAGAGATCTGCATAAGCTAAGGTCATTTATCTTGAAAAAAAGGAACAAGATAGCAAGTAAGAAAATTAAGAATAAAAAGAAAGATTAGGAAAAATAAGCTAATATAATGTAATTGTTTCCTTTTTTTTTTTTTGGTGGCTTGGGGTTTGAACTCAGGGCCTCACACATGCTAGGCAAGCACTCTTACTAACGCCACCCTGCCAGCCCTTGTTTTGTGAAGTGTTTTCTCAAGATAGGGTCTCATGAACTATTTGCCGGGGCTGGCTTCGAACTAAGATCCTCCTAATCTCTGCCTCCTGAGTAGCTAGGATTACAGGCATGAGCCAAGCTATTGTTTCATTTTATAATCATGGAATTACACAGAAGACTTGGGCATTGACTTTCTCTTTTACTAATACTCTGAAAACATTTTGCTCAAGCAAGAACCCAATTCAAACCCCAGCTCCACCAAAACAAAACACATTTTCCTGCTCATGAATTTATTTCCTTTAAGGAAAAATATAAATGAAGAAGTATCAACAGCAAAACTGATGTCTCAGATCAATAACTGCAGTCTGGATATTATCCTCAAATAAGGATTGTTCTGAGGTTCTTAAAAATATGCTAATTTGCGCACACACACAGTAGTAAAAACATTCCAAGGCTCTTTCAGGTTTAAATCTAGTCACAAATGGCCTTAAACTGTCTATTTTTCTCACTCCCCCAATTTCTTTATATCTCTGAATTGTTAACAAATAAATCCTTATCTCCTCAGGAAGACTGGTGAGGTAAAGGTAGTAAAGTAAGTTCCTTCGTGCTCTTTTTGAATTTGTCACCAGGCTTGACATTTGCTTCCAGGAGAAAATGTACTCACATCATCTTCTTTCAGGGTTTGAAGAAATTCCTGCAGTTTATCTGCTGTTTTATCTGCTGCTAGAGATAAGATTTTCTGGTCCATTGCTGCTTACACCAGTTTTAACTGTAAGGGAAAAAATGCCAGAGCTGAATGAGCCTCCGAGAGTAAACAAGCTTGGTTTGTTTCCACTTCGCTACCTGAATATTTCATACCTATTATAGTACGCCCACCTTATTTACAGATTTATTACACATGGTTTTGACCAAGTACAATCAAAACATTTTTTAATTAAAAGAATGTCAAGCCAAGCACAGTGACTCAAGCTGTAATCCTAGCTGCTTGGAAGGTGGGTCGAGAGGATTGTGATTTGAGCCCAGCCTGGGCAAGAAGCTCATGAGACACCATCTCAACCAGGGCTGGGCACATGGCATGCATCTGTCACTCCAGCTACTTGGGGAAGCACAGACAGGATTTCAGCCTAGGCTAGCTGGAGAATAAAGTTCGGCCCTATCTCAAAAACAATCAACTCAAAAAAGGGCTGGCAGAGTGGCGCAGGTGGAAAAGCCTAGTAAGTGTGAGGCCCTGATTAAAGTCCCAGTACTGCCAAAAAAAAAAAAAAGTCAAAAAAATTTTAAACTGCCACATGTACATTATGTGACTCAGCTGATGTGGAGAGACCCTCACTCAGCACTGTGGTACTGTCAGCTATTGTTAAATATGCGATCTGTTGAGTGTTTTTGTGCCCTTAACTTTGTGAAAATCTGTCTCCCAAAAAGTAAATGGTATCCAAAAAAGCACGGTAAAAGTTATGGTTATCCTTCCAAGGAAAACGATCCAGCGTCCACAGCATTGCAGATAAAGAGCGTTACAATCTGGCTTTTGTTGAGGAGTAGTGACATATATATACATACAACAGTGACTTCTGTGTACTGCAGCCCACTCCAGGTGGTAGGTAAAGCTATGAATGTTCACACCTACTGTACATACAGTACAGATAAATTTGAGCACTGTGTTTCCTGGAAACACATACCTGCAGATACCAAGGCTCTGCTACAAACACTCATAGTAGGTGAACAGATTAGCAATTACCAGCTGCTATGAGAAGCTGATTCTTACCCTAACCAAAATAATCTCAAACATTCCCTGGAATTTCATTATTAGGAATCCATATTCCAATCAGGTGGTTTCACAATTTTTGCCCACATTTTTATCATCTGCTCAACACACTGCCTAAAACCAAACTGCTATTTAACTGCATATCAAATACATTATGAAAACATATACAAGAGTATATATTACAAGCATGTTAGTAAGCAAATGAGTAAACCAACAGTCCTGTAAATGCTAAATGTGAACTAAGTGGTACAAAAAAACAAGTGAGACATTAACAAGACTAAAAATGTAACTGTGTGCTCAAGTGTTAGAATATGTCCCAGCAGAGGAAAGCTTGAACTAGAACTGAGATTAAATTTAGGTAGTCAAGACAATCAGAAGGATGAGGGTATCACGATGAAAGCACGCATGAGAACTTAAGAACTTATTTGGGAAAATGAGTAAACTGATGTAGACAGAGTTCATGTAGAACGGTGAGTAAGAAGGCTAAAAGGATAAGATGAAAATAAACTGTGCAGGGTCTTAAATGCCAGGTTAAGGAACTTAGATTTTGCTCTGTAAATAACTGAGAACTATCAAATTTTCTGAGCAAAAGGGAATCTGGTAAGATTGAAACTGTTTGAAACAACTAAACCTCACATTATTGTGCAAGCTAAAGTGGGAAGGGAGAAAGGAGAAAGAGCAGAGACCAAGAGACCACTTAGAAGGCATGTTAGTGGTGACTCTGTGCATCGGAGAGGGAGATGGAGACATGCTGGGCAGACAGGAATGAGCGAGAATACAGAAGTAGAAGGAAGAAATTCACTGCTGTCCTCTGCTTTATCCCAGGTCCCCATCTCTACAATGGTACCGTCATCCACTCAGCTGCTCCGACCACAAACCTAGTTAACGTCCTTATCCACGCTGCCCTCGCTCCCCACATCCACTACCAGTCCTGCCAACAGCACCACCTCACCTCCTGCTCCTGCCTACTTCTCTCCAGCTCTAGACTGCCACATTTCTTCAAAGCCACCGTCATCTCCCGCACAACCACAACTTCCTAACTTGCCCCTCTGCACGGCAACTACAGTGATGTTTCTGAAACAAACCCAGGTTTTGTGACTTACTTTCCCTCCACCCTATTCTCATCTTAACACTCTTCCGCAGCTTTCACTACAAAAGCCTGAAGTCAGAATTCAAAAGACCTACAACATCTGAGCCATGACTATCTCCCCTTCATCGCTCTAGACAAACATAAAATGTGTTGGTACTGGGGTAGTGGGGTTTAAACTCAGGGCTTGCTAGGCAGGCACTCTACCATCTGAGCCATGTCCCCTTCCCTCCCTTCATCACTTTATATCCTAACACAATGCATTGCTTTCAGTCCTTCAGATCCCCAAGTTCCTCCAGTCACAGGCCCTTACACATAATTTTCCATCTAAAACTTCAAAATCCACCTTTCCATCCCTGCCCTCTAATCTTTCATTGTTAATTCCTACAAATGCCTCACACTGAGGCTTGAGCCATACTTCCTCAGCTCAGTCCAGATTAAATGGCCCCCTATTTCCTCTAGAGGCATTTGCAAAACCCACATTTTCTACTTCAGCTTTATCACACACTATCTAAAAGAAAATATTAACCTTCAAATCAGAAGACACAAAAATGCTTTCAGTACAGAAGAGACAATCTGATTTTGAAGACAGTACTTTCTAAGAATGTCTACTAAGAAAATAAGACTTTCCCAGGCTACCAAGCTGGACAGATGCTTCGGCAAATTTGGTTCAAAGCTGTTTAAAACCAGTCCAAAACACCTAACCCAAACGCCCGTCATCAGTCTTCACTAGAAATCTAGACAGCACTCAAGGTGGTCTTCACACTTGAAAAGATAAGGCAATTTTCAGTGCAATCATTCTCAACGCTTCTGTGTCAAAGACAATACTTCCTAGTGAGGGTCTGCTAGAGACGAGCCAGTGTGGGTTGCAGTGCACAAGTGCATGGGACCACCACTAGCAAGCTCTCATATAGCCATCTTTAGCTCAACTAGCAAAAACTCTGTCTTTCTTATTATCTCTTATGCTTTCTCTTCAACAAAATCGGAGAACAAGAGGGCCGAACAGGTTCTGCATGGAAGTGGGGGCGGGGTGGGGGGAGGAGGCCCAAGCAATGTATACACATGTGAGTAAATGTAAAAATGACAAAATATTGCAGGTTGTTTTCCTTCATGAGCATCATCTCTAGCCACTGTTTTTAACGACTATTAATCCATTTCAATTTATGCTAACAGAAAACATTAAATTTTTTTTTTTTTTTTTTTTGGGCAATACTGGGGTTTGAAATCAGGACCTCATGCTCTACCTCTTGAGCCACTCCACCAGCCCCTTTTCATGTTGAGTATTTTTGAGACAAGGTCTCACATTTGTTAATCAGGCTGGCCTCAAACCTCGATCCTCCTGATCTGCCTCTCAAGTAGCTAGGATTATAGGAGTAAGCCACCAGTGCCTGTCCTCATAAATACATTTTTAAAACCCTACCCTTTACAAAATCAGGTTACAAATTTGCATCATAAGAATCAATATCAAGACCATTAAAATGGCCTTTATCTATATGGTTAGTTAGTTGACTTTCTCAGAGACAGGTGGCTCATGTCCCACTTTTCTCTGTCGTGTAATCAGGAAATAAATCCAAGCACTAAGCTGGAACTGAATACAGGTTAATTAATATGATTGAATGATGGATTTTACTGGGATGTAACCCTGGACCTATATAGCAATGAGGGGTTAAAATACTGACAGCAAACCTCGGTGGGAACTTTATCCACCTCAGACAATAGCATAACCTAGAGACTCAAGAGGAAAGCATTCATGTACACACTCACTACTGCTGGAGTTGTACATGTCACAGAAAAGAAACACGGGTCCACCAGACTGAGACACATGGAAACCACAGATCTGTTCCTATTAAAGCATGTTCAAGCTTCTGCCTTGGTGACCTGGGAAATTACCCTCGGAACTTAAACCTGTAGAAGCCAAGCCAAACTGGTATCACATGCTTGTATAAACTATCATCGCCGTGGCTATGCACTCACCAGTTTGCTGTAGATAGAATCATCAAAATCCCAGAGGCTTACAAAAAGTTTGCACTGATTAGAATCACTTCTTGAGGAATCAAAGCAGTTACTGTTGTGGAACTGCATTTCTCAGAACTGCTCACAGAACCTCATCTACTTGAGTCATTTAAAAATAAATATAAAAAGTCTACAGGACTTCAAGCATCATTATCTCACCTTCTCTGGGCCTGTGATCATGCATCCCCTCCTTACAGTCCCTCAGCATAAAGTAAAAACGTACCCTCACATTCCACTAGGAAAGGAACGGAGATACTCATGCTCCGACATTTTTCTACATTCCCCCAAATGTTGGTACTATGTGCAATTTCTTCACACACAGGTTTTAAGGAAACCCCTGCTTACTTTTTACGGTAGTCAGCTAATGGATGTACTAGAAAAAATCGACACAAGAGCAGTAAATAGATTAAAATCCATTCTATAATACAAAAATGTTCTATGACTTCAATTTAAATACATATCAAAAGTTCTAAAAGGTTTTGTTTTCCAAAAGTGCTGATTATTAGAAGTCTCTTCAATACATTATGTCCAATTATTTTTAAAAACTAAGCCACATTGCTGACAAATATCTAAAAAGCAGGCTGAAATCACTTGTCAATTAAGCCAGCTTCCTTCATTTTACTGAGGAGTTTCTCCAGGATATTGGTGCGTTTGTACAGTCTCTCAGGGGCTGTATTCTATGCAACTGGAAAAGCTTGCTGCAAGTCTGCCATGAGTAATCTCTTAGATACATAGTACCTGTTCCCCTCATGGTTTTCAGATCCATGGGGAACCTTATACTTCATATCTCAAGTTTCTGTTCTTTTCAGATTCCACGAAGGGCCAAGCTTTGCTGGCTCTTCTCCTGCTGGAGGATGCTCTTGAGGTGAGTAAGGCTGGTCAGTCTTTAGTTCTTTACTTTTCTCCTTTCCACTCGTTTCCAGTTTGTCTAATTCCCGGAATGCTTTCTATGGGAATCTGTTGAACTCCATCTTTAAAATATAAATCAGAATAGTCTTTCCAAATCTGGGCCTGTTTTTAAACTTTTTAATTATCTCCTTCTGCTTTTTAATGACAGAAAATTCTGTGTATGGAATCCATGGATTTAGCTCACATCTCACTGAAGTGACTCCTTCATAATTCTTGATGTAGCCAACATACTTGGTTTTGGGTGTTTTGATTTCTTAAGAGAAATTCTGTTTCCTGAAATATGCAATTGCATATTCATCTCTGTGAGTAAGGAAGCTCAGGATGTCATGTTTTATATGATGTTCTTCCAAATGATTTATCAGGTGTGTTCCACAGCCCTTGACTTAATCACCTGAGGTTACAGCATAGAAAACAGTATGTGAATCCTTGAGATGGGAACATGAGGAAACAGACACCACCAGAAACACGACCATCTTTAGTTAAAGCAAAGGTTTCATATTCTGGGTGAATGCCATGTGAGATACTCATCTGGCATTGGGGCAGCTGATGGAAAAATATTCTGAAGGATGACCAGTCATTTAAAATTCTTATTTGGCTTCTGGTTCAGGGAAATACCGACCAGATGGTATTCAACTCCACTCCTGCACACTTCCAGCCTTGCAGCCTCTTCCCTGGCCAAATGTGCAGACAGAAAACTGGCCTCTTGCCTGCGCTTGGTTTCAGGGTCTGTGATGGTAGACATACCTCTTTGATCAATTCCATTGGAATAGTCCCCATAACTTGGAGTGTCGGCCTCCTCTAGAATATGACAGTCATTTATTTTCCTCTTCTCTCCAGGGTTTGTCTCAAGCCCAGAAAAGGCTTTTGCAGACAGGACTGGTGTCCCACCATTCAGCTGCTCACAAGAGAATAAGTTCGCATTGCTATGAAACTGTCCCTGCCACAGGAGGTGAACTGCTAACTGCCTTCCTAGCTGGCTGGTTCTGGCCAAAGCTGAGAGGAAATCCTGATCCCAGGTGGGAGACTCTTGACTATAAACTTCCTTTTTCAACATGGATAGAAACTTGGGGAGCTGTTTGAGGACTACAGATGGTTTCCCAGAGGCACTTTTTACCCTGTCTTTCTTGTTCCAAGAGTTGTTGTGGCATAATGGTAAAGATGAGCAAAGAATGTTCTTCCAAAAACCTTGGTGGTTTCATACCAAGGAAGACTGGCACAGAACTGTAGCACCTGCAATAAGACTGCCGCCATATATAGCACTTTTTGTATACAGAAATATCATCATTGGGAGATGGCAGTCTTCCTTGAGATGGAGCCTCCAGGTGAAAATACTTAATTCGGTTTAGGAACATCTTTGCTAGCTCAACTCTTGCTTGCCTGTTGCTGACAGGTGACTACATTTATACTGTACCAAGTTATTCACACCATGTTCAATACTGGGTCTTTCAAACAGGAGCTTCTTCTCCAAGAAGCCTTCAACCACAGGTTTTCCTCTTCATAAAATGCTTTCTCAAGAGCTTGAGGAACCAGAAATGAACTTGTTTGGTGTCTGCATCTTCTTCCTTGTACACACAGGTAAAGAGAGATTCCATATTCAGCACCATTCCTAGGAGTCTGTTTATTTCTTCCTGATACATTCTCCAGGTGAGAAACGAGCAGCTGAGGCATGAACACAACTCCTACAGGATTCCACCAGACCAACAGTTATTTGCTACAGATGGGCTCTGGTGGGAGCTGGAGAGGGACTGGGTTTTTTTTTTCCTCCAGCCATTACATTTACAGGATTCCTCATCCTTACAGGCGGAACACACTGAATGTCTCCAGTTTCCTGGCCCACTAAACAGAGTGCAGTTGAATCTTCTCGGTGATCTGTGCTGGACCACCACCTACATGTTCTTCTGTAGTGCAGTAGTGCTTATAGCACCACCACCATGGCCAGACAGCAGGTACCTGAGCCCCCAGCAGTGTTACAGGAGAGCCCGGTGTGGGCTCAGCTTCCTGGATGGTCCCCTGTCCTGCAGCTGCCCTGCCTGGCCCCCACCAGCCTCAGACATGCAGCTCCAGAGCACCACCCCATCAGGGTCTCCCTCTACATTTCAAATTACTAGGTTGATGGCTGTATCTTCCACTACACTAAACAACTAAACAACACTAAACAACACAAGTGCAGGAACTGAATCTGGTTTTGTTTATCTTCAGCACTTAGCACAGTACCTAGTTCATACTAGGTACCTAACAAATGTTTGTGGAACTGAGTAACTGAACCCCTACAATGGTCAAGATCCTGGGCTCAGCACTTTACATTCATTCATTGGATCCTCACAGCCCCGAGGCAGATGTTACCAGCCCGTTCTACTCTTTTTTTGGGAAGAGATTGAATCCAGGGCCTCATTCATACTAAGCACCAGCTCTATCACTGATCTAAACCTCCAGCCAAAGCCCCACTTTAAATGAAGATGTTTTAGGACTCAGACTAAGGAATTTCCTCCAAGGTTAGAAAATTAGTAGTACCCAAGTCTCTCCAGCTCCAGATCCCAAGATCCCATGCTGGGTGGCAAAGGATGCAAATAGGTTATAGAAACCAAAAGTGACATCTAGGCAGATGGGGAAATTTCTGATAACTGAACGTGAATAAAGCAGGCACATTTGCTAAAAATCGGCTGAACCCATTGGTGAGTACCAGACAGGTGGCTGTTAAGTCCTTTAAGTGACCTGGGAAAGTGGCAGATATTGTGTTAAGACCTGAGGACAATGAGAAGAAATGCCACCCAGGAGAAATCCTGGAGGGAATCTTTAAAAAAAACAAGGGCTGGTGGAGTGGCTCAAGTGACAGCCTGCCTGGCAAGCGTGAGGCCCTGAGTTCAAACCCCAGGAACACAAAATATTTTTAAAAACTGCTGGGAATGGAGGCTCATACTTGTACCCTGGCTACCAGGGAGGTATAGGTAGGAAAATCACGGTCTGAGGCCGGCCGCGAGCCCCTACCTAAAAATAAAGCAAAAAAGGGGACGGAGCGTAGCAAGCGCGAGGCTCTGAGTTCAAACCCCAATACGAGCCGCACCTTTTTTTTTTTTTTTTTTTTTTGCGGTACTGGGGTTTGAACTCAGGGCCTCACGCTTGCTAGGCACGCCGAACTGCACCTTGATAGAGGGGGACTGAACAGCAGGGGCTCAGGACGCGCCACGGGGTGGGGGTGAGGGGTGCGGGAAAGAAAAAAAAAAAACCCGCGCAAACCAAGGCAGGCGATGGGACGCGGCGTGCACCTCCGAACCACCGGGCCAGCTCGACGCCACGTCGGAAAGGGAGCTCTCTTGTCCTAATAGACCCTCCCCCTCCCAGCGGCCCCGTCCTACCGCCCCAGCATCGCGCCCCTGAAAAGTCACCTCTCCCAGGCCGCCGCCACAGACTTCCAAAAAGCCCGCGCCACCAAACGCCGCCGCACTTCCGGCTCTCTGAGCAACAGGTCCCGCCCCCGCGCCGCTCACTTCCGCCGCCCTGGCTACGGATGGAATGTACCATTAAGGCCGAGAGCGTGGGGGGGAGCCTGCCCGGAATTCTTGGGCGTTCCCACTCACAATCGGAGGGGGCGCAGCCTGTCCAAGTAGCTATCGGGCTGCAGAGTGAGTACGCTGGACATGGTCCGGATGGTGTCTACACGGGTTAACCTTGCCTTGTGTCCTGAAATGGAAGTAGCCAGTGAAGAAGGAGGCGAATAAAGTGATTGACAGCCTCACAGGTCTTTGCATTGGATGCATCTGGAAGGCAGAGACAGGATGTTTCTGGGACAAACACCTCTCTCCCCTTGCGTAACCCCAGTGTTTGGTGCCTAGCCTGGCAGAAGTAGTGAATGCTCTGCAAATATTTGTGAAGTGACCACCTGACAGTAGAGTGAAGAGCAATGGAGGGGTGGGCTGAGGTTCTGTTTTAGATTGAGGGACGCCCATGGACAGTTCAGCATGTGAAGGTGATCCGGGTCGGGGTGGGAGAGCAGAGGCCAGTGAGTCCCTTTCATATTGGGGGCAGTGAGGAGCAGGGGGTGCTAAGGACGTGCTTGTAGCACACTGAGTCCATGGCAGGTGAATGTCACGGAGATTGTACAGAAGATGAGTTCTGATGGGGGAGGCCTGAAGGCAGGGGCCCTGTAGCAGGCTGTAAATTGTCCCAGTGGTAGTGTTCTACACAGTGGCAGTGGAGACAGGAAGAGTGGATTGCCTGTGAAAGGGATTTAGGAAGGAGAGCGAGGCCTGGGGATGTGAGGGAGGAGTTGAGGAGTCTTCTGGCTTGAGTGACCTGGTGGGGTCAGAGGTTGGTACTGCCCGTTGGCTGTCAGGGAGCCCAGGAAAATGAGCAGATTGGGGGGAGATGATGAAGCCTCAGATTTGGATCTGCCAAGGTGAAGGGTACTAACTAACACCACGCATTGGGTCTGGAGCCAGAACTCCCAGCCCCCAGGTGGGCGGGTCTGCTTGGCCCACAGACCTGCTAGAGGAAAGTGACACTGGCCAGCTGTCCTCATCCACTTCATGTTTGTGCCCTTCTGAGGAAGGAGCCATTAGGGAAAATGAGGAAAGGGAATCAAAAGCCAGAAGCCCAGGAAACACTGTATTTGCGAGTAACTTGACTAAGTTATACCTTTCTCTTTGGTCTCATACTCCCTCACTACAGCATATGATAGAAAAACTCCCCTCTGACCTTCCCGGGATGAGTATGTGCCCTGAGAACCAGGCAAGCATATCTTGAAGAAAGACTCTTATCCTGGGGGAAAGAAAAAGAAAAGAAAGAAAGGAAGGAAGGGAAGAAAAAGACTCCTTTTGTCACAGAAATGCTTGCAAAAGAAAAATATTTATCTTTTTTTGGTGGTACTGGGGTTTGAACTAGGGTTTGCCCTTGCCCAAGTGTTACCAGGCACTCTTCCTCTGGAGCCACACCCTCAGCCCTTTTTACTATAAGGTTTTCTTCAGATTGTTCTTCAGATAGGGTTTCCCAGTTTCTTTGCCCAGGGCTGATCTCAGACTTTGATCTTCCTACCTATTATCTCCCATTTAGTTGAGATTACAGATGTATATCTCCAGGACTGGCCTATTGATTGAGATGGGGTCTTGCTAACTTTCTGTCTGGGCTGGCCTCAAATTTTGATCTCTGCCTCCCAAGTAGCTGGGATACAGGTATGCACCACCATGCCTTGCCTTAGACACCTGTTTAAAGGGAGCATCTGGTGAAACCCATCCTTTGTTTAAAGAGGATCAGCAAGAACAGACATCTATGTCACAGTGACCCAATTTTAGTAAACCAACCAGACTTAATATCTCTGGGCCCAAATGATAATGTCAAAACAGTGTAACAGCAAGAATGACTGAAAATGTACCAGGTTCTCAGAACAAAGGAAGGTGCTTATCTGAGGGTTGATCAGAAGCCCCTCCTCCAGTTCACCAGATACACCCCTTCTGTCAAACTAGCTCACCTGTCAGCACCCATGCTCTACCTATTAGAGCGGGCTTTTTTTTTCTGCCCACTTACTAAATAAATCTTTTCTTACCATGTGACTTGCCTGGAAATTCATTTCTGCATTCAAAGTCAAAGACCTACCTAAGCCTAAGCAGAAAGCCCCTAACTTTATTTCATTTTACTTATTTATTTTTTACTGTACTGGGGCCTGAAATAAGGACCTTCACCCTGGGCCATTCCACCAGTCCTTTTTTCCAATGGATTTTTTTTTCTGGATAGGGTCTCACGAACCATTTGCCTGGGCTGACTTCAAACCTCAGTCCTCCTGCTTTCTGCCCCCTGAGTAGCTATGATTACAGGTGTGAGCCACTAGCACTCAGTGGTCCCTAACTTTGTAATAAACTTTTGTTTGTGGTTAGACTGGGATTTGAACTCAGGGCTTCATGACTGCAAAGCAGGTGCTCTCCTGTGTGACCCACACCTTCACAAGTCCCTACCTTTAAGGGAACTCCTCAGACCCTCACCAACTGCTGGTGACATTTCTTCAATGTTTTTCCTTCTACCTCACTGAGCAGGAAGATAGTTCTCTAGAAGAATCCCTTTGCTTGCCAGAGAAACAGGTGGCTTTACCTCATCTTCCCACCAAACCTTCCCTCCAATCTGCTTCTGGGACAGGACCATTGGCTGTGAACCTGTGTCTGTGTGGCTCAGATCAGCTCATTGGCCTGTCTGAGCCACCATTTGGGCATCCCACAAGCCCCTACTGAATTGCCTGGGTGAGTGGCTACGAGGACAGTGGTGATCCAGGGGCCCTGTCTCCCCTTGTGGCATGAATGTAGCATCTGTGTTTCCATTAGCATTACTTATTTCCATGGCTTTACCTATGCTAAAGAAGAGAAGAATTGTAGCAGGGAGGAGGATCAAAAAAAAACCGGACCAGGCCTGAGTTCTGACAAAGTAGCAGGGAAGTAGGGATGGCATAGCAGAGAGATAAAACCTGAGGAATCTGAACGTGGAGAGGGTCACATAGCACCGGGAGGGGGAAAGTCACGTGGCCCTAGGGTAAAGTACCCTACAGAATTAATATAACCATATATGGATTAGACCTTGCTTTTTTTCTGTAACCTGCTTGCAAGGGTCTATAAGGTGAGAGCCCTTTGTTCTCAGGGCTCAGCCTTTGGACAGATGTCTGCTGGGTCAGTGACAACACAGTGAAATGTTGCTTCCTGCTAAATTGCCTCAGTGTCCCATATCTCATCTTGTGATTTCTGCAACACTTCTTGGGGCTCATTGTCTGGGATTGCAGAGACAGTGATTTGTCACCTCCCTTGTTGCCGGGGTGCATCCCACCAGGTGCCAATGGACAGTTGGATCCAGAGGGGGATTCAACCTCCTGGCAAGTCGGGGTAAAGGCATTGGATGCATGATGGAATCCGGTGTGGTGCAGGAACCAGTGAGGGGAGGGAAGCACTGCTGGGTAAGAACCCAGGTTCAAATTCAGGCCTGCCTCAGGAGGCAGAAGGGAAGACTGATCACCTCCCAGAGATCCTCAAGTAATCCTGTCTGGGGTGAAACTGGGTCTCTCAGGTTTAGGAAGTAGGGCAAAAGTATGTGAGACACCTCCAGGTATTAGGGAGGTTGAGCTTTTCCTGGAAAATAGCCACAACCGAGGTTAAGGGATGGATAACAAAAAATTCAGTTCCAAAGAAGGGGACCCACAAGAGAACAGATGCATCATCCACCATTTCACCAGATAGCCCTGTGGGTATAACTTGAAAGTTTTTTTTTTTTTTGAGGGTGCACTCTAATTTTGTGTGTGTCAATTTGTTTACAACATTGGGCAAAATTTAATCTGCATAATCTGCTCCAGCTCATTTCATGAACGCTTGAGTTGACATTTTTTCTGGCATGCTTAATTTATGAAACTTCTGTGTGTGTTTGTGTGAGTGTGTGTAAGCATCTTCAAAATGGTTCTTAAACTGCTGTTATAAGGTTAATGTGATACTCAAGGTAACAAAAAAACCCAGGATGTTTGCTTTAAAGATCTCTGTTACAAACTGCTTAGGCTTTTTACACATGAATGTATAAACATCTTGAGGATGGTTCTTATTATGGAGTCAATGTGAACAAATATTACTCTGTTCTTCTGCGACTTTTAAGAAAACAGGTTTTCAAACTTATTTCCATCAGGTCTCACTAGGATGCCAGCATTCAGGGGTTAACATTCTGGCTCAGACCAGAGGAGGAAATAAGAAAAAAGTGGGGAGCCACAGCCGGAATCTTAAAATTGGGGTGGTTAAAAATTGACCTTAGCCTTTTTAACTCTGTCGTAAATAAAATCTGGGATTTAACTCTCTTTTACAATACATGGGTCTATTAACAAATGGGCTTTCTAGAAATTGTTTTTATACAAAAAATAATTTTAAGGTTGCTTTCTTTCTGGTTTTTTAATGCAAATATAAGGTTCTAAGTTAAAGGGTTTATGAGTTATTTTCAACAAGTATATACATATGTTACATATATATAGCATTAAGAATATGGTTTTTAAAAAATAAAAGGTTAAAAAATACTTTTAAATAAAAAAGGACAAAGACAACCTCCCGCAGAAGATATAAAATAAGTTGTCACAAAGGTACAGAGTAAATTGACATAAAAAAGATAGAACTTATAAATGTTTATATAAGTGACTGAGTTAACTAAAATCCAGTAATATTAAAGGTTTTGTAAGGTCAAAATTTAATGTGCTGATGTTAAACTAAAACTTAATTCTTTCTCTATGCTCATAACAACAAGGCTATCTTTAAAATATTGTATTGTTCTTGACAACATTTACAAAAAGAACTGTCTTAAAAATTGGTTTTGTTTTGTCAAGATAACTGTCAGGAATTTTTGGTGCTACAGCTTAATCCACAAATTTGTCAAGCCAACAAGAGTTTATTAAAACACAGAGAGGCAAGAGGCAGCTGAGCACAGGGAATGCCGCTGCACTGATAGGGGGTTGAGACAGATTTATTTATGTGAAGCAAAGTAAAAAAAAAAAAAAAAAAAAAGCCAAAGTGCACCCTGCAGATGAGATTAAGAAAAAACTCAAAAAGGAGCACTATGCTGGAGGTCAAGGCCTCCAGTTTTTATTGGAGTCAACAGAGTGGAGTTATTAGTCCTACTCCTTCCACATGTCAGGCAGAGGGAATTTTTGGCCTGGGATGGCCACATTGGGCCTGTTATTTTAGGGGGCTCCATTGACTGCAGGTTGATGGAATCCTGCTGTATGTCAAGAGCCATCTGTTAACATCAACAATCTGGGATGTGATCAACATCTGACCCATGATTCTTGGCCATTAGGTTTCCTAACTCCACACTTAGTCCCCATAAATATTTACCGGTGTTCTCTGTGATTTTTGTCAGGATTTTGACTACTAAGATAACTGAGTTATGTTCATTTAAGAGCTGGTTTATGTAAAATTTTCTAGATAACATCATAGTTAAACACTGTTATCTTGGGTGATTCTAATGTAGTTGGTACCCTACATGTGTCTGTGACTGGGCTATTTGGGGTCACTGACACTGTTCCCCACCCCCACCAACTGAAGAGAACGTCTAAGGTTTTATTTTAAGAGCAACAACTAAAATGCTCTTTGATCCATGTACAGCCATAGACAAAGGCGGTGTGGTGGTACAGGCTGTGGCTGTGGGGGCCTAGCGTGGGAAAGAGCCTGTACGTCAGAAGATAAGTGTACGTGCCAGGGGGACAACGCTTGGCCACGTGATGATGTGGGTTCTTATTATTGTCCTTATTGGGGTTGTGTTTCATGGGCCACATGGCAGAGGGCTAAGCAGGCAGCCTCCTTCACAAAGGGGACAGCTGCCCCTGACTGCACCCCTGGCACCTGGAACCCGGTAAATTTCACTGTACTTAAGACATCTGATTTGACACGGGGACATATAATTGTTGTAAAGAGAGATGGAAAAGGCTTTCATCCTGGGACTCGGATGCACCTCAAATTAGTAACTGGTACCCATGAGAGCTCCTCATACCAAGTTTTTCACTCCTTTTAGGAGGAGATGAGGAGTGAATTTTCTATCTCTACCAAGACCAAAAACCTGTTCCTCTCTCTGACTGAGTCTACAGCCCAGACACTGAATGTCACTTCGTGCTATGTTTGTGGGGGACCCAACCTGGGCGACCATTGGCCTTGGGAAGTAAGGGAGCTGCACCCACGGGAGCCTTTTAATGAGATTGCCTTCATTGGAAATTACTGCATTTCCCACCCAGAAGGCCAATTCTCCACCTCGGTGGGGGATTTAACTTGTTTAGGACAGAAGTTTTACAGTGGCACTGCCCAAGAGACCCAGTGGTGGGGAATTCCAAACCACACAGGACCCCAGCCCCACCCACTGACCAACTTTTCTAATCTCCAGAGAGCATGAAACAATCTTACCACAAATACAGACTGGCGGGCACCCAGGGGCTGTATTGGATCTGTTGGAAGCAAGCTTACATGGTGCTACCTAGCAGCTGGTTTGGGTCTCGTGTGCTAGGCTCAGTCAGACCATCCTTTTTCCTGCTTCTCCTCAGACAAGGTGAAAAACTGGGAGTCCCCATATATGAAGAAAGATTAAGTAGACAAAATGGGGTGGGTGCCTCACAAATTGGCAATTGGAAAGATAACGAATGGCCTCCTGATCGAATCATCCAGTGCTATGGTCCTGCCACGTGGGCAGAAGATGGTCCTGGGGCTATTGCACCCCTATATATATGCTCAACCGCATCATCAGGCTGCAGGCTGTTGTTGAAATTATAACTAATGAAACTGCAAGAGCCCTCAATTTGCTGGAAAACAAAGCACTAAGATGTGCAACGCCATCCATCAGAACCGCTTGGCTTTTAGACTATTTGCTGGCCTCTGAGGGAGGAGTTTGTGGAAAATTTAACCTGAGCAACTGCTGCTTACAGATTGATGATGAAGGAAAGGTCATAGAAGGGATCACAGACAAGACGAGAAAGCTTGCCCATGTCCCCGTCCAGACTTGGGAGAGGATGGGGTCCCAATGACCTGTTTGGAGGGTGCTTTTCTGCCTTAGGTTGATTCAAAACCCTGATAGGGGCAATAGGCCTAATCCTAAGAGCTTGCTTAATACTGCCCTGCCTGGTCTCCCTGGTGCTACGGTCTATCACGACCATTATGGAGGCCATTACAGAAAGAAAAATGGCCACACATGTAATGATGCTATGGAAATACAAACCCCTAGATCAAGATGATGCTCTTTGACCCTGGGTGGGTCCGAGCATCAAAGGGGGGAATAGTGTAGCAGGGAGGAGGATCAGAAGAAAACGAACTAGGCCTGAGATCTGATAAAGTAGCAGGAAGTAGGATGGCATAGCAGAGAGATAAAACCTGAGAAATCTGAGTGTGGAGGTCACTAGCACTGCGGGGGGGAAGTCACATAGCACTAGGGTAAAGTACCCTACAGAATTAATATAACCATATATGGCTTAGACCCTGCTTTTTCTCTTAATCTGCTTGCAAGGGTCTATAAGGTGAAAGCCCTTTGTTCTCAGGGCTCAGCCTTTGGACACGAGTCCACTGGGTCTGTGCCGGCACAATAAGCGTTGTTTCCTGCTAATTGCCTCTGGAGTCTGTATGATTTCCCAGAACAGAATGGCTGGGTGCTGGTGGTTTATGCCTGTAATCCCAGCTACTCAGGAGGCAGAGATCAGGAGTTTTGTGGTTCAAAACCAGCCTGGGGAAATAATTTGCAAGACAGTATCTCGAAAAAAACCATCACAAAAAGGGCTGGTGGAGTGGCTCAAGGTGTAGGCCCTGAGTTCAACCCCAGTAACAAAAAAAGAAAGAAAGAAGAAGAATGGACTCTGGCTGATAATAACTTTTTCCACCCTGGTGCAAATTTCCTTTACTAATCAGCAAATTTTATTCATATGCTTCACCTTCACTCCATCTGTTAGCTGCTAGGCAGGTATTTTCAAGGATAATCACCTATCTTTGCAAGAAAAGGCTGCTGCCCCTTTAAATGATGAGACTCTAAAGTTACTTTGTTTCTTTCAGATGAAATTCCCAGAGACATTTACAAGGAACCAGCCAAAATCAAAATCCCACTGTGTAAACTTTGCTCCTTAAAATACTAGATTCTCCACCCAGTCTCTTTCCGGTCTGCCATTTTTGAAACATATGATGTACGAAGCCTGACATCGAACTGAGCACGCTCACAAAGGTGCCGCCTCTGCTATTTGAATGTATGAGTTTGCCCAATAAAAGCTCCTTGCTTTGTTTGCTGGGGAGACTTGCTTTGACAACCCCAGTGCACGCCTTAGCTGGAGTAATATAAATCCCTCTTTACTCTTGTTTTTTTGTTTGTTTTTTTAATTGGGACTGGGGTTTGAACTCAGGGCTTTAAGCTTGCAAAGCAGGTGCTCTACCACTTGAGCCACACCTCCATCCATTTTGCTCTGGCTATTTTGGAGATGGGGGTTTCGAGAGTGTTTGCCCAGCCTGGCCTCAAACTACGATCCTCCCGATCTCAGCCTCCCAAGTAGCTAGGATTACAGGTGTGAGTCACTGGTGTCCCACTCTCTTTACTCTTGGCTCTGGTTGTACTTATTGGTTTTCACTCACTGAGAAGCCAGTCCATTACTCTTGGTTACCCATGCACCGTTTCTAGAAAATACAGCCTGTTAAACACAAGCTTGCAATATGGAACTAAATGTGCTTCAGACCTTACCTAACTGCTAACCTAGCAACATGACAGCCACTGACACTGCAAGAGAGCAGAGAAAAAGTACAATTGGAGGACCCCTGGTGCATTGCATGCCTGCCTGTAGACCCCCGGCCTGAAGATCCACCCTGTGTTTCCCCACAGAACTGCCCTTGGCCACCCCTAGTGCTGTACACACCAACAGGTCCACTCTGGGTAGGGTGGACCTTAGAAGAGGGCTGGATAGGCCCTGGAAGCAAATTAGAGGGTTTCGAGTAGGTCCCCAGACTTGATCTAAAGGAGGACCTGTGACTGTGGTGGGCACATCCTCTAGATTCCCTGGGCTCTGGGAGGGGTTGGCCACAGGAGGGCCAATAAGGCACCTACCCAGCCCAAGAGCTCTGGTTGCCTGGGCTTGAGACGTGTACTGTGTGAGAAAGATAATCCAGTAGGATATAACAAGGATCACACTTAGAAACACTTAGGAGCCCCAGTTCCGTCCACTACTGGACACATATCCAAAGGAAAGGAAGTCGGGGGACATGGCTACACACCCATATTCAGAGCAGCATTATCACAACAGCCAAAAGACCAAATGTCTGTGTCAACTGGTGAATGGATAAGTAAATGTGTTCTATAATACAGTGGAATAGTATTCAGCTCTATAAAGGAAGGCAATTCTCCTATGTCTACATGGGTGAACCTGAGGCCATTCCTATTCATTTCCTCTGCTCTTCTCTGCCTTTCACCTCTCGCCAGAACTGAGTGGCCAAGATCGGGGCAGCCCTCTTGTGCTAAGTCCAGTGGATACGACCTCTCCGCTGCACTGACACTTCAGGCAGTGCACTGTGCTCTCCTGGCTTTCTTGTCTAATATTCTCAGCTGGATTAGGAGCTGGGTTAGGGCAGTCTGGCTTGTAAAACCACCTGCACTTGGCACAGGGTCTGGTACACAGTAAGTGCCCAACAAACTTAGGATTTTAGTAAATAAGAATGGAAATCTTTGGATTGTAACATATGGACATCCTGGGCCTAAATAATATGTTTTCATCTGCCTTCATCTCTTCCCTCATCCCCTCCCCAACACCCCCTAGCCGTACAGACAGCCGTACCCAAATGCTCTGACTTAGGGAGTGTGTTGGGGTGTCACATGGACAAGGGACGGACTTGTGTTGGTTCATTTGGATTGTCAGCTTGATTGGATCAAGAACCACCTAGGAGATTAGTAAATGCACCTCTGGGTGTGTCTGTGTGTCAAGTGTGAGGCCTTGAGTTCAAGCCCCAGTATCACCACCCCCCAAAAAATATATATGTGTATGTATGCAGATGTGTATGTATGTATATATGTGTATATGTATATGTGTATATGTGTGTACGTGTATATGCATATGTGCGTACGTGTGTACGTGTATATGCATGTGTGCGTACGTGTGTGCGTGTATATGCATGTGTGCGTACGTGTGTGCGTGTATATGCATGTGTGCGTACGTGTGTGCGTGTATATGCATGTGTGCGTACGTGTGTGCGTGTATATGCATGTGTGCGTACGTGTGTGCGTGTATATGCATGTGTATATGTGTGTATGTGTATATGCATGTGCATATGTGTGTATGTGTATATGCATGTGTGCATATGTGTGTATGTGTATATGCATGTGTGCATATGTGTGTATGTGTATATGCATGTGTGCATATGTGTGTATGTGTATATGCATGTGTGTATATGTGTGTATGTGTATATGCATGTGTATATGTGTGTATGTGTATATGCATGTGTATATGTGTGTATGTGTATATGCATGTGTGCATATGTGTGTATGTGTATATGCATGTGTGCATATGTGTGTATGTGTATATGCATGTGTATATGTGTGTGCGTGTATATGCATGTGCATATGTGTGTGCGTGTATATGCATGTGTGCATATGTGTGTATGTGTATATGCATGTGTGCATATGTGTGTATGTGTATATGCATGTGTGTATATGTGTGTGCGTGTATATGCATGTGTGCATATGTGTGTACGTGTATATGCATGTGTGTATATGTGTGTATGTGTATATGCATGTGTGTATATGTGTGTATGTGTATATATGCATATACATACACATGATGGCACTATTGGGAGGTGATGAGCAGTAGGAGGTGGGGCCTAGTTGGAGGAAGTATTTGGGGGGACGTGTCCTTGAGGCTACATCTGGCCTGGCCCCTTTCTGTCTCCCACTCTCTGCTTCCTGTCCATCATGAGGTGAAGAAGCTCCCCCACCACACGCTCCTGCCGCCATGATGTTCTGCCCACGTGCATGGGGCCAAGCAACCAGGGACCAAACCCTCTGAAACCAAAATAAATCCTTCCATAAGTTGTTTATGTCAGGCATCTTGTCACAGTGACGAGAAAGCTAATACTCACCAACTAGCCAGACTAGTTGGTTGTAATTCACCAACCAAGTCAAGCTCCTGCTTTTCCATCTTTTTTTTTTTTTTTTAAATTTTTGCTGTACTGGGGTTTGAACTCAGGGCCTTCACTTTGAACCCCTCTACCAGCCCTCTTTTGTGAAGGGTTTTTTTGAAGATAGGGTCTCACAAACTCATTTGCCTGGGCTGGCTTCAAACCGTGATCCTCCTGATCCGTCTCCCGAGTAGCTGGGATTATAGGCATGAGCCACTGGCGCCTGGCTCTTCCACCTTTTTTAATGGACCATTTTCTGGGAGTCTTTCAGGAGGAAATAGAAGAAAGGAAGCTTCAAACCCAGAGAATGGTGGGAAACGAGGTTGGCAGATTTTACAGTAAATCCCCAAGTAGCCACTGCTCAGATTCTACCGTAAGTATTTCAGTATGCTTGCCTCACATTCTCACCACCTAGCTGTCCCTCCAACTGCATGGAAGCCCCTCCAATGACATGACAATGCCCAACCTGGGGGCCAGAGGCTCCTTCCGGTCTGGGCATTCGATGTCATTACCACTGTGTGATTTTAAAGAGAATGTAGATGTCTCCGGACCGGTTTCCTACCTTCCACTTCTTGGAGGAGGATTTGAGCCCATGGAGTTCATGGTCTTCTCCTTCATTATTAGCAGTCAAAGGGTGGAGTCTGCCGTGCCTTCTGGGGCTGCTGCCCTGAAGAGGGAGACCATGTCGCCTTCCCAGGAACTGGAGTGTTGAATCATGAGACTCCATTCTAGATGTACGGCTTTGGGCGGTTCCCTCGCCTCTCTGACTCTGTTATTCTATTAAAAAAAGACTGGGTGAGGTAATGCTGGCGAGGCACCTGCCACCATGCAGAAAAGGGGCAAAGAAGTGCAGCCCCTTCCTTCTGTCTCTTTAGCCAAGCAGGCCAGGGAGCTCACAGTTGTCTGCCAGCGCAGCCAGCACAGGTGTCTGCGCTCAGGAGGTCAGTGTCCCCTCTACACAGAACCACTATTGTTCCGGCCAAAGGAGCCAGATGTGCAGGTGACTCTTGTGATGGGGAGACAGCAGGGTGGAGTCAGGAGAGGGGCTGTGAGCAGAAAGGAGAGGTGGGGGAAAGCCGTCCTCCCTAGAAGGGCCTCATCGCCTAGCATCCGGAGCCATCTGGGCAGCCCTCTCTTGTCAGGGCTGTACCATGAGCTCGACAGCGCTCTTGGTGCATAGGAGTGAGCGGCTGACAACGGAAATTCATTTCCTCACAGTTCTGGAGCCAGAAGTTGAAGATCATGGTCAGGATGCTTGGATTCCTCTGGAGCCTCTCTCCTTGGCTTGCAGATTGTCACTTCCTCTTCCCCCATGTCTTCACATGGTCCTCCCTGTGTACTTGTTTGTGTTCAAAGCTTCTCTTGTAAGGACACCAGGCATATTGGATTAGGGTCCACCCAAGTGACCTCATTTTTGCTTTTTTACTTCTCGAAAGGTATCACCAGGACTGGGGATTGGCTTCAGGGAAGAGGGCTTGCCTAGCATGCACGAAGGCTATGGGTTTGATCCCCAGCACCACAAAAATAAATAAAAGGAAGGAAAAAAGTATAAGAGGAGCAATGACAGAGGTGGTTCCATTTTGGATGAGAGAGGCACTTTAGAAACAGATACATAAAAGGGGAATGAGAAACAAAAGTTTTCTCACAAAAATAACAAGCCTCTCACCAAAATAACAAAATGCAGCTTCGAGATGTGGGCGCAGGCCAGGATGAGCTGAGCAGACCTCTCAGAATGCCCAGTTCAATAAGGAAAGGGATGGAGGGACAGGTGGCCCGGTTCAGTGAGAAGCTGACCAGGCGCCAACCAATCACAAATATAGTTTCAAGGTAGAATAGCTGGACCTAAGCCAGACAGAGCCCTGTGTCACCTCCTGGACGTCAGCCATTGTTTGGCTTAGCTGTTTCGCTAAGTCCCACCTGTCAGGCAGCTTTGCTGTCCTTTCAATAAACTTTGTGCTTGTTTTACTCTTAACTCCTGGTCCGGCATCTTCAATCATTGACTATGCCAGGACACGAACTCGGGAACAACAGTCCAGTATTGGAAAGAAAGAAGGAAGGAAGGAGAGAGGGAGGGAGGGAGAGAAGGAGGGAGGAAAGGAAGGGAGAGAGGAAGGAAGGAGGAAGGAAAGGAGAGTGAGGGAGGAAGAAGGAAGGAAGGAAGGGAGGGAGGAAGGAGGAAAGAAAGGAGAGTGAGGAAAGAAGAAAAGGGGAAGGAAGGAGGGAAGGAAGGAAGGGAACGAGGGAAGGAAGGAAGGAGGAAGGAAAGGAGAGTGAGGGAGGAAGGAAAAGGAAGAAAGGAAGTAAAGAAGGAAGGAGGGAGGGAGGAAAAGAAAGGAAGAAAGAGATGAAGGAAAGAAAAGAAAGGAAAAAATCAAGGAAGGAAGGAAGAAAGGAAAAAATTAACAGATAAAATTAATTAAATACAGTTAAAATATTTAATTCTAGGGTTGTATTACCTCATTTCAAGTGCTAAAAATCTACATTGGGGCAATTGTCAGGTCGCAGAATGTCAGAAATGAGGGGTCCCCAGTTCCAGAGCCAACTTGGAAAGAAAACACTCCCAAGAGGCAGACAGCAGAAGAGCAGGGACCCAGAGAAGAGGCTGATGGAAACCCAGAGCTCAAGGGAACTCAGGTGCACCCCAAGATCAAGTGCCATGCCACCCTGAGAGGCAGGGAGGGGCAGATGTTGGCCCAAGACGCCCTCCTTAAGGAACATGCTCAGCGCTGCATCGTGTCGGGGGAGGGCACAGAGGGACAAGGAGATCCCAACCCTGTCAAAGTAGGAGTAGGTGGAAAAGCAATTACTATGTCTGGGGAAATGGGAGCTGCAGGTTAGCCCAGTGGTTAGAGCACAGGCCTAGCCCTGGGTTTCATCCCAAGCATGCACAACAACAAACAACGAAAATCCTGAAGGTAATTGGAAGCATTTATGGGACTGGATTCCAGAGAAGCACCAGCGCACAGGAGTTCTACCCTGACCCGGGCACCTCTAGGAGGCAAAGCCAGGACCAAGGCAGCTGCTCGACTCAGACCACGGGTGAGTTTTAAGCAAGGTGAACTGTCCAGTACAGGAGGAAGGAAATGGCCTGCCTTAGAATCCTCAACAGAGAATGTTCTAAAGAAATCATGTCCCCACACCCCAGGGTGACACCAAAGCAGAGGCTGGGGCCACCTGCTGAGGTGCTGCAGAGGGGCTTCTGCTGTGCAGAGGGCAGGAGAAGGTGAGTCCCTGCACCGAGGTGCCTACTGATTCAGCGTTTGGAGCACCTGCCCCCTTTCACAGAGCACTTCCCCAGCACCAGGCAGCTAAGCAACTGAGCTGAGCTTTTGCTACCACCTCACCTTCCCTAAACCCATGAGCCTGTCACCCCCACTTCTCAGAGGAGGAGACTGAGTCATAGAATGAAGTAAGTTCTCACAGGGAGAAGTTCGCCTGGCAGTATGGCTTAGTGGTAAAGCACCTGCCTAGCATGCACCAGGCCCTGGGTCCCTTCCAGAGAAACACGCTCAAACAAACATAAAAAGAATGGGGTGGGATGGTTCCAGGGCCTGCCCCTACCACACACCATTCTCCCTGCCCAGTCTTCCCTGCCCAGGCTCCCCCAGATTCATTGCCAGCTGGCCCTGCTCACTGGGGCTGTGGGAGAAGGTGGTCAACAGGACTGGATTTGCCACAGCTCGACTGCAGCTGTGATCACTATTTACAAGTTTCCTCCACCCTTCTGCATGTCCTGGAGTCCGGGAGTGCGTGCTCAGACATTCCCTCCCCCCAGCTTGAGGACAGCAAGGGCAGAGAAGTGGGCCAGACACCAGAGTCCAGCCCCACAGACAGCCGCTTCCACATGGCGAAGCAGGAGCTCCAAGCAGGAGTACACAAAGAAGGGCTTTGATTGGTGTCTAGCCGGTGGGGCCTCTCCCCTCTTCCCGGCCCTGGGCCTCCCATGAGCCTGATTTAATGGGAGACTTGGGCGATGAGCAGTTCCTTGTGACACACTAATCCCAGCCTTCTGACTGGACCACTGCCCCAGCCAAGGCCACTCCAGAGTTCTGGGAGGACTCCGGTACCAGGTGGCCCCAAGGAGGAGCTGCCGACCTGGCAGGTGAGTCAGTACCAGGGCCCGGGAGCCTAAGACAGGAGTGAGGAGCTGGGATGGGGGTGAGGGGGGTGGCCGACCACATCCCAGGCTGCCTGTAAAACAAACCAGCATGCTAGTTTGCAGGGTGAGCCAGACCTATCTGATGTCACCTTTGGCAAATTCAGAATGCAGAAGGCCTAGTTAATGTGAGTTGCAGACAAATGAGTACTTTTTCAGTCTAAGTATGTCCCAAATATTGATATCACGGTATTTTATCTGGCTATGAGATGGCAGGGAACAGCCTTGAGAGGCAAGCATTTTTTTCATTGCATACAGTTCATAAATAGTACTTTTTAAAATTCAAAACTAACTGCTTTGGGTATATGTAGAGTTGAAGCAGTGACTTTTTACCCTGAGTTTCTAAGATATAGGATCACGTCCTGATTAGCTGCTCACCTGGCTGAGGGTGTCCAACTACCAGTTCCTCCTACCGGAGTTCCAAAATGTCTATTAGCTTCGCCATTCCTGTCCCAGCAAAACCTACATGGTACACACAGCATACCAATCTATCGGTCTCTATGTGCACATATTCGTACATCTGCCAGCCAAAGAGGTGGTTTTTGCTTGGTTCCTGTGGGCAGCTTCCAGCCCCCAGAGCTCCCTGGGATACTCCCTGGGATCCTCCACGTCTCCAGGTGCAAGTTGGGTGATGCTCACTACGATGTTAAGAGAGGGAAGAGGTCCATGTTCCAGACCAAGGCACAGTGCCAGGCACGAGATAGAAATCACATGGTCTTCATGACAGTCCTTTTGGGGGGTACTGCTACTGTCCTCAATTCGTACATAAGGAAACTGAGGCCCAGTTAGGTTAAATAACTTGCCTCAGGTCACACAGGTGGTAAATGACAGCTGTCTATCACTGGCTTTCCTAGCGAGTTGGCTCAGAGATGCTTTGGCTCTTCGTGTCAAAACAGACTTGGTGTCAGATAGAGTCGATTCAACTCCAAGCTCTGTCACTCACTAACTATAGGTAGGGGACCCATGAAATCTGGTCACGGATAGGAGCAGGATGGTAAAGGGGCCTCGCAGGCACCAGAGACAGTCAGGAGAGGAGAAAACCTAGGCATAGAAGAGTCGCCTTAAGAGCATGTGGTGGGAAAGCAGGTTGGCACATGCCATGGGTTGGCACATGCCATGGGTGAGAGGCATTCTGTGACGGAGTGCTGCCTGTGTGTAGGTTATTTAGTTATTTAATTACACACCATGACTCTGCTATCCCCACAGAGGACAACCAAGACTCAGGTGAAATCACCCGGCCTGCAAGTGGGAGACACAGAAATGTAAGCCGGGTCCCACTTTGTGCCGCCCCGGCTGCCTTTTTGATGCTGACAAAAATCACAACTTAGATTTGAGTCTCACCCCTCGCTACTTTGGCTGTGTTACCTTGGACAAGTGACCTATTATCCTGCACCTATTTCCACCTGTGTAAGCTGGAAATGATATTGTCAGCCCTGACTGTACTGTCCCCCCCGCAAAAAAAAAAATGGAAAAAAAAAAGAGAGAGAAAAGGCAAATAATATTTTCTTCTTTTGGCAGTGCTGAGGTTTGAACTCAGGGCCTCATGCTTGCGAGACAGGCACCCTACCACTTGAGCCACTCCACCAGCCAGAAATTCACTGTTTTGAGACAATCGCAGAAGGGTTTCTAATATCACTGCAGGAAAAGTGGGGAGTGGCTCAAGTCGCAGAGCACCTGCCTACCAAGTGTGAGGCTGTGAGTTCAAACCTCAGTACTGCAAGAAAAACAAAAAAACCAAACCAAAACAAAAAACCCAAAGTAAGTGTGCAAAGGTAAGTGCACAATTATTGCAGCCCTGACTTCCTCTGCCAGGGACGACTGGGAGAGGCCAGAACAGAGGAAGCAGAGCCTTTCTTTTTCCAAGGACTCAGGGTCTTCCAGAGGCAGTATGTCGGAGGGGGTGAGTACCCTGAGCTCTCCTTCCCTTCTTCCCTCCCTCCCTCCTTCTCCATCAGCTACACCCCATGACCTCTCTGTGGGTCCTAGCACCCCAGAAGAGAGTGGGTTTAACAGTGACCTTGGGCAAAGGCTCTGCAGGGTCTCAGCAGACCCTGGGCTCACTCAGGCATTGGGAAGGGAATGGAGGCTGTTCTTTCTTCTTCCTGATTCCTCTCTGCCCAGGTGGGGACATTCCGCATGATTCCTGAAGAGGAGCAGGACCTCCGGGCCCAGCTGGAGCAGCTCACAACCAAGGACCATGGGCCTGTCTTTGGCAAGTGCAGCCAGCTGCCTCGCCACACCTTGCAGAAGGTGAGATGGCTGGGGGTGCCAGGTGGGGCCTGCCCAGGGAGAGAACATGAGGAGTCATTGTCAGGGATGAAAGTGACAGCATCCTCTCTCCTGTGGTAGGGGTCTAGTCTCACTGTCCAGGTCATCCTGGACCTGAGAATCTGAGCTGTTCTAGAAACCATCCTGGGGATCAGGATCTAGCAGCAGCTGGGCTGGCCAGTCCTCAGGCCAGCCTAATCCAAGACTCCAGGCTGGAGCCTCTGGACTAGGACTCACCCTAGACCCAGCTATAAGGAGCACTAATTAGAAAGTGGCCCTGGTCCAAATTGCTGCCCTCATTGGACAGACAAGAGGCCCAAGTTCTAGAGCCAGATCTACTTCCAAGTTGCTGTGTGACTTTGAGCAAACAGCCTTCCCTCTCTGTGTCTTGCCTTCTACCTTACCTCTGAAATACGGTGGTTGAATTAACTCAGAGATGATCGGACTGTGCTGTGTGGAGGTTGATTGAGCCATCTTTGGGTCACTGGAGAGGATGAAAAGTGGCTGAGCAGAGCCTGGGCTCCTGGCTCCCTTCTCTACATCTCTGGGCAAGTGAGGTAAACCATGATGTTACCCAAAGAGAGAGCTCAGCCATTCTCAAAGATCTCCTTGCCCATCGAAGGGGACGGGGTGGGGAGGGACAGGAGGCAGGCTGCCCTCTGCTGGGGATCTTTGCTTTTGAAAAGCTCAATATCAAGCCTGGGAGGCCACATAAGAGAAGTGATTGAGCTGAGTGGAAGCCTTGCTCTGCCCCTTGGGCAAGAATGCTTCATCTCCAGGAGCCTCAGTCTATTCATCTGAGAGATGGGGATAAAAACACCAACGATATCAGGCATGGTGGAGCATGTCTGTAATCCCAGCACTCAGGGAAGCTGAGGCTGAGGGTTGAGAGTTTGAGGCCAACCTTGGCTACATAGCAAGACTATCTCAAAAAAAAAAAAAAATTCAAACCAACCAACCAAACAAACAAAACCCAGCACCCATGATGGGCTGTGGCAAAGACTGAAAAGCACAGTGCCCAGTAAGTGTGGGCAGTTATTGCTAGAGATGCTTTGACAGCTGGGGATATCCTGCAAACAGGACAAGCAGTTTGACCTGACTTTGTGCAAATGTGACCATCAGCATTGCAGACGCTGCCATCGTGGGCAGAGGAGATGGCCCGGCTGCAGCCTCCAGGGTCCTCTCAGTGGGCTGGCTCTGGTAGGAGCCCCACCACCTATGTCCCGCACCCCACCGTGCCCACCTATAACACGGTGTCCGCACACCCTGTTCCAGGCCAAGGACGAGCTGAACGAGAGGGAGGAGACCCGGGAGGAGGTGGTGCGAGAGCTGCAGGAGATGGTGCGGGAGCAGGCGGCCTCTGGGGAGGAGCTGGCCCTGGCGGTGGCCGAGAGAGTGCAGGGAAGGGACAGTACCTTCTTCCTGCGTTTCATCCGTGCCCGCAAATTCGATGTGGGCCGTGCCTATGAGCTGCTCAAAGGTGAGGACTGTGCTGGAGAGATGGCCATGGGAGGGAGTGCAGGGGATGAGGAGGGCGTCCGCTATTCCCTGGCACTAAGAAGACCCATTCCTGCATGGGGAGGTCACTTTCTCCGTCTCCCTATTCTTCCCAGTAAAATGTGTGTGTGTGTGTGTGACTTCCAGACCCCTTCAGCTCTGACAGCAAGTGAACGACTGAGAGGAATGACTGAGCTAGTGAACGAGTGACTGAATAAGTGAGTGAATGAATGAGTGAATGAATGAATAAGTGAGTGAATGGGTCAGTGAATGAATGCGTGAACAAGTGAACGAATGAATGAATCAGTGAATGAGTGAATGAATGTGCTAGAGGACAGGTGAATGAGCGAGTGAGTGAATGAACAAATGAACGGGTCTGTCAGACCCAGATTTCTGCAGGAATCTCCTCTTCTTTTGATCTTGGGGCTCAAAGAGTAGAACTGGGCTACCATTGGATGTCAAAGGGAGGTGCATCCTCCTCCTGCCGGCCCCCACGTCGGAGTGTCTCTGGAGTGCTACAGGGAGGTGGGTGGGGGCCCCCCACTGCAGTTACATCAAGATAAACCTGGAGTTCAGGGAACTGAAGACAGTGCCCGCCCTGGGAATGGGCCACGGGGACAGCCCTGCCTGGTCCTCTGGAGCAAAGGCAGTTTCCTAAAGAAATCCAGTCTTTGGTGCTGGTGCAGGGAAGGGTGTGGACAGGCCCTCTGTAGACTAGTGGCTTTCTCTGACTTCTTCCCTCCTTCCCCAAATGTCAATTCAGTGCCGTGCTGTGCCAAACACTAGGCAAGGGGCACAGAGGAGAATAAAAAAGACAAGAGTGCCCTGCCTAAATATTCTGACAGTGGACATAATAAACTAGATAAAGAGTAAAGCAGATGGAGGCCGGGCGCTGTAGCTCATGCATGAAATCCCAGCTATGAGGGAGGTGTAGGTAGGAGGATTGAGGTCTGAGGTCCAGACCCTGGTAAAAAACATGAGACCCTATCCAAGAGCTAACTAAAGTGAAGAGGGCTGAGGACATAGCTCAAGTGGTAGAGCGCCTGCCTAGCAAGCATGAAGCCCTGAGTTCAAATCTCAGTGCTTAGTGACAGAACACTTGCCTAGTGTGCTCAAGGCCCACAAATCCCCATACTGAAAAGAAAAGAATATAGAGTGTTCAAGATAGGGAATACAGAGAAAAATAAAGGAAAGATACGAAGGGTTGAGGGATTCAAGTTTTAGGTAAAGTGTCAAGGAGAGTCCCAGTATAAAGAAACTTTGGAAGAAAAAAAACCTGAGGAAATGACATGTCTGAGGGAAGAGCAGCTGGACAGAGGGAACAGCAAAGACAAAGGTGAGATGGTGGGATGTGACCGGGTGTTCCAGGACAATGAAGAGGTTGTATGGCAAACTCTCCCCAAACACCTCCTCTGGGCCCAGCCCAGCTCGAGTATCCACACGGAGGCAGGGACCTGTTCAGCCTGGATTAGGATGGAGTTTGGGGACAGTGGAGATGCAGCTGGAATCGGGAAGGACCTCTGTGTCTAGCCTGGAGTTTGGATTTTACCTTGGGGGCTTCTCCCCTGCCTGCCCACACTCCTACTCAGCAAGCCCAGTGTGCAGTGCCCATGGGAAGGAACGGAACAGGAAATCGCCATCCCCATATTTCAGGCTATACCTCACGTTTGCACAGTGCTCAACGCGTGAGCACTAGAACCTCGTGTGGTTGTAACAGTAACTCAGTGAGGTAGGCGGATATTTTTCTCCCTAATTTGTGGAGAGGAAACATGGGCTCGGATAGGTCGAGTATTCTGCTCGGTCACACACAGGGTGGATGTGGAGGAGCCCAGCAGGAGGTGGGGTAGACTGAGGCTGGGAAGGCTTCCTAAGGGGGCTCCCTCCTCCAGGCTATGTGCACTTCCGGCTGCAGTACCCTGAGCTCTTCGATGGCCTCTCCCTGGAGGCTGTCCGCTGCACCATCGAGGCTGGCTACCCTGGTGTCCTCTCCAGTCGGGACAAGTTTGGCCGAGCGATTATGCTCTTCAACGTCGAGAACTGGCACTGTGAAGAGGTCACCTTTGATGAGGTCAGTGGGGGGGGTTCTCCCGGCCCCCTCCTCCATGGCTGGGCTGGGCTCCCTCCCCAGGAGAATTCCTAGGATGTGCCAGGACAGCTGGAAAGTCCAGCACCCTCACAGGCAGGGCCCACCGGCCAGTAACACTCCCCCCACCCCATGATCCCCACCAAGTACCGGGGCGGGGTGGGGGGGAACAGCTGCGGGCCAGGATCTGGGCGAAGTGCTACCAAATGCTGAAAGCTGAGCCCGACCGAGGGGACAGAGATTAGTGGACCGTGGGCTGGAAGAGATTCTGGGAAGTGCCCGTTCTCTCTGCAGTTCACGTGTGCAGTTCTACTTGTCTGAGCCACATGGAAAGCTTAGGACCTGTCTTGGAAGAACTTTGGCATGTGTCATTGAGCTTTAAAAAGATTTTTTAAAATTAGAAGACATGTTACAAACTCATTTTAGAAAGTGCTGTCTAGTTGCTCCAACACTACTTATTGAAGAATCCATCTTTTTGGGCTGGGGGTGTCGCTCAGTGGTAGAGCTCTTGTCTGTCATGGGCAAGGCCTGGGGTTCAACCCCCAGCACCTCAAAAAAGTGCCCATCTCTTCCCGGTGACTTGAGATGTCATCTTTGTCATAGTCTATGTTTTCTTCTGTACGTGGATCTGTTTCTGGAGTTTCTAGTCTGTTTCATTGGTCTCTTTGTGTAGCCCTGCTCCAACGTCACACTGTTTAGTTACAGAAATCTTATGGCATGGGTAATGTGTGTTAGAGCTAGTTCTGTCCTTCTCGCTTTGCCTTTTCTGGGCTTTCTTAAAGATTTATTTTTCCCTATGATTTTTAGAATTAATTTGTTTACTCCCAAGGAACCTTGAGGGTATTTTTCATTGCAATAATGCTGAGTATAAATAACAAATGTGAGTGGCTCACGTGGTAGAGCGCCCGCCTAGTAAGTGTGAGGCCCTGAGTGCAAACCCCAGTGCCACCAAAAAAAAAAAAAAAAAAAAGATGTGGAGAGAATTGGCATCTTTACCGTTGCCACATCCATGGTCGATTGTTCTGTCCACAAACGTGGAATGCTGTCTCTTTTACTCAAGTCTACTTTTGGGTTTTCAGGAATACTTTCACGTTTTCCGCGTAGATGTTGTGCACCCGTCTCTTTAAATTTGTCTTGGGTGTTTATTTTGTTGTTGTTGCTATAAATGGGTCTTTCCCTTCCATTCTTCTAGAAGGTATTGTTTATATATATGAAGATCATCTTCACATGTGCAGTTTGTGTTCTGTTAGCTTACTGAATTTATGTTTATTTTATAATGGATTGTTTGGGTTTTCTAAGTATACTACTGTCTACAAATAAAGAAGAGAGTTTTTCTTCTCTGTTTCTAATTTTTTTTTGTTGGGACTGGGGTTTGAACTCAGGGCTTCAAGCTTGCAAAGCAGGCGCTTGAGCTACGTCTCCAGTCCATTTTGCTCTGCTTATTTTGGAGCTGGGGTCTCAGAATGATTTGCCTGGGCTGGTCTGGAATGGCGATCCTCCTGATCTCAGCCTCCCAAGTAGCTAGGATTACAGGCTAAGTCCTTCCAAGAACTGGAAATCCTTCCATGGGGTTGGAGTTAGTGAGCATCCGTCTTTTCCTGACCTTGTTCTGGATGGCTCCTGGGTTTTCCCACTAAGTAAGATCCTAGCTTTAGGACTGAAGTTTCTTTAAGGAAGAGATTTAAAAACAGAGTTTTTGAGCTGGATGAGTGGCTCAGTAGCAGAGCATCTGCTTAGCAAGCATGAGGTCCTGAGTTCAAATCCCAGTGCCATAAAAAAAACATATTTTTCTTATTACATAAATTGGTATCTATTCTTTTTAGAATATATGAAAAATTGCAAGCAAACCTAAACTCGCCCATAATTCTGCTACTCAGGGAGTTTTACCATTTACCTTCCCACTGATTTCTACATACACAGACACAGACAGACAGACACACGCAAATATCTTTCTTACGACGATGGGGTGGTAGTGCGCAATGATCTGCCGTGAACGCTTCCTTGTCGTTAGACTTCTGTGTCTTTTCTGGGGAGTACACCAGGGTACCCCACAGCTTAGACCTAGTAGAATTGTGCCTGTCCCTTAGTGTCGGTCCCGGTATAGGGACAGGGCTGTGATGTGCTGGCCTCTGCCCATGGATGTGACATTCACGGTCATCTTCTCGGTACACATCACAGAGGGGGACGGTCCTAGACGGAAGCCTCTAGCACCGATTAGTTCTTCCCCACCCCCCCACCCTGACCTTGACCTTGAGCCTGAGTTATCTTCGGGGGTGGGATCTTACGCCCTGCTTGCTCTGTGCTCTAGATCCTGCAGGCATATTGCTTCATCTTGGAAAAGCTACTGGAAAATGAGGAAACTCAAATTAACGGTTTCTGCATCATTGAGAACTTTAAAGGCTTCACCATGCAGCAGGCTGCTGGGCTGCGGACCTCAGACCTTAGGAAGATGGTGGACATGCTCCAGGTGAGGCCCCGGGTCCCCAGTTTCATGTGCTGACACGGACCTGAGAAGTTGACTGGCTAGTACTATAGAGAGCAGTAGTAAGGGCTGGATGTGGTGTTCACACCTATAATCCGTGCTATGGGGTGGTGGAGATGGGAGGATTGCAGCTTGAGACCAGCCTGGGCAAAAAGTTAGTGAGACCCCCATCTCAATAAATAAGCAAGGTGTGGTGGTTCACATCTGTGATCTCAGCTACATGGGAGGTGGAGGTAGGAAGATGGCAGTCTCAGGCTATCCTGGAAAAGGAAGAGACCCTATCTGAAAAATAACTAAAGCAAAAAGGGCTGGGCAGGTAGCTCAAGTGATAGAGCACTTGCTTAGCAAGTGTGGGATCCTGAGTTTAATCTTCAGCATGACCGAAAAGACAAAAAAAAAAAGAGCAGTGAAAACCACAAACTTGCACAGCGATGAGAGTTTGTCAGTCACGTGGTCTTTATTTCATTGACTCCTCAGGAGTATTTTCTCCCTGATTTCCTGCTCAGGGATTTAAGTGACTTCTCAATGTCACACAGCACTAGAGTGGCAGAGGCTGGACTTGACCTAACTTCCATCTCCTGACCAGAACCCCAGGCTCTCTGTCAGTGCGTAGTCCACTGCCTCTCTTTGCTTTGTGACTTTGTCCTGAGGGAGGGGCATCAGCAACTCTGCCCACTTACTCCTGTCCATCCTGACGGGAGGGCCAGCGTCCCCTCTTAGCCCTCCTTAGATCTGCTATGTGTGTGTTAGGAAAGACTAGGTGGGAGGTCGGGGCCCTGGAAGGGACTGAAGGACAATGAAACGTGACAATGGTGTCCCTGTTGTCTGCAACTGCAGTCTGCTCAGTGGGTTTGAATAAACCCAATCGCTAAGCATCCAAGCAAGACTTCCATTCCATTTCTTTACCGAATTCCGGGGTTCTGCATGGGTGGGAGGCATAGAGGCTGCCTCACTTCTGCGGCTTCCTTCCTGCACCTTGGTGCTTCAGAGAAGCTGAGGCTCGCCGGTGGTCATCCTGGGGACAGAGCCTTCAGTGGGCTGTCCTCCAGAACTACATGGATGCTGGACAAGTCTGTCCTCATGCCACGGGGAGAGGCAATGTGTGTGTGTGTATGTGTGGTGAATGGGAGCCTCCGAGGCCACTGGGGCCATGTGGGTCCCCTCTCTGTCACCACAGGACTCCTTCCCAGCCCGGTTCAAAGCCATCCACTTCATCCACCAGCCGTGGTACTTCACCACCACCTACAATGTCGTCAAGCCCTTCTTGAAGAGCAAACTTCTTCAGAGGGTGAGTGTGTGGCCCGTCCAGGGCAGATGCTCCACGAGCTGGCGAGTGGGTGAGGACCTCACCTGAGCCCTCCTCTGACTCTGTGCTTCGGTCCTGAGCTGAGTGGACCTCCCTGACAGCACAGCACAGAGAGCTGTGGAAAAGGATGTCATCAGGCCAAAGATGGCAACTGCGGCTTTGTCCCTCTGTCCCTCTCTTCTCCTCCTCCCTCATCCTAGGCCGCCGCCCACTCAGCTGCCTCCCTCATTTCCCTGCAGGTCTATGTCCACGGAGATGACCTCTCTGGCTTCTTCCAGGAGATTGACAAGACCATCCTGCCTGCTGACTTTGGGGGCACTCTGCCCAAGTATGACGGCAAGGTCACTGCAGAGCAGCTCTTTGGTCCCCGGGCCGCAGCTGAGAACACAGTGTTATGAGAACATGTCCTGCCATTGGAACTGTAGCTAGCTCCCCTGGCCTCTGCTCGGCTGTCCTGGACCCAAGGCTGGACAAAGGGCTGCCCAAGGGAACTGCGTCTCCCCCAAGCCTCCCTAAGCTTAGGGGAGCTCAGGTGTCACCTTGGTCCCAAGCTGGATGGAGCAAGCGAAGCAGGGGAATTCTCTTGGATAGGTGAATTGGGGGCAGTTCGAGTCCCTCCTGCTTCTGAACCTGTAGGACAGTGACTTGTGTGAGTTTGAACTTCAACGACTCTAGTTACTTAGGCCTCACAGCAATTTCCTTTGTAACAGTTCTGCTATCCAGGGTAAAAAACAGGCAGAGACTGGGTTCAAAGCCCCCCCAGACACCCGATAACAATAAAAAGAAGATTTAAAGAGATTTAAGTTCAAACAATTTGACAAACGAGTGATCTTGGCGGTGAGGGGTTTTCCACACAGAATTCTGGGGTGGAAGCAGCCTTGGAGCAGCTTCGTTTTGGGGTGGCCAGCTCCCCTCATTCAGGTGCAGCCCTGATGTACATGGTGACAGCTAGGAGCCTGGACCTCTTTCTGGGTGGCAACCTTGTCTCTGTCCATCTGTCTTGGGGGAGTGATGTCCTTCCCACCAAAAGCTCAGTCCTCCAGACCCCATGCCTTGGTGGTATCTTCTCTGTCCTCTGTCCTCAATAATCCAGCTAAAGCTCTTTGTGCTCACCTTCAGGCTCTCTACAGCGACGAAATTACACTAAGTCTGCTCTGCAAGTTTTGGCAAGCACAGATGCTGTCCTCCATGGGGCTGGCTTTGTGATGTTTGAGTGTGTGCTCATTTTTACGGCTGAGAATCCCTGCGAGCAAGTAACTTCCTCCTTTATACCAGGCACGGTCAGTGGCTCATGCCTATAATCCTAGCTACTTGGGAGGCTGAGATTGGGAGGATCGTAGTTCAAGGCCAGCCCGGGAAAAATAGTTTGAAAGATTCCATCTTAAAAAAAAGCAGAGCAAAATGGACTGGAGGTGTGGCTCAAGCGGTAGAGCACGTGCTTTGCAAGAGGGAAGCCCTGAGTTCAAACCCCACTCTCACCAAAAACCAAACCAAACCAAACCAAAAAAACCCAGCACAGTCAGCAGTCCATGGTATTTACTCAGTACTTCTGAGCTGGAGGTGGAGTCATGGCAAATTATGATTGTTCTGGGCAGAACGGGGAGAGGTTGACCAATGAGGACCCCCCCACACCAAGTCCCTCTTAACTACTTCGTAAAAGCTGAGGCTCCCCATTTTCAAATCAAATCTTATACAGACCCTTAGTATATAAACCTAAAAGGAAGCTCCTAGGGCTGGAGGGGGCTCAGCAGCTCCACCTCTCACCCTGCGGCACATCCCAGGAGCTCCAGCTCTAGGAAGACATTCAGGGACGGGAGTGTGGGTAATAATGTCCGTTGGGAGCTGGGTGTGGTGATGACAGTGGAGACAAGCATTGTCCAGGTGGAAGGCATTGGGGACCTCTGCAGAGGTGGCAGAGCAGGAGACAGCAGAGATGGGGATGAGTTAGAGAATTTAAAGGAATGAGTACTTTTCATGGTTTCAAGATACACTTCAAGAGTTATATCCCAGGACCGGCAGAGTGGCTCACGCCTGTAATCCTAGCCACTCAGGAGGCAAAGGTCAGGAGGATCGCAGTTCAGAGCCAGCCCAGGCAAATAGTTCGAGGGACCCAATCTCAAGAAAACCTATTACAAAAAAGGGCTGGTGGACTGGCTCAAGGTATAGGCTTTGAGTTCAAATCCCAGTACACACACACACAGACACACACACAAAAGAGTTATATTCCAGTGCTGGCAGAGTTGCTCAAGTGGTAAGAGTGCCTGCCTAGCAAGCATGAGGCGCCCTGGGTTCAAACCCCAGTGCTGCCAAAAATGAATAAATAAAATAGTTATATTTCAAATCTGAGGGGAACAGTGGTCAGTGGTTAATCCTGTTTGTTGGTTGACTCCTATCTCTCCTCCAGCCCCTAAGTGCCAGGAATCTTCCTGGGGGCAACCCAGACCTTCATGATTTGTGGCATCTCTAAATCTATGAGTGAGATCAGGATGGAGGAGAAAACTGCAGGCAGATGCCAGGCAGCAGGCTCTTGGTACAGCCGTAGCTTTTACTCAAACCCTAACAGGCTGCTGGGGTCCCCCTTAAAGTCTGCAGGACCAGGGCGTTAGCTCAGGGACCCTGTCTGACAAGAAAACCCAGTGACTTTCTGAGGAGGAAGTCAGGAGGTTGAGAGCTGGTGAGTTTGCTCGACTGTGGGCTTGCACTGCCCCCTGCTGTCCTCATCTGGGCACGGGCTGGGCTGGATGGACCAGGCAGACAGGCCACCCTGCCTGGGAAGGTGGTGCTGCACTTGGGAGAATGGGTATGAGGTCCATGAATGTTAAAACCTGACCTGTTCAGCCCCACAAATTCCAGCTGCCTATGTATGTGATTCTCTAAGTGCCTCCCTAAAATGAGCAGAGGAAGAGGGACAATAAAATACTCTCGAAAGCCATCAGCCATAGGAAGGGGAACAAGGAAGCATTACTTTTATGACAATCATTTGTTGCCCAAACAGCTTCTTTCTGCCACGCAGTAATTGGAGCAGAGCAAACTGGAAGGTGGTGTCAGGGTTACATTGCTGTCCTCGTGACCCTCTGGGAATGGGGACAGCAGATTCTGAAGGCCATTCTTCCAGGGGTGGGTGAAGAGCTCAGTAAACAGCCCTAGCTTCAGAGAGCCTTGGAACGGGATTAGCCACTGCTCGGAGCCTCGAGCTCACCAGGCCATATACTGGAGGAGGCCAGTGCTGCCTAGTGGCCTGGTGATGCCTCCTGGAAGAGGCATGTGCCCTTGTCTTACAGCAGCCAGCCAGGAAAAGAGGTGGAGGGGCACCTGAGGGGAGCATTGGACCATCTCTGCTCCCACTTCTGTGGGGGGCCCACGTGGCTCTGGTGCAGAGGAAATGCAGCAGGCTTGGTGTGGAAGCTTACGGGACCTCCTGGAGCTTCAGCATTCATGGGGTGCTCCTTGCACACTGCCCTGCCTGGGTGCTTGCCAGCGAGGCAGAGTTTAGGTCCCACTGCAGACTCTCGGGCCTGCATATTTACTGTAACGTCAGAGGACGGCACTTAAAGAGCTCATCAAAGCATCCAAAGCACTGGTTTGCAATCTCTCTGCCTGCTGGAACCCTCTGGGAAACTAAAATTACTCTAGCCTGGACCCAGCCCCAGAAAGTTTTTTCTTTCTTTTAGGTAGTACTGGTTTTGTTTTGTTTTGTTTTTTGGTGGTATTGGGGTTTGAACTCAGGGTTCTACACCTTGAATCACTCCACCAGCTCTTTTTTGTGATGGTTTTTTTCAAGATAGGTTCTCACCAACTATTTGCCTGGGCTGGCTTTGAACCACTATCCTCCTGATCTCTGCCTCCTGAATAGCTAGAATTATAGGCATGAGCTTCTGGTGCCCAACTGTTGGTACTGGGTTTTGAACTCAGGGCCTCATGCCTGCTAAACATGCACTCGAAGACTGGGTGAGTCAACCCCAGTCCTTGTTTGCTTTAGTTGTTTTTCAAAAGGTCTTGTTCCTTTTCCTTGGCTGATCTTTGACGGTGATCTTCCCACCTCTGCCTCACATGTAACTGGGGGATTACAAGCATGACCACCACACCTTGTTCTGAGTGAGGGTCTCAATAACTTTTTGCTTAGGATGGCCTCTCATCTCTACTTCGCAAATAGCTGGCATTATAGGTATGTATCACCATGCCTGGCCCTGTCCCAGATATTCTGATGTTCTTGGTCTGGCATACAGCCTGGGCATCAATATCTTCCCAAGTTCCCTAGGTGGCTCAAAAATGTCCTGCTTGGGACTGGCACCGGTGGCTCACGCCTGTAATCCTAGCGACCCAAGAAGCAGAGATCAGGAGGATCACGGTTCGAAGCCAGCCTGGGAAAATAGTTCACAAGATCCTAGCTCCAAAATACCCATCACAAAAAAGGGCTGGTGCAGTGGTTCAAGGTGAAGACCCTGAGTTCAAAACCAGTACTGCAAAAAAAAAAAAAAAAAAGAAAAAAGAAAAAAAAAGTGTCCTGCTTAAGCCCTGTGTGGATGTACAGAGAAGGTGAGGCACCAGAAGCGCCTACACTGCTGTCGCACTACTTAAGGATTTAATGCACTTGAGCAGAGAGGACAGGCAAGCTAGGCTGCCGGTCTTCCACTAGGGCTGCAGAGCCCGTGCGGGGAGGCAGCACTCACAGGCCGAATGTCTTGGAATAGGAGTGAGTTCCTGCCTGGGGCTGTGCCCAGAGGTAGCTCTGTCAGCAGGCAGGATGCCTTGGTTTTTCTAGGGGGCCATAGGGAGGAGATTAGGATTAGGGTTGGACAATCACACACACATCCAGGCTTATCTCAGCTTTCCTCCTGGATGCCATGGTATGGAGCTTAACATGCGGACAATTCTAGTTTTTTTTCTTACGGTATTTTTTTGGTGGTATTGTCATTTGAACTCAGTACCTCATGCTTGCTAGGCAGGTGCTCTACTGCTTGATTCACACCCCCAGCCCCTTTTAGCTTTAGTGATTTTTTTGGTTAAGGTCTTGTGTTTTTCTCAGGGCTGGCCTCAGATCACTATCCTTCTGCCCATCCCTCACCTATAGTTGGGATCACAGGCATGCACTACCGTGCCCAGATTGAGATGGGGTTTTGCTAACATTTTTCCTGGGCTGACCTTGAATTGAAATTCTCCCTATCTCTGCCTCCTGAGTAGCTGAAATTATACGCATGAGTCACTGCGCCTGGCTGGGAACTTCTAGTTTCTACCCTGGCTTGGGAGATGATTTTTGAGTGGAAACCAAACAGACAAAGCCAAAACCACTGTCCAAAGTAACATGAGCTCTTTGAAGAGAGTTATTTGAACCTCTCAATGTCTTGAGGCAGGCATTCTTATAATCATTCCTGTCTTCCAGGTTAAAAAAAAAAATCTGACCTTAAATCCTACTTAGGGTCAGAGGGTTAAGAATGGGGCCCTGACCCAGCAACTCTGATTCTAAATCCCTTTGGCTTTGTTGCTACTCATGCTTTACCTTTGGGGGCAGCGGAGGAGCAGGTGGGAGAGGAAAGAGGAACAGCGAAGTGAGTACTTCATTTATACCAGGAAAATTTCCCCAAATAAAGGAGGAAATAACCAGTGGTGGGTAGAGATACTGAGGTATTTCCAACTGTAGTATCAAAACGAAGTTCTGGGTGTCACTTAAGCCACAGGGAGAGAGGCGTTTAATTCTTCCCCTTTGGGGACAGATTCAGCAGTTCAGGGCCAAATTCTGTGTAATGTCTTTCAACCACTCAGATAAATGGCAGGCACCTTCCTATAACACGCTCTAAGGACACTCAAGAGAGAAATGAGGAGAGGAGGCTGTTATCTGGAGGGTCATCCAGTTAGGCATTTTGTTCTCACCATGGGAAAGTGTTCCACAGAGGACCAGGGCCTTGGTCCTTGTTCAGGAGAGGTACAAGGAAAAACGTGTCAGCGGTAGTGATGGCCAGGGGTTTACATCACAGGTGGAGCACATGGTGACATGCTGCTGGCACCCACCTCCCGAAACCTCTTCCATGAATTCTCCTCATAGCTAGTGTTCTTTGCAAGTTGCATTTCTTGGCCAAAATAGTCTAGTTCGTGGGAGACAGGAAATTGGGGAAAACATGCCTAGCAGAGGGAGGAGCTTTGAGATGTGACACTGGGCGTTGTGAGATCTTGTTAGTACACACCTTCCCAAGTCAACACTCCCCATCTGGCCTAGTTTGGCAAAGGCTGTGTATGGCCAAGGAAGGAGGAGAGCCCCAAGTGCCAGGCTCTTGGTAGTACAGCTTTCCTGGCTAAGCCTGCTGGGCCTGAGAGATCCTTCTTATGGGCTCAGACAGATCCCAGAGAGAAGAAAATACCACCATTCCCCATCCAACCTGATGTGATTTTGATTCAGCAACACTCACCTGGTCTTTCAAAGAACATTATTCCAAGACCATGTAAGTCGTGCTTACTTTTTCCATTGGCCTGGCATTTTGCCTACATGGTTGACTTTAGGAAGTGACTGACATGTCGATAGCTTACTTATTTCACTTCTTGGCTTGTGAGGACATGTGTGGGCCAGTTGTGTCTTTGGCGTTTGTTTGCAAGGCTGGGGAAATGGGAGTTTTGCATAGTTCCCTAAGCACAGAGTGCAGCGAAGACAGGAGGAATCCTTTTAGGTAGAAAATCCCCACTAGCTGGGTATAGTGGCTCATGTCTGTAATCTCAACTTCTCAGGATTGTGGTTCAATGCCAGCCTGGGCAAAAAAAGTTAGCAAAACCCCCTCTCAATAACGACAACAAGAAAAGCTGGGTGTGGAGGCTCACGACTGCCATCCCAGCTACATGGGAGGTGTAAGTAGGAGGATCACAGTCCATGCTGGCCCTAGGGAAAAATAGCAACAGCAAAAAGGGCTGGTGGAGTAGCTCAGGTGGTAGAGCACTGGCTTAGCAAGCACAAGGCCCTGAGTTTAAACCCCAGTACTGGAGAACCACAACAGAAACATCTCCACTAGACAAACCACACCAGCCGTGCTACATTTTTAGTCTTTATTTTTTTTAAGTAAAGAAATTCCATTGAATTAAAGATAAGAAAATTACAGTTTTGTTTGTAATCATCTTTCTTCACTACCACACAGAATCAAAAGTAATATGAGAACAGAAAATGGTCAAGGACACCACTGTTTAGTATCATTTCTTAATAAAGGTAAATATCTTCAGATTTAGAAAAAGTTGCATTGCTAGTTGCAAATCTTAAATGCCTCCGTTCTGAAGGATCCTGTACCCCCCCCACCCCCCCACTCCCCGAAAAAGATCCAGCAGCCTGGAGGCTTTCAGTACACAAACTCAAAAATACAGTTATTTTCGGGGCAGCATTTTAAGTTTTAGAAAACTCAAAGAGAACAACACAAAACAAAACACAAAAAACAAGAATCGGGAATGTGAAAGGGATGGTTTTCGTACATCAATCTGCAAGCAGACCCGCCAACCTAAGAATATGTTGACCAGGAAAAGGAGAGCTGCAAACTCGCTCCCCTCCCCTGCCCCTGGCGTCACTAAGGCAGCAGTGGCAGAAGTCGAAAGCTCGGATGCAGTGAAGGTCGTCTGGAACTGGTATGGGGAGATGACAAGATTCTACGTGGACCTGTGCTTTAGGAAAACCAAAGAGGCCAAAATGAAAACTGAGCAAGAGTGAAGTCTGACATCTAGGACCATGGTCCACCCAAGAGTCTGGGAGAAACGTGGTGGGGGCTGGGAACAGGGGGGTTGGCAACTGTTCTGGGGGTCAATTGTCTGCTCAGTGCGGGAGGAAAAAGCCAATGAGATTAAGGCGATTTCTGCAGGGCCTATTAAGAGGACTGTCCCCAACTTATGGCAATAGTGGATTTCTTGGCTAATGGGGACCAGAAAGGGGAGAAGGGAGGTTATGTATCTCATTCTTAATTGAGAGGAGTCAAGTTCACAGCTGAGGACTTCATGGAACTCAGGGGGTCAGACATAATCCACCAGTCAGAAATAATCTTTACCTTGTTTATCAGCGACACATGAAAGCTTTCTCCACGTGCATGCTAGGAAAAACTAACATGGTGGACCGATTCTTCCAAAGGGAAGGCCGCTTACGTTCTGGGAGGGCGTGTGGGAATGGCTGGCGAGTTGGACTCTGTGGCCTGATCCCAAGGGCCAATATGCGACACGGGGCTACCACATGCCGAGGCGGGAGCGGCGGCAACACAGGCGAGAGACAGGGGCCTGGGCTCTGGATGTTCTGGTTCCCTCTGCCAGCAGAGCCCGTCCCCTTTTCTTCAAATATGATTTGGCCAAAGCAAGCTGAACTGGGGGTGCTTCCCTCTGCTCAGGTAACAAAGTGACAGAGAACACTGGCCGCAACTGCTTAGCTCTAACTGCCACAGGCCCGCCACTTTTCACGGCTTTTTGAAGCATTTGAGTACTCCAAAGTAGCTCTGAACAAGAGTAAGGCCAGGAGGACAGAGGAGCCAGAGATGAGGCAACTGAGCCCATTCTAGATCAGTGGTGCTGCTGGGGGGGTGGTGTGGGGGGCAGAACATAGTTAAGAGCCTTTGAGGAATTCTGTTTTGACCATGGCCTTGCTCGAGCTTCCATAGCAGAAGAGTATGAATTCCTACGCCTCAATGTTGGTGTAATTCCAGGGGGCTTTCTAGAGGCAAGTTAAGGCTTTCTGGGCAAGGAAGACAATTCCAGATGAGATTGTGACACATAGCGAAATGCTCCTGTCTGCCTAAAGCACAAAGACCTGAGCTCCTTCAGTTCCATGCAGTGTTTCAGTGAGCTTCCGCTCCAAGTCAGGATCAAGGTCACAGGCAAAGAAAGGCCTCTCACGTCTCTGACACCTGCTTGTTGGTGACCACAAGCAAGAACACATGTATTGTTTCCCTGGGGCTGGCAGAATCCAGCTCAAGTCCCCATTTACAAAGAGGGCTCTCATTCAGATGCAGGCCACACACGCTCAGCTGCCCCCAAAAGCTTAGATCCAGGAAGACTGTGGTTTAGAATGAAAGCCTGGGCAGGAAGGATTCTGCCTGGGAATTAACTCTCCGTGCACTGCCTGGATGGAGATAGTTCTCTCACTCTGGCACCTGCCACAGTCACGAGACCACCCTCAGAACAGCGAGGACGCCATGGTGATAACGGAGACTTGAAGAGAGACCAGTCAAAGACAGAGCTTTGGCTGACATCCAGGGTCCTAACCAGGAAAAGCTGAATGGACAAACTCCCTCTCCCCAAGGCCCCTGGAGATAAGCCTGGGGCCGTGACCCTGCCTTTTCCTGTTTTCACCTGCAATGGCCAAGTTCAAACAGATGTTTAGCAATGATCAGACAAATAATATGCAAATGGATGAGGTGTCTTAGAGATGCCCTAGGATGAGGTAACAGGCTCAGAGAGGTGAAGTGAGTTGCCCACTTGTCCAGTATGAATTAGAAGTGGGGGTAAGAAGCTAAGCCTCTCTGACTCTGGTTCTATAACATGAAATTAAGAAAGGAATACCCCCTTTCAGGTATATTTCTACTGTCATGGTAGATCCCAAGGTTCCCTGCAAGTGAAAAATGCCACACAGAGGTCATAAGAATATGGTAATGACAAACAACTCTGTGTCTTCACTCTGTTCTGCAATCATTGGTGCAGACTCACTGGAGGATGGAAAAAAGGTTTTCTGCAAGTCTGCTAACCTTCCTTGTAACACAGGTACATCAGAGAGACTATCAGGTCAGATAATTCTGGTTTGACAGGAATCACTGTCTTCAAACTGGAGGCAGGGCGCTTTGCTAGAGAAATGTGGTGCTTCTCCCTCTCAGCTTTTAACATTATCCCTGCCACAGAATTGCCCAGAGTGCTGCAGTTTATCCTAAATTTGATTTTAAAATAGAACATGCAAACACTCTAAAAATATAACCAAAATAAGACCTCAATAGCACGAAGGGCATTTCTACCATCACCAGAACTGAGAAGGAAAGCAAGGAAGGCCAGAGAAAGGAAGAGTGACCCGCATCTAAAGTGTGTCCCCTCATTGACTAGACAAGTTTGCATCTCTGTGCTCTCATTCAAGGACAAACAAGAACTGTCCTGTAGGATTGCCACAGTCATGTTCTCATTTCCATCCCCGAGAGCCCAAAGCTTGAATAAAGGGCTTCAGTTGATTTCATGTGAACCAAACAAAATGGAAAGTGAGTGCTATTCAGAGTCACACACTGAGAGGCTTCAGCTGGATTGTGCCTGCCACCGGTCCTGGGGGGGAATTCCAGCTGTGTGACAACAAAAGCTGTGCCCCAGTCCTGCCTGTCCTCCTCAGGTCTCCAGGACCCCTGTGCAGACCAGGCTCCCCCACTGCCTCCCAGTGTGTGACACAGGACTGACTTTTCTCCTGAAGGGGGTGCTACTTGAGCCACTACTTTGTCAGTAGGTCCAGAGATGTGGCCTTAGCCCCTCGCCTCAGGGACGGTGATTCAGTCCTACTACGTTATTGCTTGATTGGCCTATCTTCATAAAGTCTTGAGGAATGAAGGGAGGAGCAGGAAACAGATTTATGAATCTTCTAGATTAGAGCTGTGGTTGGGTGGAGGGAAAAGTAACAGGAAGGAGAGGGACTAGCTTTCAAGCTGAGGGGTAGATGATAAAAGTGCCAATTTGTACATTACAGAAATAAAAGCCACAGTAACAGAATTTGGTGAGGGTGAGAAATTAGACTGAAGCAAAGTCAAGACCCAGAAATCTCTTTTGAGGGAATGGCTGTTTCTGAGATGATTGGGAGGATAAGGTGATTGTCAGAAGACAACTTGTTCAAGTTACAGACATTACTGTCACAGTCACTCCACTTCCACCTGTGGCCGAGGGTCACATTCAGGCATTCCAATGGCTCCTTCATCCCTTAAACACCCACAGAGTCATGCCATACTGCAGTCTGTCACTCAGGTTCTGTCGCTTAGAGTCCTGTTTAGTTCCAGATAGCAACTGCTGATTTCGCAAAGTTCAGGGTTCTTAGGTGTCAAGTACAACAGGACTGCAGAGGAGTATGTGACACCTACCTTGACATGTCCACTTGAGAGAACATTCTAGAAAGATCCATCCAACAGACAACAAACAGAGGCTATTCGGTTAAACAGTTGGTTTCAAAATAACACCCTCTTGAGTTGGAAATAACTTTCCTTGAACTCAGAACCAACTTTTGATCTGCTTGGTATCAAAAGCCAGAATTAGAGGGACCTCCTGGGTTTAAAAAACTAAAATTACCATTGAGTGTTAAAAAGATTCCCCAAAATCTTTCTACGAAACAAGGGGAAGAAAAAGAAAGGCAGGCAGATGCTGACATCTACATGCTCAAACTGGTTGAGTGGCCTCTGGGTCCCCCTGGTTCTCTCAAACCTCAGGACACTGAGTTTGTCATTGAACTTCAGAACTGGTGGTCACCTCGGCAATCAACCTGGTCCAAGCCCCCATGTCAAAGGTACAGAGACTCAAGTCCAAAGGGACATTTCCAGGGTCATACAGCCGGCAAGAAGCAGACCCCATGCCCATTCCCACCCAGGGCGTTTTTGGGGACATCACATTGCAGTCACACGAGGGCAGCTCCACAACAGGCCTGGCTGTGTTGGAGGCCCCTGGGAGCAAAGAGACATGGTTGACTATGAATTTCAACAAAATGAGCCACCAACGACTTCTAAAAGTGCTGTAGAGTCAGGTTTCCCATATTTGCTTGGTGATGAGAGTCCCCTGGGGCACTTGTCAAAAATTAAAATCCCCAGACTCCTTCCCAACCCCACTGAACCAGCCTCTCTGAGGGGAGGGACCTGGGAGGCCGAATTTTTAAAAAGTGCCCCATGCAACCCTCAGCAGCAAAGTGTGAGGACGTGCCTTAGGAGAAACGTGGCTTGAGATTCAAGGGAATTTTTTTTCCCCAGTGCTGGGGATGGAGCCCAGGGTCTTGAGCATGCTAGCAAGTGCTCCACCACTGAGCCACACCCCTGGCCCTTTTTCTGTGGCACGTTAAAGGCAGCACTCACTCTGGCCCAGGAGACCCAGACCCTCAGACTCCAGCTGAGCTGTTGTCAGGGTTTAGATAAGGTCACGGACAACTGTCACAGGACAGCACACATCCTTCACTGCTATCAGGGAAAAGCCTTTTGTTTGGCAAAGCAAAACTGCTGTTCAGACACATTTTTTAATAGGGAAACTAGATGTAATTGGCTTAAAAGCAATCAGATGCTGAAACTGGACAGGGAGGTGAGAATCCTGTCACTTGCTTGTCACCATTGGAGAAAACCAGTAACTAAGCACAAAAATAGCCTGCAGCCCCCAGGGTGAGTGCCTACTTGAGACAGGTGTACATGGTGGGTGGTGCCCGCTGACGGTGTGAGGTCAGATCCAGGTCACAGAGGGAGATGGGAGACCTGGAACAGCGGGGTGGGGGTGGGGGAGAGGACGCAGGTTCCAGAGGGCCACTGGAGTGCGTCAGAGTCCAGAGGCCTCATTCCAGCTCGGCCTCCACCTGCTCGGTGTCGGAGCACTGCAACTTGCTCCGTTCCCACTGGCAAATGGCATTGGCGTACTCCACCACCAGCTTATCCATCCACGTCAGGGGCTCGGGAAAGAGCACAGAGCCCTCGAAGAAGCCCAGGTGGCCCCCGTGCAGAGGCAGCACGAACATCACGTTCTCCCGTTTCTCTGAAGGGAAGAACACCCGCATTACAGCGCCCTAGTTGGCTCCAGGGCTGGAGATCAGAGGTGTGCTGTTGGTGGGGCAGAGGTCAACTTTGCTCACCCAAGTGGGACAGGCTTTGATGGGTGGGTGAGTCAGTGAGACCTCACCAGTTTGGGAACAGAATGAGCTCCACCTTCAGAAATCCTTAGAGCTCTATGTGGTTATCAAATTTGGCTCCAAATTAGAATTACCTGAAGAGTTTTTAAAATCCCCTAAATCCACAGACTGACTAGATCAGAACCTGGGGGAGGAAAAGGGGAGGAGTAGAGGGAGGGAACCCAGGCACAGGTATTGTGACCTCCCCAGGTTACACCTCCCTTTGTGCCTCTGGGATATTTTTTAAAATGCAGGGTCTGACTTGCTAATCTGGCGGGGGACACCTTCTGAGGAGGGGCTAATAGCACTGAGAGGACAAATGTTAGAGAACAAGGAGAATTCTGTGGTGTCAATGACTTTTCTCACCAGGCATTACTCTTCCAAACTTTAGCTGCAAATTGTTAAAGGACGCCCAAGCTGTCAAGGCCACATACTAGATGGCCAACCCCAGAGTGGACAACCTCTATGAATCCATGTTTAGGTTGGTCCCATGCAGGCTAGGAAAGGCCAGGACTACAAGTGTGTGGGAAAGGGTTCCACAAGAGGCACCTGTCTTCCCAAGGGAGTAAAAGATAGTGTCCCCTTTGCTTGGTCTACCAGCCTCTTCTTTTTTGTCTTTCCCCCTTTATTCTCCCTTTTTAGCCACTTTTACTTTTCTGTGTGACAGCACTGTGAATGTCACTGTGAGGTCCACAGTAAGTGCTCCTGCTTTCTCTCACTGCTGTGCACGTGGCTGAGTGGGCTGTGTGTGTGCAGGGAGCCTGAGGTTGATGGGAGATGGTGCCTATCACATGACAAGCCTCCCACACATGCAGCCTCCATGCTGAGCAGTGTAACAGAGCTCTGGCAGGCTGTGGCCCTGTATCTGCTATGTCATCTACCCTTTCAGCTGGGGGCCTGAGAGAAGCAGAGGGCTATCTCTCCCTTCTAGTTCCTATGATATTTGCCAGAGGAAATTTAATCAGAGGACAGAGAGGGCAGGAGAGATGTCCCAGTGGTCTGAAATCACAAAGTAACTGTGGAATCCTCCAGTCTCCTGTTTTTTCTCTCTCTCCCTTCTTTAGTGCCTGTCTGCACAGTAACGTTCTATGAGCAATGTTCTCTGCCATTTCAGCTGCTTATATTTTTATCCTCAAAGCAGATGGAGAGGCTGTTATCAGAGGTAGCAGAATTGGCTTTGTTTGTTTTGCTTTCCAGGACAAATTTTAAGTCTAAAAATCTCTTTAAGTCAAACTCTATTTAATGGAACCATGGCCCTGAGAGAATTTTGCAGAGTACCAGCTGACCCCCCTTCAAGGCCCTCTTGGCAAAGGACATCAAGGATGGTCCTTCCTCCTGCACAGGATGGAACTCCAGAGGCTCTGCCCAGGTCCTGCCAGCCCTAGGACTACCAGGCTAGGCAGGGTAAGAACACCACCATGAGAAGGCCCTTCCCAAAGAGGCTGCTCCCCAGGAGCTGACAGCACAGCAAAGGTGACAGGATTTACTGTGGCAGTTTGTTGAGAGGCTGGGGGGCCCAGTGGGAAGGCACACTAACCTGAGAGAGATTTTGGAATGGTCAGCAGACTTTCATGCACCAACGGGTCATCAGCTGCGTTGACCAGCATGAGAGGCACATAGATCTGCAGTAAGGAACCAAGCAGGGTGAAATTATTAACACGGACTCAAGGCCCTAGGTTCACTACCAGACCTGTCTTTGAGGCAAGGAGAAGAGGGTCCCGACTCAGCCTGTTGAACAGGTGGGTCACAAACATCACACACACTGGTTGTGATCGCTGCCTGGCAGTGGGTGTGTGCAGGAGCAAAGCTCCCAGTGTCCTAAGGGACTGTGCGCTCTGATGGAGACAGGGAGTTGCTCAGTGACACTGGCAAAATATTTCTGGTTATCTTCACAGTGTTTCAGATTAGCCAAGCCTTTCAGAAGACATGACTTTATCAAGAGTCATGTACACAGTCCTTCAGTTCACACTGTGGGGAAGAAAAATGAAATGTGTTCTGCAGACGAAGGATACTTTCTAGAAGGATCTGAAGGCAGAGAACAGGAGTGGGAGCTGGGGGCATGGTGGTGCATACTGATATCCTAGCACTGGGAAGGTGGAGGCAGGAGGACCGTGAGTTGGAGGTTAGCCTTGGTTTCAATAGGGAGTTCAAGGCTAGCCTGGAGGCACACAGGAAGACCCAGTCTCAAAAAACCAAGGGCTGGGGCAGTAGCTCAGTGTAGAGCACTTGTCTAGCATGTGCAAGGCTCTGGGTTTGATCCTGGCAATGTAAAAAAAAAAAAAAAAGGAACTCAGGGGTAGGCTAGTGAACATCAGGGGACCGACTCTTGGCATTCAATATGTACTTTGACAAAACAGCCAATAGTCTCCTTTTGCTTTTTGGTGGAGATGGTACTGATGGCGGGGAGTGGGTCAGGGGACACAGGCCGGGGGACTCAGACATTGCTGAGCAGCCATCTGGAGGCTGTGCTTAGTGTGCAATCCTGGAGCTCTTTCTGACAGGCTCTACACAGCTGCCTGTTGCCACAGTGGCTTAAATGAATGCCGAAAGCCCAGATGACAATGCTGAACCAGGAAGGCTCACTGCTGAAAGGATGGCAGAGCTGCAACTCCCAACTGCCTGTGTTAGCTGGGGGAATGGTGGACCAAACCACTAGGTTGACCTTGATAGGACAAAAGTTTGTATAAAAAGAGTGAGTGTGCAAAGACAGAATGAGAGAGACTGGCTTGGTGGTAGTTCGGGTTCAAACACATATGGAGATTTTGTTTGCGCACACACTAACACACAGAAAGTTGATTGCAGCTGCTAAAGACCACATCTGTGCAAACGGTCTACTTGCCTGCAGACATGGTCCTTATCACTTTGATACAGAAAGTGATATACCTGCTCCACTCTGTGCTGGCCAGATCATGGCAGAAACTTGGAGTTTAGTTCTAAGCAACACACAAATTAAGATACACAATGGGCCAGGTGCTGGTGGCTCACACCTGTAATCCTTGCTACTCAGGAGGCAGAGATTAGGAGATCACGGTTTGAAGCCAACCCAGGGCAAAAAGCTCATGTAAACCTTATCCTGAAAAAAACATCATACAAAAGGGTTGGTGGAGTGGTTCAAGTTGCAGACGGCTGCATAGTTAGAGTGAGGCCCTCAGTTCAAACTCCAGTTTGAACTGGAATTCAAACAAAAACAAAGGGGGTGGGGGCAGGGGGGAGAAATAAACCAAGCCTTGTATGCACATATGAATAATAAAAGAAAAATGAAAAAAAAAAAAAAAAAAAAAAAAAAAGGATACAATGACCAAAAAAAACCTGGGTCCAGGATAGTAAGAAACCTAGAAGAATCCCCTACGAAAACAGAAATCAGCCAGTATTATCTGTCAAAGGAAGTTAGTGCTGCTGTTTTAAGTCTTGTGTATAAACTTGGGGGTACCCTGGTGTAGGGGAAGCCCTGGGATTGGTGGATGGTGGTCACAGAGGGAGAGACTCTGGTTCAATAAAAACGAAACAAAACAAACAAACAAACAAACAAAAAACAAGTAAAACGGTACAGTGGCTCCAGCCAGATTCTGGGTGAACTTTGACCAGGGAATCCGTTGTACTGTGGGAGTGGGTGAAGCTAGATGCAGTGACACTGCTCTGTGCCAGCGCAGGCACTCACCCTGTGCAGGTACCTCATGCAGCTCTCCTCCTCATAGTACTCCTTCAGGGAGGTGTAGCCATGGAACTTCCTGGAACACACGAAAAAAGTGTAAAGTAACATTTATCATCAAAAATCCGAGCGGAATATTTTCTGGTCTCCGCTGGTAGATTACGCACTGGCAGCAGAATCGGTCTGAGTACTGAGCTGGTTTTCTTATTGCTCTGGGTCCTGCCCTAACTTGTGTGGTGAAGAGTTTATATAGGTGGCAGAGTCTGGGGTCAAGATGCCACTGGCTTAGGCATCTGGATTCAAATCCTGGCTCTGCCACTTGCTGTGTGACATAAGGTAACTGCTCAGCTTTTCTGAGCCTTACTAGTCCTCTGTAAAGTGATCTAAAGAAGGGAGCTGCCTTGATGGTACTGTGAGAGGAGTCATTCAATGACTGTAATAGTTGTTACTGGATGTTACATCTTTTGAGGCAATAAATGACTCTCTCTTACTAATGGAGGGTGAAAATGGCTGGTGTATTTTCTAGCCATTATGAATATGGAACACTGAAACCTGTAGAAGTCATTTTAAGAAGTGGCCGGGCACCAGTGACTCATGCCTGTAATCCCAGCTACGCAGGAGGCAGAGATCAGGAGGATGGAGGTTCGAAGCCAGCCCGGGCAAATAGTTCTCAGACCCTACCTCAAAAAACCCAACACAGAGAAGGGCTGGTGGCATGGCTCAAGGTGTAGGCCCTGAGTTCAAACTTCAGTACTGCAAAAATAAAACAAAACCCAAAAAACCAAAACCCAAAACAAAAAAACACTAGACATGTATTCAAAGAAAAAAAAAATACTTTAACATTGAAGGGGATGGAGTTGGGCAGAGCTGGCCTGCAGCCCTGCCTGGCACCCACTCCATAGCTGTCCTCTCCTGCCCGAGGGACCCACCTCATCACGTTGTCATCTATCTGCATCAGGGAGGTTGCTGTGTAGAGCCGGCTCAAGTCCGAGTCCTCCAGGCTCTGAGGTTTCTTCACATGGTCTCCAAAAAGAGCTTGCCTGGATCGAGACACAAAAGCAGAGACTGACACAGACGATAACCAGTACAGCCGAGCCCACCTCCTTGCCCACAGGCAAGCCAGGAGAGTCCGGGATGTAATCAGCTAGACGCATGCACCCCAGAGGATGAGCATGTGCTGGTGACTTGAATCACCACGGAACGGGGACCGTCAAGACCTTATTTTCCTCCTGGGGCTTCCAGACACACTGAAGACTGGGTGTGCAGGTGGCTGAACCTTCAGCACAGGGGAGAAAGCCTCAGGGTGAGCCTGGGGTTGGGGCAGAGGGACAAACAGCTGCTCATTTTTATAGTGGTGTTGACACTGTCCTCTTCCCTTTATGATAATGGCTGACCCATTTAGCATTTGGACACATCAACAGCTCTCAAAGGGTTAGCTACACAGCTGTGTATGATTAACCACTGGCACCCACAGGAGACTGGTCAACACTGGTACCTTACATAAAATGGTGTAGAATTGGTCTTTTTTTTTTTTTTTTCAGTGGGAGGGTCTTGCTGTGTTGTGCAGGCTGGCCTTGAATGTCTGGGCTCAAGTGATCCTCCTGCTTTGGCCTCCAGAGTAGCTGAGACTACAGGCGCACACCACTGTGCCTGGCTTTGGGATTTGCATCTAACCTAAGCCTTCCTGACGTATGCTTTGAACCATCTCTGAATTACTTACAAGACCTAAAGCAATGCAAATGCTATTTAAATAGTTGCTGGGCTGTATTGTTTAGGGAACAATGAGAAGAAAAGAATCTGCATGTGTTCAGTACAGCTAAAACCTTGTAGGTATGACTATAATTCTGAGCTGTTTGAATCTGTGCATGCAGAACCCCTGGATACAAGGGCCCATGGTCTCCAGTACAGTGGTCATTGCTATGAAGAGGGAGCTCTATCCCCAGAGGATGACCACAAAGATAAGGATGAAAATGAGCGCTCCAAGCAAGTGCTCTCAGTCGCACAGCTGAGGGCAGGGCTTCCTTTGAGGCTTGGCTACACGCAGGAATGATTCACCAAGGAAACCCAGTGAGCGGGTATCCTTTCACAACCTCTCCAAAAGAGGTACATATTTCTTTAGTACTTAGTTTTTCAACAGATTATGTACTTATGGGACAAGCCAGGTGCAATGGCTCACGCCTGCAATCCCAGCTTCTCAGAGGCAGAGATCAGGAGGAACGCGGTTTGAAGCCAGCCTAGCAAATAGTTCACAAGACCCTATCTCAAAAATATCCATCATGACAAAGGGCTGGCAGAATGGCTCAAGTGGTAGAGCACCTGCCTAGCAAGTATGAGGCCCTGAGTTCAAACCCCAGTGTCACACACACACACACACACACACACACACACACACACACAAATTTATGGGACAGAATATACAACCTGAAGTTCCCTTAAAATTTCAGTGTTTGGCTTTCTGTAGTAAAATTTAAAAAGGTAATACTCTTATAGCACAATTTCCTAGTTTGTTCAGAACCAAGTAATGAACCTTGGAGACTATTTAGCAAGCCCGAGCACTTTAGCAGGACAAGTATTTCCTGGGAGGAGCCCTCTCCACTGCAGAGGGGCTGGAAGGCAGACAGAGCTACTTGGAGTTTGTATCAGTGGCCTGGGTTCACCCCTTGGGCTGTGGAACCTCAGCAAAGCCCCAGGCCCACCAGACCTCAGCCAAGCTGCACCCCACTCAGTGCCCTGCCTGTGGTCGATGCTCAAACCACAAGAGTCGAATGGAATTGATGGTTGTCACAGCACAGGGGACATAAGTCTCCCTCTGTTCTCCACCCACCGGATATGAGGACAGTCCTGGAAGCTTGGCAGCCTGTGAGGCTGTGAGCACCAGGCTTGCTCAGGCACCTTGTGGACCCCACCCACAGAAGCCCAGTCTGGGGTGTGTGGCAGCAATGGGCAGTACCACGTTTCCTTTTAACCACTGGAAAAAGAGTCTAAGAACTGGGTGTGGTGGTGCACATCTGTAGTCCCAGCACTCAAGAAGCAGAGGCAGAAGGAGGACAGCATGAGCCCAGGAGCTTGGGGACAGCCTGGGCAACACAGTGGGACACATCTCAAAAAACAAATAAACAAACAAAACACCCAAAAAGAGACTCATAAACTGATCATTTAGTCAGAAAGCTTTTCCCTAAATCCCTCCCAAAGTGTGTTTGTTGAGTGATCATAAGGAACGAGGCCTTGGGAGAAATTAGCGCAGGCTCAAGGCCTCCCAGGTTTCTGTGTTCGCAGGAACCACACAGGGAAGCAACCTGGTGGAGGTGCAGAGACCTGAGATGGATCCCATAAGCTGAGACTTGGGGTAGGGGAACACCGCAAGTCCCCCTCAGGACAGTAAGCCACGTGAGAGGACAGAGGGTGTAGCTGAAGCAGGAGGTGTGTGGGAGGGAGAGATGACAGCGACAGTCACAGTCTTATCACTGATAGCTGCTGCCGGCCCGGTTGCACGTGCCTGATGGGTTAGCCATGAACGACTGAGAGCAGAGAGGCAGGATGGGCCTGGGGAACGTGCAGGGGCCTGAGCTCCAGCATGGAGGAACTGACGCTCTGCTCTGAGCCTCCTGTCACCAGGCTGCTTGCTTAGAGCCCCAAGGGCCAGGCAAGGTTCAGTCCTGCTGCCTGAACAGAGAGTATCCTAGGGTGGAGGGCAACAATGACAAGCCACCTCAGAACTGCTCTAATGGGGAAAGAATGGTGTACAAGTGTCTCCGATTTAGTGGGAATTACATGTATTTTTCTTTTCTTCAGTACCAGGGATGGAGCCCAGGGTTCTTGCATGCCAGGCAAGCACTCTATTATTTGAGCCAAGCCTCATCCCTTTTTAACATTAGTTATTTCTTCAATAGGGTCTCAAGTTTTTCCCTGGTGCTGGCCTTGGATCTGGATCCTCGTACCTCTGCCTCCCTCACAGCTGGGATCATAGAATGTACCACCACATATGGCTTGTTGATTGAGATCGGAGTATTACTAACTTTTTGCCCAGGTTGGCTTCAAACCAAGATCCTCCAGATCTCTAGCTCCCCTGTAGCTGGGACTACAGATGTGTGCTACCATGCCCTGTCAGTGGGAATTACGGAGGCAGAAAGTGATTTGTTTGGCAAATTAGTTTGGGACAAGTGTGTTTCTAACCAGGTCACCTAGGCAGCCAGCAGTCTGCAATGAGACAGGATCTCGACAGCCTAGGCTGGCCTGGAACTCACTTTGTAGCCCAGGCTGACATCAAACTCGAGAACCTCTTGCCTCAGTCTCTGGAATGCTGGGATTATAGGCATGCACCACCATGCGTGACTCTGCACCTTTTATTTTTCCTCCTGGAGAAACGGGTGCTTTGGCTTTCAGGGCCTCCTGGAGGAGCTCAGAAAGGAGTCGTGTGTCTTGTGAGACAGATGGAAGGCACATACCTGTGGGAAAGGATGATCTTCTTCATGTTGTCGGCCATGAGGAAGTTGTAGAAGCGCCGGCACTGGTCCCACTGCATGAAGGTCTCCTGGGCCCTAGAAGAACCACGAGTGAGAGGGGAGCTGTGCGGGGCCGGGCCCGGCTGGGGCTCTGCTCACTGCGACTCCTATGTTGGAGAGGGCTGTAAGGTGCAGTGCTCAAACATCTGTGGGGAATCACAATGCCTTCGGAAGCCTCCAGGATGAAGAGGCCCTGCTGTCTGTCAGCGGCATTCCTGGCCCTCCTCTGTCTGGCTTTCTCTTAGTCACAGACTCAGAGTCTGCTCCAACCACAGAAAGTTAAATGGTCTGTGGGCTAAATGGCCAGTGACCCACTGAGAAGAGCGCTGCCTTCCAAGGTCACAGCCACTGCTTAACACGTGAGACCTCCCCACACACTGATGGAACAGAAAGCACAGGACAGGTCACCAGGGGTAGGACCCTGGCTGAGGCAGCTCTATGGACACCTGCCTCGTGGTCTGCAGGAGACATCACCCAACCCCTGAGTCACAACCTGCCGTCCCAGCTGGCTGCCCTTTCCTGAGAACCTGAGGTCTCTAATCCTGTTTCGTCTTGCCTCATCATTCCTCCCTTTGCAGAAGGGGCATTTGTGCTTTCATTAGCACCTTCCTCATTTTAGAGGAGCTGCTGACCCCAGGGTTAAGATGTGCCAGTCCTGCAGAGTGATTTTTGCCTGACTCACACCACAGGGGCTGGTCTATGCGGGGCTCTGGGGGTTCACAGGGTTCCAGGGCCCACGGGAGGGTGATGGTGCTAGGGTAATAATCCACGTTGTTAATTCTGGTTAACATGGATTCCCGTTATTTTTGGTGGTTTACCACTCAGTATATTTGGGGTGGTCTTTGGCCATCTTTGGATATATAATGAAGGAAGCCAAAGCTAATTTCTATTGGTTTAATAAAACATAGTTAACCTATTTCCTGCATGGGATGCAGGAAGTAGTTCTCCTTTTCCCCCTATTTCTCCCCAGTTTAATCCTGTTATACTGAATTCTTTTCCTAAAAATTTTACTATAACTTTTACTACGAGAAAACAATAAGTCAATGTGTTACAAAACCATCCATCCCAAATACTTAAAATAAAAGACCTCATTTCTTTAACATGGTCATCATAAAACTGAAAGGACATGTGAGAGGGGAACTTAAGAGTCTAAAAGAAACTTAAAACAATCAACACAGACAATCAAACAAACCTGAACACCGAAGGGAAATAGGATGACATTAGGGAATTATATTAATGTTTGTTGTGATAATGGTATTTGTGGTTAGATTTAAGAACAAGTTGCACAAGGGCCCTGGGTTCAATCCCCAGCACTGCAAAAAGAAAAGAAAAGTTACTAAGAATCTCGACATTTGCTAAAATATAATCACCTGTCCACTGGGGCATGGTGAGTGGACCAGAGGATGAATTAATAGTGGCCATGAGTTGCTGTGTGCATCTGTGTGTGCTTCAATATTCTACTTGAAAGATTTTAATGTGCTAAAATTTTTCATAATAATGGAGGAGGAGGAGGAAGATGAGGCAGGAAGGAAGAAGGAAAACCATTTTGTATTATGAGCTACTGAAAATGGTTTGCCTTGCTGAAGAGTTACAGGTGAATGAGTCACAAGGAGTCCGAGTTGGTTTTTCCTGGTCAGACTGCAGTGTGTGGACCTCACCTCCCTCACAGTATGGAAAGGGACCAGATACAGTATAAGGAAAGCCTCAACCATGTGGCTCGGGTCAATGCCAGGGTCTCGCTCATCAGGTGAGCCTGCAGCCTTGGGCCTAGTGACGGGATGATGGGGTAAGATGACTGGGCAGGAAGTTCAGCAGAGGCGATTCCAACTTGGCCATGGAGGTCATCAAACTGCACGATCACTCACCCCTACCTCTTAGTTTCCTCATCTGCCAAATCTAGAAATTTCCTTTCCACCAAGGTTGCTTCTGCAGCTGAGGTATCTGGACAGAAGCTGGACAGAGGCCCCTCAGAGGACCTTGGCAGTGTTTTCACTGCTGCAAACAGTGACAGAATTCTGCAGACAGGGTGGATGTGGTCGGGGAGAGCTGGCCAGGGGTGTCAGGAATGTCTGACTTTGGCTGGAGACATGGCTCCTGAGCTCAGAAGGAGAGACAAATGTCTTCCTGGGAAGCAGGTGACCCCATCAGGAAACTTTAAGACAATGGTGGTAGAGGGAGAACACTCAGGTGAAACAGAGATGACATAGGTACCATGGTGGGCAGACTTCAACTTTGACAGGTGGATGGACCAGTAGGGAGTCACGAGAGTGAACAGGAAACTTTAAGGGGGAGGAAGAGAGGACGCTCATAGTTCCACCCATGTGCCAATGGGTGGCGCACGCACGAGGACAGCTTAACTTCTGAGACCTCAGAGGTGTCCAAGTCTCCATGAGACGGGAAGCACCTGGTGAGGGGACTCTTGAGTGGCTACTCAAGATAAGGTCACCTTTTGGGAAGAGAAGCAGAACAGAGCTGTTTGGTAAGGAACAGACACATGTGGTCCCAAAGCCAAGAATGTTTGGGTGAGAACTGCTGGGTCAGATGGGCGACAAACATTTTACATTCTTGGTGCAACTCACAAAATGGCACTAAAGCCAGGAAATGTTACCTCAGACACTACACAAACAGGTGCTTGGCTGAACAGCAGAACGTTGGAGCTCGAGACTTGCCTCTAGACAGTTGTGACCTCCAGAAGAGTGGGGATGGCATGGACTGCTTCACCAGCAGTCACTGGCTAAGGAGCAAGGAGAGAATGCAGTACCTGAGGGAAGCAGCTAGGCCATCAACACAGGAAGAGACACTTGTGCGTCACCCTGAGTGAACCCTCACTGGTTAGGAAGGATGCCTGAAAGCGCCAGGTGGGCTCCAAAAGGAGAGAAGCAAAACTCTCAAAGAAGCGATGCTGTCACTGAGGTCACCGAGAAGAGAAGGGCACCCCCAAACCTGGCGCTTCCATGGTTTCCCTGGAAGTCTTATATGAGAATGGCATAGGGATTTGTAAAAAGCTTTTTCCAGCCACCCATCTATCTATCCACTGGCAAAATAAGCCAAGTTCCCTTAAGATGTCACTTCTAATCAGTGTGACATTAAATGATAATAAAATATTACCCATACTGCTTCAGAGCTATTCGCTGGTGAGGGTCTTCTCTTTGAACTATCAAAAAGAATTTTTAGGACTGGGGTGTGGCTCAAGCAGCAGAGTGCCTGCCCAGCAAGTGCAAGACCCTGAGTTCAAACTCTAGTACTGGGGAGGGGGGCAGAGGTGAAAACTAAGAGAATATAAAATATATCCCCAAAAAAGAATTTTAAAGATGTTATGGAAGGTGACAGATTTTTAATCCACTTAGAAAAAGTCTGAATAAGCAGGCATCCTGAGTATACACTGAGAGTTTTTACTCAGGCAAGGGAGATCTGAGCCAACTGAGCTGCTGGGGTATAGCTTGGAGAATCCCACCTCCCAACCCCTTCACTTTGCAAATGAGTGCGACAGGTTCAGATCAAGAGGAATTAAAGTGGAAGGGAATGTTCCAAGGAAAGAGCCCTGCTGAAGAACACTTGCAAGTTGTAGTGGCTGTGTTAGCACTGGTTACACATGGCGATGCTAACACACTCAGCCAGGAGCACGCTGTGCTTAGGGAGAGCTGCCGACTCCTCTGTTGTCCTGGCCTGGGCAGGGTGCTACTCTTCTGCCCACCTTCCCAAATGCCACCCCACTGACCACCCTACTTGACCGAGGAACTCCTTGGTCCTCGTGTGTGACATATTACTAGCAAGCGTTTGTTGGTATGTGGCTTTGTAACGATCCCTGTACTGTCATTGAGTGCCAAGGGTCTCAAACTGCAACTATTTCACCTATTGATAAAAATGCTTTTAATTATATGACTACAGGCCACTTCTGCAATGTGATGAGATTTTTTTCGGGCTTCGTCAGGAAAGATAAATTGATTTTAGCTGCAAATAGCCCAGCAAAGCTTCCCTTCCCTCTTCAAGCTCCATGAGGGGCTGGTAGTGTGGCTCAAAGTAGAGCATCTGCCTAGCAAGTATGAAGTCCTGAGTTCAAACTCCAGTACCACCAAAAAAGAAAAGTTCCATGAGGGGGAAGAGGGCAGAGGCCTCATCTGTCCCGTTCAGGGATGTGTCCCAGTACCTGGGAGGAGGTCAATGAACAAACTCATCTACCCTCTGGCCTCACCAGGTCTCCCTCTCGCGTTCCTGTCTGGTCACTTAATGGATGAACTTGTAATCAAGAGTCTTCATAACAAAGATTCAACTAACTCGTTCAGAAAGTAGACTGTGTCTGACCACCCAGATTCCCCAGGCCGGCTGGTAGCTGTTCATGCTGAGGGAACACACTAAAGTCTGCTAGACACCATGTAATTTCAGGGCATTTGTGTCCCCTACCCCACCCCCCAGTGTTGACATGACAAAATGTGAGCTGGTTTAGTAGCAGCTAGACTTTGCAAATGACAGCAGGTGGGTGGCTTCTCTCAGAAGCTTTGGCTAGGCTAGCAGGGAGGTGAGCTTTGGAAATAAGAAGCCAGAGAGAGGGGATCACCGAATGGGCAGTTCTTCAGACTCCACCAGAAGGGGTCTCCCAGAAGCATGGCCTCCTGTGTGGCCCCTGCAGATGCAAGGGGGCCTCTGATGACACCCTGGTGTAAGAGGCAGCTCAGCCACCACCATCCCAGGACCAACAAGGCTCATTGCCCTCAAGTGTAGACAGGAAAAACAGCTCTACTGGTTTAGGGTTAGGAAGTATCCTTCACTCATTCAGCCATCTGGTTAAGAGGCTGAGGGAACCTGAGTCCTGGGTGACATCAGCACACATGGCACAAGGTCTCTGTGACCTGACAAAAGTTCCCCTGTGCAGGAAAGCATGACCTTAGCCCTAATGCTAACTAGCTCCAGAGAAAAAAAGTTGCCTCTTTTTTTCCTTGTTGCATGAGGCTTGTGTGACAGTAGATAACTGTGTGCACCAAGGTCTTTGAGATCTTGGGGAAGGGGCCATGTGGACTACATAAAGTAGCTTCCTGCTTTCTTGAACCTTCTCTGTTTTTGTTCAAACACCTGTATGCTGTGATCATGTGTCTTTGCTAACAGCAGATGGCGCTGTTGCAGCAAAATGGAATGAAACTTGTCATTTTAAGATTTCTGTATTGAAAAAGAAGAGGAAAAGAAACTTGTCCCGATCATCCTGTTTATCAAATCCAAAGCTGCCTGGACACATGGCGAGTATTTACAGCAAGCTCACGGCAGACAGGCTAGGGAGGGAATCTAGTGACTCCCATACCACAAATGGCAGACCTGCTGTAAACTGGGCCAGCTGTCAGGTGAGCCCAGGGAGGACTGCTCCCTCAGATGTGGCGGTGGCTGGCCCCCTGCTTGCTATTTCTTATCTCAGTGACTGGGTGGGATGGGACTCTGGTTAGCTAGGTTTGCACGTGGCTATGAACTGGGGGGTTGAGTGTTTCTAGCCAAACCAAGAAAAAGGAGACTTCAGCTGGTTCCTAGTGGATGCAGGGACACCTAGGCTGAAGGCCAGACCTGGAGACATCAGAGGTCTACAGTGACTGCTAATCATGGCCAAGCATTGGAAGTCACCTAGGAAATGAGTCCAAAAGGCGATTCCTGGAGTCTAGAGCCTCACATGTCATCAATCAGATTCTGACTTGAGATCCTCTTCCTTTTTGGATCATTTGAAGCTTTGGGCAGAGGTCGAATTCAGGGCTCACATTTGCCCTTGGGCACTGGCTTCAAATTCCAGTAAAATGTGTACCTTCAGAAGTAATCTAGGTTACCTATAGCCATCAGAGAGTAATGAAGCAGGCTGAGCTGCAGCAGGTATGGAGAGGCAAAAGCGAAGGGCTTTCATTACAATGAAAACTTTGGTGTTGCACTAAATCAGTGAAGATGTTTTTGTTTTACTTTCTCCTGCGACTGTGGATTTCTTCCAGAGATCTTTAACAAATGGTCACGCCACTTCACGCCATCTCAAATACAAAAGACATTATCGAGAAGACTAAGAACAGGAAAGACTGTCAATGTATTTGAAGAGCCTGCAGCAAAGTGTGAGTGTGAGTGTGAGGTGTAAGGACAAGAGCTGGGTGCAGCGGTCTTGGGGGCGGGCAAAGCAGACGCAGAGGAGGCCCTGCTAGGATGAGTCCTGCAGGTGTGTGTTGGCAGGAGACTTGGGGGACAAGTAAGCCTTTACTTATCATAGGTCAGATCTTCTGTGTGGACATCTGGGGTGCCTGAGGGAGATGAGTCCTTGGAGCTGAGGACACTGACCTCACAGACCCTGTTCAGATGTCACCTCACACTGTCCTATAGGAGGGAGGGATCTGGGGTCATGAGGCCCAGTGTTCAGATCCTGGCTGCTGGTCCCCATGTCTACCATACATCCCGGTGCTGCCGTATTCTCACCCAGACTCCCTGGGGAAGCAGCAGCTTCTGGGGGGCTGTGGCCGGTCCAGCTACAGATCTGACCCTAAAATGCACCTGCATATCCCAGGCTTGACAGGTTGGACAGGCAACATCAGTATAGGATGTAGAAGTAAAACCCGGTGAGTTCAAGACTCAAACTTGCCCCAGATCTGCCATGGTGGTCCCTGGGCCACATCTGGGGTCTTGAGGTATCTTAGTGACCGAATTCTGACTGAAGGATGGACAGGAGGAAGAAGTGGGTTCATGTGGTAGAGATGACTCACCTCAGCGCACTATACCCCTGGCACACGCTGACGCAACACAGGACCCGCTCTTGGTTTGCCTGGATCTCCCCCAAGTACTTGCACACGATGTTACCGCCCAGGCTGAAGCCCACGACCACCAGCTGGGTGAAGGGGTAGGCCTTTTTGATGTAGTTCACCATGGCTCCAAACTCCCACGTGCAGCCTGCGGGAGAAAGGGTGAGGTCATGCAATCATTTCAGGTATATCAAACATTAAAGAAAATGCAAGCTGGAGGATCACTCGATGGTGCCAACACACTATGACAGAGACATATGTGCATGTCTGTGTGTTGGAGAGATACTGGCCTTTGACTACCTTGTTCCCAGATGCCCCCGGTGTTAGAGAAAACCAGGCATCAGTAGTGCCCATCAGTGGAGGTACCACGTATCAATAACAGTGTCCCTTTAACGGTGGTCACAAGAAACCTGTTTAGATGTTCACGGTCATCAAAACAGATATTCAGGGTATTCACAAGCATCAGTGTTCACACACAGATGTAAATAAAAGCAAGAGAAAACCCTTTGGGATTTATCTTCTCAGGTTACAAATTGGGATGCTGTACCCATGTGTACAGTGACTCATGGTATTTTGTATTCAGAAAAGCACTAAGCAGGTGTTATTTACAGGATCTTCTAGCCAGCATTGGGGGAAGCGGGGAGGGGTGAACTTCAGTCCTGAGGGATGCCTAGGATGCTCTGTAGGACAGGTTAAATGTTCTTGGTGACACAGGGACAGGGTGCCAAGGGAGGCAGACTCATTCAGAAATACTCAGAGGGGCCTTCTGAATGGAGAGGTTGTTTGGACCTGGTTTGCCCAGGAGAGATGAGCTCAGCTGGTGTCCCCTGGGAAGCCACCAGAGTCATGCTGTGTCCCAGAAGCTTTGCTAAAAGGGGAAGGTTCATGGCCACACATGGGGAGGGGACTCATCACGTCCTTCTAAAGCCCAGCCCCACAGTGCAGGGAGCCTCATTCTAGTACAACTTAGCAGAGGGCATTGGGATGCTGGCATAGACGCACATACAAAATTCAGCAGCGAGGAAGAGTGCAAATTTAAAACAGAGAAGTGAGTGGCTGACCTGGTGCCAGCTCAGAGGTGTGCCAGCCCTAATCAGCCGGCAGGGAGGATACTACCTTTTGAGGCCAGGACAACTCCTGTATATCCATCTTCCTTTTGTTGTGGGACACAGCCTAAGCCAGGCTGTGCAAAGAATCACTTGGACAGGGTACTAGAAATGAGTGTTCCTGGGCCTCACCCCAGAGAAGCTGATTCTGTAAGAGGCCCAGGAATCTGCATTAATTTGGGGTAGGTAACTCACGTACATGGCACAGAATTCAGATGACAAAAGATGTAGTAAGAGTGCCAGGCACTGGAGGCTCACACCCATAATTCTAGCTACTTAACAGGCTGACATCAGGAGAAGCAAGGCTCAAGGACAGTCAGGCAAAACGTTCAAGGGGCCACATCTCAACAGCTTGTGAGACCCCCATCTCAACTAGTAGCTGGACATGGTGGTGTGAGTCTGTCATCCCAGCTATTGTGGGGAGCCTAGAACAGGAGGGTCGTGGTCCAGGCTGGCCTGGGCAAAAAAAGTGAGACCCTAGCTCCAAAATAACCAGAGCAGAAAGGGCTACGGGGGATGGGCATCTGTCCAGCAAATGTGAGACTCTGAGTTCAAATCCAGTACTGCAAAAAACAAGCAAACAAAATGCAGTAAAAGATAACTTTCCTCTAACTTCCTTTTAATGCCAGGGGTAGCACACACGTTGCTTAATGCTTTATCCCTCTGCATTACTTCTCGGAAACCATTAGGCAGCAACACACTTAAGGCTGCCTTACCCTTTCTCTTTTCCAGGAGATGTGATATGCACACAGAAATGCACCATCAGTGAACATGCAGGTAACCACTGCCCAGATTAAGCTGGAGAATATTCCTGAGTCCCAGGAGACTCTCTTGTTCCCTTTCTACACTCTGATGACTGATTATGACCTAAAAGCTGGGGAGCTCCTGGAGCTGGGATGAGGCAAAAGAGATTCAAGGTTAAGGGCTGAGCCGGTGGCCAAATGTAGCTCCCTCCCCGCTGGTGAGACCTGTGCCATCTGAGAAGGAAGCACGTGTGTCTTTAGCACACCTGTCTTGACCAGAAGCCTGGGTCTCCTATTTCTCTTTCCTGCATCCAGCAGGGGTTGGGGCAGTTCTCAACTTTCAATAATGACCTGGTGGCTAATGGACTCTCATGACAGGCCTCTGAAGGGTCCTGGCCAGGCCCCTGAAGGAACAAAAAGCAAGGCCAGAAGGAATCTTGACCTCTTTTTTTTTTTTTTTTTGCGGGGGGTAGGGGGGGCACTGGGGTTTGAACTTAGGGCCTCATGCTTGCTAGGCAGGTGCTCTTACAGTTTGAGTCATTCCATCAGCCTGTTTTATTTATTTATTTATTTATTTATTTTCATTGTGATGGGTTTTTTTAAGATAGGATGTTGAGAACTATTTGACGAGGGCTGGCTTTGAACCTTGATCCTCCTGATCTCTGCCTTCAGAGGAGCTAGGATTATAAACAAGCCACCAGTGCCTGGCTGAACCTTGACCTCTTAACTTTGGAACTGGAAAGGCCAGACTTTTATCCCCACTTAGGTCACAGCCAAGTGTCTCTTTTTAAAAAGGTAGCAATGGAAGGAACCTGAATTTCCAGGGAATGCTGGGTATTGTGGGGAGCTGTGATATAAAGAGGGAGTCTCCAAATGCTCTCAGCTGACATCACAGATGCTTGACAGAACACTAAATCAAACCCAGAAATTCCATTTTGTTTCCCCAGGCCACCAGGCGCCCTAAATATAGGGCCTTTAACGGGGCAGTCTTGCCTCCTGGCTGGGTGAAAGAGTTCTGTGGTTAGACTGCCTGGGCCTACCACTTAGTGGCCCCAAAGGTTCCCGACTTCCCTCTGGGACAGGTAACCCTGGTATGAAGGTGGTCTACAGCTCTGAGCTCCCTGTGGAGACACCAAGCTCATAGAAGCAGGTGTTCTAGAGACTCCATCTCAACCAATGGCTGGGCTGGAGCAGAAGAAATCTTTACTTCTCTGCCGTTTCCTTGGGTCTCTGCCTAACATCATCCCTTGGCTGATCATCTCTCTTCCTGTGTCGTTCTAACATTGAATGAGCCTTGATTAGATTATAAACTCCACCCCCCTGTGTCTGAGAGCCCAGGTGCTTAGGGACACTCAGTCAGTGCGACCGGAACAGCTAAAGGAAAGAAGGGGTGCACTGTTCCAGGCTCTCAGTTCAACTGAGACACAGACGGGAGGCAGATCTAAAGATGTGTGATGACTTGCCCTCCCTCACAGAGAATGAGTGAGCGCCTGGACTTGAACTCTAAGTCCAAGTCCTCTGCCTTACACCACAATCTACATATTGAATAGTACTTTGAGATTCACGGTTTGCACATCTCACTCTCTCCCCACCTGATTCCTCCTACATCTGCCTTTATTCAGGTTGAGACTAATTCTTTGAGACCAGGAGCAGATGTTCAGACATGGCTGGGTTAGTAACAAAACTTGGATTTGCTACACTGCTGAGGAGCAATTACAGCTAATTGTGTTGGCACCATGGGACCTCCATTTAATTAAATCTAACTGAGTCTGATCTGGATAAAAGGCAGCCCTGCCTGGTGCTGGACAAGCTGTTGGGTGTTCTGTGAAGACCTGCCACCTGAGCCGGGCATGCTGGTGCACGACTGCAATCCCAGCACTGGGGAGGCTGAGGCAGAAGGATCGTGAGTTCAATGCCAGCCTGGGCTACCTAGCAAGACTCTGTCTAAAAAAAACCAAAAAACAAAAAACAAAACAAAGCAGGGCTGGGGTGTGGTAGCATGCTACCTAGCAAGCACAAGGACCTGAGTTTCAACTCCAGTACTATTAAAACAAACCAAAAATCAAAAAGCGGCTACCTGTCCCAGACAAGGGAAGGGCAAAGACATGGTGTGTCTTCCTAGCACTAGGATCAGCCCTCTGGAAGGTGCTGGGTGCTCCTAGGATCTCTACCTGATGTTCATTGCTGACCCCCTCGGGACTGGGAGCCCCTCCCTAGCTTGTTAAACTAAGCACTACATATGGTTGTCTGTTTTCTAATACTGGGGGATTATAATGAGGTTCTGTGTATTTAATCCTTCTGGGATTAGCACAGATGACAAGATTAGACATCTAATCTTTTGGTGGCTTTTCAAAGACAAGATGAAATCTGAGACCTCAGCCTGGTCTTACAGAGGAGGCATGACTGGGTGGTTTGGGAAGGTGACTTGCTGAGAGAAGAGACACTCTGGCTTTTTCTCCACCAAAGAAAGACAAGGCCAAGGCTGTCTGAGAGCTGCTATTTCAAAAGCCACTTTCCAACGGACACTAACATGACTAAGTAGCTAAAACATAGGAACCCAGGGACATGGTGTTCCTTGCTCCTGGAGACTTTGAGTCATCTCTGTGTCCTCCAGCCAGGCATGGACCTGGCACTTGGGTGTCACAAGATGTCAGGTGGGATGGAAGGATGTTTGAATCATGTGGAATGGAAGTGCACAGTACTGGCCAGTGTGACTGTGCAGCGGGTCCTACTGAGTCTACAACAGCGCTCTCTGGCAGGTGGGTGGGTGGGGGCCCGGCAGCTCCTGTCGCTTTCAGAATAAAAGTGTGTGAGTCACTTCTCAAAGCCAGTGGGAAGCCACTGGTACACTGAGTCACTCGGGGAGAAAATAGCTGTAGAAATCAAGAGAGAGTCCCTCCCTCTGCCCATCCCATTAGTTTATCTCTGAGACTAAAGGGTACCTTTAGCTCTGCCTCCCCAGGAGCCAAATGCCTAACACTGACCTGGCTGAAGGCTTGCACATTTGAGCCCCTTCTGACAGCACAGGACCCATCACTGCAGGCCCCCAATTCTGCTCTGGATGCTACCACCTGCCAGTCACATTTCCTGGAGCTCCCAGCTGCCAGCTCTCAGCAGGAGCTCTTGCCAGGTGTCTAAGATGCCAGAGCGGCTGCAACTTCATCACCTTTGCTTTCACATTCTCTCTCCCTTCCCCTTGCTCCTCCCCCTTCCTCACCCCATGTTCTTCTGCTTGACGGCTTCAAGCAGAGGCAACGAGACCCGCGGTTGTCAGTCTGCCTCATGAATACAACCCCATGTTGAGTGTGCACTATTCAAGTGGTAGATCTGAGAATCTTACAGAAATATCCCGGTTCACAATCTAATCAAAGATGTGATAGATTGAACAGTAGAAACAAGACAGAAGTTTCTGGAGCTGGGGTGTAGCTCAGGTATGGGTGAGACCCTGGATTTGAGCCCAGCACTGCAAGCAAACAAACACTAAAAAAGTTTGTTGTCAGCAACTCCTTATGACAAGGTGTCTCGGAGCATGGAAACCGCTATGGAATGGTGTAAGTCAGGTGACCACACATTCCAGTTTGCCTGAGAAAGTTCTGTTCTGATGTGGTTATTGATAAGGTCCCTTTTCCTCTCAGAAGTGTCCCAACTTGGATGCTAAATTATATGGGCATCCTAGGGACAGAGCGAGCCCTTCTCTCTTCCCTCTAAACAAGGCTTGATGTTCCAAAAGATACTTTAGAAAGGAAAAGAGAACGATGGAGCTTCAACAATATTGAAATACATCACATCTGTGCAGGTAGAGGACATAGTGGCATGTACTGAAAGCTACTGAATAACGGGTGTGGGAGGGAAGGGGTAAGGGAGAGTAATGGAAGGCGTTGAACTGACCAAAGTAAAGTATACTCACAGCGGGGATACATTGAGAAACTCCTTTGAACACTGACTTTCGAACTAGTAACGAAAGGCAGGACTGTAAACTAGGTACAGAGGGAGTGGGAGGGTGGATGGAGGCGATGAAGGGGAGGAAATATGAAACAGAACTATGAAGCCTCTTGCAAGTGTCTTAAGTGGGGCGGGGAGGGGGTTGATGGGGGTAATGGGAGTGATCTAACCAATGTACAATTTAAGCCCATTCAGAATTGTCACAATGAATCCTCCCTGTACAACACATATATCCTAATAAAAATGGGGGGAAAAAATCCAATGTTAAACTCAACCGGAGATTAAAGAGCTCCTCCCCTGAGCTCTTTAAATACGATGGTGTGATTTCATGAACTTCCTGTCTACCTGGTGTCCAATGTCAAAAAGGTCAAGAGCTTAGAAATAAGGGAAGCGTTCACTTCATCACTGTTCAAGCTCACAAAAAGCAATTTTAAGCCAGGTGTGGTGCAATACACCTATAAAACCAGCACACCGGAAGTTGAAGAAGGAGGATTGTGAGTTTGAAGCCAGCTGGGGCTACATAGTGAGACCTTGTCTCAAAGAGAAAAAAAGAAAGAAAGAGAGAAAGAGAAGCGAGCAAGAGAGAGAAGCAATTTTTTGGCCCATTTTCAATGCTGAGACGCCCACCTTGGTGTTTTGGTCAGAGGAGAGGGCGCTAAGTTCTTAGGAGGTCCATAAACCTAAAGAGCACAGTCACTTTATGGGGCTCAAAGTCAGGCTATTTTTATAGAGAGACTTTTTTAAAATCCTAAATGTCTTCTCTCCTCAAATCAAGATCAAACTCATAGGACCCACTGTCATTTTTCTGGTCATAAAACATCAAGGAATGAAGATGAGGCCAGATTAACCCCAGCTAGAAAACTCTGGTTTTCAGCTCATGCTGGCTGATGGATTTGATCCAGTTACAATTTATTTATTTATTTTTTTGGCAGTACTGGGGTTTGAACTCAGGGGCCTCATGCTTGCTGCATAAGCACTGTGCCACTTGGGCCACACCCCCAGCCCTTTTTGCTTTAGTTATTTTTCAGGCACAGTCTCACACTTCTTGTTTAAGGCCAGTCTTAGACCATGATCCTTCTACTGACGCCTCTGGCATAGCTGGAACCACAGGTGTGCACCACCACACCTGGCTTTCCAGTTAAGAGTTTGCTCTGAACATCTTCACTGGGCTGCTGGCTTATAAGGCATTTAGCCACAGACAGACCGAGAAGAAGTTTCCTGAATTTTCTGTCCCTATAGCATCGCTCACATTCCAAAATACTGCCTGGTTAGAAAATCAGTTGAGGTCAATAAAGAATAAGCCAATGTGTCTGCTGCTGGGGCGTCCCGATAAAAGATCAGGCACAACTTCAAGACTGCTCCATTGTCCTTTCCAAGTGTCATTGGCCTCGTCCACACGATATAGTCGGATATCTGATCAGATTCGGTTTCAATAAGAAATTTAAAAGACATAGCTGGGCGCCAGTGGCTCATGCCTGTAATCCCAGCTACTCAGGAGGCAGAGATCAGGAGGATCTCTTTTTGGAGCCAACCTCGGGAAAACAGTTTGAGAGACCCTATCTTGAAAAAAAACCCATCACAAAAAAGGGCTGGTGGAGTGGCTCAAGGTGTAGGCCCTCAGTTCAATTCTGGCCATCCTAACAGGTTCACATTTTATTTTTGGTCGGCTCAGCTAATGTCATTGAATACATTAAAAGAAAAAATATTTTCTATTTTCTAGTTTAAAAATATCTATAGAATATACTGAGGTAAGCAGAGGACTTTTTTAAAGAAATAAAGAACTTTAGAAGGTTAAGAGATAGTTAACAGAGCATGTACCCGTGCCATCTCTTAAGAATTGAGCTGGGGCTGGGCATCGAGTGATAGAGTGCCTGTCCAGCAAATCTGAGTCCCTGAGTTCAAAACCCCAGTATCACACACACAAAAAAAGAGTTGACTCTGGACCTGGGAGGTAGCTCAGTGATAAAGCGCTTGCCTAGCATGTGTGAGACCCTGGATTTGATCACTCAAACTACTAAAAAACCAACCAAATGAACAAAAAACAAAAAGAAGAAGAACCAAAAATGCATTGACTCTGAGTATTGCAGCCAGTTGCTTTGAACTGGTGGTTGGGACTTGACCAGACTTGGCAGGAGGCCAGTCCTGAAGGTCATGCAGTGGAAAGAAAGCGCTACAGCCTTCAGACTAACTCAGGGCCTGGCCGCTGCTACACAGACCCATAACTCAGCTGAGCAAGGAAGACGTCTACCCTCAACAGGAACTGGTTCTGGCCAAGTTCAGAGTTCATGTGAGGTCGGCTGTGTGAGCACAGCTGATGAGGAAAGGGTGTTTAACTGTTCAAGTAAACGTCTGCCTTAGCTGCTCTCAGTTGGTTCACAGAAAGCAAAAAGTCAGGGTAAAGACCTAATAATGAACACAGTCATTGTCACTTTCCAGTGCTTGCTGGACTCGGCTGCAGATTTTTATATTGCTGCGTTTTCTCATGAGACATTCTTGCTCTCTACTCTCTCGGTATTCAAATACTCTATGCCCTACGCAGGTCTGTCTAAGTAATGTACAGATGTGGGAGATAAATTAAAAAAATAACATATGGTTAAAAACTAAGACCTGGCTCTGTCCCTGAAAAGGCAGCCATTGGTAAATACTCTTTCTGGACAAACTGAGTGAATAAGTGTAGACTTACTGAGGCTGTCCACCCAGCTCTGCCCAGCTGCTCCTTACAGACTAAGAGCTTCCTAAAGACAGGGACTTGAACTCACACCTGTATTTTCATTGTAGGGGCTGCCTCCATCCATGTCTGAAGGGTGCAGGATGAGATGAATGAAAGACCAGAGACTAAACCCACCAGGCACACTGCTGTGCCCCTGAGAAGTCCTGGATGCTCTCCCCTTACTCCTTGGAAGTATAGGCAGGATATTTCCATGGGGAGGTCCTGCAGTTCACTGCTCAGGAGCATGGACTTTCAGATGGACAGCCACATTGCCTGGCATTGAAACCTGAGCTGTCCACTTGTCAATTTTGTGATCTGCAGCAAGATATTCAATCTCACTGGGCCTCAGTCCCCTCGTCTGTGAGAGGGGATGACTGGTTTACCACGGCATATAAGGTGCTCAGGACAGAGCTGAGCATACAGTAAATGCCGTGTGACAGCTCTCAGTAAAAACAGCAAGGCCCACTACCACCAACGTGTGGAAAAACCTTTTAAATGATCACACGTTCCCATTACTCTACATTCTAATGGAAATAGAACAGAGGAGGTTATTGGGCTGGGGTTGAGAACCATAGTTTGAACTTGAACTTGAATGCTGGTTCTGTGACTCGCCTATCACATGACTCAAGGCAAGGGACAAACCTCCCTGAGCCCAAGGAGTAGGGGACAGTAATTGATCCCTACCTCTGGGATAGTAAGGATGGAGTTAGATTCTGCACAGTCGCCCTCCTTAGTGTGAGAGATGACACTGTTCTTGCAATGGACATGAATTGCTTTTGCAAGGACTCTGAGCACACATAAGTACCCACTCAGGAAGTGCTTCTGTACAAGAGATCTCTGTGCAAACACATCTAATCACATCAGCAGTGCTGGCCAGAAATGGGGACTAGTGCTTTACAGATTGAATTTCTAATTTTCTCAGAAAGTGGGGGTTGCCTAACAGGAAAAGAAGGGCTTTATGTCAACACCCTCTTCCGTTTTCTTCTGGTCAAGATCACTGTTCCAGAAAGTCAAAAGGGACATTTGCAGCAACCTCCAAAGCCTGGCCTCCACTCAAGAGAGAGACGCTTTGCACAGGGAGGACTCGTGACTCAGGAATGCCTACTTGAGATGTGTTTGCTCGTCAAGAGTAATCGTATAGCCACAAAGTGCTGCTCATGTCTACCGCCTGAGTCCTCAGTCAGTCAGCATTCAGTGGTCTCTGACGGAGAGGGAGCGCTTTGTATCGGCCAAGTGGGATTTTGGGCACTTGGGGCCTACAGCAGGAAGCACAGAGACAACCTGCTCTCATGGAGTGGACTTCTGGGATGGAGAGAGAGGCAATAAACATGCAAACCAATACATAATTTCAAAAATTACCAAAACCCATTTATAACTTCAAGTCTTAAGTACCTTGGAGGATATCAAGAGGGGCACTGGACAGCAAATGCCTGGGGTGGGGGTGGGGCCACGTTGCACGGGGGACAGGCGTCCTGAAGGGCTCTCTGAGAAGATGACATCTTGGTTGAGACCCAAATGACAGGGAGAAGCCAAGTGAAGGCCACAAAAGGGCCTTAAATGTAAGGCCCTCTGTACTTGGGGACTGCCCAGGCTGGTACTTGGTGCTCATATGGTGCACAGAGATGCTCAAGGTGGGACCAGGCAGCCTGACTCATGGGCTCTAGCATGTCCTAGGGATCCAGAGAGCCCCTAATGTCACATCTGATCACTCCACATGAAGAAGGATGACTTGGTTGGGGCCCTGACAAAAGTGAGGGAAGATGAAGCTATCAGCCAGTTGCAGCACAGGGACCCGACTTGGACCCTAACTTGAACAAATTAATTAAAGAGAAAAGTGAAGGAAAGAAGGCAGCTGGGGGGGCTACTTCTTTCAAGGAGTTCAGCTTTAATGTGATGATACCATTGTGCATGTGTTTAGGTAAAGGCTGAACTATGTCCCCCAGGTTCACATGTTGTAGTCCTTACCCCGGTACTGTAGAATATCCCTGGATTTGGAGTTGGAGTCTTAAAAGATGCAATTAAGTTAAAATGGGGTGATTCAGATGGACCCTAATCCAATGTAACTAACTTAAGAGATTAGGACACAGAGATACAGCACTCACAGACACACAGAAAGAGAACCATGTGGACACCCAGCAAGATGGTGGCAGTCAGCAAGCCAAGGAGAGAGACTGCAGAAGATACCAAGCTGGCTGACATCTTTATCTCGAACTCCTAGCTCCAAAAACTGTGAGAAAATAAACTTCTGTTGTGTAAGTCACTTGGGCTATGGCATTTTGTTACAGTTCAAACAAATTAAAGCAGTTTGTGAAGAGTGTGTATCACAGCAATGTGCACTGACACAGTCACTGAAGAGATGACCAGATGACTGGGACTTGCTTCTAAACAATCTCTGAGAGGGGCTGTGGGAAGGGGTGGTGTACAGAAGAAACAGATTGGTCATGAGTTGAATGGTTCTTGAGGCGGGGTGTTAGCATGCAGGAGTTATTCTGGATTCACTCCATTAAGCTCCCTTTTTCTGCATATTTTGAAAATTTCTATAATAAAAAATAAAACTAAACTAAAGAGGAAACATGGACAAGACTTATGTCTGTGGCTCTGAAAATCCTGGTTGTACCACAGGAGCCCCAGGAGCTGGCCAGGCCCTGGGATCTTTTGGAAATTCCCAGGGGGCTTCTGCTGTTGGAACCCCTGACCTACACAGAACCAACCAGTCTTTATGAAGTCTTGGAAAGTACCACGGTCCTGGAAGAGGAATGTTAGTACCACAAAAAGAAATCCTCCAACCTAATGTAGAAATGAAAATTCCTATTAAAAATAGTGATACACTGCAGTCTGCCAATATCTCCTCGCCCTTCCTGGGAAGGTGGCACTCCCCTCGCCCCGCTGAAGTTGGGCTTGGCTGTGCTGGGTACTTTGGCCAACAGATTGTGACAGGAATGACTTCCGCCATTTCCAGGAGAAGCTCCCAGAGCCAGGCTATTTCCAACTCTGTGAACCTGGCAGTGTTCCAGCTGGTGGCTTGTCCTCCAGCACAGGCCCTTGCTTGAGGACAGTAAGGATGGGGATTCACCACCACCACCCTCTTCCCCGCCCTGGCTACACACAATAAATGTGTAGTGTGAGGCAGAAATACATCTTTGTTTTAAACCAATGAGCTTTGGGAGCTGTTTGTTTCCACAGCATAACCTCCAGCTTGTCTGATGAAGAAATTAAAAACAGAACAGAGTTCAATGGATAGAAAGAAAAAGGTGGGGAGACAAAAATATACCCCAAAGAAGCCATGACTCAGGGTTAGCCCTGTCAGATTATTAGTCTACATCACACAGCAACAGTAATTAAAAATTAACCATGAAGCCAGATGTGGTGGTACATGCCTATAATCCCAGCTACTTGGAAGACAGATGTAGGAGGATCACAGCCATATGCCAGCCTGGGCAAAAGTGCAAGACCCTACCTGAAAAACAAACTGAAAGCCAAAGGACTGGGATGGTGGCTTAAGCACTAGGCAAATGCAAGGCCCTGAGTCCCACAAATTAAAAAAAAATTGGGTATAGAAACAAAATTCTACAAATATATTTATACATAAGGATATAAAGCCTAGACACGAACAGCTAACACATTTACGAGTTTAATATAGATGAGCCTTGACAAAGGTTTTCCAGCCAAGCTGCCTCAGTTTACTGGTCAAAAGCAACAAACCTGGTGCTCTAACCACCAGACCACCTTTATTAAAAGGGACTCTAATTCACCAGTCCAGGGAGCTATTTGTGAAAGATAGGTCATTTAAAACTGAAAACCAGTAGAGCTTTCTTTCTCCCTATCATCTTCTGAGTTGTCAATGTCTTATACTTCAGATTTCAATAAAATGTCTCAATTCTGGATTCTATACCTCTTTATAATCACTTTTTCCCTCAGTACTGAAGTTTGAACTCAGGGCTTTGTGCTTGCTAGGGAAGTGCTTGACCACTTGAGCCACACCCCCCAGTCTTTTATTACTTTTAGTTATTTTTTGCATAGGGTTTTCCCAGGCTGGAATAGACCATGGTCTTCCTACTTATGCCTCACACATAGCGGGGATTACAGATGTGTACCAACATGCCTAGCTTACTAGCTGAGATGGCATCTCGCTAACTTTTTGCCTGCTGGTGTTGTTCTCAAATCACAATCCTCCTGATCTCTGCCTCCTGAGTAGGTGGGATTACAGGCATGAGCTACCTCTCCTAGCCTACAGTCACATTTGTTTGGCCTTATCTCTTGGGGTTAAAAGATGTACTAATACACACACAAAATTAAATACCACAGTCAGAAAAACCATCCATCTTTTCTGTCCTTCTGGAACATTAATTAAAGTATAACAAACCATAGGAATTTTCTTGTAAAATTCTGTCGCGACAAAAACGTAACAACAACAACAAATATAGGTGGTAGTGAAATTACTTTTTAAAACAAGAGGCAGAAACTCTCCCTAGTAGGCCCTACCTCATGCCCACAGGTGTTTCATGCTCAAATTTAACTTGCTGCTCAAATGCACCAAGCTCTTTGTTTTCTGCTTTCTTGCCTGGGATCGAACCCAGGCAAGTGTTCTGCCCCTGAGCTACATCCCCAGCCCCCACTCCATGCTTGTAAAAGGGGCCATGCTGCTGTTCTTCTGCTTGGACAGTCCTCCCCAGGGCCCACTCCGGTGTTCACGGGTGCCAACTGTTTATGAGACCCTGTTTCCCAGCTCAGCTTTGACAGCCCAACCCAGCTTCTTCCCAGGAGAATCGGGCTCCTCCGCGCACCTCCCTCCTCCAGAGCCAGCTGTTTCCCAGCTGCTGATCACAGGACCTCTCAGTGCACTCATCACGTGCACAGTAATCCTTTATTAAAGCCTACCCCCTCAGAGCCCGTCTTGTCTACCTGGGTCACACAGAGCACGGCTAATCCCTCACCAACATTAACACAACTCCAAGTATTTAAATAAAGTAAATCTAAGCTTCAATGAATGTGGACTGTCCATGCACTAATCCCTCAACTGGCTGCCACATCCCAGTGACCTGCATTTAACTGTGGCGCCTGACACTGTCACTAAAGAACATGGGAGGAGGTTAAGCTAACTGCCCCAGGCCACATGGCCAGTCTAGTAGTGCTGGGTATCTTGTCTGCAGCCTTCTCTTTGGGGACCCCTCTGTGAGCACCTCCCACATGGAACCTGCTCCTCTCTGCCCTCTCCCCTCAGACTCCCCTAACTTGGTCATGGCTTCAATCTGGTCCCTTTGTCTCCTTCCCAGAGCCCTCTGGGGCCGAGGGCCAGCTCCTCACAGATCCAGACACTCCACCAGTGCCAAGATGACTCTGAGGTTCCTACCTTAGCTCTTCTGCTTACTGGCTGGCTGTCCCTACCCAAATGACCTGGCTCTTGTGCCCCAGTGTCCTTATCAGAGGTTTACTGTCTCCTGGGCTGGCGTGGAGGTAGGGGGGATGAAGTCTCCGGGAGACATGAGCACTGTGGCAGCGCCATGAAGCCCTCCCTGGTGTTCCTGCCTTGCGGGTTGTCACACTGCTGCTAGGCAGTGTCCCGGGTCTCCACCGGCCTCCTCCTCCTCTACTTGGATGGACGGAGCTTTTTGTCCAGCTTCAGATAGTACATTATTTTCCGCAGTTCTCATTTGCGTTAGATTTTGCCTCGCCACCTTCTGGATCCACTTCTTCACTTATTTTAGCCAAAAGGCTGAGAAGTGATTGGATCCAACTCTTCCTGCCACGTCCTCACGACTTCTCATTTGCTAGTGTGACCTGTAAGTCTGGATATTCACCTATGTCTCTGAGATACTGATTGACTGTTGGACAGAGGAGTCTGTGAGGTGGGGGTCTGTGGTGTGAGCTGAGTGCAGGGGAGGACACCGACTCAGGGTGCACAGCCCATGCCCAGCACAAAGCAGGTGTGCACATTCCCGCTCCCTTACCTGTGGCCTGCCCTTTCACCCTTGAGTGTCACCTATGGCAGCGTAAGCTGAATGGTCCTGTGAGGACAGACTGACAATATGTACACATACGCACAAAAATGTCAACTCCATTATTCCACTGGAAACTCACTCCAGCCAGGCCATTAAAGAAAAAGTGCTCATGTACAAGGCATTTACGCGTCATTATTTCAAATGCTGAAAAACTTTAAATAACCTTCATGCCCTACAAAGAGGGATGATTAAACAAACTATACCAGAGTAATACAGGCAACTCTTAACACAATTAAATACAGTGACTATAGGGTTATATTTAAATAGGTCACCACAATACACATGATATGAAACTAAATAATAAAAAAATAGATAAACACAGGGTAGAGGATAAAGCAATAGAAGATTATAGCTGTGGTAAGATCGTAACTATAACTTTCAGTAGTTTTCCATTAAAACACATTACAATTTATTTGGTTGTAAGCATCTCCGATGTTCGTGCATACAGATGCACCGATGATTGTGTTTGTTACTTATGTGTGCAGAGATAATGAGAATTGAGAATGAACAGTGCATAGGCCAGAGTCTTAGCTAACACCAGATTGCACTAGAGTCAAGAAGCATTTAGCTGGGTGCCGGTGGCTCACACCTGTAATCCTAGCTACTCGGGAGGCAGAGATCAGGAGGATCTCAGTTCAAAGCCAGCCCAGATAAGAAGTTCTCAAGACCCTATCTTGAAAAAACCCTATACAAAAAGGGCTGGTGGAGTGGCTCAAGGCGAAAGCCCTGAGTTCAAACCCCAGTACCACAAACAAAACAAAAAAAGAAGCATTTGCCTGGCTATGGAGCCAATTCCTGTCCTTAAGGAAACGTGAAAATCCACAAAGTTGCTAATGTGCTAATTCCCTTCCCACTGAGTTCCTGTGCTGAGTCTTGTGGTCTGCCAGACACAAGTCTTGAGTTGAGGTGTGGGCATCAGGATGGCCTGGTGGTGGAGGGCGGAAGTTTAGCTACCGATCTGCCTGGCTTCCAGCCCCAAGCTGGCACCTACCAGCAGGAGCCTTGGGCAAGACCTCCAGTTTCTGTCTGTGGCGTGGCTGCAGTACCCTCTCCAAAGTTACTCTGAGCAGGCACATAAGCTCCCAGTCCAAGCTGGCTGCTGTGATACCCGCGGACTCCACCATCTCTCTCAGATGGCCATACATTCTACACTTTTACAACACAAGGTGGCAGAAGTAGCAGGGCACTGTCAGTGAGGACAGAGGGGGCCTCTACTTGGCCAGGCCCCAGGCTTACCATAGGTGAACATGCGAGGAGAGGTCAGCTCGATGTTGGGCAGGGCGCCCAGGTGGTTCAGCACGGCACAGCGGTAGCCGTTCTTCTGGGCATAGTCAACGAAGGTGCGGATGTACTGCTTCTCACTGTGATTGGCAATTCCAGGGCAGATGACCATGGTGACATCATCTACAGGTGGACAAAGAGGTCCTGATGAATCAAGGTGTGTTGGGTGGTGGGATTATGGGTGAGTCTTGTGTTTCTCTTTTAAATGTTTCTGTATTATCTCTACTTTCTGCCTTGAAGACTGATTCCTTTTGTGGTAGAAAAGGGAGAAGAGGACCACTTTTCTTAGAGCATTTCTTGGGGGCAGATACTGCCTTTCCTGAATCATCCTCATCCATTCTTTTTGGAAACAGAGGTGATGGAAAGATGCAGATAAATGCCACTAAGAATCATAGCTTTTCCATGTCCAGCTGCCCTGCCTCCATCCCAGTGGGAGAAGCAGACAGTTGAGACTAAACTTCATGGTTTATGGTAGAAGAAGTCAAAACATTAGGAACAAGAGAAGGAAAACATTTCACTGATTATGGCAGAGAGATAAATATTTGAAAGGCCAGCTACAAGATTTACAAACACAATATGAACTCCTGCCCTGTGCACTTATTCGTTCCTTCCATGACTGTCTGCTGGGAGCCCACCATTCTGTACTTGGGGGACTCCTGCACCCCAGCCAATAGACAACGGGCAACCACATGCCTAAGTGCAGAGTGACAGGTGGCATAAGAACTGATGTGGGGAGGCGTGGTGGAGCTCCTGGCAAGGAAATGTTAGTGGGGTGAGTCGGGGGACTCTTGACAATGTCTGAGCTAAGGCCTGAAGGACAAGGAGGAGGCAGCCACATGAAGGTCTGGGGCCGAGCATTCCAGGCACAGAAAAGCATAAAATAAGGCCTTTGTGAGTGGCTCAAGCAGTAGGACACCTGCCTAGCTAGTGTGAGGTTCTGAATTCAAGCCCCAGTACTGCCAAAAATAAATAAATAAATAAATAAATAAGGCCTTTGTTAGCAGCTACTCAGTGGTTGTAGTTATGTCAAGTGAGAGTTAAAATACATATGCTTATGGAATGTACCCACACATGACTGGCACACTCTTGTAACCAACTGGGTGCTTTTGAATAAGAAAAGACACGTTCACTTCTGGTAGGGTGCTGTGTTGAACTCTAATTCCTCAAAAGCCTCCATTAAGAAACATTTTATAATGAGTATTTATTCTATAGTTTGGGTAGAACAATGTCAAATTTTAGATGCACGAGAAATTGATTTGTTTCTCAGAAATAGGCGTCCCTGACCCATGGTGATAATGAGTCTTTCTGTCCAACAAGGCATCTGAGAGCCTTTATATACTGCCTCTCAAGCAACGCTTCTCCAAGCTCAGTTTTCCCATCAGTAGAGTGGGGATGATAAAACACAAACCTCACGGAGCCACCGAGAAAACAGCAGCTATAAAACATGTAGAATAGTCCAGACTGTGTTCCTGACACTGACTCAAGGCCTGGTCCTCAGAGGCCTGGCTCCAAAGGTCTTCCTGTCCCTTTAAAACAGACTTCTTATTTCATGAGTGGATTACAAAACTTCTCTACCGTGTCTTCTGGAGAGCTCTGCATGGACCAGCGAGTGCACACTGGAGCTAAGCCTTGTGAGTCACTCCTGAGTGGTGAATCTCAGGGGACTTCTGGTCCCCGGATGCATCGGGACAGTGGGTGGCCAAGCATTTACACCATGCTTCCCACTGGCCAGTGCTCTTTCTCTGAGCACGAGCCCAAACCCACAAGCTACAGGTGCTCACCTCCAACACAGTGCTCGGCCAAGGGCTCAAAGAGGTCAAACGTGGAAGTGGCTCCGTCAGACATGGTGATGAACTTCCGGTGCCCGTATGGATGTGGCGACCTCACCCTTCCCATCTTCCCGTACAAGGCCGTCTGCATGTGTCCACTCTTCCCCCAGATCAAGGGTGGAATGTATCTGAGAATGAAGGAGAGAAGAGGTCAATTCTCCCCACTCCTGAACAAACCTACTGACCTGTTAGTCTTTTCCCAACATGTTCTGAAGACTAAGAATAAAGATGAGGGTTTTTTTTTATTACCTTATACCCTTGATTTTCCGCCTTTGCCTATTTATTAATACATTCTGCATCAGATCGGCTTCAGAAATCAACCAGGACATGCTATAGAGATGGGACTTCAAATTTAAGGTGTTAAATAATTCAATACAGCTTATTTCCTTGATATAGGGTAAAAAGAAAGCAAGTAATATGTTTTGAACACATTCTAACACTATGGGTTGACCTGGTTCTCATCAGATGAGCTAATGTATATAAAACAGCCTCACTTCCTCCTCTTCCCAGCAAGACAGGCTGCAGCTGCAGTGGTTCCTCCATTAGCCAACCTGCAGCTCTCAGTGATGCTGGGAGGGGTTGCAGTAGGTTCCTTGGGGTGTGGGGTGGGGAAGTACCGCCGAGGAGAATGTTCTAGAAGGGCAGAGCAGGAATGGAGGGTAAGCCATGCCAGCCCAGGCAGGGCACGATGCCTTTCTTTCAACTGTCCTTTGTGAAGCCACATCCCTGAGCTCTGGTAGGAAATGCAAGTGACAACCTAGAATGACTGGGAGACAGTGTCAGTTCAGAAACGAGGATGGCTCCAGCCCAGTACTGGCCGTCCCGTCTACTGGCACTGCTACTGGTTTCTCCCTCATGGCTTTCTGCCCATGCTTGATGGTTGGCCAGGACGAGTGTCCTACATAAACTAGAGTTCCATAACATAAGTCATGACATCAATCTCTCCTCTCTGTATTATGCCACAATGACGTTTTATTTATAATTTACCTTAAACTATTTGCAATTCATGCCTATCATTTCTCTTGGACCCAGATATCCCAGAAGCCCTTTTCCATTTACTCACTTGTGAGTAACTGAATCTACACAAAGTTAAGAGAAGTGAAGCCAGTTCCTAGACAAGCTTCCCTTTTTGGGGTGGAGAGGAGAGGCAAGAGTATTTTAAGACCAAAAGGACACAAACTTGTTGGCACACCACCACAGGTGTTGAGATAAGTGCAGAAGCTGTGGCATTTGGAAAGCAGATAAAAGCATTTGTAAGAGCTTTGTCGATGATGACAGTAACAAAAGCGACCTTATACAAATAATGTCAGTTGGACACCAGACATGGTGACGCATGTCTATAATCCCAGTGCTTGGGGGGCTGAGGCAGGAAGAGAGTAAGTTTAAGGCCAGTCTCAGCTGTGTAGTGAGTTTGAAGCCAGCCTAGTGAGATGCTGTCTGAAAAAACAAACACAACACAAAACACAATAATGTCAAGTGGACAACTAAACACCATCTGATACTTAGCTACATAATTAATACCACTGTGTATAGAAGGAGAAAGTCCAAGAAACCAAAATGCTGATCACTTTTAGAGGAAAACCCGAACTTTCTGCTTACAATAAAATGAAAACTAGAAATACGCTGAGGTTAAGAGTGTCAGAACAACGGGTCCCATCTTCACACGGCCGCCTTTTGATCTTGTTTACAAAAAGATAATCTTAGAAAGGAGGACGAAGAACTTGACAGAATTTCCTTCTAGCTGCTCACAGATTCCCATATGATATCATGCTCCTGACTCAAGGCCCTGCTGCCTCCTCTGGATCGTGGCAACAGCCCCCATGAAGCTCCCAGTTCTGTCTTGGTCCCACCTGCTCCACTGTGCACCTGTAAATGGAGGGAGGATCTTATGCTGCCACCGGCTAAGGCTCTCCTCTGCACGGGTCCCTAGTTGGGCCTAGGAGACTGGCCATTCCCTGGTGCTCACTGAACTACCTGTATAAACTCTGGTAAGCAAAAATGGTGGCCCAATGCCCCCTCCAATGGACATCCCTCACATACAGGTGACTGTGTTCAGTTTTCTGTCTGAGATCCTTTGTGTCATCCCAAGGTCCCCTTGGCCAGCTACTCAGGGCTCATTTCCTATCAGGGAGCTGGGGCAGTCACCCCTTCTCTGTGCACAGCTCTGCCTAGCAACCAGGTTAATTTGGAAGCTCTTGTCAAGCCCACTCCTTCCACCACTCATTCACCTGTGGGTCTACTCCCAGGGCACCTGATACACTTTAAGCTCTGGGGGAGAATGTACCAAAATGAAATGCATACAGATTCACTTAGCAAATCTAAAAAGACAGATATGTTTTCAGAATAAATTTAGCCAGGTATGGTGGAACATGCCTGCAATCCCAGCACTCAGAAGGCAGAGGCAGGAGGATGGAGAGTTTGAGGCTAGCCTGAGTTATATAGTGAGAGCCTGCTTCAACACCTCCCCCCCACCGCCAATTTAAAATATAGATTTATATAAATATACTTTATATTCTTCATACTTTCATATGTTATGGATGCCATGATGATTTGAACTTGGCTGTCACGTGACTGGCGAGTGGCTAACGTCCTCTTTCCAGCCCACTTAACCCTCTTCTCAGACTGGGATGGAGTAAAATTCTCAGAGGAGGTGAGTACAAGGAAAGACTTCATTCATTTTTTCCAGGCAGATGAGCGAATATCCTTACACAATGCAAGCATATGCGTGTGAGAGAGTCAGGAAGCCACTGTCTCAGAATCACTGGGACTTCCTCTGTTTAATCAGTGTCAGGTCAACTGTGCACAGCACAAGTGCCACAAGCTTCAATTTATGACAATACCACCTACCGACAGAACATGGCTTTAAAATAACTTCATAATAATACAACAGCAGGGGCTGGAGGAGTGGCTCTAGGGTAGACTGCCTGCCTAGCACTAAGTGTGAGACCCTGAGTTCAAACCCCGGTATTGCAAGAAAAAAAAAAAAAAAAAGAAACCAGCAGAATTCACAAAACTGAGATTTTGGAATATGTTTATGAATGGTGGGATTTTACTGTGCATTTTCATGTTTATATACTTATCTATGGAGTACAAGATACAAATTAAACCCCCCAAAACAGAATAGGTGTCCAGATTGAAGGTCTAGGCCAGGAAGAAGCTAGGGACCCAAGTGATTAAATATTGTGAAATTTATATAAACACACAAATTCTGAAGTGACACCACTAAAATGGCACGTGGGACAATGTGCCGTATTTTGACTATCTGTGTGATAATTTGTCTGAAAATACAGCTGCCGGTAATGTCACCTATTACTGTCCCTGCTTGCCATCCCATCCCCTCCTCTGTCAGGAGCCAGGTCCCTCCCTGTGAGTCCAGGCCAGCCCGAGGGTGGGGGGTGCCGACAGGAAGTGGTGGAAGGGTTGCTGAGCAGACCTGGGCTTGGCTCTGAAGGGACAGGGCAGCTTTCTGTCACCTCCTTGGGAACCTGAAGACCCGGTGTGAGAAGCCACATGGTGGGACCATGGGGGAATTGAGAAATGGAACTGAGAGCTGGATGTGTAACTTTTATAGATTCTGCCCAGCTGCCTTCCAAACGCGTGCCTCGATTTTTATCTCACTGACAGCACACAAAAAGGACTGTGCCCTCAGCCTGTCAACAACTGACACATTCTGGATACTTTAAAAGACAATTTTTGTTTCTTTTCTTCTTTTCGGGTAGGACTAGGGTTTGAACTCAGGGCTTCATGCTTGCAAAGCAGATGATCTACCACTTGAGCCACACCTCCAGTCCATTTTGCTCTGGTTATTTTGGAGATGGGGTCTCAACAACTATTTGCTGTGCTGCCCTTGGACTGCGATCCTCCCAGTCTCAGCCTCCCAAGTAGCTAGGATTATAGAAGTGAGCCACCAGCGCCTGGCTCAATTTGTGCTTCTTAATGTGGATCCAACCTATGATTGTAAAAAAGTTTTGTATTTGAATTTGCATTTCCCTAATTCACACATTTACTAGCCTTTGTATTTCTATAAATTATCTGTTTATATCACTTGATTTGTCTACTCCATTTTAATATTTGGTATTAATTTGTAAGTATTATTTTATTACCCTACATGAAGCAACTATCTCTCCTAGCACATTATATATTTTAACTTTACCTTATGCAATTTTTATATTTTGTGGTTAACTTTGGTAGATTTTTATTTCAAATGTTTGTGTTTTTCATGAGGTGCTGAGGTTTGAACTCTGGGCCTCATGCTTGCTAGGCAGGCGCTCTGCCCCTTGGGCCCCTTGTGTTGTTTTGAAGCCAATTATAACCCAATTCCCCAGCGTTTCCTTTAATTACACCCATAGTTTTTAAATATTACCGTTACATCCACTTATTTCTGAACATGACACTAAGGAAAGCTCTAATTCACTTTTTCTGCAGATGAGCTAACCGTCCTCACTCAGGAAGTAGTCCACCCATCCTGCAAGGGTTCTAACCAGCACCATCATTATGTGCCAATCCGCAGTGAAATTAGATTTGCTTCTGTCCTCTCTCTTCTGGTTCACCCGATCATTTGTCTATCCCTGTGCCAGTATGACACTCCTGCCATTAACAGTTTCTGACATTTTGAGAGTTGAGAAAGCAGGTCAGCTTTGCTATGCTTTATCAAAATTTCCTTGGTAGATAATTTTATTTTCCAGATGAATTACAGGAGCACCTTGTTTTGCTCCATGACAGTTTGAGGGGTTCTGATTGGAGGCAAAACAGACACATATTACCAGGGGGATAAGGGACAACGTTGACCTGTCCCATCTAACGCCACAGTGTAGCACAGGTCCTGGAGTGAAACGCTACAGCTTTCTCCATGTTTCACAGAGACACAGTTTCACTGCACTGATCTGCATGGTGTACACACAATTTTAAAAGTTATTCTGAAAAGCCAAAGCATCTGAGCATGCTTCCATCCCAATCCCAGGAAGCAGGAGAGGTCTTCTCCTCTTTGCTCACTAATCTGCACGCTATTTTGTCCAGTGAGGTACAGTGGCCTGTGGCTGATAAATGCTTATTTCTAAGTAACATGCTAGACCACCACAAAATAGTGAGGCCCACCTCACCTGATCTTCTACACTACTTATAATCAGCATCTGGCTTTACTAACACAGCTGCACGATGGGAAAGACAGAAGGAAAAATCTGACCTTCCTCCTCCTACCACATCCTCCCATCACATGTGCCGCACACATGTGCACACACAGCCTTTGGGCAGAAGAAGCAAGGACAGATGGTGGTGGGCTCTTTAAAAACCAGTTGAAAAACAGAAGTGGTTAATGTTCCCCTTTGCCCTAAGTCAGTGGGTGACCAGTTCTTTCTGTGGATCTGGCTTTCTGGTTGTAAAGCAAGCTACTTTATTATGGCTAGCTGGCAAAACCAGACTTAGCTGCTATTCCCTTTGATTCTCTCTTGTACCTCTCCACCACACAGGCATGGGACTTGGCACACAGTAGGTATAGAGGATGTGTTATCTGTGCTTGAGTCTCTATGACCCAGACAGACCCTCGCAGTATGCCTATTAGCAGCTACTCCCTGGCATTTTAAGCTTCTATCCAATGGGATGCTAGTAAAACCTAACTCCAGCCTGGATGTTGGGGAGCTCCCACATGGACAAGAGCTAGGCATGAAGAACAGAGAGGATCCAGGAAAGAAGTCCTCAGTGGCCCCTACCCCACTTGAGTTAAGTCCCAAGAGTGGAGTGTCTGGAAAAAGGGAAGCTTTCAACTTCAGAGTGGGTGGCCAGGGTACTTTGATTTAGTAACCGTATGCAGAGAGAGAAAAGAACGTTTCTGAGCTGGGCATCAGTGGCTTATGCCTGTAATCCTAGCTACTCAGGAGGCACAGATCAGGAGGATCGCAGTTCGAAGCCAGCCTGGGCAAAATGTTCATGAGACCCTATCTTGAAGATATCCAACACACACACACACACAAAATAGGGCTGGTGGAGTGGCTCCAGTGGGAGGCCCTGAGTTCAAACCCTAGTACTGCAAAAAAAAAAAAAAAAAAAAAAAAAAAATGTTCCTGAAGGAAATTTGTGTGCTCATTGAGAGGAAGAATGGGTACTCAGCAGCCAGAAGGGGACACATGTCCCTTCTAAGGTCTGAGTCTGGACTTGTCTTTGGTAGCCCAGAGCCCACATCAAACCATCACATCCCACCCACTTGCTGTAAAGTCTCCTCTCCTGCTGCCCCCATCCCCAGCCCAGGTCCCAGCGCTCAGCATTTCACACCTTGTCCGAAGGATGTACTTGCCTCCTAAGGCTCAGCTTCATGAAATGACACTGCAGATCAGAAGTGGCAGCCTGCTTGTCCAGCAGTTTTTCACATGCACCTGTATTTCCAAAAGCAAATCTGCCTACAGAGTTAGCATTGCTTTCTTTCTCTCTCTCTCTCTCTCTCTCTTTTTTTTTTGCAGAAGTAGGATTTGAACTCAGGGCTTCACACTTGCTTGGCAGGCACTATGACGTGTAAGCCACGTCCCAGCTGAGTGCTGCTTTCTTTAGAGCAGACAGCTAGAAAAGCAGAGCTCTAAGATCTTCACTGCTCTTATAGACATGTAGCAATTTTGAACTCACCACTTTTTCTTTTTTTTGGCAGCACTGGGGTTTGAATTCAGGGCCTCACACTTTCGAGGCAGGTGCTCTGACCTCTTGAGCCACTCCTCCAGCCCCGCACCACTTTTTTGAGGTAAAATTTATATCCTATGGAATCCACCATTTTGAAGTACACAATTCAGTGGTACTTAGCATTCACAATATTGGGTGACCCATCTAGTTCCAGAATATTCCATCATTCCAAAAGGACTCCCTGTGTGCATTGGGTGGTCACTCTATTTGCCCTCCCCTCAGCCTTTTGCAACCACTGACCTGCTTTCTCTCAGCATGGATCGACATTTGCTGCACATTTCATGTGAACAGAATCTCATGATATGTGATCTGCTCTGACATGGTTTTCCACTAGCAACACACAAGGGCCCCAATTTCTCTACCACCTCATCCATACTTATTTTCCATTTTAAAGTAACCTGCAGCCATCTTAGCAGGTGTGAAGTGGTATCTCATTGTGGGTATTTTTTGTGGTGGGGGTGGGAGTTGAAACAGAGTCTCACTTTGTAGCCCAGGCTGGCCTTGAACTCACTATGTAACTCAGGGTGACCTCCAATTTGAGTTCTCCTGGAGTGATGATAGGTGTGTACTACTCCGCCTGGCTCACTGTGGTTTCGATCTGTATTTCCTTTATGACTAATGATGTTGAGTGTCCCTGTCACTTGAACTGTAGATCGTTTTCTCTTTTCTTCTCCGTCTCTAATATTAATCACAATTTTTAAAATGAATGAGTTGAAACATAAACACATATTATAAGTCCATCTCACAATGGTTATTACTGGTAGAAAGAATTAACTCACAACAAAATTGCCAACAGTTAAAACTGCATTTGGTATAATTTAGTATTATCTAAAGTTGGCAGAAGAATCTAGTTTCCATAAAAACATTTAGATCTACACAATTTAACCAAAAGAACTAGATTTGATGGAACCAAGCCATAGGGAAACTAGCTGAAGCTATGGTCATAAAACATCCAACAGATGATGAAGTAAGCACCAAATCCACACTTGGTAGTAAAATTTCAATGGAAAATAAAGATAACATTTTACTGCATTGTATTAAAAAAATTCATCATGGGGCCAGGCACTGGTGGCTCACGCCTGTAATCCTAGTTACTCAGGAGGCAGAGATCAGGAGGATTGTGGTTCAAAGCCAACCCAGGGAAATAGTTCGAGAGACCCTATCTTGAAAAAAACCCATCACAAAAAAGGGCTGGTGGAGTGGCTCATGGTGTAGGCCCAGTTCAGGCCCCAGTACTAGAAACAAACAAACAAGAGAACCCATCATGGAATCCAACTGGGTTGTAGAATTTGTTCCATTCCCACCTGTCCTTCCTTCCCAGAGCGACCTGAAGCCAGAGACCAACAGAAGAGATCCTGTGAATGGAAAAGGAAAGAGAGGGTGGGTGTTAAGATCCCAAACACAGCATCTGCTGAGGGCTGTGGAGGAGGAGGCTGGGCAGGTCACTTGCTGGGGAGCCCAAAGAGGTCAACTGAGCAGTCTTGCTTTTCCTACATGACCATGAAAGACTAAGGTTGAGGACTTCCAGGGAGGAGAGCTGTGGGAGGAAACAGTTACCATGCTCCAGTTATCTGCAAGAATGAGATTCAGGGTAAGACAAGAGCCACTAGAATCTTACTACAGCAAAGTCACCTAGCCCAGAACCTGGGGCCTCTCTCCTTCAGTGACTGTGTCACACGAAGGCTGCTTCCCAACTAAGGGAGCCCTTAAACAAAGGAAGGCGGGGCTGTTTGAGGAACTGGTCATGGCTGAGTCTATGACTTTATTTCCCCTTTCTTCATACAAAGAGCACGAGAGACACAGCTGCTGTTCTATTCACCCACAGTACCTCACAACTCTCAAAGTCCTTTTTGGACATGATGTCATTTGCCTGTCAATTTTGTAAAGTGGCCTGACCCCGTTCACCTTGGGGACCCTGAGGCCAGAGAGTTAATGGCTTGGTATGGTCACACTGCTGATCAGCAATGGCACTGACACTTCCACTGAGGCTTTGACCGCTGCGTCCAGAGCATATCTGGATGATAAGATAGCGGGATAAGGACATATAGAAGTTTTCATTCCCGAGACTCAACTAGTCATCCTGTAAACATTCTCGTTATCCAAACCAATGTAAGTGGGGCTTGCATAGTTTGTCTAGGCAACAGAAACTTCTAGCTTTAAAAGTGTCCCAAGTTAGCAGGTGCATATCTGGCGCTGGCCATTTTTGAGGCTGTCTCCTTTTCAGCAACATGGAACATTCTAGAAGTTACACCTGATAGATATCTGCTTATTGTGGACTGGTGACAAACGCATCCAAGACAGTGCTGGAATGAGCAGGAGAAAGGACAGACACTCAAACCAAATTCTGGTGTTTCAGCAAGCACGAGACAATAGTGACAGCAAAGAGGAATTACTCCTGGCAAGTCCTCTCCCTTTTCACCTTTTGCTCTCTTCTCATGGCCATTCTGTTCCCATGGTAGTGACAGGCCTCACCTGCAGCTTGGTTCACATGTTAAAAGGTGAAATGATCACCTATCAGCTAAGTAACACTCTAAACAGCCCTTAGAAAGAAACACGCTGTCCTTTTTTTTGAGACAGGTTCTCACTGTGTAACCCAGGCTGGTCATGAACTCTTGGTGCTTCTGCCTCAGCCTCCTGAGTGCTGGCAGCATAGGCAAGTGACATCACACCTGGCCCCATGCTGTCTCTCAAGTACAGTCCGGGCAGTTCCTCCCCAGTGCTGAGCAGATGGCTGTGGCTAAGCACAGATGGCTTTGGTGCCTTTAGGTTGGGGCCATGTTGTAAAACAAAACAAAACAACACAACACAAAGGGAAGACATAAAAACACATCTTTAAGTGCCAAGATGCTCCCTCATAGAGGACAGACACACAGGCCTGGTGCTGCTGGAAGGGAGTAAGGCTCCTAGCTCATGTGCAATTGGACCAGGGCTCCTCTGAGTGGAGAGGCCACCAGGAGGCCAGCGTGTGTTCTTCCCTCTCCTGCTAGTTTGAACGTGCTTAAGTTAAATGTGTATAGAACATTACTCCACTGTCACCAGAAGGCACATTCAGGCAACAAATGCTATAATGTTAGACAGAAGTAAGGAGTCCATCTTTAATTCATTCCCTGCTGAAATTCAAAGGCATGGGGTGGCCTGGATGAAGGACCTTCCAGCACAGAGCTATCTGTCCGCAGGATTCTGTCAGGTGCTCACAGCCACCTCATCTAGCAACGTGGGTGACCATCTTCATGAGAGTTTGTGACTAAAAAATAATAGCACCTCGGCTCTTGTGGCAGGACTCTCCTGGAGCCTCACGAGACCACAGGTCCTGATGATAACAGATGCCGCTTAACTCTACAAACTCGACACTGTCATTTTACACTGACCTGGCCGGTTTCTCTGCCCCTTTTTAGAACCCAGGTCCAGAGGTTTACCTTAGCAACCCAGGTACAAAACAGAGGATGCTGGGAGAGTGGCTCAAGTGGAGAGCACCTACCTAGCAAGGGCAAGGCCCTGAGTTTAAACCTCGGTACCACCAAAAAAGAAAAATGACAGTAATAATCCTAAATCTCCAATTAAAAAAAAATCAGGGGAGCCCAAAGTCCTGGGAAGCCCTTCCAGGAAAGCTCTCTCCCCCGTGGCCGACAGGGTTTCGCCTCAGGGTGCTTCTATTCTTCTCCTGATGACCTCACTGTCAAGGGCGGCTGAAGTCCCTTGCTGGCTGTGTGTCAGGACAGCGGTCCTGATTGTTAGGAGACATGGGTTCAGTTTCCAATCTCCTCCGCCACCCTCAACAGGCCTCACACTGCTCAAAGCACACATTCAGGGAAACTCTCACGTCAGGAAAGATCACCCACTGAGGACGTGACCTCTAATCTGACCAAGGGCTTGTTTTTGAGAGTGGCCTGTGGACTGAGGATATTAAGTAGGGGTGTGCTGTCAGCACCGGGACCTGAGCCACAGGCATTATCAGGACCTGGCCTGCCTCCCCTACACCTTCTCCTGGCTCTTCTAGATGGACCCGGTGAAGCTCCACAAATTTGGGTGCTGCAAGGCACATAGAGAGGGCAGGAAGCCTTGGTGCCTGCCTTTTAGGTGCCATAACCTAGAGTGGAGTACATGAGGAACACCCCAACAGTTGCCATACCAGAGAGGAGAGGCAGGCAATGGATCAGGGGAAGCAGAATGGACGGCAGTCTGGAGATGTGACCACACAGCTGAGAAGTATCAGTTTAGCTTAGTTCAGGATGGGGAGTCCAGGGTTCTCAGACAGTAGGAATGTTTTCTGAGCATCAGGTGAGGCAGGGGTAGATATGTCTCTTATTTAATCCTTACAGAAATGATGAGCAAAGACATCACCCTATTTTACAGATGAGAAAAACAGACCGGAACTTGCCTGGTGTCACACAGCTCGGATTACAGGACAGATGTCTGACTCAGTCCAGAGCTTTCCTTATCAGGCCACACTCAAGACTTCCCCAAACGGAAGTTACAACAACAAACATCTTTCTTTGTACCTGGTTTTTTTCTGTCTGACCACCTGTCAAGATGTCCTGGTAAGTCACATTTCCCCAAATCAATATCTGCACTTCGGGAACTTCTCTAGAGTGACCCTCACTCGCACTCAACAGAGAGCCATTTCCAGGTTTTTCACAACTGTCACTCCTTCTGAGGGGAGCCCTTTTCTGCAGCAATGCATTGGGAGTGTGACTACAGCAGTGTCTGCAGGTATCTGGTCCCAAGAAGACCGCCATGGAGGAGAAACGGAGATGTAGAGTTCAGTCTCCATAATTAGTTACCCGGACTGTGCGTACAGGTCTGAGCATCCGTGACTTGAAACCTCAAGGAGTGGGCTACGTTACTGTCACAAAAATGACTATTGTGCATATTAACACTGCTCGCCACAAACTAGATCTTATTTCTGCTTTTATCATCAATATGGCAGACACCTGATTCATTGTTCCCATAATGCCACCCAATTTCCACTAAAGACATGCTGCCTTTCAACACATCTCAAGTTGTCACTTTATTATTTCAATTAAGCACAGTATGGCCCTTGTCTTGGGAGGGTTACCATAACTTCCACCATGCTTTTGGACACTACTTGTTTTTTTTGGGAGGCATACAGTGTTTTCACAAAATTAAAGGCAGGAAAACACCCAGCAGATCACGCAACAATTTAAACACACTGGTGATAATGTGTGACTGACAGAGTTTCTCTGTACCCTCAGAGCTGCAGAGTGCAGGAAAGCAGACAGCCAGTACTGCAGGTCACACCCTGCCACCCCGCTGCTCTGGGACACAGCCCTGTGGTGTCTTCTCTTCAGGAGGCCATGGTGGCGCAGCCCCGGTGTGCACACCTTGCCAGCCCTGCTGGGAGGCAGGGGAAGGACTTCATCGTGAGCTTCAGGAACAAACCTGCTGGGCCTTCCTCTCCTGGGCAGCCTCCTAACAGCCATTAGTGAGCACATCAGAAGCAGTTTTCACCACAGCATTTCCCAGCCTGAAGGCAGGTGCTTCTTCACAGCTGACACATGCTACATTTTCACTGCTACTGCTAAATGTCCTAGTCTTGATTTACGGATACTGCACAGGAGAATTTCAACATAGACCATTCTGCTCCTGCCTGAAATGGCCAAGAGTGGCCTAAGGAAACAAGAGAAATTATCATGTATTCCTGCAACTGGTTTCTAAGTGCAGGATGGAGAGGCTGCTGGGCTGAGGCTACATGTCTACGATCTGTCACAGATGGATGTTAAAGGGGTACAATAAAACCACTGGAAAAAAAAACACCCATGTTTTTGCTCTAAGGAAAAATAAACCCAAATCTTTAAAGTTCAAAGAAAACCAGTTAAAAACCCTTGGGATTATATTCACATCTTAAATGGATCTGATGGCATGAGATATATTTCCAGATCCACAGACAGCATTTAGGAACAGCCACACCGCTCCCCACAGTCGCCTGTCTTGGTGTATATCTCCACCACGCACTGACACCGTGCTGTGAGTGGGGTTGCAGCTTACCACAAATGCCATCCACTGGAGAACTAGTACTGCAAACTGCTAGTCAGGACTAATTACCTAATCATAGGAGGATGCGCTATGGCTCCTGGAACCAGGCCGCCAAAGCGCCCAGCACAAAGTTCCCAGACCCACTGCTTGCACAGACTTCACATGGAGACATTACTCCTCTGCCTCACCTTTTTGATTACAAAATTATGCATGTAAAAGAACTCCTGAGCTGACCAAACAGGGCACGTGTTGACCCATAGCACACAGAACACCTTTGTTTTATCCCTGTTTCACCCAGTGACCTCTCCTGTCTGGAGGAAGCACACTTGGGCGCCAATGGGCTGTTCTTTGTCCAACCCAGTACTGGTTTTGGCAACTTCCAGACCTAAGGCCACCTCACAGTCTGTGCCAGGCATGAGAGGGAGGAAAGATAAGGACTAAATGAAAATACCATCATACAGGTCTCTACTCCTACTGGGGAAAATTGGACAATCTCTGCTTAAAGCTCCCATATTAGCTCTGTGAAAAGCTCTTTTAAGAGCACTTGAATTAAAGCCAGGCATTTCTGGGTCACACCTCTAATCCTGCTACTTGGGAGGCTGAGACTGAGAGGATCATAGTTTGAGGCCAGCCTGGGCAAATAGTTCTGGATACCCCATCTCCAAAATAACCAGAGTGGAATGAACCAGAGGTGTGGCTCAAATGGTAGAGTGCCTGCTTTGCAAGCACAAAGCCCTGAGTGCAAACTCCAGTGCCACCTGAATTAAAAGATGACTGTAAGAATGAAATGCTGACATTCAACATTGGGACTCGCTTCTGCATCTTGCCTTCCACTGATATGCAGAAAATACCTTACAAAATGACAAGCAATGCTATTTAAAAAAACAAAACAAAACTGTGTTCTTAAAATATTTAATAAAAATGATGCTTTTATCAATACTTATATAGATAATTATTAATGCCACACACAAAACCTGATTCTATTCTTGTTCCCAAGGGAGCTTCCATCATGAGACGGGGATTAAGAAGGAAACTTGATAATTCTTTTTCGGGCTCAAGGAACTTGGACAAATGAACTTGTCCTGGAAAACTCACTGTCACAAATGTTACCCATAAGCCTAACAGATTCACAATAAAAACAACAGGATTTTTATATCTGGACTTAAACAAGCACTCTAACGTTCATATTGAAAAATGAACGAGCCACAGTAGTCAAGAAAATTATGAAAACGCAGAGTAATGAGGGGTCCCTGCACGGGGAGCTGCCCACAGGAAAACATGCCATAAAACTACAATCTGCTAGTGACATATGTTTGGGATCAGCAACATAAAAGGCTGGAAATATGCCAAAACACACCCAAGAAATGTAGTCAGAGAAAAAGATGGCATTTGAGTAAACCAGAGTAAGGATGGATTGTTCAATTTAAATTCTTTTTTTTTCGTTACTGGGGTTTGAACTCAGGGCCTCCCAGTTGCTAGGCAGGCACTCTTCCACTTGAGTCATGCCCTCGGCCCTTTTTTGCTCTGGTTATTTTTCAGATAGGGTCTGGTGTTTTTGCCATGGGCCTGGCCTCGAACTGTGATCCTCCTACCTCTGCCTCCCGCACAGCTGGGATAATACACGTGGGCCATCATGTCCACTTTACTGATTGAAATGGGGGTCTCCCTAACTTTGGCCTTGAACCCTGACCCTCCTGATCTCTATTCCCAGAGTAGATGGGACCATAGGCTTGAGCCATGGAGCCTGGACTTCAATTTTAACTTTTTTGTAGAGTTTGAACTCAGGACCTTGCACTTGCTAGGCAGGCATTCTACCACTTGAGCCTCGTCCTCAGCCCAGATTGTTCAGTAAATGGTGTTGGGTAAAGATAGCCATCCAGAAAAAAAATCAAGTTGGAGCTGCACCTCATACCAAGAAAGTTCCAGAAGGATGGAATACTTCAAAATAAAATGAAATCATGCAATGCTAGAAGAAATTTCAGAATTTTTAAAATACTTCTGTGGTAAAGACCTTTCTCAGGAAAACAGAAAACCTGGAGGCCACAAGAGGATCAACTGAATAATTTGACTATGCACACATTGCAAAAAGAAAATAAACAGAAAGCTTTGCATGGCAAATGGTACCCTGGGCAAAGTCGAAAGGCAAATGACAAATCAGGAACAAATATTTGCAATTCATATCACAAAGGGCTAATTTTCCTCTCTCAAATGACCAGGAGAAAGGGCAATGACCATGAGAATGGCTAGAGGCTACCCATGGGCAGCTCATAAAAAATAAATGAAAATAGCTCTCAAATGTATTTAAACATGCTCAGCCTCTCTAATCAAAGAAATACAAATTAAAACCACAGTCAAGAAATATTTTTCACCCACCAGCTTGGCAAATCTCAACAAGTAGGAGAGGCCCTGGTGGCAGGGGGCTTGGGGAACACAGGCCCTCATGCAGTGCTGCTGGGACAGGTGTGAGGTCAGTGGTCAGCCACATTTTCCCTTCACCTCCCCGCTGACCCAGCAATTGCATTTCTGTTTACCTCATGCTGACACGGGTGCGTCACTATGTAATCACAAAATGATTCCTGGCAGCTTTGTGAAAGCCCAAGTTTACAAATAAAGGAAACCTGGTTAAGCCAAGACACGAATGGAGGAAATCACGTTCTGCCCCCAAACTCATTTGGAAGAATCTAAGTGATGTCACGTGAAGAAAGATGAAAGCAGAGCCCTTGCCTATTGACAGGAAGGGCAAAACTGAAGGAACATTCAAGGTCATCAAGCCCACTGTTGGTGGGAAAACTGAGAGACACAGTAAGGCATCTCCATCAGGCTACGCCTTGAGCAGAAATGCAGAAGGAAGGAAATGAGGCAGCTGCCTCTGAGCTGTCAACAAGGGGACCACAGTTCCCAAAGGCTGAAAGAAGCCACTGTTGATGACTGGGTGGCCCTGTTGAAAGAGCAGCCCTTTCCTCTCCAAGATGTGAACACAGAAAAGCACTTCCTCAAATGGCTGACAACTCTATCCTTGTGAGAAGTTGTGAACTCTACCCTTGTGAGCACCTGCGCTCCAGATCTTCCACACGGAGAAAGCGCCACAAAACCTCACAGATAAATGTGTTCTAGAAAGCTCTGCTAAAGCAAAGCCCACCTCTCTTCACAAAAGTCAGTGGCTGGTGTTGCCACTCCTACTTAATCTGAGTGTTGAGTCCTAGAGCTAGGGGAAGCCATGGGTCACTGCTTCCATAGTCCCCTGCCCCCTACACCTCTGTTTACTCTGCCTTCTCTGGAACTGGCAATATTTGAACGCTGGATTTCCTGGACTGATCTTTTGATTTTCTCTTCCATTTTCCACTTTCTGTCTTGTCTTTCTATTTTTTCTGGAAGAGATCCTCCATGTTACCTTCCAATTCCTCTGATAATCTTTCTTTCTGCTGCAAAAGCTCTTTCCTGTTCTCTGACTGTTCCAATTTAAGGGCCTCTTCTTGCACAAGCACCCATGCCTTCTCTTACCTGCGTGTATGCTCTGCAGGTCTCTTACCTAAGTTTACTTCAGCTCCTCCATTTCCTCTCTTCTGCTTGCTATTATCTTCCATGGTAAAGGCTTTCCTCCTGTGTCCATCTGCACTTATGCTAAAAAGCCAACACAGTGCCTCTTACCTGGGGGTTCCAGCTACTTTATCAAAAGATCCCCAAATATCAGTGTCTCTGGGAATTTTCTCCTGGGGTGATCAGTTTCCCCAGAGGGGTATCCTCCCACCCCCTGGAACCTGGTTGTGGCTGGGACCTTTTAACTGTGATTCCAGCCCTGGTGCCTCACCTCACTTTCAGGTGCAGAGCAGGGAAGTCATCAGGTTGTAAGAGAAGAGAAGCTTGGAGAACTTTCTACCAACCCTCATGCTTTCAGGCACATTCACACCATGCTCAAAGGTACCTGACGCCTCCTGATCAGCCTGGCTCCTGTAGGGCCCCCTCTGGTGACATCTTGGCTTTCAGCTTTCTCTGTTTCTACTTGACTATTTGCTTTCCGTTCATCTGCGCCCATCCCCCCTGATTTTGTTATTAAGAATTTGTCCTTTTTTAGCTTTTATTGTCACTTTAGTGGGGGACTGAGGTAGGAGCAAAGATAAACCTGTTCAATCTGCAGTTTTTTATCAAGTCTTTAAACTTTTACTTTGGTTGAAATTATTTCTTTGATCTAAATTTGTGGGAGTACAATTAACATTTTTATAGCTTTATTTACTCTACACATCCACTCAATGAACATTGGGCACCTAGGACGCCCAATAGTGCAGGACACTATTCTGGGTAGTGAGGCTTCATGGTTTAAGGGGACAAGGACTATGGGGTTAGAGTCCAAGGTCACATCTCAGTTCTGATAGTTCTGTGACTCTGGATAATTCACCTGGTTGAGCTGCCGTTACTCTTCAGATAAGCCCTGGAGGACAGAGGCGGGGCAAGGAATAACAACAGCTGTTCTGAAGATGAAAGAACATATACAGAATCATTGAATTCAGTAGCCCATGGGTAGTACACACCCACCAAATGAATACATTTATTTTTGTCATTGTTAGAGTACGTTATTGCACAGGGTACACATTAATAGTTTTAATACACAGGAATGTAAATTCTATAATGAAAGCACTGTAAGACAAAGAAGAGGGCCACCCACTCTGATGATGCAGAGAAGGCTTCCTCAAAGGGGAGGGGAACAAGGACTAGGGTCACAGAGCCCAGGGTCGAATCTCAGGTCAATGGTTCTGTGACCAGGATACTTCACCTGTTGACTTGGGTTTGCACATTTGTTAAACATTGGAGGATAGAGGCGAGATGAGAACACCATTCAGGGACTGTGTTCTCTTGGTAAGGAGGCTGTGCAAAGGTCAGAGGGAGGCAAGGGTAAGACACAGGCAGGAGAGAACACTTGTGTCAGGAAATGTGGGGACATCTGATATGTCATCAAGAGCACAGGTGTATGGGGCAGGAGCCAGGGGGAGCTGGACCTTACCTACAGACAGTGAGGAGCTACTGTGGTCTAAAGCCAGCCTGTGACATGGTGGATTTGAATTTTGGTAGAAAATGGAGCTGAGGCTACTGTGTCACTCCAGGGGAAAGCTGAGGTTGCCCTGCCCCAAGGCAGTGGCAATGGACTGATGAGAACAGACTGAAGCTTGAATCTGGCTGCCATTTTTTTCCTGTTCTCCTTCTGAAGGTAGACATGGCCAAGAGCCTTTCTTTAGCCAATGAAAAGGGAAGGGAAATGACCAAGTGCCACTTCCAGGGAGTAGCAGTGTGTAGGGTGCCACATACCTTTTCATGTCTTGTGTTAACATGGAGGCAGGTGTTGGGATGACACCTCCGTCAGCTGGGGCCTGAGGGGACCACAGCCAGCAGGGCCTTCCTGCCCACTGAAGTAAACATGTTGCACAGTGAGAAGCCAATGTTTGTGGTTTAGGCTCCAGACTCAGGGGTAATTTGCTACCACAGTGGAAACTAGTCCATCTTGATGGATGCAGTGTCTAATTTAATATCCTGCTGGTAATACTTCTAGATTTTTCTCCAAGAGGAAAATACTGCATTTTTCTAAAGTTGCATTATTACCAAGACTAAATGTTATTTGGTATTTATTACTTGTATTTCCTCTTGTGGGAATTACCTACACATAGCCTTTACCGCTTAGCCACAGAGGTCTTACTGATGCTCAGATATGCTTGTATGAACTTAGAGTACATTATGTCCTTTGTTGTTTGCACAACTAATCTAGTTAATATTAATATAAAAATAGCTATAACAATAGCAGTTATGTTTACTAAACTCTTATATGTGCCAGCACCCCATAAATCACTTGACATGCTTTTTCTCCTCATGCTAAGTCCATGAAATAATACAATCACTGAGTCACAAATGAGCAAATAGAGACTCCACAAGGTGAAGTCATCTGGTGTGGGGGGGATATGGAACCCAGGTGGGCTTCATAGCAGAGCCCCATTTGCACAGCTCCTTAATGTCTCCCTGTGCTAACTTCTTCTCCATGGGCACTTCTGCACTTGTCTCTATTTTGGGGTGAAGACCCTCATTCATTCTGGCTTTCTCATCCAGTTTCTAATTTTTCTTCCTTCTCTTCCCAGCTCTTTGTCCTCACTGGATTCTTCCGTTTCTTTTCTCACATTAGTACTGAAAACACCGTCACACATCCCATACTGACTGTCTGTGGTTTCTGGAACCTTCTTCTTCACAGCTTTCCTTCTTTGGCTTCCATGACACTCAAGGTTCTTGGTTCTCCTCTCACCTTTCTTTGCCTGTCTGCGGCTCAATCTCTGGGTTTTCCTCCCACCCTGATCATGGCCTGCCTCAGCTATCAGTCCTCAGTGTCTCTCTTGGCCCCTCCCTCCCTTCCAAACTTCCCTACCCACTGCTGACCTGGAATTCTCATGTCTGGCCTTGAGCTCACACCAGCGTTCTCTTGCCACCCGTGTACCCGCTGTGTAATTCCCAGATAAGCCCCAAACTAAACAGCTTTCCCCGAGAAAGCAGCTTCCTGATGACTTCCCATTTCAGAATGACTCCATTCTTTCTCAACTGCCCTAGAGCCTTGGCATTGCTGTGATTCAGCCCTGTCCTACAGTGCCCAAGGCCAGTCCATCCACCAACACCACTGGTTCCACCCAGAGGCCTCCAGAGTCTGTCCCATCCTTCCCTTTCCCTCCATCATGAGGACCAAATCCAGACTCCTTTCTGGGAATTTGAGGGTCCATGTGATCTGACCTCCTTTCTTCCCCTACAGACCCGGGATTTGGGTATAACCAGACAGCTCTTGTTATCAGATCATGGCCCAGAAGCAACTGTGGAGACTAGACCAGTGGGGCCAGATGCTCATTTGCAAACAAAATCAAAGGGGACAATGAACAAAGGGCAGATTGGGTGGCAGGTCCAAACGCCACATGAACATCACCAAGTTCATCTGTGGGAATGATAAGACAGGGTCAAAGCTGAGCCAATGAAGATCCATGGAAGGGAGTTGGGAGAAGGAGCATGTGGGGACAAAGCAAAGCAGTCACCTTCTTTCTCTGGTAGCCCATGGGACAATGGGGCACGCGTGGATGGGGGAAAAGCATTGTCTGGAAGGCAAAGCCAGTTATTTTTTTCTTAGAGTGTTGCTTGAATCACTTTACTGGCTCATGGCCTCATCGACCTGGATGCCTGCTTTCACACTGTCTCACCTGTCCACAGCCAACTGATCTTTCAGGATCATACAAGCCTTGATCCAAGGTGCCATCATACTATCTCTCAATTTCTCTAAATTCCTTTGTCTCTTGTTGGAATTACTTATTCTGACATTTAATCACATGTTCATACCAAAATGATCTACAAATCAGTGTGCCCTGATTCCATGCAAAGGAGCAGTCATGGGGAACACAGAATTTTACGACAGTCTTTGTTGTCCAGCCTCTCAGAAGACAGTTGGGGAGCAGGGTTTATTCTACAGACAACACACTTTCAGTCTATTGAAAGTGTATTCCTTTTCTAATAAACTTTGCTCTCATTTTCACTAAAAAAAAGAAAGAAAGAAAGACGACACAGGTTCCTGTGTCAGGCTGCTTGTGGCAATGGCCTGAGTACCCAGTGGAAAGAGGGAAAAAGACAAAACCTGCTGCTTCTCATGAAGCTCTCCCAGCTGGGAGGCCACAGAATGTTCTGGATCAGTCACTGACTTCTACTTTGGAGGTTTCCCAAATGTTTCAGGTGACACACTTTTTTAATGGCTACTTTAGAAGTTAAGCAGCCTGGCTTGATGTCATGTGCCCACACTAGCCCAGGACCCTCACTCTATGATTAGAAAATGACACTGGGTGGGGACTTAGGGTGGCACACAAGCTGTCACATGGCTGACTCATTTCCATGGCTCACTGTGGCATGGGGAGGAGCTCTGAGGAGCACATAGGCGTGGTGGAAGGTGCTTCCTTGTCAGAGGGCATTTCTCAGTTTGGTGAGAGTCACTGGGGTGACACCTCACCCAGTCATGAATAAATAAGGATTAGGGTTTTCTGTGTGAATGACAGCTTCATAGGGGGATAGAATTCCTTACAGACCTTGAGTAACTACTCTAGTGCTAATGGACTCTGATCCCAAGGTCAGTCCCACAGTAGACTCCAGTGCAGGTAAGGTGTTCTTGATGCTGCTAAGACAGCCAGGTTCCAATGCCAGTCACTTCACTCATTGTTATGTGAGATGAAGACCAAGTTTAAACTGCAGAGAACTCTTATCTCCACACCACAGGTGACAACATCGGCCCCGAGAGTTGAGAAACCATACTCCTGCGCCCTCTAGAATGTATTTCCAAAGTCAGCTATTGCCTTAATTGTACCACATTTATTGTCTAAATTATACATTACCAATAAAGTATACACTATTTTGTAATATAAAGTGTTACTGTCATAGTAGGGGAGACATGCTCAGAGGCAGCAGAGAGAATGGCTTGAGCTCACAATTGGTAACCACTGAATTCAAAGGATCAATAAAACATGAGAATCTGATAAGAGCTGACTCTATTACAGATTGCAGACTTTCTAGAAAGGTCTGTTTCCTGCTCCTGGCTACTGGAGCAATTTTCAGGAAAAAAAAAAAGCACTGTGAAAGTCATGAGCTAGTAGGCAAGACCTGCAAAGTAAATGAGGTTTAAGGAACACAGTTTAAGTAGAGTTAAAAGTTAAAGATGATTGGTGGGCCAAAATGGACCCTTGCTCCTGGATGGGGAAAGGCTGGAACAGAGGGGTAACTCAGAGACGGGACCCCTGTGTCCATCCACATCTACTGGGTGTGACACTGTGTGAACACCTTGTAATGCCCTGAAGAACAAACTCAGGCAAGACAAACAGACCAGGCATAATAAAGGGCACAGATGTTAGGAAGCTAAAATTGATTGCTTTAGACAGCACGACATATGAGAGGTGAGCCTTCTATCTAGATAAATTGAGGGACTCTTGAATCTTTTGGATTCTGAACCTTTTTAGATATTTCAGACTGTGTGCTGAAAGAAGACACAAAGTCTCCAGCAAGAAGCTACCATCTGGATCTAAGTTAGAGAGGGTAGACGAATTTTGTGTCAGACACAAGTTGGTTATCTTGATTCAGACCAAATTCCTCCAAATGGCGGCACTTCCTGTTGTGGCTAGCTCTTGGACAAGTGACTGCTAGGGCAAAGACAGTACAGGTAGATCAGCATCCAAGAGTTACATTAAACCTCATCACTGCTAAAGTAAACATCACTTCCAAATGTGCATCCTTTCATCAAAAATCTCACCATATGATGGCAGAGACGGTGAGTAATGGTGTGATCAGTCACCCAGTTTGTCTGGGATTTGCTCAGTGTTTGCATAGAAAGTCCTGTGTCCCAGAAACTTGTCAGTCCTGGGCAAAGTGGCACATCCGGCCTGCCTAGCAACAGAGGATTACATTAAGGTTTTTTGCCTTGACACTATAATTACAATTGCTTGAAACTGTATAAGCAATTTAAAGATGAAGTCACCCGAAAATCTGACCTCCATGGAGGCTCTCCAGCAATATTCAGTCCCAAGAGAGATGACTTGGGGTCTCTCACCTTTGAAGAACTCTTTCATAATGTAAGTTTCCAGGTAGGTGTGCTCTGGAGGTCTGAGGCCTACATAATGAGTCCAAGGGAACACTGCGGTCCCCGTACCAATTGTCCATAGCATCAAAGAAAATATTTGTACAGCTATTAAAATGGATAAAAGCAGGTCAATGGAATTAAGACTCAGCAATTAGGAGTTCATCCCTCGAAAAGGACAAAGCTTCATTGTTTGGCCAAGGAGAGAAGGATCTAAATCCGATCTGGAATGTGAATGAACAAGAGGGAACTAAGTGAAATTTAAGCCCAAGTTAATGAAATTCTTTTCAGCTTCAACTCACTACAAATTAGCTGTGAAAACTCCTGAATTTTTACCTCTGGGGACAGGTTGACTAGAAGGTAGGGTACGAAGCTGTAGTGGCCAAATGCGTTCAAGACTGAGAAATATCAACTATCCCCACCAAAGGCCTCACTCTGGCCTCTTATGAAAAGGAGGCAGGGAGGGAAACTGCGGGCGAGCAGGAGGTGACATATGCAGTCCTACGCTCTTCAGAGCTGGAAAAAAACTCCACGCATCCTACTGTCAGATAGATCCAAATCAATGTTTTTTATAGGGTTCTTCTAATTATTGAATACTGCCTTCTACACTAGCCCCAAAATAGCTTATCTTGCACATCTATGATGAATACTTGATGTATATACATAGAACCAGGCTTTTATTTGTGACAAATAAAAGTAAAGTGAGGACGTGTGACAGTGACAGAGAGAGGGTTGGGATTGTTGGAGAGCAAAATTGAAAGTAGATTTGTTCTGCCTTATAGTAATAAAGAGATGCACACAGTGAAATTGTTTTTTTTTTTTTAAATGATCTTTTAAAAATCTTTGCCAACAACTGAGTCTCAGGGAAGTAGATCCTCAAACGTTCATGAGCCAAGATAACCGGACGACTTCAGCAAAAACACTAAAAACACGGACTAAGTAGGATGCAAGCGACACCAGTGGGATTCCCTGGCGAGTGAGGACAGAGAACAGCCAGGGAGAACCATGGAAGACTCCATCCCATCTATAGAAGGGCCCAGCTCCTGCTGGCCTCTTGGGTCCCTGAGCAGCAGGTTCCAAAAAGAAGCATTCCAAGGCCACCATAGTTAGGAGAGCCAACTGTCATTTTGGCTTGGTGTTGGAGTGGGTGTAGTCCTCATGGTCAAGTTTCACGTGTCTCAAACCTACAGAGACCAGCAGTCCAGTTCTGACAACACTGGTGGCCGCTGGTCACAGAGGACAGCTATTATGTTTGACTCTCTGGGGAAGGGAAGAAGGGACCCACAAATATGGCTGAGGGGTTGCCCAAACTGTCTCCTCTTGCTGGACCTTACAGGGGTTCCTGATTATCCTCTGCACCCCAGGAAGACACCTTGGCTCTCTGTTTTAGGCTTGAATGTTAATTCTGCACTCCACCACACTTCTCCAAGATGCCTTCCTCTTTAGCTACACCACAGCCACAATGACAAGCTAGCTAATGAGCCAAAAAGCAGCAGTCTGGCTTCCCACAGGGGAACACACAGGCAGAAAGCATCCTAGACCTGTGACACTAACTTCAACCAGGTCCGAGGGAAGGGTGGTGGCTGCAGACCACCATTATGTAAAGTAATTAAAGGTAGAAAAACAATGAAATAAAAACCCATTTTCTTCCAAGACAGGATGGAGCCTTCCCAGAAGGCTGCTCTGTCAGAGCTAAGGGCGCACCTGACTCCCAAGGCGAGACAGAGGTGACACAGCTCTCCTGCCCAGTGTGCATGCCTTTTGCCAAAACTGGAGTTGAATATCTCTCACCCACACCTGGGGATGGAAAACAAGTGGCAGAATGACATTGTACTTCAGATTTGAAGTCGTCAGGGATCCTATTCTGTCTTGCCAAGTGTGTGGCTCTTGATCCGGGGTATGTGTACTCCCATGATGGGGAAAAGAGACAAAGTCTCACCAACCCAGATGAAACAAGCCGAATAACCGCAGAAGTTATGCACTGGGGACATATGTGCTGGGAGATGGAAGAGAGGGTCACCCTAGCAGGAGGGAGGGGCAAGTCAGGGAAGGCTTCTCTGAGTGGAAGCTGTTTCAGTTTCTCTTACAGGATAAGAGTTACTTTTGTAGAGAGGAGGGAGGAGTTAAAGTAGCTGGAGACAGCTCAGGGGGCAGGGCCTACCTGGCCAGGTAGGACAGGTGGTTTGGACCAGGCTGCAGCACGCCTTGGGTGCGTGAGGAGGCCAACTCAAGTGGTGTTAGGACAGCAGGGTGGCTCAGAGGCAGAGAGGACTTGGGACACTCCTGTAAAAGCCCAAGGGAGTGGTGGTTCCACAGCTGAATGTGCAGGCAAGAGGTCCTGAGCTGTGTACTTAAGATCTGTGCGATTTGCCAGATGTAAATAATAGCTTACAAAAGTGCTTCAAAAGATGCCCTGGGGAGACAATGCCAGGTTGTGGGGGTGGGGGAATAGTAAGGAAGGACAGACAGACAGGAAAACCCTTCCCTTTGGCTGCTTTCCAGCCCCTCTCCTAAGTGGGACTTCAGAACCACAAGATGTCAGCACTGAAGTGCCTGACTCACTGTGCAGAGGGAAACTGAGGACCACTATGGAGCTTTGCCCAGGCACTCCCACTGGGCTGGAGGTGGACAGCCTAGGTTGTGACCTGTGCACATTTCTCTCTACCACTGCTGCCAATATTCACCAGGAAATGTGAATGAATGGAAGAATTTTGAAGTTGCTAACAATCAAATGTTAGAAGCCAGGCTTGGTGGTACATGGCTTTAATTCTAGGACCCAGGGAGCTGAGGCAGGAGGAAGAAGAGCTAGAGGCTGGCCTGAGCTACAAAGCAAGATCCTGTCTTAAAAAACCAAGGGCTGAGGGCCGGGCATGGTAGCTCACGGCTATAATTCCAGCTTCTCAGGAGATGAGGATTGAGAGGATAGTGGTTAGTCAGTCCAGGCAAAAAGTTACTGAGATCCTATCTCAACAAACAAGCCAGGTGTGGTGGTGCTTACTGTAGTTCCAGCTATGTTGGAGGCATAGGTAGGAGGAGCTCAGTCCAAGGTCAGTCCTAGGCAAAAACATTAGACCCTACCTGAAAAATAACTAAAGCAAAAAGGGCTGGGGGTGTGGCTCAAATGGTTGAGTGTGTGAGGCCCTAAGTTGCAACTCCAGTAACTGCCCAAAAGGAAAAAAAGAAAAAAAGGAAAGAAAAGGACGTGACACCACAGCAATGGTATGTCACTTCTGTTTAGCAGAATTAACAGATGGGTTTTGTGTGCTTCATCTTCTATTTTTTTAAAAATGAATATGCATTAAAAATTTTATTCTGAGAAAAAATGGTGATTTTTGTTTTAATCACCACGTAGACTTTTCTAATGGTTCATAACTGAGCTTTGGCCTGCCGAGTCCCTGAAAGCAAACACTTCTTAAGGACAAAAACTGAATCACCAGGTCAGCATTCCCCTATTGCTACGTGAGCAAGAGGCTGCCACCCACCGAAGCGAACTTTTCTCCAGACAGCACGGGACCCATTTTGTGATCACCACTGACTTTGATGCAGAGAGGGGAAGTCCCCACCTCACAGCCTGCTTTGATGTCCCCCTTCCACACCCCTGCTTCCTGCCTGGAACAGCAAGAGGACATGCTCTGATCTGCAACAGTCCTAACAACGGCCTGCTGGCATCAGGCTACTGAGAACTGCCATCAGCTAGCTGGACGTCAGCCAGATGAGCTCTCCAGAGAGGCCAGGGCTCGTGGGCTGCAGACCAGCCTCCTCCAAGGACAAAGTCCCCAAAGTCCCAGGAGAAACGCTTTTACTGGCAACAGACGCTTCCTGCCCTCAGCTTCAGATACACGAGAGGCCATTAAGGAAATGTGACCCAGACAAAGAACATCAGATGACAGTGGCTTCCGCCACAGTGATGGAAATAGAAAGAGGTCATGTCTCATCAAAGGCACCTGGAGTCCAGGCCAGCTAATGACCATTCCTGAGGGCTGGCCTTTTCCTGCTCTGGGCCTCTGTGCTCTCAAAACTTCCTGTGCACGGCCCAGGGCTAAGAAGAGACCCAGCTCTGAAGTCACACTCCAATTTGGGCTCAGTCTCCTCGTCCTTAAAATGACAGGAAAAGTGATCCAGCCTGCAAGCCATGAGAGGCCTGTGTGGCAGAATGTCTAAAAAGACTCAACAAGTGTTGAATGCAGTCACATGGGTAAAAAGAGGAACCCGGAAAGTTTTCTGATGTGCTACGTGAACGCAGGACAGAGCTACTCCTCAGATCAGAATCTATTTCAGAAATAAGAGGGTGGTTAGGGGATCCTTTGGCCCTCTCATCACGGGTCATGTTCAAGTTGGAGGGCTGCAGTGTTTGGAATTTAGCTGTTCCGACGTGCTGGGACAGGGCTGGTCCTATAATCAAAGTGACAGATCTTAGAAGTTGCCTTGTCTTTTCCCAGGCGCCTTCAAACTGTGGCTAACTTCTACACAGACATGGGCCCTGCCTTTTCTCTAGGCCACCTCCTCCCTCCTGATCCTGACTTTACCAGGAGAGCACCTGGCAACTGGCCAAGGACCAGGGGCTCTGTGCTGATGCCACTGGGCCCAGGTTAATGTACACATCTACACTCAGCCCTGAGCTCCAAGGACAAGGGACCAGGAGGTGGGTAGGGCCATCTCAAGCAGAAGTTACATGGCACCAGGTCAGCACCTCAGGCTTACAGAGAACGAGAACGTGTGCCAGGGAGGGGAAAAGGGAAGGGGAGGCTGTGGAGCTTCCTGTCTCTGGGTTACTTTTTTTTCAGTACTTGGGTTTGAACTTGGGGCCCCACCTTGAGTCACTCCACCAGCCCTTTTTTTTGTGATGGGTTGTTTTTTGAGATAGGGTCTCATGAACTATTTCCCCAGGCTAGCTTTGAACCACATTTCTCCTGATCTCTGCTTCCTGAATAGCTAGGATTACAGGCATGAACCACCGGCGCCCAGCTTCTGGGTTGCTTTTAAAAAGAAAGTAGAGGAGGAGATGCCACGGACCTGATGACACAGTACACTGTGGACAGCAGGTACAGAACCAAACCTCGTGCCATGTTCCTCCCTGTGCTGTCCTTACTCTGTCTCTTACTCTCTCCTTACTCTGCTGTCCTCAGGAACCAACGCCGGGTGCAAATTTGCATTTATCTGCATATAAACTCACAAGGTTTTAAATATCTTGGTTTTCCGAAATTCTCCAAAAATGAGAAGACCAACGAATTGAATCTAGTGGTCCTAACCTAATCTGGAAATGAGTTCAAATGTCACCAGCCAGTCCAATCAAGTACTTAAGAAATATTCAAAGTGCAAGTATGAGGTCTGGCAGAGTGGCTCAAGTGGTAGAGTGCCCACCTAGCAAGCGTGAGGCCCTGAGTTCAAACCCAAGTGCTGCCAAAAAAAAAAAAAAAAAATATATATATATATATATATATATATGTATATATGTGTTTTATATATACATAACTATATATATGCAAGTATGAAAAATACTAGATAATTAAAAAAAAACAGTTACCACACACATCCTTTGGTGTTTAGGTCCCCAGAAATGACATCCAGGATCTCAGTCCTTAGTCTGACTTAGTCTGATGCCTGGCTGTGGAGCCTATGGCCCTGGAACGTCCCCATGCAGGCGTAGCTCCAAACGCAATATGGCGACATGACATTGCGCACAGCACTGGACAGGACCTAGCAACATCTTTCTGGATATGGGTTCCTGGCATCACTGTCACAACTATGAGAAAGCTGCATGAGACCACCCCAAACACCCCAAGCCCATATGGAAACTTCACTTGGCCAACACCATGTGGGGATCCATAAGAAAACCATACTGGATGAGCAAGAAGCCAAACTCACAGACATGTGTGTCACCCATTTGCCTGTTCTTACAAGACAGTGTCTCACCATCCCCCAAAGAGAGTGGAAGGAAAAGTTCCTGCTACGGTCTGTATAGTACTGGAACCTGTCAGCCATGGGCGAGGGGACACAGCTGCAGCCTCCGAGGCCCAGTGGGCAGAGCGCAGTAGCTGGGGCTGGCATAGGGCAAAGCAGCAATGGGAGACGGGGAGAGAAAGCAGGCTGGCGAGCAGGGCAGTAGCACTGCAGGAAGGACCTGGCTGATCCCCAGGAAGACACAGTGGATCAGAACATCACTAGGGGGAAAGCTAACACTGCACAGCTTGGAATGTGGATGTGTGACCCGGAATGACGATCCCCTTCTTTCTCTATCAGCCGGTCACCTCCAAGACACAGAGGTGGGCTTCTGTGGGGAGAGTGGCCCTGGTCAAATGGGCACTCTCTCTCTTTCTTCCTCTTGCTCTGAGGGCATTCTCCTAGCTAATGCTCAGGACAGGGGACAATTTCCAACATGGTGATGGGAAGGACCCAACTAATAGGTGTATGCCCTTTGGCTCAATTGTCATTTGGGGTAAGGATGGTTTCTCTGTCTTGGAACTGGCAACATGTTTGTTAAAGGGCTAGAATATTCTCCAAGTTTTCCACACCTACCTAAAACTACCTAAAAATGACTAGTATTTTCTGCAAAGTCCTTGTCATGGATGTCACCACGAGGCTGTGGAGGACTGGGTGTTTCTAGGCAACAAAGATCTTTCTCCCGGCCTTCAGGATTTAAACAACAGACCGTGTCAACTGTGGCTATTTTAACACCAAGGAGGCCATTCCCAGCAATGCCTTAATGAAGCGATAACAGAACGGTTTTTGATGTTGCTATTTGATTGTTTTTTGCAGTGCTGGGGGTAGATCCCAGGACCTCGTGCATGCTGGGCAAGTGCTCTACCTCAGCCCAAGAAGGTTCTTCTTGGACCATCACGCAAAACCCAGTCCATCAGCAGGTGGGCATATGGAGGCATGGGGTCTACTCACTCTTTGGTCAGAAGAGGACAGGACTTGAGCAGAAAGCGGGAGAGCCCTGAGTCCTGGAAGTAGAGGTCAGGTGGGGCCGTGGGGCTCTTCAGGTTCAAACAGCGGACGATGACATATAGCACGGCAGCCACTGCAGCCAACTTCACCCCGTCAAACACGGCCGGGAGCTCGGGGGTCTCCAGCATGGCGTTCATCTTGATCTGGGGAGCAGAGGCCACCTCACTGCAGAGACATGTCCTGCTGTGGACCGGCCCTGTGTGTCCACAGGGTCACCACCAACCGTATACACACACACACACACACACACACACACACACACACACACACACAGTCCCAAGCTCTGGCAGCCTGAGGATGGCCTTGGTGTCTTTCTTGAATCTCACGAGCATTTCCTACATAAGCAAATTGGGAAATGCTGAGTAACAGTGTCCCTTTGTTCTTTCCTTTTCTATTTATTGGCGAGACTGGGATTTGAACTCAGGGTTTCACTCTTTCAAAGCTCAAGGCAGGTGCTCTACCACTTGAGCAACACCTCCAGTCTGTTTTGCTCTGGTTATTTTGAAGATGGGAACTATTTTTCCAGGCTGGCCTCGAGCCTTGATCCTACCTGTCTCAGTTGCCCAGTAGCTGGTATTACAGGTATGAGCTACTGGCGCCTGGCTTGTTTTGCTTTTTTAAAAATTTGTTTGGTGGTACGGGATTTGAACTCAGAGCCTCCCACTTGCTAGGCAGGTGCTCTACCACTTGAGCCACTCCACCAGCTTCTTTTCTTTTTCTTTTTTTTTTTTGGCAGTACTGGGGGTCTAAACTCAGTGCCCAGTGCTTGCTAGGTTAAGACTAGTGAGAAAGGCAGAAGCAGGGCTGGGCTAAGCCACTCAGATCTCTCTGCAGACTTCACCCACATCTGCACACCAGGTGTCCACAAAGTGTTGTCTTTCCAACTTTGGAAAGAAACATGGGTGGGGCTGCGGAGACCACCAAGTATGGCTATTTTCAGAGCAGGCTGGGATAAAGCCACCTCGTCCTGATTCCGTCACCTTCCTCATGGAGGACCCAGTACTGGAGTCCTGTCCAGACTCAGCCCAGCTTGTGGTGGTCCTGGGCTGAGTCCTGGGCTGAGTCCTAGGGCTTTAAGGCCACATGAAATAGAGTTCACAAATTTTTTTTCCCTACAGAAGGCACCTGACCATAGCCATTAATCCAAAATTAGGCTAAGGTGGACTGAGTTTAAGTACTAGATCAAAATTTAAAATTGCAGTCCAGAAAATATATGTGCAGATCTGATTTACCTAAGCTCTCCTCTTAATAGTTAAAGTTTTTCAGCCTTTGTAGTAGCTTTACCTTCTACACAACACACACACACACACACACACACACACACACACACACACACACACACACCCCACTCCAGACACATCAAACCAAACATCACCCACAACAAAGACAACAGCAACAACCCGGCATGTTCCGTATGGCTCAGCAGAATAACAGAGCACCAGCTGCTACCTAAGAATCAGGGAAACCACAAGCTAACAGAAAGGAGAAGCCGGTGATGTTCCCAGCCCAGTAGTCATGGCAACCGCTTCCCCTCCATCCTTTCTTCTGGAAGATTCAGGTAGCCAACCATGGAGGCAGAATAGGCAGGGCAAAACAATCAACAACAACAAAAAAAGGTTTGGGGTCACTCCGGCCAACATTAACTCCAGGGAAGCCTTAGGAATTCTTTTCTGGGCCAGGCCCCGGTGGCTCATGCCTGTATTCCTAACTACTCAGGAGGCAGAGGTCAGGAGGATTGAGGTTCAAAGCCAGCCTGGGTAAATAATTTGCAAGACCCTATCTCAAAAAATCCCTTCACAAAAAGGGCTGGTGGAGTGGATCAAAGTGTAGGCCCTGAGTTCAAGCCCTAGTATCGCAAAACAAAACAAAACAAAATAAGAAATTCTTTCCTGAAATCAAGGTGACTCTGGCAATTCAGGACCTGAAAATGCTCAACTTGGTGAGAAAAGGAAATTAAAGCCCACAGGGACCTAAAACAAATACACGGCACTGTGCTAAAGTCTGCTCAGCCTTGCCTGCAGCCCTCGCCACCTGTGCCAGTCAGACATGCTCAAACACCCAAGATGAGGCAGCTCATTGACACAGATTATTACTATAATTTTTTTTGGTCTGGTACTCGAGTTTGAACTCAGGGCTTTCCACTTGCTAGGCAGGGGCTCTATGGCTTGAGCCAGCCCACTGACATAGATTTTTAAGTCTAATAAGTGAAGAGCCTTAAAGAAAAACAAAACAATGACAACAAAAAACCTATCAGGCTATGCATGGTGGTGCACACCTGTAATCCCAGCACTTGGGAGGTTGAGGCAGGAAGACTGTGTGGATTCCAGGTCAGTCTGGGCTAAAAAGAAAAAACAAGCCAACAAATGAAACAACTATGAGAAATTCTAGAGTTTCTGACTATATGCTGGTGATACAGAAATAAAGTACGAGGTTTTTCTTTGTCACCTACATTGATAAGGGAACACAGCAGTGCTGAGGTGTTTTCACAGTCTCCTTGCTGGTCTACAGTGAAGGAACGTTTTCTGAATTGAGAAATAACAATAACGCAAGTCCTTCCCTTCCCTTCTACTCACTGCTTCCTGGCACAGGGGAGGGGAGAGACAGCAGTACATACCTCGGTCACTTCTTCCTGTCTGTGAGAGTAGGATCTTCCTTGGGGCTGTACAGGTGGGCTGATCAGGTCAGCTCTCGTACTCAAATTAACCTAAAAGCTGAAAAGATCATACAGTGATGTTTTAAAGAATGAGAAAAAAACCATTTCATCAAGACATGAGCACAGTCTACGTTTCTCTGTGACTATAGTCTTTAGGACAAAAAGCAATTTCTTGAATTGATATGTGTGCCATGATCTTGGGTGTGTGGCCATTTTTACAAACCAGCTGGGAGAAGCCTTTGTGAGCCCAGGCCTGGTGGGCTCTCTGGCTCCTTCCAGGACAAGTGGAAGGAGCAAGGACAGGAAAAACGGGAACTAAGAAGAGCAAAGGGGCACAGGTGGGCTCAAAAAGAAGGTTCTAGACCCAGAGTGAAGGCTCCTGCAGTACCTGCCAGGTCTGGATCTAGACAGAAGTCCCAGAGGCTGGCCACCAAGGGGCACTGGAAGCTCTAAGTGCTCACCATGAGATGGGGACCAGGGTCCCCTGCCCCCATCAAGAATGTGCTGGAGGATCTGTGATTTCAAAGCAGCAGATTAGCCAAGCTGAGAACCTGGGAACACCGCCCGCATTGTGCCTCCCTTACCCTAGCTCACTTAACCCCCACACCTTACAGACAGGGACTCTGCCTCCTAGGACACTGAAGTAACTTGCCAAGGTCACACAGACGGCAGGTAGCAAATCCAGGATTTGCCCTGGTTCCAGAGACCCTCCTTTTCATCACCACGCTACTTGGGAGGAGGAAAGGTAGAGGAAGAGAGAAGCAAGCGACCGAAAAAAAGGTGCAAGACAGATTAAGACACTGGAGGCTGGCCCGAGTCACAGCTGGAGCAGGGCTGGGATTCCAATCCTTCACTCCGAAAGGAATGAAGAAGAGAATGAAAGTCAGGTGAAGGAGAAACTCAGCCTTCTCAGTGGTCTTGCTCAAGTTCAAACTTTTATGGTCACTTCATTTTCTGAGACAAACTAGCCAGAAGGCCCAGGCTGTGATGAGGTGGGGACAGAGCAGACACAGGCCACCTGAGTCACTGGACTCAAAAGCCACATGGAAATGAAGTACAGACCAGGCCCAAGATGCAAAAACTGGCAGCCTGTGGGTGGGTTTTGAATTTACCAGGCTTTTTATTATTATTATTATTATTTTTTGCTGTACTGGGGATTTGAACTCAGGGCCTTGTGCTTGCTATGCAGCGTGGCTCTACTACTTGAGCCACTCCATCAGCTCTTTTTGCTTTAGCTATTTTTCAGACAGGGTCTCATGCTTTTTGCCCAGACTGACCTTGGACCTCGATCCTCCTACCTATGCCTCTGGTGCAGCAGTGATTATAGGTGTGTACCACCATGCCCAACTTGTTTGTTGAAAGGAGGGGGTCTCCCTAACTTTTTTCCTGGACTGAACATGAACTGCAATTCCCTCAATCTTTGCTTCCTGAGTAGCTGGGATTACAGTTATGAGCCACTATGCCCAGCTATGTCTAGCATTTTTAAAAACTGACTTGACTACTTGCCAAGTTATAAACACGAAGAGATTTCAGATAAAAATCTAAATTTTGGGTTTCTCTTTTAAAAAAAAAGAAAAACCAAAAAACAGATTTGAGAACATGGAACCAGCATTCTTACATGGCCATGATGAGTGAGGTTGGGCAGCAGATGATAACCTTCAGTTGAGACATGCTGTCTCCAGGTCCTCAACACTGACCCCACCACTCCCTGTTATGGTCCTTGACACTGGCTCCTGGCCCACTTTCATCATTTCTGGTGCCCGAATGGTTCCTGTAAGAATTGGAATACGCAACCCTTGGGGAAAAAATATCTAAAGTCTCTTCTAGACTTGGACAAGTCTGTAAACTGAATATGAGTGATAATATCCATAGTGACAAACTCACAGAAAATTCATGGAAAGGTAGGGGCAAAGCTTACGACATACCAAGATACAGTGTCTTGTATTGCTTTCATTGATTGACTGAAACCTGCTTATACCTTGAACTCTTTCATAAACTATTTGAGAGGCATGAACAAAAGACCCTCACCTGGGAATGTGGCTGCTTGCAGCTGTGACTAAATTCTGGCCAGTTCTGGGGTAACTCCGTAAAAGGCAGGGAGGGAGTTGACTGAAGGGTTCACTTCTGCCCTTTTCCCTTCCTGCTTTCCTAAGTGCATTCAACATGGCTGCAACTTCAACAGCCATCATGGGCCACAAAGTGAGGTCACTTTAGGAGCCCATTAAGAGGACAGTTGAATAGAAAATAAGAAGTCTGGGTCCCTGACGATTTAGGGGACCCACCATAGCAAAACCTAAGCCGCCTGCCTCAGGATTCTTTTACACGGCAGAGTAGTTTACATATTATTCCTTCTAGGCACTTTTTTGTTATTTCTTGGCAATTCCCAATGGTGTAAAAGGAAATACTACATACCTCACTCTTCTTGATGCTAAGATTGCTAGTTAGACTAGCAACTTCTGTTTTCCAAAATTCAGTATTTTCGGTATTAGAAAAAATACTTTAAGGGCTCAAAGGCGGAACTTGCGCTCAGCACGCATGAAGCCCTGATCTCATCCTTGACTGTAAGATCCCTAGGTCAGGGGAAAGATGGCGCCTCCCGGGCTTTGTCCTAGATGAAGTAAGCAACGTTCTAAGAGGTTATCTATAGAATGTGCCATGGCTGGGAATGCTAACCAGCACAGCAAGTCAATCAAGGGATGAGAAATGAGGCAGAATAAACTTCAAGCCAATGTGCCAAGCTGGAAAACCACTCCATTCATTGTGACCTGCGTAGTTACGCAAAGGAACAGAACTGGCTGACACACAGCACGTGCCTGCCTCTGGGACAGCTCTATGACAGGAGCTGCCCCAGTGCCATGGGAGAACAAGACCATGAACGTGACCTCCAGCTCCAGCCTGTGACCTCCTTTGTCTTGACATTTCTATTCCAACTTCTCACCACCAGCTGTGCATCCCACAAACACATTTCTCCTCTTTAAATGTGTGCTTTGTGGCACTCTCAAAACAGAGAAATAAACCAAAGGACAGCACTGTCACACAAACTGCACACTGTTAAGTCAGTTGAATAAATCTCTGTGGTAGTCTGGAGCCTGTATTGCTATTCGTCTTAACTCTGGATGGTGGAGCAGCTCAAGTGGTAGATGGCTGCCTATCAAGCACAAGGCCCTGAGTTCAAACTCCAGCACCACAGAAAAACAAAAAGCAAAAAAATTCTTATAGCCGGGCACTAGTGGCTCACACCTGTAATCCTAGCTACTTGGGAGGCTGAGAATGAGAGGCCCGCCCTGGCAAACAGTTCTCAAGACCCTACTGGGAGAATACCCAACACAAAACAGGCCTGGTGGAGTGGCTCAAGTGGTACAGTAGCTGCCTCGTAAGAATGAGGCCCCGAGTTCAAATCCCAGTACCACCCAAACAATTGAAATCAGATAGTGGGAAACTTCCTCTTTTTGAAATGACTCAAATATACTGATTTTTCATACTTTATATTTTGGTTAGAATAATAAATTACTCAAATTTTAAAAATAAAATAGCAACTAACAAAATGTAAGAAAAATTAAAAATCTCCTATAAGGAAAATATGTGTTATCAGCATACACAGCAATGATGTGCTCCAGCTTAGAACACCTCTGAGCTTTCTGTCAGGGAAGCAAGGGAAACCCTGTCAGACCAATGTTCTCCAAAAGGGAAAGAGAGCTGAAGGTGTGGCTCAGGTGGTAGAGCATCTGCCTAGCAAGGCCCTGAGTTCAAATCCCAGTACTGCCAAAAAGAAAGAAAGAAAGAAAGGAAGGAAGGGAGAAAAGGAAAGAGAGAGAGAGAGAGAAGGAAAAGAGAGAGAGAGGGAGAGAGAGAGAAAGCTAGCTAACCCCTAGTGCTCTCCCCCCTCCATGGATGGCACATACTCAGTGGAAATGGGATTTTTCTGGCACGGAATTATTTTAAAAACCTGTAGGACTTGTATAAGGGGACCTTGAGTGATGTGACAGACAGTGTCCTCCTACAACTTTTTTTTAATAGCAAATGCTGCAGAGAATTAATTTTCTCAACCCTTGAAAAATGCCAAGGTTTGAAAATTCAAGTCAGTGACATGATTTTCGTGGTCCAAATATGCAACCTTGATCTAAGGGTTGAACGTGAATGTCTGAGGAGCAGGCCAGTTCTTCTTCATGTCCCTAGGGCCACCTCTCTTGAATTCCCTCAGGCCTAAGTACCTGAAGACCTACTGTGTGCACTACATTGGCAAGACAGCAACTGAGTTTGTATTTTACTGGGGAGAAAGAAGTTTATGTCAAGGCTATAGTTTCTTTAGAAACTTGGAAACAAGAATAATTAGTCTAGGAAAACAGAGAAAGAGAGATAGAAATGAGGGGGGAGGGAAGAGGCATATTTATCTATCTGTCCATCCGTCCATCATCTATCCAGCTAGGTATTAAACCAGGAACTAGCAGGCAATTTTAGAACAAACTCTTCCCATTCGTTTGAACTTATCTTACACTTTATTTTATGGTGTTCTTTCTTTCCAAGTCTGACCTGTCACTATGTCTCACTACTACAACAAACTCAGAGGTCACGGTTAGGTGTTGTGTGCCCCTCCCCTTCTGTAGGCAAGTGAACTCCAGTTGAAATGACTGGAAACAGCCTAGTTGGGAAGAAGTCTGGGAAGGGCTGGGGAGCTGGGAGTGTGCAGAAGGGAAGGCAGTGTCTCGCCGCCCTATGTCTCCATCTCCATCTTCCTGGACATCTGGAACAGTCCTTTCTCCATGGGCCAGCCCAGCCCCACCCTGCTAGGTTATGAGTGGGACTTAGGTGCTGTGACAGATAGAATTCCATTGGTAATTTCTACATTAATAAAAGGATCCAAGGTGCAGCCAAATATCTAAACTTTGGTCATTAAAGGAGTTTTCAGTGTTGTCCTTGGACTCTAAGACATGCTTGACTGGTATTTCCACCCATGGTGAGGGCTGGCTGTGCCTCCCATGCTTCTCACTGGTCCCCCAGGGCCAAGAACATCATTTAAAGGTGGAGGCCCAGAGGCAGGAGAGGCAGGGCTGCTGCTCTGGGAGAAGCTCCAGGCTGGGGGTTCAGAGACCTGGGTCCTAGCACCTGCTCTGCCCCTTCCTGCTGGTGACCTTGAACAAGCCACTTAACCTTTTGGGGCCCTAAGGACCTCATCTGTAAAACAGGACAGCTGGATTAGAAGCAGAGGAGGCCAAAGGCCTCTTTCAGCACGAAACATCTGAGATACTAAAGATACAATTGCAGACCTTGGCTAAAGAGCACAGGAAAAAAAAAATCTGTGCAACAGAACACGGGCTGCTCTCCAGCCTCCTTCTTATACCATACACATCCGATCAACCCTCGGGGTCTTTGTTCTTTCTTCAAATAAACTGAACAGTTATATATTTTCAGCTGTGCTGTGTACGCTAATAATTCCATCATATTAATTCAAGTGCTCCAAATTATTCCTGCCATCGCTACTAAATTCTCCTCTGGGTTTTCTCAGTAAAATTACTTAATCTGACAGACAGAAATTACCACAAAAGATACACTTCCTGACCAACACAAAGCTCTCATCAACAATGAGATAACTAGCTGGTGGGCTACTTGGACTTCCTCCAACAAGTCTAAAATTAATCACAGGACATTCTTCTGCAGTGGAACCGAGCTAGACTTAATAAATCACTGAGTAGCAGGTGTGATTCCACACCTATCGAGTCCCCTATAGAGTTCCAAGAGGTACATGCCTGTAATCCCAACACCAAGGAGGCGGAGGCAGGAGGATGGCAACTATCCCAGCACACCCCCTTCTGCCCTGATTTAGAACTCTAGGCCCCACAGGAGGCTCACCCCTCAAGACTGTCTTGTGGGATGTCAGGAGGTCAGTAGAAGGTCACAGCACGCTGCTACAAAAACATGCTCTGTCTCACTGGATGTGGTGGCACATCCCTGTAATCTCAGCGCTCAGGAGGCTGAGACAGAGGCAGGAGGACCTCAAATTTGAGGCCAGCCTGGGCTACATAGTGAGACCTTGTCTCAAAAACAAAAAGAAAACCAGCAACAACAAAACATGGTCTGTCATCACTCCATGTCATCCCAATCATTCAGCTTTTTTGGTGGCCAAAGGGGTCAGCCCTAATGTGGGCAGCACAGTACCTATGAGAAAGGCAGGAAAAAGGCCACTATCTCCTCTGCCTGCCATTTAACTGAAGAAGTCAGAGCTGCCACACATGGCGGGAGGACAGCGACAAGCCCAGAAGATGGCTAGGAGGGCTGGAATCCCCTTCTGAGCCATGTCCTCTGTCCTCAGGGTCACTCACCGCCATGAACGCACGGCCCACGGTGTGGCCCCTCTATAGAGAACTGTGTCCCCATGACAACCCCCCTGGCAGGCGAGTGCACCACGTCTCAAGACACCCAAGTTGGGCTGCGTCTGTGTGTCCCTCTCCTTCAGAGTTGTGTGGGATGGAGTGAGTGTCCAGCTCAAATACTGTGGGTCTTCAAAGATTCTCCTCCCAACACCACCACTTCAAGCCCAAAACGATGGGAAGCCCTGGCAGCGATAGGGCCAGTCTGTGTTTTAGAAATGCCAGAGGACACTTATCCCTGAGTGCTAAGCACTCCAGCTGCTTTTCTTCAGCAACTGCCACGGTGGCCTCCTGGGGTCTCGCAGGGAGGTCTGAGCGGTCCCGAGCTGGGAAGTGGCTGGAGCAGGGAGGATGAAAGCAATAACCAAGACCCCTCACTGCCTGGGCGTGGTGGCCCACGCCTGTAGCCCCAGCACTCAGGAGGCAGAGGCAGGAGGAGCCAAGTTCAAGGCCAGCCTAGGATACAGAGACTCTGTTTGGTCTAGGCCAACGTCTCCCCAGACCCAGGCCAGGCACAAGTTGGTGACACAGAAGCAGAGGAAGTGACTGAGAGCTAAATACACTTAAGCTGATGTTGCCTTCAAAATTAAGACCCTGAAACCCTCTTTTTGCGCAAACTCACTGAGCCGACAGCGGCTTATTTGCCCGGTTCTTCACTAGGTCATAAGGTCACACACACTGAACCTGCTGAAGCTTCAGAAAACAGCTTGCAAGTTCCCCGTGAAAGCAAAGTTCCCACGGCGAGAAAACACGAACTTCACATGAGACGTCAGGAATGGCTACCGTCCCACGAGCCTGCCCAAAAGAAACTCACTAAACCAAAAATACTGGAGGCCGAGTCACCGGGTAAACACCAACATTTAATGGAGCCCTCCACATCCCTTACTGAAACACTGACGGGAAGCCAGCCTGTCCCGTTTGCAGAGAAGCCTTGGGGAAAAGAGCAGTACTTTCCAGAACATTCTACCAGAGAATTTGGGAGCGTGCTTACTGAAACCACTGCAAGACTATGTTCTCTCCCACCCAGGCCTGAGAACAAACAAACAAAAGAACCGAAGTCAGGTGTTTCCTCTGTGGAAAGTCTAGAACTTTCTGAGAGGACAGGCACTTCACAGGGAGATCCCACAGCTCTAAACATTGTATTGAAAGCACAAAAAACCAATATACAATTAAATTCTGTGATATCAAAAGCCGAATCTCCATGTGGCAGAACCCAACAAACTCAGTGCCTCACTCACAGGAATTTCTAAGAGTTCAACAGAAGAGAAGTGCACCCCCAGATTTACTGCCCAAAGGACTCTCGGGGTGTGTCCTGGGCAGCACCACCCCCCATGTCGTAAGCCAGCTTCTGGAAGCTTCTAGAAGAAGGAGACCCAAGGCCCAGTGCCACTCTCCACAGAAGGCCCACTGGCCCCCTGGAGCTCCGTAAAACAGCCAGTTTCACTCACAGCTGCCACAGAAAAGGCCTCACAGCTACCTTGATGGATGAGAAAATAAAAATAACTGGAGCCTTGGCCTCCACCCCTGTCCTGAGTGATCTGGTGCCAGATCAGAGCACAGGGCTTGGCCGATGGACACTTTGAGGTCATGTGCCGCTCTTTTGAAGGTCACAGTCCTGCGTTTCACCAAGCAGTAGATGCATGTGAAATCCTCCCTACAGAACAGACTTCCTCTGCCCAAGGCCCCAGGCCTGGCAGGGCTGGGCTCACTCACTCCCCTGCCTCTCCCGGCACTGGAGCTCTCTGGTGACAAATTCTGCCAGCTGTGAGAGCAATAGCTCCCTCAGGGCTCAACCATCAAGCCTTTCAAGGCTTGCATAATTCAAGGCTATGCAGTAGGAAAAGCTCTAGCCTCTTCGTCCTTCCCAGACTGATGGAAGGTTCTGGGGGCAAGAGCACATGGTGGGCACAGCATTTTAAGGTATGCTTAACTTAATTTACCATGAGTAGGAACAAGATCTGCCAGTTTACAGCAGCAGACTTGGAGGTCACGTGGATTCCACCGTGACCAAGTCTTAGGAGACGTGCTAGCAGCAAATGCAGATAAGTATGGACAACTGATTTGGGTTAAAGACGAAGGAAGGGCTATTATGGGCTAGCCACCCATCGGCCCCAAGACTGGCCCTCCAGGGAGCCCTCGCCCAGCCTCTGCTATCAGTCCTGTGGATTCTAAGAGCTAAAAGAGCCCCAACCTCTAGGTCACACTCAAGTGGAAGAACCCAGAAGGGCTGGGCTCTGGATGTCCGAAGAGGAGCATCCCACCTGTGTCTCCAACACTTCTCCTTTCCAACAGCATCTAGAATTATCCTCCCCTGAGCGTGCTGGGTTGTGCAGTGCTGGGCAGTTTCCTTGCCCTGAGAGAGCCCACGTGGTAAAACTGAACAACACAGATTTTAGAATTGGGGGGCCTGGGTTTGAGTCCAGATTCTGACAAGGAGTCTTGCATGAATCATCTGAACTTTAAGAAAGTTTGCATTTTCTTCTAAAAATGGGAGCAAGGAGATTCCATTATGGCTTATTGAAAGAAAGAGGCTAATGAAATTATGGGGTTAAAAAATGTTCTAAAATTGCAAAATATCCACAGAGCTGCTCCAGGTAAGGATTACAAAATGCTTTGAGCTCTTTTGGAGGAAAGCTGCCTTATTAAATATTTCGAGATCAGTGAAATGTTAGTTTTAAAGCAACTGCAAGGAAATTTGAACCCATGAGGAGCATGGGAATTGGCCTCCAGGCTGTCCTGAGCTGGGCTCCATCTTTGCACTGAGGATATGGAACAATCTAGAAAAAAAAATTCAAAAGGAACCATGCTGGGTTGATATATTTTGAGGCCTGAGCTAAATGAATTGCTTTTCCAAGTAAAGAAATAGAAGTAAATTCACACCCTCAAATGTTCCTCTCTTCCCATCCGTCCAACACAAGCACTCCACTGTTGTTCTGGTCTCACTCCCTCCTGCCTCCCACTCTGGAAGTTAAGTTTTCTCAGCCTTTTTTAAAGCCCGAGGGCGAGTCCCAACTGCCACCCCTAGCCTGCCAGCAGCCTTTGGTTTTTGTCCAAACTTTGCCTGTCACAGGCAGACATCTGGTCTACCTCTATGAAATATGCTACACCATAGAGCAGGTGTGCCCCACAGGAAGCAGGTACTCAGCTGCATCCCCTCTGTCTCAGCTCTTCCTCTACTGGGCCTTCCCAACAAAGACCTCATCCCTGTCCTGGGAGGTGAGGAAGCAGCCACCTAGGAAGATGATTTCATCAGAAATGGAGAAAATGCTTTTCTACAGTTAAAGAAAAAGACAACCCATTTACCAAAAATTAATTCCCCTGCATAAAAGGGGAGTGCCTTCGTGGATAAAACAGTGGCTTGCAAATGAAAAGTCAGAACCCACTGGTGAAGCACTGTAAGGGAGGGATGTTTTGCATACTACCCTTGTGACATTCTGCCCTGGTCTCTGTACCAAAGACATCAGTTTCATTCTAACTCCCTTGGGAGCTACAAAAGAAGTATACTATATGCTATCCATGAAGTAGTAACAGTGTAAGTCCACATGAGCAATAAATCCTGAAGTACGAAATAAACACTAGAGAAAACAAACAAAGAAAGTAGAACAAAGGAGCAGTGGGTATAGACATAAGGCAGGGCTCACAGCTGAGCCAAGGCCCAAGAATGCTAGACGGTCAGGAGATGGGCAGATAGGGCAAAAGGGATGGGTTTGGGACAATGAGTCATTGTGGAATAAAGCTTCAAGCCTTTACTTACAAGGGGAATGCCAGATACCACCCTGTAAGATGGTGCCACATAAATGCTGCCTTGGCTATGTCCTTTGGGCCATGCATACTATATTGTGTGTATGTGTGAGGGATTGACATGAGGCTGTAGGTATGAGAATTATTTACTTCCTACTTAGAACCAGACTCATAGTTATATTGGACAAGCAATGCTGTTTACCACTGGAGCAACACTGCAAGGCCTCAGTGACATCCAATTCTTTTTGTATAACCTGCTGGACTACACAAGAGCCTTTCCTGGGGGCCCATCCCTCTAGACTCTAAAATCATAGTTGCCTACCTTCATAGTTTACAAATACTCTATCACAACTAGGAAATAGTTCATAAAAGTGATGATTCATATTTTAATCTCCATTGGGGAATCTGGCTGATGCCCTTTGACTTCAATCTTTGTGTTTCAATTCTACACAAATTCAAATTTAGGGTGTTGAGCACATGGTGGGCACGTGTAAATATTTACTGGTCACTGAGTCTGTAGGACAGGCATTAGCCGGAAGCATCACCACTGTGATCCCTCAAGCAGAATTTTCTTACCAGATTATTCCATGAGGCTGAGAGGTATGTGCCTACAGGGCCACTGCCACACCACTGAGCACTGAGAGACAAAGCTTAGTGTGATGTGGCCTGTCAGCAGGTTTGGGATATTTTAGACATCTTGAAGTTTGGGCAAGTGATTATCCATTTAAAACAAAAGTTTTTCACTTTCCATCATTCAGAGGGGCGGGTAGCCAAGGCCTTATCTTTCCTACCTTCTCCTGGTTTGTCTAAGAACACTTTACTAGACAGAAAAGTTATAATCTACTTCAGAACCTGCTGTCTCACAAATAAAGAAAGCTAATTCAATGCAAAACCAGGCTGTTCTAGGCAGAAGGAAGGCAAGGCTCGAAAAGGAAGAGAGATGGAAACCTACCCATTGGTGGGCATTCTGATAAATACTAAAACCTCTTAGATGACTCAGGATTTCTATTACTTGGAACAAACATGCAATACAACAAGGATGTCTCGCATTTGCTAATTGACAGGAGCTTATCTGGCCCAGAAAAGACACATTTTAATAGCATTAATCCTAGGCTAATTAAGACCAAAACGCTGGTGGGATTATAAAATGTGGTTCCCTTTTAACATCTAAGGGACATAGAAGAATTGTTGGTTAAAGATCTGTGGTATTCTGAGAACAAGTTTTTGGAAGAAAGTTAGAAAAATTAGCCTTAGAAGGAGTTCTGCTTACTTGATAGACTTTCTCTGGTTTGCAGTGATGGCAGGGGACAGAGACCACTCCCAGGCTCTGGGGACAGGGATCTGGCCTGAGTCGAAGCTGTATTACTGTTAGTTGCTAGCTATGCTGGCTCTGTGACTTTGTGCAATTTTTTTGTTTGTTTGTTTGTTTTGTGGACTGGGGTTTGAGCTCAGGGCCTACACCATGAGCCACTCCACCAGCCCTTTTTGGTGATGGGTTTTTTCAAGATAGGGTCTCATGAACTATTTGCCTGGTCTGGCTTTGAACCGAGATCCTTCTGATCTCTGCCTCCTGAGTAGCTAAGGTTACAGACGTGAGCCACCAGCGCTGGCCCTGGGCAAGTTTCTTTACCACTTGACAAACCTGAGTTTCCTAACTCATTAAACAGGGGTAACAAGGCCTTCCTTGAAGAGTCACTGTGAGGTACAAATGTGGTAGAGTAGGTCAAGTACTCTACACCAGCGTGTCCTGCTGTCCCAACAAAATGACAAATGTAAACACAATACAGACTTGGCAATGCTGTGCTTTATCCACTGAGGCCGGAGGATCCCAGTCCAGAGCCAAATGTTCAGCTCCTCCAGCCTGGCTGGTCTGTTCTGGGACTTGCCTGTGAACAATCACCACCAACCCCAATCTAACCACCTACTACAGGGGATGACTGAGTCATGCATGAGCACACACTCTTCCTCATCCCAGCCCATCAGCCTCTGCATCTCCATGGGTTAGGGGTCAAAGGCTCATTATGGGATCCATTGTTGCTCTGTGGCTCTGACATCACTGTCTTTAACTCCCCAGATCTTTAAGTGAAGGAACAGAACAAGATGACAATACAGTTTCCATTTGTGTAACTCGACAATTTATCAAGAGTTTGTGATTTACTGCCTCACCTCACTTACTCCTCAAACAAGTCACAAATGCATTTGTGCTAACAGTGGAGAACAAGTACATAATTTACAACTTCCAAAGTACATCCTCAGACATGACCTCATTTGGTCCTCAAAGCAACTGTGTGAGTTACTGTGGATGTAAGCAGGCAAACTGAGGCCCGGGCCCTTCCTGGGTCAGGTTCTGGGTCAGACTCTAGGAATAGAAGGACCCCACTAGATCAGCCCTTTCCATAAGCTCTGAGGGCCTCTTCCAATTCCAAGACAAACATAAAGAAATTTATATTCCTCTTATCAGCTCTATGTTGACAATGTTGAGACTTCTCTTGCAATTTCAGCTTTCTGTGTAGAGTCAATAGTAATCACTGACGTGTGATATTAATGACAGAGCACAGGAAAGGGACTGTTTTCTAAATTGGGAAAAACATCGCTGGCTATCAGCTACTTGGCATTTTCCATCATCTCAGGCTTCAAAGGGTACATTTTTCAATGTCACTGATGGGAATGAGTGGGCACTTTATTTACATTTATTCTGAGTGATCAGAATAGAGGGGGAACTGCAGCCAGGGTGTGGAATCTGAGAAGTGTAGTGTGAATACAGTGCAGGCCTCATGGGGAATGAGAGCCTGGCGAGCACCAGCTCTGGGCCAAGCACCGGCTGGTGGTGGAGCACACGGTACCCAGGCCCAAGGGAAGATCCTGAAGGCAGAGGCCCAGCACCACACCCAGCAGAGAAAATGTGCCAGAAAAATGCTCAATGGACAAATGCAAATAAGAAACACATCCCAGCTCTGCAGATTCCGGTGTGACCACGCAACCCTAGGAAAATTGTATGTTCCTCAATTTTTAGGGAGTGGTAACTTCATAATTGTATGCATGGGAAAAGTTCATGGGATGCCCAACAATACATGTGGTGATTTGCTAAAATGCATCACTCCATGTCCAAGTGAAGAAAGCAAGGAACAGAATAACATGCACGATATGCTGCCTGTTATAGAAAAAAGAAAGAAGGGCGGAACAGTGGCTCACTCCTGTAATCCCAGCTACTAGGGAAGCGTAAGGTAGGAGGATTGAGGTCTGAGGCCAGTGCCAGGTAAAAATGCAAGACATTATCTGAAAAATAACTAAAACAAAACAGGGCTGGGGGCATGGCTCAAGTAGTACAGTGCCTGACTAGCAAGCTAAAAGCCCTCAGTTCAAACTCCAGTACCGCACCCTTCCCCTCAACTTAAAATTATGCAGAAAAATATTTACATTTTTAAACAATTGGAAATTTGAGTCACTGGATATTAATGATATCAAAAGAATTACTGTTAATTTTTCAATGTAATAATGGGTATTTAATAAAGGCTCTATATATTTAAGCTATCATGGAAATATTTACAGATGCAACTAGATGATGTGGGGGAATAAATAGAATAAGTGTGGCCTGGAAGAATCCAGGCAACCCTAGTTGCCATGAGCTCTTATGAGTGCAGGGCTGTGGGGGCTCACTCCGAAGTCCTGTCTACTATACGTTTTTTAAATTCCCATAATCAAAAGCTAATAAATGAGCCAAGTGACTATTCTACACCAGGACAGACAGTCCTGGTGACCACTGAGACCCAAGCTCACCCCAGCTTTCGACTGCAGTCAGGCCACCTCGGTCCCTGAGCCGATGAGTCACCGATGGCAGATAAGCTTCTGGCCGAGAGCTCCTGCCATCTGGCAAGTGTTCAGGTCAAAGGAGTGAATTCCTTGTATCCAACTATTATTTACCTGACTATCTCTTTACTGCAAGTCTCTGCATCTTTCTGTACTAGGCCCATCTTCATTTTCTTCTCTATACTGGGGTTTACCTGGCTCCCCCCATCACACAAATGGGGTACACTAAGGTCAGGTCTATTGATGCTGACATAATTAAGTACACCAGTGTACCAGGAATGCTTTAAAGATTTTCAATTATCATTAACTTGAAAGCAAGGGCTGGGGACGTAGCTCAGTGGCAGAGCACCTGCCTAGCATGCATGAGGCCCTGGGTTCATCCCCAGCACCAGAGAAAGAAAAAAAAAAAAGAAAGAAATTAAAAAGTCTGAAAGTCTGAGTGTTCTTCATCTAATGAGAATTCAAAGACATTGAGAAGTTATCCAGCAAATCCTTAGCACAAGGTCACTGCCACGGGGCTTGGGTGAGAAGTCCTACTGTATCCCAGAGACAGTCTGAGCCGGTACTGACATGCCACAGTGTGAACCCAAGTGTAAGTGCTCACTGCAAGAGAGCCATGTGTAAACATAGCCAAGGGGCCTGACTTCGTTCTAGCCTGTCTGGAGGCCCTGCTGGAACTACAATATGGCCCCCAGGGTCTAGGACAATCTCCGGTGTCTGTTCATACTGCGGAAACACACTGCAATTGCACATCAACACCATGTGGTCAGTACCACCCACAACACTGCACACGCAACCCCACCAGAAGAAGCCACCGCTGGGTGGCTGGACTCAATGAGTAGCCTGGGCTCCCAGAAAAAGAGCAGCCCAAACTGTTTAAGGAAACTGGAAAGGTAGAGCTGCCCTATCGCAGGCTCTCCCAAAGGCCATGATTCAAGGTCATTAACTCAACCTTTTCCCAAGTGACTCATCTCCTGCTTAGAAGGTTCTCTTTATTCTATGATAACTGATTTTATTTGTGGTACCAGGATTTGAACTCAGCGCCTCATGCTTGCTAGGCAGGCATTCTACCACTTGAACCACTCTACTAGTCCTTTTTGGTGTTGGGTTTTTTTGAGACAGGGTCTTGCCAACTATTTGCCCGGGCTGGTCTTAAACCTTGATTCTCCTGATCTCTGCCCCTTGAGTGGCTAGGATTACAGGTATGAGCCATTGACAGCTGGCATAACTTTTTTTTTTTTTTTAACAGTACTGGGGATCAAACCCAAGGTCTTGCACATGCTAAGCAAGCACTCTACTGCTGAGCTACACCCCCAGCTTTTTATTTTTGACGCTAATATATTTCTTAAGTGAAATGGTGTTGTTGAGAGGTACCAGGGCTTTTGGATTTCCTAGCTCTTTTATCATGGCCCTCACTGACACGACTAAGTAAATGTTACACAGATGCATGCCCGCAGTGGCTGTGCACATTTGGAGGTAATTTTCTGAATTTCTATCTCTTTTATCCAAGAGAAACGGGATGAAGCATAACTGGTAAGCCTGCCTCCCCTTCCTCACATCACAATGCAGGGGCTGCTGCAGGACTGCTGTGTGATGCAGGGCCCAGCAATAAGCCAAGACTAGGAAGTAAGACTGCAGATAAGCTTGGCTGACTAACATCTTGAACGTCCAGTTCAATTTCAACGTGACTCTAAATCAGACTCAGAGGTAAGAAAAATCGAGGTGAAGGTGAAGGAACATTTAAACACAAAGGGAATCACAGAAGGGAAAAATCTGGTACCCACAGAAGACTAGAAGACCATGTTTAAATCACTGTAGTTATTTAAAACACACATAGGAAATTCAAATATGAACCCACAGGGGTTTTTTTTGTTATTTTGGAGGCACTGAGGTTTGAACTCAGGGTCTCACACTTGCTAGGCAGGTGCTCTACCACTGGAGCCACTTGGCCAGCAGGAATTTCAGACCTGAAAAGAGCTTAGAGATGGCCCCAGCCAGAGCCCTAGCTAGGAAGCCCAGCTCAGGTCAGACCTTAGGAGGGGTAAAGTGTTGGAGCGCGTGAGAAATACTGCCAAGGACAGTAGCAAAAGTCACACAAACTGCCACCAGATGCTTTAAGATCTCCAGTCGAAGCTGCTAAAACATGGTTGGTTCTTAGCATTCTTAGACACAAAAAACAGAGATCTAAAATAGATGGCCTTCATAAAAAGTGACGTGAAAGCTCTTCTCATACTGCCAAGAAATATTAAGTGAGAAAAATAAGATTCCAAACAGTGCGTCACCACTTGGTAAAAAGGAACGAATCTGCTGGAGGTGCGTAAGTATCTAAAGTGTATGGATCACCTCTGGAAGCTGAAGAAACTGGCAGGGCTGGGTGCCTCTTAGATGTCACGCTAGGCGGCAGGGATCGGTGGGGGAGAAGAGTGGGAGACAGAGATGTACTTATCAGCCAGCCTTTTGTGCCTTTCAAATATTTTCAAAATGCATTACCTTATTTTTTAAAAACAAAATTCAAATTAAAAATATTAAAAATTTGTGTGTTTGTTTTTGAGACAGGGTCTTGCTATGAAGCCAGGCTGGCCTACAACTTCTGATTCTTCTGCCTCAGGCTTCTGAGTGCTGGGATTACAGGCATGTACCACCATCATGGTTAATTTTTTTTAATTTAAATAAAAACAATTTAAAATCAAAATAGTCTTTAGGCAATGAAGCAAACACACTTGTTAAACTGGCTAACTGTGTCCCTGGCACACATCAGATGCTCAATTTGTTGAACTTAATGAACCTCTGCTTAAAGACAACAAAAGAAAATCAAAGCCAGGCAAACCCCAGGGCATCGGTGTGCAAATTCTCCAATCAACTCTCTACCTGTCTGACTTAACTATTGCAAAAGATCAGAGAATGGGTCCATAGGTAACAAGCCCTTTATCCAGCTGAACAAAGGACACACGTCATGGGTAATGGCAGAGCTCCTCACCTGCCCACATCATCCATTTTGTAAACAGAAAACGCTTGACCCCCGACATGATGCCCTGGAACCAAGATGACAAAAACAAATCTGCAGATGTTAAAAGGATCCTTAAAGGAAATAATGCTAACACTGACATGTGATCAAACACAGAATGGAACCACAGGGGTCAAAGTACACTGTACATAGCTAACCTTATCAAAATGAAATGCATGTACTATTAATGTATACTAATAAAGAAGAAAAAGAAAAAAGGAAAAATGGCCTTAATCACCAGTGTGGTAGTGCAGGCCTGTAATCCCAGTGCTCGATCCCCTTAGGCAGGAGGATTGTCCAAAGCCGGCCTGGCTATCTAATGAGAGCATATCTCAAACAAGCGAACAAATTACCATGATTGTGCTCAGGCCAAATGCTGGACCACGCAAAGCTGTGTAATATCCTAACAGCAGACCACCTCAAGTGGCACCCTGGTTCCAGTGGCTGTTCCTGGAGACAGTTTAGTCCCAGATGAAACAGGCAGACTTAAAACACCGTATGCAGTAGGTTTTCTGTTTCCTATCTACATCACAAGTGTCCTTTTGATAGTTGTATATTGTGTATTTATAACACACACACAGCCGCCAGGCAGCAGTGGCTCCTGCCTATAATCCCAGCTACTCAGGAGGCAGAGTTCAGGAGGATCATGGTTTGAAGCCAGCCTGGGCAAATATGGGCAAATAGTTTTGAGAGACCCCATCTCAGGGAAGAAAAAAAAAAAATCACAAAAAAGGGCTGGTGGAGTTGTTCAAGAGATAGAGTGCCTGCCTAGCAAGCATAAGACCCTGAGTTCAAACCCCAGAACTAAAAACAAACAAACAAAAACACCTTGTGCCCCACCCTTCAACTGGTCACGGAGGGTTCAACACATACCACCCCCAATAAAAGTTGGAATATTGATTCTGCCACATGAAGCCCATTATGTTGGAAGGATCTCTCTGCCAGGGCTTCTCACGGAGTCGGATTTTAAGCAAAAATAAGACTGATTCCCTTTTGTCCACAAGATCCAAGAGGCTGTGCAGTGCTCTGTGCAGGCGACTGGGCCAGGGAGGTGGAAACCACTGAGCTCTGTGGGCCTTGCCAGATATTCCCAGAAGAAAGGGGTAAGTGGACAGAGCTGAGAATAACAGTGACTAAAAAGCCCTCCCACCACAAAGTCACAAGGAAAGAGCAAGTGAGAGAGAAAGAGGCCCATGTTCATACACAAGCAAAGAAACGAAAAGTACTGCTCTCAACAGAGCAGGGTAGAATAGCCTAAACAAAAACTTCAAACTCACAGTCAACATCTTAAGAACATGACAAAAGAAAGCTCCAGTCAATGAAGGCTGATTATTTTTGATTCAATCGAGAAAACACCCAAACAGAGAAGGGAAAACAAAAGGGGCCTGGGCTCCTGCAAAAAAAAATAAAATAAAATAAGGGTGACAAGCCAAGCCAGGTGTGGTGGCTTACGCCTATAATGCTAGCTACTTGGGAGGCTGAGATTGGGAGGATCAAGGTTCAAGGTTGACTCAGGCAAATAGTTTGAGAGACCTCATCTCCAAAACAACCAGAGCAAAATGGACTGGAGGTGTGGCTCAAGTGTGAAACCCTGAGTTCAAACCCCAGTCCGACCAAAAAATGAAAGTAAAAATAAAAAAAAGTGACAGGCCTCTTCTCATCAGAAGGAAAGTGGCTCGTAATCTGACTGGCGGCTGTTATCAGATCCATGCAAGAGACAGGGGACGTGAAAGTGAAAGGAGAAAGGGAAGAATGGGCACTTCTCCTGCTACAAGGAGAGGGAGGCTCTCCTCCTTGTCTTTGCCGTGTGGTTTATCTCAGGCTCTGGAAAAGAATGAGGGAAAACACAGATAAAGCAGTGAAGGAGCTAGATTACCAGCAAGGATCAGTGACACATTTGTGTCCCTGCCCCACCCGGTGGGCACTATGTCTGCTCCCCTACTCCTGTGACTAAGGATCTTGCTTAAGTGCATCTGACACACGATCCCCGAACTTCTGAGAAGCACTCATGAAATCTTAATCTAAAAACGGTCATCCATTTATTATCAGGATGCATCACACTGACAACTGGGGAGGAAGGCCACACAGAGGGGCTACATATTGGAGGCCGGCGTCCTCAGGGGCTTGGTTTACTGTTTGATTCTCTTCCTCCCTCCCTTTAAAGATAATAAAAAAGATTTGGTGTCTGAGAAGAGCGTAATTACAAGGCGAAAAGAAACAGGGAGACTGAATTATCTGATCCAATAAAAGAAAAATAGGTAAGAAAGAATAGTGACTTGGAAACCACTGCGGATGTTAGTGTTAAAGTGAAATATGTTTAATTATTTGGGAGTGGAACTAGCTCCTGATGGAAAATACTGGGTGGTAGAGAGAAAGACAAGCTATATAAAAAGGCAACAAAACATTCTATTTAGCAAATCTATGGTGGTTACGGGGTGGCGGGCCCTGATCTAAAGACTTCCAACAGAATAATTCTCAAAACAATCTTCTAACCAAAGTGCCAGTATCCCTTTTGTTTTACAGGGGAGGAAAAAGGCACAGATAGGTTAAGTGACTTGCCCAAAGTTACACAGCTAGTAACAAGCAGCACTAAGATTCAAACCCAGGCACTCAGGTACCAAATTTGGTGCTCCTATCCTCTGGGCTCATCTACAACTTAGACACCGAGAATAAGACAGCTAGTCTGGGAGTAAGATACAAGTCACACACAGGCTGGATATGGGATCAAAGATCAGCCCTTAGTCATGGCTCTGTAATACCAGCCAGCCTTGTGACCACCTGAGGCCTGTTTTCTTGTCTGCACATTGAGGAGACTGAATTAGGTAAGCTCCATCTACAGTGTCTTTAGCTTTCAAATGCCATGATCAACAGCATATGGACTGGTCTGCTTTCTGCTGAGCTATTCAAAGGTCAATTCATCCTTAAATATGCAGCAAATTCTGCTAAAATTATTTCTCTGCTCCCTGACCTTCAGAGTATCATGTCCTCAGTCTTCAGGCAAATAACAGAAGATAGTGAAGGCAGAAAATAGATGGTTTCTCTTTTGCACCCTGCTTAATGTGGTTGCGACCAAATGGCCCTTGAAAGACTCTGCGCACAGATGTTGGCTCTGCCATATTTGCAATCTCTCCAGGTCCCTCTCCTGAGCCTGTTGTTGGACTCTGTCTGTGAACTTGGTTACTGGAATGACAAGCTGGATGGAGCAACTGAAAACACTAAATCTATCGTAGTTCAAATTAAGGAGTTTGATAGGGGTGGAAAAAACCGTTTGGTTTATTTGTCTTTCGGTATTTAATCCCTTCTCTTTGCTCACATCCTCACTTTCAAGCTGAAATCTCAATATACATTATGAGTGAATTCATCACCACTTGGAACCTAGTGGACCCCCAGTAGTACCCTAGTCTTCTCAATCTAGGAATTAACTGTCACCCAGAGCGCATCTGTGGGTGGACAAGAGCCTTGCAGATGGACCGTGCAGACCTCCCTTAGGAGTCCTTCCTAAGCATCCCTGACAGGTGGCTGTCATCTGGCCTCTGCCTGGACACTTCCAAGGTCGAGTCTCTGGCTGCGAGGCCTGACAGGCAGCCTCTGGCACTGCTGGACAGCTCTCTCTATGGGGGAAAGCCCAACGAAGCGCCTAGAACGGTGCCGGGAGAGTCCAGTAAGTCCCCTCCAAGTGGGTCAAAAACTGCCTCCTTAGAACTTGAACCCACTGGTCCAGGCTGCGCCGGTGGACCCCAAAGCGCAGAGGCCCATCAACTATCCGGGACTGTAATCAGGCCCCGGGGCTTTCTCCTAGGTTTAGATCCTGAACCTTCTTCCCCAAACCCGGACCTGGAGGCTCCTCCCCAGACCCCAGAAGCCTCAAGGTGGAGGGCTGGGGAGGAGGATGGCAGCCAGGAGGCCGAGGTCGGGGCTGTCCCTAAACTCGGTTCCTCTAGCCCAGAGGACAAAGGACCTTCAGGAAGGCGTACCCCACGCGGTCCGGGTTACCTCCGCCACTGGGAGCGTTGGCCCTGGGGACCCCCGGCCGAGCCAGGTGACACCCCAAGGAGCACCGAGGAGCCGGAGCGCGCAGGTTGCGGCGCGACGGGCCAAGCCACGCCGGGGACCGCGAGACTCGAGGTTTTGGCCCGACCGCTCCAGGGCGCGACCCCGGCTCCGCGGAGCTCGCTCAGCCGTCTTTACCTGTGCGTGGCTGACTACGGCGCCCCAGGTCGCCCCGAGTCCGCTTCCCACAGCTCCGCAGCTGCCGGCTGCGCTCATGGAAATGCAGCCGGAACCCCTGGCCAGGGCAGCTCCCGCCGCTGCCGGCCCCGCCCAGGCAACTGCCGCCACGCCCCTGACGACCGCCTCTGCCACGCCCCTAACCTCTGAGACCCGACTGTCCATTGGGTAATTCATCCGCTACTCTACTTGTTCGGCGCGCTCGTCGCACCTAGTTGGCAGCCCATTGGTCAACGGAACTGCTCCTCAGAATGGGAGGAACCTTAGCGAAGAGCTCTTTGGCAATTGGTTACCTTTGACGTCTTTGGCCTGTGGGCCAAGACGCTATTGGGTAAAACCCACCCTGAGTGGGCGGGGTAAATGGAGCGGGGCCGGAGTGTGGGTCGTGTTTGATGTTGAGGTTGGCGTGGGGAAGAAAAGTGGACTATTGTGACCACAAGCTGGTTTGTGGGGCTGGGTAAGGTCAGGTGTCTTCCGGGGATGGGCGGAGGAAGCTCGGCTGCGGGGTTCTGGTGGGCCCAGGCCGACCGACTGACTCACCTGTAGCCCAGGACCAGGGGTCGAAATGTGGGGTCAGAATTTGGGAGAGAGGAGGGAAAGTAAGTCGCCCAGCCCGAAGGAGATGAGAGGGTGTGGGGGCGGAGGCCTCTGGCCCCTTCCAGCTAGGGAAGACGGATGGGGACCTGCGGGACCTCACAGACCTTATTGTCCCACTGGCCTTTCAGCCCTTAGCCAACCCTCGTCATTGAAGGCAATGTGGAACAATAGAGCCTTTGAAGTCATCTGGAATTGAGACCCCCCCACCCCCCGCAAGTCATTTTGCCTTTCCTCATGCACCCCGATTTCTTCATTTGGCAACTCTGGTATACATTAACAGCGCCTGGCATGCAGTCGGCATTCTTCAAGACTGGCTCTTCACCCACTCACCCTGTGCAGCTGTGGAACTGGGCCCGGTTCTAAACTTCTGTGAGCCTGAGACGCACTTGCAATGCGTGTGCTTTACTACAAGTAGAATACTTGAGTGTCCTGAAAGGCAGCTCCTATAGGAGGCCCAGACAGGGACAACCCAGGCACAGTGGGCTGCAAGAGAGCCATGAGGAAGGAAGTGACATTTGAAGCAGTGCCATGTTTTCTGCGACACATTGCAGGATTGTGACAAGGGAAAATGGGCCTGCTGGAGGAGTATGACCAAATAACATCCTTTGGAGGCTGGTCAGTGCTGGACCATAAATCAATGCATGAAATACAGCTGTTAGACACACCTAAGCCCCAGACCTTTTATTTTTGCCCATGAAAGGAGACACACCCAGAGTACATCAGAGTGAAGGAGGCCTTTGTAGTTTTTATTCAGCGGCCATTTTGTCTTAAGTGTGTCTTGTCTCTAGCCAGGTGCCTGGTGGCTCATACCTGAAATCCTAGCTACTCGGGAGTCTGAGATTGGGAGGATTGGAGGTTCAAGACCATCTGGGGCAAAAATTTCACAAGACCCCATCTCAACCAATAACTGGGCATGGTGGCAAGCACCTGTCATCCCAGCTACTTGGCAGGCAGGGATCAGGAGAATTGTAGTTTCATGCCAGAGAAGTTTGTAAGCAAGTTTCTAGGCAAAAAAATTTGTGAGACCCCATCTCAATGGAAAAAAGCTGAGCATGGTGGTGCATGCCTGTCTGTTTTCCCAGTGACAATCGGAGCATAAAAATAGGAGGGTCAAAGTCCAGACCAGCCCAGGCGAAAAGCAAGACCTCATCTCCAAAATAACCAGAGCAAAAAGGGTTGGAGGTGTGGCTCAAGCAGTAGAGCACCTGCCTAGCAAGCATGGAGCTTTGAGTTCAAACCCCAGTCCCATGAAAAAAAAAAGTTTTATGTCTGTTTATTTATCTCTGTATTCTCTTTCATCTTAGGAAATAAAACCCAGGTTTTGGTAGCAAAGGATTTTAGTGAGCCCTCACCCCACAGTCCTGACTCTATGTTAGAACAGTTAAGACTTCCAGAAAAAAGCCACTGTACACATATATCAAACATCATGTTCACGCCTGTAATCCCAGCTACTCAGGAGGCAGAGATCAGGAGGATCTCGGTTCAAAGCCAGACCAGGCAAATAGTTCACAAGACTCTATCTCAAAAAAAAAAAATCACACAAAAGGGCTGGTGGAGTAGCTCAAAGTGTAGACCCTGAATTCAAACCCCAGTGCCAAGAAAAAAAATTTAAAAACCATTATGTTGTATACCACACATAATTTTTATTGTCAATTTAAAATAAATTTTTAAAATAACTTAAAAAGTAGATTTGTTGCCAGATGGGGTGTTTTGTGTGTGTGTGCGAATATGTACATGCTTGGTTCTGATCCACAATTTCTGATGCTTCTCTTTAAATAGAGCTTTTTGGTGGCCGTACACATGGCTATGCACGTGCCAGGGAACCGGGCCCACCCCAGTGCAGGTTTATTCCTGCCTGCGTTTGCTGAGACTGCATTGTGTTCTCCAGCCCTGGAAAGCATGAAATGGCTCCTGAGACCCGAGCAGGGAGCCCCAGCTTGACTCAGAGCCACACCTAGCAGCTGTTAGGAGTGAACTGCAGATGGGCTCCCTGTTGTGCAAATGGATTTTCCCTCCCATCTTGGGAACAGGAGTTCAGCCAAGAGTTCTAGAAGTGACATCTCAAACACAGTTCAGGAATCTCAAACACAGGTGTGTCGCAGAGGTGGGAGAGGGAAAGGATGGGTACCTTCTCTGCCACTGCAGGGCTTCCAACAGCACACAGACCGGTTTCTCATTGTCTCTGGTTTCCCTTTCCTTCCCTCTGTTGTGGTGTTTGCCAGATTCTGTTTAATCATATTAATTCATTTACAAAGCATTTCTGTGGGAAGCGATTTGGGAGACAGAACGGTCCTATTTTTGCCTTCATGTTGGTAGCTTACAGGAATTAAGGTTTTGGTGAGTCTGGGTTTGGGACAAGTAGGCATTGGTACATGCCTATGAAGTAAATTTCCTGAGGCATGAGAGTGCCTTGTCATAAAGGGAGCAGGGACAGGACAAGCACACACATTCTGGGCTGGCTAAAGCTGCAGGACTTCATTAAAGTAGAGTTGCTTCTGACTCAGCCAGGGCTTCTCTGCAGAATTGCTCACCTGAGAAAGTCCCCATGGTACTCTGGGAGACAGGAGGGAGCCGTGGTCAGGGCAGATAATGGGCTCTGTGTGTTCTCTTCTGGCAAAACCAGCAATTTACTTGGCTTGTGAATTATTCTGTACCCTCAGGGAATGGTGGAGAGCAAACAGCTTTGGAACCCTGGCTGCTGGGGCTTGCGTCTGTGCCTATTCTCCTTAGTCCTTTGGCCTTGAGCCAGTTTAGTACCTCTCTGTGGCAGATGATGGTAATGTCTTCCCTCCTGGAGTCCTGTGAGTGGCCAAGGAGCTAACAGATGTAATGAGCTAGTAGACACATCAAACAGTGCCTGACCTACACTTAGTTCTTAATAAATGCCTGCCATAGTTATCAGAGGAGCCCATTTAAATATATACATATGTACGTTTATTTTATAATATACATATAAAACTTTTTTTTTAGAACAATTTTAGGTTTACAAGAAAATCCAGAGGGAAGCTGGGTGTGGTGGTGCACACCTGTATCCCAGCACTGGGGAGGCAGAAGCAAGAGAATCTTGAGTTCAAGGTGAGGCTGGGCTGCATAGACCTTGTCTAGAAAGGGAAAGAGAAAGAGAGAAGGAGGGAGGAAGGGAGGGAGGGAAGGAAGGAATTTGGAAGGGAGGGAGGAAAGAAGGAAAGAAGGGAGGGAGGGAGGGGGGAAAGAAGGAAGGGAGGAAGAGATGGAGAGAGAGAGCAAGGGAGGTGGGGAAGGAGAGGGCACAGGGTCCCTGTAAACACACACACTGCCCCAACATATGTGGATTATTTTGTTACCAGCAAAATCCACTACCTGGTGAGGCAAACTTTCCCTTTAGATTATCCTTACCAAGGAGGGCTCAGAGGATTGAACTGAGGTTTTGAGATTAGCCCTCATCAACATAATTCCTGCAAGGGACACAGGGAAGAATGCAGCTGAGACAGTGATGTTGAACACTGCAGCCTGGATGCTCACCCTGGATCCCCTGGTGGCCTGACATGATTCAGGCTGAGGAATCCAGTATTGTCACTTTATGGTCACACCCAGTCCTGCTGTAGGCCATGTGGGCAGTGGCTTCAGAATGTCCTGTGCTTAGGTGTTCTGGCCAGCTGCCATTGATAATGGAGATGAAGTGTGTGTAGAAGTTCTGAATCCCTGTGTGCAGGAGTTCCTGAGGACAAACCATAATGAAATTCAAGGACGTGGTTCCTTTTGTTACTGGAAAATGCATCCAACTGGGTCAGTCAAACCATGATGAAAAACAGCCTTCTCTGTGCCTTGGCTGCTTCCTGAAACCTCTACGTGAAGTTGTCTGTAATAAAATCAGGAAATGAACAGTCTTGGAAAAATTTTAATTGTGCCCCCTGATGGGGTGACTCTCAAATGGCCCCAATTTGGATGAATAATTTTATGGTAATTGTTATACCTACATACATAACGAAAATGCTTGTGAAATACGCGCGTGCGCGCACACACACACACACACACACACACACACACACACACATGGAAAGCTGTTCCTGGCTTTAATTAGACGTACAGAGCGTCAGACAGGTAGTTGGCCAAAAGTGACTTCTCAGTCACCATTCATTCCTCTTCCTGACATCATCCTTAATTACAGCAATAAAAATCAAGTTCTTCATGCTATTAATTGCGAAGGAGTCAATAAAACTCATGTATCAAACACACCCATCACAAACTCCTACATAAATTCATATTGCTGAGCTATTTTTAAAGCAGTTTATATCCTTTGACAGACCCTTATATATTTGTTACCATATATTTAAATTAGCAAAAACAGTGAATATCTTTACTGAGCAAGACATGGTTATTAGAGAGACAGACAGACTCATTTAGCAAAGTCCCTTTGTAGGAGGGAACACAGGACAAAGGTGAAACACGAAGAGATAGCTCAAAGGCATGGGCAGTAGACAGTAATGAGCAATCAATGTCTTAAGTCATTGTTCAGATCCGGGTACCGCAGCTCATGCCTGCGATCCTAGCTACTCAGGAGGGAAAGATCAGGAGGCCCACATCTAGAGACCTACCCAGGCAAAAAGCAAGACCCGCATCTCAAAAATACCCAGCACCAAAAAAGGGCTGGTGGAGTGGCTCAAGTGGTAGAGCGCCTGCCCAGCAAGTGTGAGTCCCTGACTTCAAACTCCAGTACCACCAAAAAAGAAACCCAAACCCCGTTTCTCCTGAACACTACTCCATCCTACCACATGCTCTAGACAGTCATTAATCTATTTCCTGTTGCTATAGATTTACCTGTTCTGGACATGTCATATAAATGGAAAAATACCCAGTGTGTGTCCTTTGTAACAGTCTTAATAACATGCCATCCACATTGTAGAAGCCTGCTTTTCACTGTTGAGTTGTAAGACTTCTTTACATGCTCTGGATACACTTCTGTGTTAGCTTTCCACTGCTGTGACAAAGTACCTGAGATAAATGAGCTTAAAAGAGGAAAAGTTTATTTTGGCTCATGGTGTCAAGGTTTCAGTCCATGGTTGCCTGGTCCCATTGCTTTGGACCTGTGGCGAGGCAGAACATCATGGCGGGGAACATGTGGTGGAGGAAGCCGTTTGCCTCATGGTGGCCAGGAAGCAAAGAAAAAGAGAAGAAAGGGCAGGGGTGTCAGTGTTCAAGGGTAGCTCTGGTGACATAACTTCCTCCCACATGGCTCCACCTTTGAAAGGTTCTGCCACCTTCCACTGGTGTCACTGGCAACTGAGACTTCCATATGTGGCGTTTGGGAGACATTTAAGACTCAAGAGACAACAAGATCCCTGGTTATTTGTGAGATAGGGTCTTGCTTTCAGCCTTGGCCATTTGGGACGGAGATCTTTCTATCTGTGTTTCCCTGCACAGCTGAGATTATAGATGTGAGCCACTTCTCTGGGCCTGAATTTTTCATTTCAGTCATTGTTCTTTTTTGACTCCAGAATTTCTATTGGTTCTTTTTATTCCAATAATGTCTATCTATTGGCTGACATTTTCTACTTAATAAGACACTGTCATCATACTTTCCTTAACTTCTTTAAGCATGGTTTCTTTAGTTCTTTGAAAATACAGCAATTGCTTTGATATCTTTGCTAAGTCTGGCATCCGGGAACTCTTAAAGAGATTCTGATATCTGGCTTTTTTTTTTTTTTCTTGCATTAGGTCACACATTTCTGTGTTCTTTGCATGTCTGATAACTTTTTTTGAAAACTGTTTTAGGTGATATGGCAGCTTTGGATGTGAATTCTTTCCCCACCTGGAGATCGTGGCTATGGTAGTGACTTGGCTAGATTACGCCAGTGAGGTCTCTTTCCTCACAGTGCGTGGACTCTGGTGCCAGCTCTCAGGGTTGCAGCCTTGCACAGGCATGCAGCCACCTTGGAGTGCTGTGGCCTCAAAAGGGCTCTACCTGATCTCTCTAGAAAGCCTTTGGCCTGCTATGGTCTCATGTACAGCTGCGAGCCTTCACCGCTTGCTGGCCGGTTGTCCCTTTGTATTTGATGATGCTCTGGGATCCTAATGGCTCCAGTCTTGTCCAGTTGAATTGAACCTCTTTGCAGATGTGAGCCTTTAGGTCAGTCTTTGGGGCTCATTCCCACCCCAAGGAGGGCTCTTGACTGACCCCTGGCTCTCTCGGATACACTTCTAGCTGCTCTGCAGTTTAATGTGTTGCTCTAAAACAGCTCCAGCCTCCTCATAATTGCTTACTGACAAAATCGCTCTAATTTTTGAGAGCACCCTTACACTTCAACTTCCCCACGTTGTATTCTTTGGGCAAGAACTTCAGAATATCTTGTTCTTTGGGCCTGCTTCTTTCCTTTGGGCAAAACTTCCACAACACAGCTCTGGAGCACGGGGCACTTGGGCAGGGACGGTGGCTCTCTTATCTAAGGGTGACAGTCCTGTTTCATAAGCAGAGCATTGAACAGGGCAGTAGTCTCTGGTCTTCACGGCTTACCTCTCCCAGAATTGAATCTCCGTCCCCTGAGTCAGCTGGGGGATAGGTGATTAGGGCTCCAATATTCTCGGTCTGCTATATGTGAACTAGAGACTCTACTTAGAATGGGACCAGGTATAGGAAGTGAGCCTCAACCCTATCAGCTCATTTGTCTGGAGTAGAGCTTGGGCAACACAGCTGAAGGGCAGCCTGCACTCCTGTGGGGCTTCAGTGGCCCTTATCAGAGAGCTGGGGGAAGAAAAGAAGTGGTTTGTGTTCTTGGTCTCACTTCCCTGGAGTAGAGTGGGAAGGAAGAAGAGGTTTGTGGCTCAGTTGTCATTAACTCTGACATCCCATCATTAGCTCTCCTGTTCTCTCTGAGAGTTGGTAGATAATCTTGAATGACAGGTCATTCATTTGCTGTTTGCCCTTATGACAATCTCCAGAGGCTTTGAATTGTGGTTTTGATCTTCAGACACTTTCCAGCAGCTATGGGCGTTTCCCTGGGGAAAGGGTTCACAGAGCTCCTCAGGCCACCGTTCTGGAAGCCATCAGCACTGTGTGATTTCACAAAGCAGTGTTTTGGTCAAGTCAGTCTGCAGGCAGTGCTCTGGGTAGTTAGAGAGGGAGAGGGTGGAGGCAGGTGGGAGGGATAGCAGGCTATTACAGTAGTTTAGGTGGGAAGTGATAGGGTCTGAACTAGACAGTGGGAGTGAAAAGAGTTGGAAAAAAGTGGTGTGTGGGCTGGGGCATAGTGTTCAGTGCTTGCCTAGCATTCGAGAGGCCCTGGGTTCTATCCCCAAAACACACACACACACACACACACACACACACACACACACACACACACACACGTGATGTGAGTACACATACAGATTCATCAGGACTTCCCTACAGATTAAATATGGGAAATGATTCCAGGGTGGTCCCAAGGAAGGAATGGTTGAGGTTATGGTAATAACACATTCAAGGGCCAAGTTTGTAGACAGTAAGATTTGAAGTCATACTTTTAAAAAAATTTCTTCGTGGGACTGGGATTTAAACTCAGGGCTTCATGCTTATAAGGTAGGTACTACATATACTTAACCACACCTCCAGCCCTTTTTGCTCTGCTTACTTTGGAGATAGGGTCTCACATTTTGCCCAGGTGGCCTGGATCATGGTCCTCCTTTTTTTACTCTTCTCGACATGGCAGGAATGACAGACACACACCTCCATGCCCACCTTTTTTCCATTGAGACAGGGTCATACAATCTTTTTGCTTGGACTGGCCTCAAACAGCAATCCTCCAGATCTCTGCCTCCCAAGTAGCTAGGATGCTAGGATTACAGCTATCAGTCCCATCTCGGAGTCATACTTTTTAATGTAATACTTTGCAAAGTTGTCCATGTACAAGACAGTAGAAGTCATGGAAGAAGACAAGGTTTAGAGAGGGGGCTGGGGTCGTGGTTCAAGTAGGGAGCACCTGCCTAACGAGAGAGAGGCCCTGAGTTCAAACCCCAGTACAACCAAACAGACAAACAAATGCACTATTGTTGGAGTGTAACTCAGTGGTAGAGCACTTGCCTAGAGAGAAAAAGGCAGACCAGGTTACCTTGAACTTGGGAGAATAGAACTTTAGAAGGCAAGAGGGGAAAAGCAGAGAAGATTAAGAAGCCACCACAAGAAAGGTAGGAATAACAGTAGCTAATACATATAAAACCCTCACTAAGAGACAAGTGCTGTTCTAAAAGCCTTATAAGATCCCCATAATAATTCCACAGGGTGGATCTTACTATCCTCATTTTACAGATCAAGAAACTGAGGCTAGCCAGGTGCTGGTGGCTGACACCTATAATCCCAGTTGCTTGGGAGGCAGAGATCGGGAGGATTGTGGTTTGAGGCCAGCCCAGGAAATTGTTGGTGAGACCGCTCTCCAAAATAACCAGAGCAAAATGGACTGGAGGTGTAGCTCAAGCAGTAGAGCACCTGCTTTGTAAGCATGAAACCATGAGTTCAAACCCCAGTCCCACCAAAAAAAAAAAAAAAAAAGAAGAAGAAAGAAAATGAGCTGAGGCCAATTAAGTGAAATAATTTACTTGAGGTTACACAGTGACATACAGTAAAGCCAGGATTAAAATCCAGGCAATCACAAGCAGGCAAAACTCTGATTCCCAAATGTGTACCCAAAGACTCACATATACTACAGTGTTCATGGTACTCTATTTGTAAAAGCCTATGACTGTAAACAAATGTCCATCAATACTAGAATGAATAAATGAATCATGGTATATTCAGACTCCGTGGAGTATTATACAGCACTGACAGTGAACAGACCATTGCTATAAGCACACCATGGACTAAGAGTTGATCGCAAGAGACCTGTTGTATGGTTTGATTTATATTAAGTTCAACAGCAGGCAAAAAGAAGTCTCTGGTGTGAAGAAGTCAGTGATCTCTTGGAGCAGCAGAGACTGGGATGGGGGCTGAGGGATGTCTGGGGTATATGTAATATTGTGCTGAGTTGGCTGGTGGTGACACAGGTGTGCTCATTTTGAAAACCCATCAAGCAGCACGCTTACAATTCATGCACTTTTCTGTCTACAGGTGACACTCCAATAAAAGTTTACTAAAACACAAGAAAGAGAACTATGACCAGGCCCTGTGGCATGAGGACCTGTCCTCCTAACCACTAAGCTGTGGAGACAGCAAGGGTCTTGTCTCTCGGTGGTGGGGTGGGGGGAGCGGGGGGAGAAATGGCCCAAACGAGGTGTGCACATATGAATAATAATATAAAAAGGGTCTTGTCTCCTCTTCAACACAGAAAAATGTGGAGGGGAATTGTATAAGATGAACGGCTCACTTGTTTGTGGACGCCATGGAAGGTGATCACAGACAGAGTAGCATACAGGTCACTACATGTACTAGGAAGGGGAGGAGGAAAGGGGATAGAGGCTGGCCTTCCCATTGGCCAAAAGAGTCACATCACCAAGTTTGCTGTCAATGAATGGATGAGAACTCCCATAGGGAGTGACCCATATAGTGGGCAGTGGATATTTTGAACAATGCAGTATGCACAGAAATCAAGTGGAAAACCTCATACCTCCCAGGGGGACATAGGCCCTCTTTAGGAAGAAAATAGAAATGGAAGGCCCTCCCAGACGGCAGAGCCAAGAGCCATGAAGAGCAATGGCCCCTGGGGAGCAGGACTAAGACCTGAACAAAACCCCACCCCTCCAAAAAAAAATCTATGCCCAGTTAGTATAATGGAGCATGCTCATAATACCAGCACTAAGGAGGTTCAGACAGGAGGATTATGGAGTTTGGGGCCTGCCTGGGCTACATGGTGAGACCCCATCTCAAAAGAACAAAAAAAGGCAAAACACAAAGAAAAGAAAGAAAAGGAAGGAGGGAAAGAAGGAAGGAGAGAAAAAGAGAAAGCAAAGAGTCTCCACCTAGATTAGGGGGTCCTTGTAATGTCAGCCCAGTAGCATTTCCGATTTCCCATGACTGTCCCTTCCCTTTTTTGCCATTCTAAATAGATCACTCATAGGGATTACGGGTCCCTGTCCTTCCTCTGTCCTTTGGGGTGTGAAGGACTAATGGCTTCTCAGTTGAAGATCTCAGAGGAGCCTATCTGGACTTGCTGCCCTTATCACAAGACCCTGAACGCGAGGGCTGATGCCATGATTTGGGGGAACGTGGTATGTCTCCTATGGGAGTCCTTTTGCGGAAATACGTGTGACCAATGATGAATGTTGGGGTTAGCTGCATGAGGGAAGCAAATAATTGTGACAATGGGAGATTAGGATAGTGGTAGCTTGTGCTACTCAAAATACTTGTCACCCCTCCTGGGCTACTCCCTTTGAGGTCCCTATTTATATCTATGTGACAACCCTATTGGCAACTCCACCTACCTTAGACTTAGTCGTGTGACTTGCTTTGGTCCACAGAATGTGAGTAGCACTGACACGTGTCACTTCTGAACAGGGATTTGAAGAGCCAGCAATGACCTACCACGGTTGCTTTTCCTTCCTGGAAACTAGCAGGCCTCCCGATGGTAGCTGCTCCTTCAGCCTGGATTCTAAAGCAGAGTTACATAGAACCACAGTAGGAGTGGGGAAGACCTGCTTATAGCTTTGAGCCACTGAGATTTTTGGTGACACTTATTAACCAAGCCTATCCTGCCTGATATCCAAGTAAATGAATAGGGCTACAAAGAATTCCTCTGTGTGATTCTGTTCTTATGAAATTTGCAAATAGCCAAAGCTAAACAACATATAACCTAGAACAAATGTGGGGTGGTAAAATTATAAAGAAAATAAGCGGTGAATAGCACCGGAAGGAGAGTGGTTTTCTTTGGTTGAGGATCTGGGAGACACTACTGGGAACAATTCAGATGCTACATTTACTCTTTTGTGTGTGAGTGATACTTTTTTTGGGCAATACCGGGATTTGAACTCCAGGCCTTACACCTGCTAGGCTGGTGCTCTACCACTTAAGCGTTTTTTGCTTTTGTTATTTCTCAGGTAGGATCTCAAAGTTTTGCCCAGGCTAGCCTTCAGACTGCATTCCCCCTACCTGATGCATCCTGTGTAGCTGGGGTTACAGGTGTGCTGGTTGATTAAGATGGAGTCTTGCTAACTTTTTGCCTGGACTGGCCTCAAACTGCAATCTTCCCAGTTCCCTGAGTAACTGGAATTACAGGTGTGAGCCACCATGCTCAGCTGAATGATACAATTTTAAGGAAGAGAAGGCTTGGCAGCTTGTGTTTTCCAAAGAGGGACACAATATCTCCTGCCATATGTTTTAGAAACCTGCCTGCTCCCCCAATGCCTTCAACCTGGGCAAACTGTAGCTGCCTTGACTAATATGATTCAGTGATATGTGATGGTCTGTCACTTCTGAATCTGGATTACGAAGATGCCATGCCTTTGCACCTTGCTTTCTGGGGGACATTTGCCCTTGAATCCCAATTGCCACCTAGTATGAAGCCCCAACTAGCTTGTGTGCAAGACCATACGCTGATCCCACGTGTAGGTGTTTGGGCTCCCAGCCCAGTCCACGCTGCAGCCAAACCACCAGACGAGTGGGTGAAGACTCCTCCAGATGACGAGGCTCCCCCCCAGTGTGAGTCACATGGCTTTCAAGTTTTTCCAGCTGAGGCCCCAGACATCAGGGGCAGAGGCAGCCACCCCTGCTAGGCCCTGTCTGATTTCCTGACCCCAGAGCCCATCAGCATAATAGGATGGCTTTTCATGTTTCTGGATTTTGAGCTAGTTTGTGATGTGGATAACTTCACCTGCCTCATATGTAAGTCAAAAGTGCTCTTAGTACCCTGCTAACCCCATCAGAAAGTCAGTCATATGTTGAACCATCTTAAGTTAGGGACTGATGCAATTTATATGTGTGTGTGCATAAAAAAAAAAGGCCCTTCCTCCCTCCCTCCCCTTCCTCCCTCCCTCCCTCCCTCCCTCCCTCCCCTTCCTCTCCTTCTTTCAATCTGGTGATTGAACCTGGTTCTTTGCACACGCTAGGCAAGGGCTCTACCATTTGAACTGCAGCCTCAGGCCTTCCCCAGACACTTTAAAAATGAGTTTGTACACCTTAGCCAGCAGGCTGCCTGCAGAATGCCCTGTAGAGGGCCTGAGAGAAGAGTTCCTACAGCAGGAGAAAACAGGAAAAGACCATAAATCTAGCTCTGTGATCTTTGAGAAGGGATCCTCCCTTCTTCCTGGGTAAGGAAACAGTGACATCCTTCTGTATTCGTGACTAGAGACCCCTCTGGGTGGTTTCTTTCACACACTCATTCATCCATATTTTGAATCCATTCCTCAAACAATTGCTGACCACTTACAAAGAGCCAGCCTCGAGCGTAGGCCTAATATGCCATGGTCCGACCTCAGGTTTTAGCCCCTCAGAGCCCAGAGAGGGAAGACAGATGAGTGAAGGAATTCACCTATGTGGCCTTAGCACAGGTGTTGGGCACAAGTGGTCTGGAGCCTCGCAGCTGATTCAAACCTCCATTCTGGACTCTTCAGAGTCTCAAACCTTTTGCCTCTTTGTTTATTTGGACCCTCAATCCCTGAAGCAAGGTGACCTCACAAGTACCCAGAAAGCATGAGATCCGGAGAAGGGATGAGGCCGCTCTGCTGGCCTCTGGCTTTCTTGGCCTGGACCCTCCCCAGGGCTCCTTTCACAGAGAAGGTACCTCGCTCAACACATTTGTGCCCAGTCTCCTGCCATGGCTTGGGCTGGAGAAAGACCTTCAGCACCTCCTGTTTGCCTGTCTGAGTAGGGAGCAGTGCTCTTACCTGCCCCAGGAAGGAGACTGGGAGGACAATGACTTGGTGACAAGGATGCCCAGGATTGTGGGTTGAATTGTGTCACACAAAAAGAAATGTCCAAGTCCTAACTGGTACCTGTGAATGTGATCTTATTTGGAAATAAGGTCTTTGCCATTGTAATCAAGGTGAGATGAAGTCATACAGGGTGGGTGAGCCCTAAATCCAATGACTGGTGTCTTTATAAGAAAAAAGGGGAAAATCTGGATAGAGACAGAGACACAGGGGAGGAGGCTTCGTGATGATGGAAGCAGAGACTGGACTGAAGCATCAACAAACCAAGGAGTGCCAAGGACCGACGGCAATCAGAAGGAAGGAGAGGGGCCTGTGTGTTAATCAGCTTCCCATCACTGTAATGAAACACCTGAGATAATCAACTTATAAAGACGAAAGGTTTATTTTAGCACACTGTTGTGGCGGTTCCAGTCCAGAGTCAATGGGCCCCCTTACTTTGAGCCTATGACGAGGCAGCATATCACAGAAGGAGCACATGGTGGGACAAAACCATTTGCCTTCTGGCCAGGAAGCAAAAGAGAGTGAGGAGAGGGCTAAAGTCCCACCATCCCCTTCCAGGGCACACCCCCAAATGTGAGGGGACAATGACAGAGGGCATTCCATTTTGGAAGAGAGAGGCACTTTACAAGCAGACATCTAAAGAGGTGTGGGAAACAACAGGCTTCTCAGAGAAATAGCAAACCCCTTACCAAAATAACAAAATGCAGCTGCACAGTGGCAGGGCCCCAAGGCCAGGACGAGTTGGGCAAAGTTCCAAGGCCAGGAGGAGCTGACCAGACCCTCCTGGAATGTCCAGGTCAATAAGGAGAAGGACAGACAGGTGGTTGGATTTAATGAGAAGCTGGTCAGGCGCCAACCAATCACAAATGTAGTTTCAAGGTAGAATAGCTGGACCTAAGCCAGACAGAGCCCTGTGTCACCTCCTGGACGTCAGCCATTTTTTGGCTTAGCTCTTTCGCTAAGTCCCACCTGTCAGGCAGCTTTGCTGTCCTTTCAATAAACTTTGTGCTTGTTTTACTCTTAACTCCTGGTCTGGCATCTTCAATCGTTGACTATGCCAGGACACGAACTCAGGAACAACAGTCCAGTATCACAATAACCTAGAGACTTCCCGCTAGAAGTCTCCACCATGTCCCAACAGTGCCATCTTGGAGACACACGGTCTCTGGGGGACCTTCCGCATCCAAACGACAGCAGCGTGGAAGGGTTCTCCCTCACAGCCCTCAGAAGGAACCAACTCCACCAAAGCCTTGACTTTAGACTTTAAGTCTCTGGAAGTATGAGAGAATATGTTTCTGGGTTTTTTCTCTTTTTTTCTTTTTTAGTGGGACTAGGGTTTGAACTCAGGGCTTCATGCTTGCGAAAGCAGACTCTCTACCACTTGAGCCACACTTCCAGTCCCTCTGTTGGTTTAAGCCACCAGCTTTGTGGTACTTATGGCACTGCCAGGAAATACTACCCCCATGAAAAAAATTCCAAATGTTGCAGTTTTAAATCTTTGCACAGAGAGGGTGTAGAGTAGAGTGGTCCCAAACTCATGCTGGAGTGGAGGCCCATGCCAGATCCAAATCTCAACCGACTATCCACCAGCTCACCTCTAGGGTACCCCAAGTTTCCTTAGGTGCAACAGTAATCAAATTGACTTTTCAGGTAATGTTTGCAAAGCGCCAGAAATGTGCAAGCGTTATGTAAGTGGTAGTGAGCACAGCAAGCTGGCCTCAGACTCCACCGTCTGCAGTCACCAGCACGCTCCCTCTCTCTGGTCCTGTGTTAGGACCGGAGCAAGCAGCGTGGGGACCTCTGGGAGCAGGGGACAGCAGGAGCGTGAGGCGAAGCAAAGCCACTGGGCCAAGTGGCTCAAGTGGGAGAGAGCCTACCTAGCAAGCCTGAGACTCTGAGTTCAAACCCCAGTGCCACCAAAAAACCAACCAAACAACAAAAACCAGAAAAAGGCTCCAGCCTGCATAGGAGAGTGAGGCAAGGTGGGTGTGTAAAATGTCTCTATAACAATGTAGTGTCTGAGACCATTGTCTGTCCTTAGGAGGGTTTGTGTGTTTAGTTCTTATTTATTTATTTTCATAGTACTGGGGGTCAAACTCAGAGTTAGGCAAGCGCTCTACTCTGCCATAGCTGCACCTCCAACCCTGTGTTTATTTTATTCAAGAATAACCTGCGAGTTGTCAGCCAAGAAACAAGGACACCAGGAGGAAGGAGGGTGTTTCAGATGGATTTGTCCTAAAGGTTGCAGGGAATAGAGGTGAAGGAGGTGAAGGGTGGGGGGGTTTCTAAAGTGATCCAGTCTCATGGAGAGGGAAGTTGACTCAAAGAGGGTGGAAATTGTGGGGCACAGTGGTTCACGCCTGTAATCTCAGCTATGGGGGAGGTACAGGAGGAGGATCATGGTCCAAGGCCAGCCCCCAGCAAAACGCAAGACACCACCTAAAAAATAAGTAAAGCAGCTGGCAGAGTGGCAGAGAGCCTGCCTAGTAAGCGTGAGGCCAAGTTCAAAGCCCAGTATCACCAAAAAAGAAAAAGAAGGTGGGAACCACCCCAGTGGGACAGGGAGAGGGCCTTGTTCAGAGGGAAAGATCTGGCCACACTGAGTGTGGAAAAGCAGGCCGGGAACCAGGATGACCGCAGCACAGGGTCTTTCTCCCGTCTTGGCGAGTCAGAGTTGGGCTCTAGGTTTGGGCAGGAGAGTATACACTCACAACGGAACAGAGGAAAGCACGGTGTGGTCATCCCGAGGTTTGGGGTACTGACCCCTCTGGGAGCGCACGGTGGCGAGGGCCCAGAGGGGCTTCTCTGGATGGGTAGATACTGTTTCCTTAGAGGGAGGCCGGGACAGAGCTGGCTGCTTAATTACCATCCTGTTCACTTTGAAATGCACTGTAGCTTCCATGTGATTTACTTCACAGTAACATTTTGTAAAGATTGCTTACTAATCACTGAAAAGTTTATGAAATAAAAATTGGTAAAAAATCAAGTATTTCCTATTAGCAATCTGCTTAATTAACATGGAATCTGGTATAATGTAGACTATCTGCTTAACAAAATACCAAGTGGAGCTGGGTATGGTGGCACTCAGGAGGCTGAGGCAGGAGGATTTTGAGTTCCAGGCCAGCCTGGGCTGTATAATGAGATCCTGTCTTAATACTAGAAGCTAAAAGCCATTAAAATAATAATATAATCTTACTTTCCTGACATGAAATGATATCTATACTAGATAAAAAGGCAGCTTAAAAACTATCTGTACCAAGTGGCCACTAATGGAAAAATGGATAAACAAAGTGTGGTATATCAACCTTGAAAAAGGAATGAAATTCTGACATAGGCTACAACAGGAAATGCCATGGATGACACTTGAAGACTTTATGCCAAGTGACATAAGCCGACTGCAAGAGGACAAGTACCGTACGGCTCCCCATATGAGGGACTCAGAGGAGGCAAGTTCATATACACAAAACATAGGCACCCGGGACTGGGGACCACGGGAGGGAGTGTTTACTGGGGGTGGACTTTCAGTGGGGAAGCTGGAAAGTTCTGGATGTGGATGGTGTCACTTAATCCCCTGAACTGCACCTTAAAGATGGTTACAGTGTAAGTTTCATGGTACGTGTATTTTGCCACCCAGCAAAACTGTATATATAGTATGATCACCTTTCTCTTGCTCGCTCTGTCTCTCTCTCTCTCTCTCTGTGGGCGTGTATTTGAGAGAGAGAGAGGGAGAGGTAGAGAAAGAAGAAAGAGAGAAAGAATATACATGTGTGTATATATATATATATATATATATATATATATATATATATATGAAAAAGCCTGGCAGGATTTTTTATTATAAATTTTTTATTAGGATATATTCATTATAGGGGGGATTCATAGGGCAATTCCGATTAGGCTGGTATCGTATATTGGTTAGATCATCCTCATCTCCCCATCTGGAGGATTTAGATCAGTATGTCAACAGTAGTTACCTTTTGGTGGTTAGCTGAGAGGTGATTTTCATTTTCTCCTTATTCTTTGTGCTTTTCTATATTTTAGGGTTTGGGGCAATGAGTAAAATCTACATGTGTAAGCAGCTTCATTTTTGTTTCGGTGGCACTGGGATTTGAACTCAGGGCCTCGCACTTTCTCAGCAGGCGCTCTACCACTTGAGCCACGCCACTAGCCCTGACATGTATAATCAGGAAAAGAATAAAGTTGGCTTGAAAAGAAAAGAACCCCATGTTCTATCAGGGAGCACTGATACAAACTGATTAAAGAGGCTGACAGTCAAATGAGAAAGATCTAAGGAAATTAAAAGTAATTGTTTTGCAATAAAAGCAGAGCATTCATTAATCCACTGGAAATCGATCAGGCGACAGGCCAACTGTAGTGTCAGGTCTTTGACACACTGATGCCCAGGTGACAGTCCAACCTCCCCTGAACCAACACCTATTGCTTCTTCGTCAGCCTTAGAACCACCACCTGCAGCCCTTCCTAAATGTCTTTTTAAAAAATCCATCCCAAGCTTTCCTCCCTCGCTCCCCCGCAGTGCCGTCCTGCCTGGACATCCAGACACCTTTGCTTTCCTGAATGGACCGTGGCCTGGGACTCACACAGCCAGCCTCCTTTGCTTGGACCTCAGGACTCCAGCCATCTCTCCTTGGGGCCCAAGGGCTTCTCTCCTTCTATTGTGTGGTGTCCTCCAGACCTCCTGCCTTGGAAGTGTCCTCTGGCCCTGGGGGTCTCTGAGCAAAGACCCTACTGTCCCCCGATGTTCCAGCTGGGTCGACCAACTCTCAGTGCAAACTCGGTCTCTCCTTACTGGGGAGCTTTGGTCTTGCGACTGGTGGCTCTTGGAGCTGAGTCTTGCAATACAGGGCTTCCACACCTTGCTGGAATGTGCTGCCTTACAAAAAAAAAAGCCATTCGCCAATATGAATGACACACTGATGCCCAGGTGACAGTCCAACCTCCTCTGAAACAACACCTATTGAAAATGGTCCTGCCTTGGACTCTCTGACAATTTCTAGCAAATTCCCTAACCTGATGGACAAAAATGCATGCAGAAATATTAATCACAGCCAGGTGCCAGTGGTCACATCTGTAATTCAAGCTTCTTGGGAGGCTGAGACCGGGAGGATCAGGTTTGAGGCAGGTCAGGCAAATAATTCTTGAGATCCCCATCTCCAAAATAACCAGAGCAAATTGGATGGGAGGTGTGGCTCAAGCAGTAGAACACCTACTTTGCAAGCTTGAAGCCCTGAGTTCAAATTCCAATCTCACACATATACACACACACACACACACACACACATAAAAAGTAACCACAAAATTTAAATTAGCAAAACAATAGATGTCATCTAGATGTTCCAGAATAGAAGACTGGTCAATCCATAGCCTAGGCAGATTAGAAAGTCATTAATATATTTCCAAAATATTAATATCATGGGAAAAATCCTCTTGGGTGTAGAGCACGATTTCAAGGGAAATTTAAAAAGACAGAGAACAAAAATAGAAAAGAAATATGTCAAAATACAAACAGTTCACCTTTGGGGAGCAAGATTGTGGTAATGCTTTTGTTCATTTTTGTACTTTAAACTTCACAAGTGCTCCGTAGAAATCACTTTTACCATCTAGAAGGAAAAACTTCAGAAGACTTCACACACATAAAAGAAGAAATGATGAAAGGATCCTTGAACTCAGCCCCTACCTAACAGCTAGGCTTCTGTGTGCACGGGGCGGGGTGGGGGGTGGCCCTTTGCGAACTGAGCTGCTCTGCCTTGGGGTGCCGTGACAGGCTGCGCTCCTGCTTCAGGCAGAGGGTCATCTGTTCTCAGGTTTCTAATAGTCATGTTTTTTCTGGAGAGCTCTAACACGGAGGAAACGGGGAATAAACTCTTTGTATTAGGGGGTTGGGGGTTAAAAAAAGTCTCAGTGGCTCTTAGGGACATGAATGGAGAGATAGGCTTTGGAATGAGAAGTTACTGTCTGAACCCAGGTCCCTCTCTGGATGGAATAATATTAGCAAGCCAAGAACCAAGGCATGGTGTCGGAGAGGGCGTCCAACAGAAGCCCAGGCTCATGGAGGACATTGCATTTCTTTGAGGCCACCAGCTGGCCTGGGTAGGGGACAGTGAGTGAGATTTTCTTCTAGCCAGGGGTCCACGTGACAGAAACTGCAGCTCTGTCTCGGGAAGCTCAAGCTTCCCTGACCTCTGAGTGGGGTCTGGCAGACTTCACTTGTGGCACTCAGCCTCTGTCCTGGTCCTCATCCTTAAATGTCCCCTGTGACCATGGTGCCACTTTGTATATCACTGGGTAGCCAGCCGCACTTCTCAAGTCCATCCTGCCAAGTGTTAATTCTCCCTTTAACTACACCCGACCCCCTGTGTGCCCAGGGTGGTGGCCAAATTCAGGGACTGTTTCCCAAGTTGTGAGTTATGAGTGTCTCACCAGTCATCTGAGTTTTGATCAGATTTGTTGGTCAGAAAGTTGGAACAGGAAGTGCTTAGTAGGTGTCCCCCACGGGGCGGCAGAGAATAGTCAGTTTGGGGTTCTTTCAGGTCTGGGGTGACAGGTGGACAGGATGGTGCCAGCTTGTCCACCCACAATACACATTTTGTTGAGGAGGCTGGGTGTGGGCCATGTGGCTGGTTTGGTGGGCAGAGGTTCCTCCCTTCCTGAATGCCCTGGCATAGGGCGATGGTGAGACTGAGCGGTGTGACCAGGTATTAGCAGGGAAGAGGGCCCTAAATGTGGAAGGGGAAGATGAAGAGGGATGCCAGGAGGAGAGAAAATTTCCATTTGGCTTTTAGCATTTCTTGCTGTGTCCCCAGAGCACAGCAGCTTGGCGGGTAGCCATGCGAGCGCCTAGCCCCAGTCTTTCTTCATGAATTTTTCATTTCAGGCAAAGAGCCCTTATCTCTCACCGGGGCTGCTTAGGAGCCGACTTTCCCATCAGCTGGAGATGGGCAGATGAAGGGCTGCCTGAAGGCCGGAATTAGCTGTCCCCTGAGAGAGAAATGACACTGTGTGCTCTCCAAAGGACACCTTCTCCTTGCTGCTCTGTACTGTAGGTCTCTGGGCTGCCATCTCTACAAGGACGTTTGTGGAGCGCTGAGAAAAATGATGCTTCCATGGCAGCTGTGGTCTTGCCTGATGGGTAAGGTCTTTCCTGGTGCCAGTCATTGGACATGAGGGGACTCCCTGGCAGAAAAGAGGAACTCAGAGGGGGTTTGCAGATGTCTGGGGCAATCCTGAGTGATGGAGGAGGTCCCATCCTATCCCATAAGGGATATATACCCACCCCAGACTGGGCTCCAAGTACCAGGACCCCAGAATTCCTGCCCTGATGGGCAGCAGACCCTTTTCCTGGGCGAGCAAGAGCGTCTACCCTGCGTCCCCGCCTCAAAGTGGAGCTCACTAACACTTTCATACCCTAGATCCGAGGAGTGGCCAAGGGGTGGCTACTCTCAGGACTGGAGGGAAGTGGGTATGAATGATGCTTGGACTCACAAGCTGGGCATCACGTGTGCATACGGGGGACTCTTTACAGTCTCAGAGGATGGGGGTGGGCCAGGGGCCAGAAGTGGGGGGCACGGATCTTTAAGGAGTCTGAAAACCCCAAGTCTTTTCAACCTTTCGGTGGCTATGAAGGTGTGTATGACCAGGTGGAAAGATGGAGCAGACTTCATTTAATGGTTTATCAGTGAGTGCAACAGTTAAAAATATGTAAGGTCTGGTGGAGTGGCTCAAGTGGTAGAGCGCCTGCTTAGTAAGTGTGAGGTCCTGAGTTCAAATCCCAGTCCTTTCAAAAAAGAGTTTTAAATGTAGACAGAATACATGAGTCTCACTTGTACTTTTGCCCAAGGCCTCATTCATGTTGCTGGGCCTGTAATCTGACAGTGGAGAACCAGGACTCTTTGGTGGACTGCTAAGAGTACTGGGAGCTGCAGGAAGCAAGTTCAGCCCTGGGGAGTGGAATTTTACTCCCGGCAACCTGGGAATTGATTTTCTTTCTGTTATTCCTCAGCTTTTAGGAGTCTGGAAAGTTTTGACTGAGAACAGCTGGGTAGAGACAAATGGCTGCCATTGAAGAGGGAGCAGCGCCACCCTGAGGCCATGGTGGGAATGGCAGCAGGAGTCAGGCCAGTTCGAGGCTCAGGCAGGCGGGCTGGGAGAGTACCGCGTGGCTATCTTGGAGGTGTCACGACTTTTTAATCTTCTTACACCAGATGCTCCCCAAGGAGATGTCAGCTGCTTGGTAATGGTGAAAATCAATCCCCTGAGACCCTGAAGAGTTCCCTCCACTTCCCAGGCTGACTGTGCTCCTTTTCCCCAGCCCCAGGACCTTGGAGGTGAAGAAGCACAAGCTCTGAGCCAGGGAGCAGGACTCCATGATCGCGGACGGCGCTCTTCATGCTAGTTTACAGTGTCCCACAACGTAACCCATGGCAGGTGGAGATCGGTACTGTCTCCATTTTGTAGACAAGGAAACTGAGGCCCAGGGACGTTAACGACTTGCTCAAGGTCACTCGGGAATGAGCACTCTGGGTCGGTATGGTTGTTTTCATTGCACGTGTGTGTGTGTGTGTGTGTGTGTGTGTGTGTGTGTGTGCTGGGATTTGAACTGAGGGCCTCCCACTTGCTAGGTAGGCGCTCTGCTACTTGAGCCACGCCCCGGCCCTCAGTTTTCTTTCTGCAGGTGTCTCTGAGTGATTAAGTGTTCAAATTCCTGCCATAACCTTTCTTCTGTTACTTTTCAAAATGTCCCCTCCCTTCCTTCCATTCGTCCCTCTTTCCTTCCCTCCCTCCTGCTTGGAGCCCAGGCTGTCCTCGGGTGACTCTCCTGTTGCAGCCTTTCCAGTGCTGGGGATGCAAAACATTTTCTTAAAGCTGCAGGTGGAGTTGCACCTGGTAGTCCCAGCATTCAGGAGGCTGAGACGGGAGGATCAGGAATTCGAGGCCAACCTGGACACATATGGAGACCTTGTTTAAAAAAACAAGTTTTCTTATTACATTCTTTACATTTCAAAATCAGTGCGTATTTATTGTAACTAGTCAAGTGTATCCAAGACAGGCTCCTAAGGTGAACAATGTTAAGTTTCGTGAGGTTTTTGTCCCTATCATTTCTTCTATGGAGATAAAAACAAATTTGTAAAAATACATAGTAGGTTTCCACACCCCTATTTACAAAATTTTACTCAAAATCAAAAAAAAAAAAAAAAACCTCTCTTTTTTTTTTTTTTACTGTAGTGGGATTCGAACTCAGGGTCTCATGCTTGCTAGGAAAGTGCTTTACCATTGGAGCCACTCCACCAGCCCAAGATCATCTTTACAAATAGCTTTGATTCATCTCACTTCAATAGCCATTCATAATTTCGTCGTACAAACAATGAAACTGGATTATTCAACCACAGTTCATTTACAGGACAGCGAGGTTATTCCTACTGATTCTTGTTGTTATTATTTCTAGGATTCCAATAAACATGCTTGAACAAATTCTTAGAAACCAGTGATCCAATTCTGTGGGATCTATTCCTAAAAGCCGGATTGAAGGAGCTGCATTTTAACACTGCCCACAAATGACTAGCTAAAGAATGATTAAGCCACACCCCACCCAATGGGGTGACAAATGACAACCTGGAAATTAATTTAGATGTTTATTGGAAGTTCTTCAGAGAAAAGCCATGTTATAAAACAGCATAAATAGTATTGTCCTAGTAAACACAGAAGCCAGACTAAGACTGAAAAGGAAGAAGCACAGTCTTATTACCAGGCTAATTCTGAGTGACAGGGTTACAGGTGACTTTTCTTTTTCATAGTACTAGGGTCTGAACTTGGGGTATCATGAGTGCTAGGCAGGTGCTCTAGCACTCAAGTCAGATCCCACTTTTTTTTTTTTTTTGCCTGTTTGTTTGTTTGGTTTTGGTTTTGGGTTTTTTTCCAGATGGGGGTCTAACATTTTTTGTCCCAGCTGGCCTGGACCTGGACACTTCTATTTACTCCTTCCTCGTAGCTGAGGAAACAGGAGGGTGCCACCATGCTCAGTTTTTGGTTGAGATGGGTTCTTGCTAACTTTTTACCCAGGCTGGTCCTGAAACATGATCTTCCAGATCTCCATCTTCGGAGTAGCTAGGATTACAGGTGTGTCCTACTGGGTCCGGCCATATTTTCTGTATGGATCATGTTCTGCTTGTGTGGTAAAGTATGAGGCTCTTTTGGGTTGCAAGGGACAGAGACCAGCTCACGTATTTCACTGGCAGGGGTGGGGCTGTTTTCAGGCTCCGCGGAGTGGTGAGGAAGCCAGGCATCTGGGAGACTGGCACATCATTCCGGATACACGTAGCTCTGGCACTCCCCAGAGCAATGGGATGAACAAGTCACCCTTGAAGGGCAGTGGGGGCAGTCTTGCTCTGGGGGCCACCAGCCCAAGTGTGTGTGGCTCACATTTATCTTTATCTTGTGACTCCCAAAGCCGGTATCCACTGTCCCCTTTGTATGTACGGTTCCACCAGGACTTATGTGTGTTGTCTTCTTTCTCTGGGCCTTGTGGTTTCAGGTCTTGTCTAAAACATGTGACCCCCTTTGCCGGGGGTCTTGCACTTTCTCCTTCCTCCTTCAAGATGATCTGATCGGGGGCACAGATCTAGCACCAGGCCATGTCAGCAGACACTGGCCAGTCTTGGCTTCTGCTCAAGATTCCTGGCCCAGACAGCTGCAGCCAGGGCTGTGGGATTTTGCTGCCTGTCACTTCTCTGTTGCTACCGCTGCTTGCCTTCAGTAGTTTTGCTAAGGCTTCTGGGAAAAAGTACTACAGATGAGTGGCTTCAATACAAAATCTATTGTTCACAGTGCTGGTGGCCACAAGTCTGAGATCATGATGTCAATAGGATGTTCCTTCTGAGGGCTGTGGGAGAGAAGTCATGCCAGGCGTCTTCCCTTTGGCTTCTTAGATTATGCAAACACCACCCCCCTCTCTACACTGTTCTTCACAGCATTGTCCCCGTGTGTGTCTGTCTCTGTGTCCAAATTCCTTTTTGTATAGACACCAGGCCTGTTGGATTAAGGGATTAAGAGGCAGTAACATCAAACAGGGTTGTTTTGGCTACTGTGAAATTCTGAGACTGGCCTGCTTGCTGACTTGCTAATAATTTAGAATTTATTTCATCATTACTTCCTGCAGACTTAATGCTCTACTCTGCAATTATAAATTTATGTCAGCTGACAGCTTTGTTATGAAATGTAATTAAAACCAACCTTATGACTTCTCAAATTTAATTTGCTCCTAAACCATACCACACCCCACTCAGCAAGATCTTAGCCTAGGGTAAACCCAGCCCCACAAGAAGGAGCTGTGCCATACAGCTCCCGACTCTCTGAACCCTGAACTAGGGAATGGCTGTGAGTAATCTAGTCCAGGAATGTTGTGGGGTAAATCTGTCCCATTTTCTGGCCAGACTCCATTTATGGTATCGCTGTCATGGGAAAATGCTTTCTGAGCTCTGAACAACTGATTTGCACGTGAACTTTCACTCTGGACATTAGGGACTGCCAGGATGTCTTCCTTTACAGCTCCAACTTCAGAAAGCTTCCCACGAGTCCTGTCCCTTGGTCCCTGCTCAGTTTTCACATGTCCCTGCTCTAGGGCCCCAGCCAGATGTCTTGTCTCCTGCCCTTGAGCGCCTTGGGTCTTAGGACCTGGGCTATACGGTGCTTTACCTGGGTTGCAGAGAGCTGTGCACCTAGGTCTCCCCCTCTTAACACTGTCTAAGGACCCTGGAGGGCAAAACTGGGTTTTCCTCATCTTTGTATTCTCCCAGAAAGAGTACAAAGTTTCTAGAGCATTTGTAAAGCACCTACTCTGAAACAGTGCTTCCTTGGGTACTTTTTTATTTTTTTGGCAGTACTGAGGTTTGAACTTGGGATCTTGAACTTGTAGGCAGGAGCTCTAACACTTGAGTGACACCCTGAACACTTTTTGCTTTAGTTACTTTTCTGATAGAGTCTCTTGTTTCTGTCTTACCTAGAATCCTATCCCCAAAAGAACTAAAGCAAAACGGGCTGGGGTATGGCTGAAGCAGTAGAGTGCCTGCCTAGAAAGCAAAAAATCCTGAGTCCAAACCCCAGTGCCACCAAGAAAAGAGAGAGAGAGAGAGAGAGAGAAAATGTGGCTAGGAAGGTTCTGGGTTGAACTTCAAGCTTTGTGTAAAGCAGAAGCATAGAACAGAATGAATCTATTGATTAATTTGTTTTTCAAAAATTAAATCTTCACATTTCTAGCAGGAAGAAAAAAGCCCCCAAAGCTAAAACCCTTCTGTGCCATTCTGGCAACAGGACTGATAACTCTGTGTCACAGATGTCACGTGAGGTGGGGGTGGGGGAAGGCTGCAGCCTCTCCTGAGGCTACAAAGCCATTTAGAGGGAGCCTGTTTTAAACACCAGTCACATCCACTGGGGCATGCTGACACCATGCAGCCACTGGCCACAGAGCACTGGTGCCTACCCCTTGATCCCTAGTCTGACCTAAGGAATCTGTAAGTGTTGACTTTGTGCATGTGTGTGAGTTCACAAAGCTTTAGGAGGAAAAGCAATAAATCATTTCCCCCCAAATACAGTAAACTTGAGGGAACAATAACACGTTTTTGTATCTGCTGAGGTGCTTTCAGTAGGGAGGGGGTAACCTAAGTATATCCAGACCATTTCATTTAGTGCTAAGAAGAATGGTCATGCACGCCTGTAATCTCAGCACTCAGGAGGCTGAGGCAGGAACGTGGGGAGTTTGAGGCCAGCTCAGGCTATGCAGTGACCTTATTTCAAAAGAATGCACGAGGCCATGGGCCCATCCCCAGCACCAAAAAAAAAAAAAAAAGAAAGAAAGAAAGAAAAGATGAAGGAGGAGCAGGAGGTGATGGGGGAAGGGGAGGAGGATGGATTCGGGTGGGATGGTATGTCATGGGTTGTAACGAACGCTCCACTCTGGTGAGGAACGCAGAGTGGAGCCATCGTGAAGCCAAATGGCAGACTCCGTGGGACATTTCCTCACTTATTTGAAATGTCTGCTATTTGTTTATGCTCTGGCTGGTGCTGAGGACCAACCCCGGGCCTCGCACAACCCTCAGCCCTCCCTCCACCGCTGAGCTACAGCTCAGGCCCGGCCTCCTTGGGCTTTTCTTTTAATTCCTAAAGGTTGTTTTTAGATTCAACAAGCCAGAAGCTGGGGAGTCCAGAGAATTCCCTGAGGAACTTTCCAGCTGGCAGGACCTGTCCTTATGAAGCCCTTGTTGTGGCCTGGTCCAGCTCCCCAGCCTGCAGGTCTTTGCTGGGTCCTCATTTGGAAAATCAGAACATTTGCCCTTTTCCGGTCAGGTGGGACCTCACCCAGGCTGCAAAATTCCTGCAAAGATGAAAACACCAGTGGTCCTGGATCTTAACCAATTGCTGCATCCCTGGCTTCAGCTTTTTCTTCTATTTTTTAACCAGCCTCATTCCTCCTGTGCCCCTCCCCCCACACTCTTTTCATGGCTCTCTGTCATTTTTTAAATGTTGATGTGACTCTTCCTTCTCACGCTTCCTCTTCCCCAACGTACACCCAAGCCTGCGTGGACACCATGGACTTGTGCCATCTTGGGCTGACCTCCATCTCTCTGCAGCCCAGAGGTCTCTGGAGGAAAACAGGAGTGGAGCTGCAGGACCACCAGGGTTCCTTGGTGGTTGGAGCTTTTGAGGGTGAGATCCTTTGGCAATTGTTAGAAACCATGGACCTTCATTCCAGAAAAATGACCCCCTGGTTTTGCTGGCCTACCTGGTTTTGTTGGCTAAGATCTCGAGCCCCCCTCTGCTGGGGGACTTGTCCTCAACTTCCACTATTTGGTTTTGGATAGACAACAAATAAAAGAATTCCACCCCACCCTGCCCGGAAGAGAGGGCACCTCAATCCACTTGTTTCGTTTCCATGGAATGGGGAAGACTTCCTTTCCTCTTCGGCAGGGGGCCAAAGATGTGAGTCCAGAGATGCTTGTGGCCATACTTCCCAGTGTGCAGAGAAAGCCCTTCTGTGTAGAGAGAAGGAAGGCCCCAGGGAGAGGAGGACCAGAGACAGAGGAGGGGTAAGGGGGAGGAGAGGAGAGAAATTCCTCCAGTGCTGGCCTGGATTCAGCTGTTCCTGAAGCAGGCTCAGCTCAAACCTATCCTCTCTATCCTTTGGTTCAATAAATCAATACATTCCCATTTTTTGTTATTTGTTTAAGTGTAGCTGACATTTGTGTGCAGTGCATTCTGAGTTAGAAGCACTGTCTTACCATAGTTTGTATTATTGACCCTTACACACACACACACACACACACACACACACACACACAAATTTTTGGGGGTAGTACTCAAGGCCTTATGCTTGTTAGGCAGGTGCTCTACCACTTGAGCCCTTTTTTGTTTATGTTGTTTTTCAGACAGGGTCTCCCTTTTGCCCAGGGCCAGGCTCAGATTAAGATCCTCCTACCTCTATATGGCTGGGATTACTAGCATGTGCCACCACGCATAGTTTGTTTCACTGAGATGGGGTCTCACTAACTTTTGCCTGGCTGGTCTAAACCTCAGTCCTCCTGATCTCCATCTCTAGTAGCTGGGATAAATAGGCGTGAACACCGAGCCCAGCCTCGACCTTATATTTTTACTATTTAATTCCTTGTTCTCACCTCATCGCCCTTACAAGATTCTAAGCTCTTTTAGGGCAACTTTCACTCAACTCCTTATCTAAATGCTCAATTAATTTTAACGAAACCAAGTAGAATTTTACTCCTCATGTTCTTGTGTTATCACCCCTCGTCCCAGGGCTATATACTGCTGGAGGACAAGGACACTGCTTTGTGGTGTTTAAAAGCATCTGAAAAGCAGCTTTGTGGTGGTGGAAGACACCTGCAATCCTAATTACTCAGGAGGCAGATCAGGATGATTGTGGTTCAATGCCAACAAATAGTTCAAGAGACCTTATCTTGAAAATACCCAACACAAAAAACGGGGCTAGTAGAATGACTCTAGAGCACCTGCCTAGCAAACGTGAGGCTCTGAGTTCAAATCCTAATACCAAAAAAAAAAAAGAGTTTCTGAAAGGCATGCAGAAGGAGCTCAGAAATGCTGATCGTGACAGGAGCCCAGCAATTTCATGACATTCTTGGTGGGACTGGGGTTTGAACTCAGGGCATCACGCTTGCAAAGCAGGCACTCTAACTGCTTGAGTGACACCTCCAGTCCATTTTGCACTGGCTATTTTTGGAGATGGGCTGCCCTCAAACTTCGATCCTCCTAATTTCAGCCTCCAAGTAGCTGGGATTACAGGCGTGAGCCACCGGCTCTGGCTACTGTGACATTTTCTTCAACACGTGAACGTGTGTACCACTGAGCTCGACAGCACAGAGCCTTCTTCGGGGAGGGGACCAGCAGGAAAGCTGTGCATGTGACTCCCTGGAACATTCCAAGACATGTGAAGCAATGGACAGTGAGTCTCACTGATGACAGAAGTCTATTCTGAACATTAGGACAGGGTGTCCTGGCCTGGCTAGCAGAGCTTGGACCTAAGACCATGGGAAGATTCTGAAATTATCACGAGGCACAGTCTCAAACACACGTACACACAACACACTCATACATGCACCACGCACGCTGTCACACAGAGAACGCGCTTATCCACGTATGCAGCTGCAATCCTTCACAAAGGCTTCCTCAAGCAGTGCTATTAAATGTGCACTTACTTCAGGAGCAGGGGGTGGGGGGGTTGCAATGTGGTCAGCGAAGCAACTTTTGAAGGAGTCCTTAATGTCAGGAAGCCTTGGGGAGCCTGGGGGCTCTGCTATGAGAAATAGTCAGTGGTTCCTGGCCTTGACCTTACAGCGTATCACCTGGGAAGTTGAAAAACTCCTGATGCCCAGGCTGCACCCATACCAATCAGATCAGAATCTCACATCTGTAATCCCAGCTACTCAGGAGGCAGAGCTCAGGAGGATTGTGGTTCGAAGCCAGCCTGGGCAAAAAGTTCATGAGACCCTACATTGAAAAATCCCTTCACAAAAAAGGGCTGGTGGAGTTTAAACTCCAGTGCCGCCCCCCAAAATCAGAATCTCTCTGGGGGCCCAGGTATCACCAGGTTTTGCAGCTGGCACCCTACCTTGGGTGCCCAGAGAAAGCCAGAGCGCTGTGGCTCTGGTTGGGCACTAGAGGGCGCTGTGGAGCAGGAAATGCTCAGGCAGGTCCCATTGTCTTCCCAAGTGGCAAAGGCCAGAGCCGGGGCCACTCCAGGGACAGAGGCTAGGGACATGTGGCCAGTTGGGCTTGGCTGGGAGCCAGATTGCACCACTTGCCTGTGTCCGGGCATTCTGAAACTTCCGCTTCCAGGAAAGGCCAGGGAAGTTCCGCCTCTGGTGGAATTTCTGCAGTCCAGGGGGCCAGGGACTCAGTTGTTGAATTCCAAACTGGGCAGCTCCCCTGGCAGGGTCCTTCCTGCTCACTGGACACTGGGGCCCCCAGGCAGTAGGAGGACTAAGTGAGGATGGGGAAGGAAAGAGAAGACAGCCATTTCTTAAAAAAAAAAAAATATATATATATATGAATTAATATATATGTTTATATATAATAATAATTTTAATTCGTAAGTAAAATTTCTATGTATTTATAGCAAACAACATGGTGTTTCAAAATATTCCCATGTGGAATGGTTAAATCCAGCTAATTAGCATATGTATTACCTCACGTGTTGATTTGTCGTGGGAACACTTACGTCCCTTCTCATCCATCTTCAAGCATCAAATGCCTTGTTATTAATTGCAGCTGGCACAGGGCACAGTGGATCTCTTGAACTTATTCCTTATCTTACCTGAAACCTGTCCTTTGACCATGTTGTCCCCCATCCATGCCCACCCACAGCCCCTGGTAGCCGCCATTCAACTCTCCTTGAGCTCTGTGTGCTGAGGCCACACAGCTAGAGTCACTAGGTGGTCAGCTCTGCCGCAGAAACACCTCTTTCCAGGTGAGTGGGTGTCCAGGAAGTGCCCCCGGGTTACCTCTGTACAATGAACCATTTACTGGGAACTCATTTGCCAAGGCCATGGAAACGCCTTACCCAGGAACAGGAAGTTTGTCTTTTTCACTGCTGCCCTGATATTGTCACTGGCAAGGGGACCAGCTTCAGCAGCCAAGAAAAGAGTTCCTGTCCCTTCCTGCTCTAGGACAACAGCCCATGGTCCAGGAAAGTCCCATCCTGGTGCACCCCAGTACTTAGCAGGGTCACTAGAAACTCCTCCCTTTTCAGGCCTCTATCCTGCCCCCTTCTAAATCAGCAGAACACTTTGTCTTCTTGCTGAATGAGAAGGCCTGAGTGGTCTATGTGGTAATCCTATTTAAACTGCCCAAGTAGCTGGGATAACAAATAGGCACCAGTGTGCCCAGCTTTTATTGGTTGAGATGGAGTCTCTTGAACTTTTTGCCTGGCTGGCCTTGAACCAAGATCCTCCTGATCTCTGGCTCCTGAGTAGCTAGGATTACAGGTGTGAGCTACCAGTGTCCAGCTGCCTTCATTTTTTGAAACATTGCTTCTTACAACCCAACCACTCTTCTGTGAGCAGCCAGTGCGCAGAGGCTTTCAAAGAGAACAGATGCCCCAAGCCAGCGGCCCCAGCAGAATATAAGCTGGCAGCTGTCACCCACTGTCACCCACCCCAGAGCTTCAGCCAGTCCACGAGAAGCAGAGCCACCTGGCTAAGCTTTGCCTGGATTCTTGGTGCACAGAATCATAAGCAAATAAAGTGGTGGTTGTTTTAAGTTACTAAATGTTGGAGTTGTTTGTTACACAGCATAGGTAACTGACAGACGTGGCTATTTTATAATTCTAAATTCTACAGTGAAACTTCTAATGATTGATTCACTTCCTAATACATAGAATAAAAATTTATTCTTGCTTCTATCTCTCTACATTACTGGTCACTCTTTTTTTTTTTTTTCTTTTGGGTTCATTTTTTTTTTTCTGGTCACTCCGATTATGTCTTCATTTTTACTTTGCCAATGTTTGTAACACTGTGCACACACTCCATGCAACAGATCGAGATCACCTTTTGTGCGATCTCAATCTCTCTGTGCACTATGACAGCCTTGAACTGTGGCCAGTGTGAACTCAGACGTGCTATAAATGTAAAACTCCCAGATTGCCAAGCATTAGTGCTAAACACACACACACACACAAGTAAAAGAGCCCACTAATAATTTTTATGTCAGTTAAATGTTGAGATAGTATTTTGGATCTGTTTGAGTGAATACAATGGAGCATTAAAATTAGTTTTGCCTACCTATTTCTTTTTCCTTTTACAATGCGGCTAATAAATGTTTAAGGTCACAAGCGTGGTTTGCATTATAGTTCTACTGGTAGCACTAGTCTAGAATTTGGCTTTAAAAATTGGTAACCAATTACACATTCTGTGTCCTGGACTCTAGAAACTGTGAATATGACCTGAAAAAAGTCTTTGCAAATGTGATTAAGGATCTCGTTTTTTTTTGTCCTGGTCTTGTGCAGACAAGTGCTCTACCACTGAGCCCAAGTTAAGAATTTTAAGATGGGAAAATCATCCTGGACCATCTGAGTGAGGCTTAAATCCAGTGACAACTCTCCTTGTGTGAGACACCTGGAGTTGGGTGGGAGCACAGGCCTGTAATCCCAGTCCTTGGGAAACTGGGACAGGAGGATCTTGAGTTCAAGGCCAGTCTACACAGTGAGTTCTAGGGCAGTCTGGGCTCACACAGTGAGACCCTGAAGAGGGGCAGGAGGAGAGGTTGAGGGGGAGAGGGGGAAGGGGAGGGAGAGAGAGAGAGAGAGGGACAGGGAGAAGAGGAGGAAGAAAAAGAAGAAGGAGAAGAGGGAGGAGGAGAAGGAGGGAGAGGAGGAGGAGGAGGGCGAGGGGAAGAAGAAATAACTCCGCTACCTCCTATTCTCATTGACTCACTAACTCTTCAGGGCTGTGGACAACTGTTGTTCTGGTGCTTTTTCCTTCATTGTCTTCCTCAGGTGATTTCACTATTTCTTTTCTCTCAATTCCCTTTTAATTTTGTTAGAGCACGTCTTTGCTCGCTGAAGGCCTGGAAGGCACTGTTTCACCATCTTCAGTATCTTCTAGAATCCAGTATTGTTGGTAAGTTCAATGCTGGTTGGATATTTTTTCTTTTGTAGTTGACCTGTCTTGGATTTTTGAAACATACCCTTCTGCCTCATGCTAAGGAGTTTTTCATTATCTGATGAGTGCTTTGCTGTCTTCAGGCTGTGTCTAGGAGTTTTGTTTTGGGCTTTTTGTGTTTGTTTAGGTTGCTTGACACCAGAGCCTTCCAGGCCTTTCTGCATTGGGGTACTTTTTCCTGTTATTTCTGCCTTCCATTCCTCCTCCTCCTCCTCCTCCTCCTCCTCTCCTCCTCCTTCTCCTCTCCCTCTCTCTCCCTCTCTCTCTGGAAGGTGACGGTGAAGAACGCCATCCCTGTTCCAACCCCCCTGGTGACAGTCCTCTGCCATGCTTGGGAGGCTGGCAGGGTGGTGAAGTAGTCGCTGACACCATACTAAGAAGGAAGGAGAAGAGGGTCAAGGGCAGAGTAGCTCCTGGGAAGAAAAGGCTGCCGGTAAGTCTTTGATCAATGAACTTGCTTTTAGATGATGCACATAGAATAACTCACAGTCAAGGACAAGTTGGGATTGCATGTCTCCTCAGCAGGAGCTGGGGCAGCCCTCCCTGTCCTCAAGGCCCTCTTCCTCCCCAGTGAAACAACAGGACCTGGGAGGCAGGAAGCCTACAAGTGAGAGGACCTGCCACACCCAGAGTGCCGCAAAACCCAGCCTGGTTCCGGACAGTGGGATGTCACCAGGCCCCACCGGCTCCCTCCTTTCCCTGTCCTCTTAATTTCCCTATTGGAGGAGGAGGAGGAGGAGGAGGAGGAGGAGAGAGAGAGAGGGAGAGGGAGAGAGCGTTAAGGAATGGCTGATGAGTGTGGAATCTATAAGACAAGCCAGCAGGCTGGGAACTTGGGCAGGAATTGGTACTACAATCTCGCTCTCTTTAAAATTAAGCTTCTATTACTTGTACGAGGGAGTTTCATGGTGATATTTCCATACACGCTTATAAAGTATTTTGATCAAATTCACCCCTCTATTAATCTTTGCTCTCCTGCCTCCTTTTACATAATTTGTCACGTTTCATTGTTCTGTTTTCGTACATGTGTATAAAGTACTTCGACATCAAATCCCCCTCATCACTCTCCTTTCCTCCTCCTCCTCCCACTGGTTCCCACCACATATCTTTTTGTTTCTTTCTGCTCTAGATTCCACAGCTGGCTGAGTGGCTCAAGCAACAAGAGCACCTCCCTTGCAAATGTGTAGGCCCTGAGTTCAAACCCCAGTGCTGCCAAAAAAAAAAAAAAAAAAAGATTCCACATTGTGGAATTTGCCTTTCTATCGTCGCCAACATTTATCGTTTGCATTTTCTTTGTGGTTGAGGATGTTGACTATTTCTTCGTGTGTTTTTCTGCCATTTGTACTTCTTTTGAGAACTGTGCTATCATTTATTGATTGAAGTGTTTGTTCTGCTGTTTAATTTTTTTAGCTTTTTGTGTATTCTGGATATCAATCCCGTATTCACTGATGAATCCCGTTCTGCAGGTGTCTCTTCACTCTGTAATTGCTTCCTTTGCTGTGCAGAAGCTTTTTGATGTGATCTGATTTGAGACCAATTGTGAAGGCACTACAGTCTTTGAGGGAGAATTCCTTCTTTCCCAGGAAACCTGGGTTTTTGGTCCTAACCTTTCAACTGATGTGGATGTTAGCTGCCTCTATCTCAATGACACGAAATTAGTGTGTGATTAAATCACTAGGTTATTCGGCACTATAACACTGTCCTGTACCTAGTCAACTTGACATCATCACAGTAGGAAAGGTAGGAACAGAAAAGCCAGGTGTCCAGTTTGGTGTGGATTTGAATAACTGTTGGACAGTTTCCTGAGGTTTAGCTGCTGTTGATGTGAGTGTTGGCTACAGTTGGTTTCTGACATTGTTAACTGATGTCTTCCCGAGCAGATAAATAGTAGAATGGGGACTCAGAGTTTATTTTTGGTGTTTAAATTTTAACAGGGATACGGCAGGACAGGCAAACGGCAAGTCGTGATGCTGTCTTGGGGTGGTGCTGCTGTATCAGTCAGCTTTCACTAGGTTATGATGCAGTAACAAACAACCCCCCCCACCAAATCTCAGTGGTTTATAATAACAGTGGCTTATTTCTCACTCATACTGTATGATGGTGGCTACACCTCTGTTCCCTGTGACTTCTCATTCCAGGACCCAGGTTGAAGGAGGGAGCCCCAGTTGGAACTTGGTATTCCCAAGACAAAGAAAAAAAGAGAGAGATCGAGCTGGAAGAAACATGTGATGTGACTCTTAAGGCTTCTGCTCTGAGCTGGGCCTTTCCCAATCCCGTGGCCAGGCCTGAGTGGGGAAGGTAGGCTGGCTCCTCCCCATTGCGTCATGAATCTGATGGCTGGTGGGATAAGCACCCCACTCAGGAAAGGAGAGGTGGGTAAAGGGAGCATCACAGCCTCACTTGGAGTTAAAGTGACCTTGGAGGCTGCACCATTTCATAAATGTCGCTGATGGTGACATGAACGATGACACACCCGGCACTGTGGGTCAAAGGTCAGCCCTGGGGTGGAAGGCTCCTTGCTCAAGTCATAGCCACTGAGATTCCCCTGGGAGCACACTAGGGAGGCAGCAGGTCACTGTCCTCTTGGGTTGTGAGTTTAGACTGTCTGGGATTGTGGTGGTAGGGGATTGTGTGAGAGAGAGTGTGTGTGTGTGTGTGTGTATTTTTCTCCTAATAAACAAAGCTGCCCACAGGGTCTGAAGCCAGCGGAAGTGCTGTCTGTGGTTTCCCACTGCTGTAAACATCTGGATGTAGCAGGCCATGTGGCTGCTGTGCAGATACAAAGGACAGGCCCTGATTTCTCTCTCCCTGTTGTTTGGCAAAGGAATCAGATAGTTAAACTAGTAGAATTTTGGATCAAAAATAGAATGATGTGGGTCTAGGTGTAGCTCAGAGGTAAAGAACTTCCCTCGCCTGTAGGAGACCCTGGGTTCCATCCCCAGGGAGAATTCTATAATTACAAAAGGCACCCTTTCTCTTTTTTTTTGAGTACTGAGGATGGAGCCTGGGGCCTTGTGCATGCTAGGCAAGTGCTCTACCACTTGAGCCACACCGCTGGTTCCATGGAGAAAAGAAGTGGCAGATATGTTAAGTGACAGCCCAGGCCAGCAGGGGAAGCAGTACAGGCCCTATCCTGTCATCCCTTGAGTCCAGTGCGTGCTGGCACCAGAATGGATTCCTTCTGAGACTCAGAACTGTTCTGTTCACTCTACAGTTTTCAGGTTACAGTGCTCAGGTGGTGAAGAGTCAGGGCGGGATAAAGGTCTTAGTATTTGGGGTTCCTTGGGCTCACTAGGAAGTGGGGGTGCTGGGGGGCTTGAAGAACGTCTCCTGGTTGTCCCCAGCTTCTTGAGGTCCTGTTAGCTCTACCTTTAAACCCTTGGAGGACTGTAGACTACCTGTGACCTATGCACCAGGCCAGCAAATCAGGATACAACTCCCGCCCCCAGGTTCAACATTTCTGGTGGGAGTGGAACTTCTAAAACTTCCTCCTCATGTCCCTAATTCAGACATTTCTAGAAATAACTGCCGGAACTGCGTCTCAGCTGCACTTGAGACTCTGATTCTACTTCAGCTGATGCTGAAGAATGGAATTTGAGTAATGTCAAATAGAACAAAATCCAACAGGTTGTGTTCCCAGCAACAAGGCTAGCCTTTTTTATTGTTGTTGTTGTTTGGTTGTGCTGGGATTGAACCCAGGGCCTTAAGCAAGCTAGGCAAGTTCTCTACCACTGAGCTACATCCTAAGTCCCAACAAAGGTGACACAGAGTGTGCCTGGCATGCATTAGGCCCTGGGTTCAATCGCCAATAGCAAAGGGAAAAAAGAAAGGAGAGAGAGAGGGAGAGGGAGGGAGGGAGAAAGGAAGGAAGGAAGGAAGACTAGCAAGCACTAGGACAGAGAAGGCCAGTAACTCACCTTGAACCTGGGCGACCCACACATAGCTCCGTGCACCTCACTCCTAGCATGTAGCCTGTAGCCGTCATCCTCATCCTTCCTTGCCTGGACTCTCACCTTGGGTGGAGCATTGGGCCAGGGTCTTGGAACTTCCTTATCTCCTTCACTCACCCAGGTATGTGATGTTATCCTGGGAATCTGGGCTTGAACCCAGATTTCCAGTTGACTCCCAAAGCCCTCCTTGCCTACGTTCTTTAAATGTCCATCTTTGTTGAGGGGAGACAATGGGCTGTCAGGATTTGTTTTACTAATCATTTTTGTAAATTGTCCCAAGGTCACAGGTACTGGATGTTTCTGAGATTGCAGGGGTGGGGGGCATCAGGGAGGAGATTAGATGCAGGCAGGCCTGCAGAATTCCTCAAACTTTTCAGCACAGAGCCCTGTTTGCTTCCTTTGAAGCATTTCATGAGGCTGGAGCCCTGAGACGGTTCTTTGAAAAACAGATCTCTCTCTGGAAGGACTGTCACCCTGCCCACGCTTGTGCCATCAGACAGCTGCCATCTGGTGGCTCGTGTCCTGGGTTTGGGTGACAGCTGGAAGTCAGGAGGGCAGGAAGAGGGCAGCTGGGTCTCAGAGAAAGGCCCTGGGAAACCCTTGCAAGCCCCAGCAGGGGGTGCAGGCAGAGCCCAGGTAAGAGAATGGGAGGACACAGGATCTCTGAGTCTCTGAAGAAGACAGGGAGAAATATGCCAGGTCAGGCCGGAACTTGAAATTCCCCAGGTTCATTCCAAGAATTCACCTCATGATTGTCACATACCTTTCCATTTACCACACGCTTTTTCTCACAAGGCCACTCACTTCACTCCCATGTGTGACCCTGTCCCCACTTCATATGACTTGCCAGGGTCACACAGGGAAGGCTTGGCACCAGTGCCCCTTGCACTCTGTCTCCCAGCATCTCAGGGGTGGGGGTGGGTGCAATCTTTTGTGTGTGTGTGTGTGTGTGTGTGTGTGTGTGTGTCTTTATTGGATTTTGGGACCAGGCTGGCCTTGAACTTGTGATCCTCCTATGGAGTGCTTGGATTACAGTCATGCACCACCATGGTCCATTGAGTCTTTACTTTTTGGGGATCTGGGTAGTCTCAAAAGTGTGGGTGTAGCCATGAGTGTGTTTGTAGAAGGGCAAACAAGCAGAAGAGGTGAACAAAGCCAGATGTGAGGTGGCCCCAACAGGTGAGGTGTTTTTCCAAGCTCTGCTTTAGGAGGCAAGGGCCAAGATCCATGAGCCACGAGGGTGGCAGCTGGAGTCAGAAAGGGTCAGAACAAATCCTGAAAGGCGGCTGGGGCCTGGGGATCCTGAGCCGGCCAGGCAGGTCCCTGGGCTGAGCTGTGCCTCCTCTGGGGCCCCTGGCTCCTCTGACTATTGTTTACTCCTGGCTTTATTGAAGGTTCTTGAACCTCATCATTATTGTTCTGTGTTATCACCGGGGTTTTACTGAGTGACAACCTTCTTTGTTTCTTTGTTCTGCAACTTTTTTTTTTTTTTTTAAAGAAAGACGTAATTTGGATGCTTGCTAAAAACAGGTGGGGTCCTGTTATCTAGGCTTGGAAAAGGCCAGGCCCCAGTCACCCTCCTGAGTGAAAGGAACTGAACTGTAATTCTAATTTGATTTTTGTTTGTTTGCGTGTTTGTTTATTTTGGTAGAATATGCATAACCTAAAATTCACCAAATGTTCAAGTAGCATTTGGTACCTTCACAGTTTTGTGCCACCCTCACCAAAGTAGAGTTCCAGAACAAGCAATGCTTCAATGGAAGCCCTCCTACCTGTTGATAATCAGACACTCCTCACGCCCTCTCTCCCCAGCCTCTGGCCACCACCTATCTCTTTTCTCTTTTCTTCTTTTCTTTTCCTTTTTGGTGCTGGGATCTCACAATGGGAAGCACACACTCTACCACTGAGCTACACCCCGGCCCTTACGATCTATTCTCTCTTTTTATGGGTTCCTTAGGCTGGGCACATCATATAAGTGGAAGGACATGGATGGGCCTTTGGTCTTCTTTCACCTAGCACAGTGTTCATTCATGTGGTAGCTGAGTCACCTTCCATTGTGAACTTCAACCAGATTTTAATACCTCACCAGCTGAGGAATTTTCGGGGTGTTTCCACTTCTGGCTACTGTGAATGCTGCTGCTAGGACACTTGAGTACACGCTTTTGTCTGAACACCTGTTCCCAGTTCTTTTGGGACCATTCCTAGGAGTGGAATTGCTGGGCCACATCAGTAATTCTATGGAATTTATTGAGGAGTGCTGGGGACGGAGCCCACCCAGGGCCCGGCACACACTAGGCAAGTACTGTACCACTGAGCTGCATCCACAGTCTCCTGGTTTGATTTTTTTTGATGCATAATTTGGGTCAGGATTTTAATATGTCTGTGCCTCAGTCTCCCCAATAGAAAACATATAGAATGTCACCAAGCCATTTCTGAAGGAGGCAGAAGTTCCAGGTCAGACTGGTACCACAGCCTGGTGAGGGCCACTGGCAGGGGTGCAGAGGCTGTCTCTCCTACACTGCCTCTGAAGGAGGGCACCAGTCACCGGCTTAATTAACTTCATGTTGTCCCTCTCCGACTCTGTTTGCACTTCTTTAAGTTTCTGCTCTTGAGTGTCTCCCTCCTGGATTCCAGAGATGATCAAGTAAACATCTTTATGATACGGGACAGAGGCCATCCCTGAGCAAACTGTGAACAACTCCTCTGGAAGTCCTTTGTAAAACCAGGACTGTTTGACCTTTGATCATACCATACTTTGACTGCGACACTGGGACTGCTTAATTATGCAAACCTCTCACCCTGCCCCATTTCTTCCTCTGTTTAAACCACGACAGTGCCCTGAAGATGGACGAGACTGGTGCATTAACAAATAGTTCTCTGACCTTCACCACTACTTCTCTCTCTCTCTCTCTCTCTCTCTCTCTGGCAGTACTAGGGTTTTGAACTCAGGATCTTATGCTTGCTAAGCAGGCACTCTACCACTTGAGTCACTCCACCAGTCCTTTTTTGGTTGGGTATTGTTTCGAGATAGGGTCTCGTGAACTATTTCCTTGGGTTGACTTTGAATGGCAATCCTCTTGAGTATTTACTTTTTTTTCTTTTTTCAGTACTGGAGTTTGGACTCAGGGCCTCACACTTGCTAGGCAGGAGCTCTACCACGTAAGCCACTCCACCAACCCTGCCTCCTGAGTAGCTGGGATTACAGGCATGAGCCACCGGTGCCTGGCTATTTGTCTCTTTAATTGCTTGGCTGAGGGGAGTGACTGGACCTGATGTGCTGGAACCCCACACTCATTGGCCACTTTCATGCTTTTGCAGTTCTTTCATGAAAATATCCAGGTGTGTACAGAGTGTTGAGGTGTTAGCTTACTATGTCCCAGACCCTGTCATGAGTGAGCCATGTCAGAAACATAGACTGACACATGTGTCTTTCTACTATGTCAGAATTTACAGAGTAACCCTAAATGCACATGCTGTATCAATTTCATTGACTTTGATTCACCAAGTACTGCTGAGTTCACTTGATAGCCACGAGCCATTGGCAACACAGGTTCTTTTATTCCAGTCTTAGTCCTAACGTTAACTTGGATCACACATTACACTTCACAGTGGAAAGTCAGTCACAGAACGGCCAAGAAAGCGTTAAAGACACTGCAGGGTTCAGAGGCTGTGCTGGAGGTCCAGCAGAGAGCTGATACAGGCGCAGGAAAAGTCTCTGCAGGGGATTAGCAGTTTTACAGAATGGCAAGTGCAGAGTTGTCAAATGCCCATTTGGGTGCAGGCTATTTTAAATGTCAGTTAAAAGTGAGTTGCATGTCAGGGCAAGAGAAACTGCGTCAAGTTGGAGCCTGGGGATAAAGACAGAGATTCTTCACTGTGGCAATTTCTGTGGATGTGGTGGCCAGGTGATGGGTCAGTGTGTCTGCCATGTCTCAGCCTTGGGTGCGCCTTCTTTTATAGTCCCAGGGGAGGGGGTTATATCTGATATGATTGATAAGCTCCTGTGTCTAGTGTTTTGGATATATTTATAGGTATAATTATTTATTGACACACAAATAAATGATCAGTTTGTGCCGCATGGTGTCTGGCAGATGGTGTATTGCATAAACAAGATGTAGAGTTATTTTATCTTGGCACTTACACTCAAAATGAAGTAACTCAGGTCAAAACTGTCACTTTACAAAATGCATAACTCAAGGTTAGACACAGCCTTAAAATTGCTGTTCTAACCGGGTACTGATGGCTCACACCTGTAATCCCAGCTACTCAGGAGGCAGAGATCAGGAGGGTCATGGTTTGAAGC